>NC_056696.1:60750000-61375000 GCF_018350215.1 Panthera leo
AAGTATGTGCGGCGTTAATAAACATGTTGTTTTTGAAAATTTTTAAAATATTTTTTCAAGTGTTATAAATGGGTTGATGTAAAAGTCCAGTCACAGGCATTGTAAGATCTATTTTGGGTACAGTTCTTATAGTTACAGTGAACGTAAACTTAGCCAAAATAGGAAATCCAGAGTGACTTAGCAGAAAGCATGGCGGGGTCTCAGGAGGTCTGGAAGCAGGAATTGGAACATTCCCAGGTACTCCGGCTTTGTGCTTCCCTGCTTTCTCTCTCTCCTCCTCTCTCTCTCCTCCCCCCCACCCCCGCCTTCTCTCTCTCTTTCTCTGTCTCCCTGTCTTTCTCCCTCTCCGTCTCTCCAGATGGCTTTCTGTGCTTTGCTCTATGACCTTTGTCAGACATGATCTCCAAAGGGCTCCCAAATTTATACGTCCTCCGCGCAAATGGATACATCAGGGTCAAATGAGTCCCTCAATCCCGACTCCAAGCTCTCAGGGGAGAGGATCTGATTGGCTCATTTTGAATCAGGGTCTCACTCAAGATCAGATCGTTCATAGCCGCGCTTAGGGAAAGAAGGGCATGTCCTAACACACATGGGCAACTAGACTCACGCATGATGTTGATATGATGTTCTCAAAGAAGAGGATTGTGAGCTGGAAGGGTCCCTGGAACGTCATCTAGTGTGAGATCCCTGTACTAGGTCCCCTGTCATTTGTACCCACTGCCAGCCCGCTCCATTTTTAGGGCATCTTCGTGCTTTGCCCTTATAAGGAGAATTTGTCAAACAACATAGTTGTGTCAATTAAATTTTAGTAAATGGGACATGAAATCTGATTCTGCAGAGAATGAGTCATTTAAAGGGATCGTGTGTGAACACTTTTAAATGAACAAATAGCATTAATTTATCAGTTCTCTCGGCAAAGGTTTTAGCTGCTTAGATTTCCTGAGAGCAGGAACATGAACAATGTGTTTCTGTACACTGCATTTTCCTTACAGAACCAAACACGGCATGTGAATAGAGCACTTAGGGAAAAGAACACCATGATGGTTAGGATTTCCGCTCAACAGAAAAAAAAAAAAAAAAAAAAAGATTCGTTCAATAAACCAAGAACAGACATTTATAAAGACAAAATGGTATTAAAGTTCTAAGTATAAATATTTCAAAGAGGTTAAAATTATATTATTGTTAAGTTTGGATAAAGGACAAAATAATGGTGATATATGTGAGTTTCAGAAGAAAAGTCAACATACTTACTATGATCCTAAATATGCAAAGTAGACATTTTTTTGTAAGAGGAATCACCAAAATATTAAGAGTAGTTACATATGAATAATTATAAAGGGCAATGTACATGCTTTTCCATATATCTTCCTATATTTTCAAAGTGACATGTCTTACTTTTTTACTGGGGGCTGATGTAGTATTTTTTAAGTTAGTTTTACTGTTCTTTTTTTTGTTTTGTTTTTTAACAATTGGCTTTACTCAGACATCAAAAATGTCCCCAGCCTGTCCTTCCTCTGTCCCAGGACGTGACCCAGGATACAGTGTTGCACTGAGTGGTCATGTCTCCTTAGTCTCTCTAAGCTGTGACAGATTCTCATTCAGTTCTTGTTTGTAACGGCCTCAGCATTTTTGAAGAGTACCGGACAGGTATTCTGCAGAATGTTCCTCAGTTTGGGTGTCTCCGATTGGATCAGATGTATGTATTTTTTAAAAAAAGGCTTTAGTTCCTTGGGCAGTTTCAGATTTGCAGAGAAATCGAGCTGGAAGGAGAGACCGCTCCCACGTGCCCCCTTCCACCCCAGCCGAAAACATTTCCACGTTAAAAAAAAAAAATTTAAATAAAAGGGGCACCTGGGTGTCTCAGTCAGTTGAGCGTCCGACTTCAGCTCAGGTCATGATCTCACGGTCCGTGGGTTCGAGCCCCCCATCGGGCTCTGAGCTGACAGCTCAGAGCCTGGAGCCTGTTTCAGATTCTATGTCTCCCTCTCTCTCTGCCCCTTCCCCCCTCGCGCTCTGTCTCCCTCTGTCTCAAAAATAAATAAACGTTAAAAAAAAATTTAGAAAACATTTCCGCAGACTCAAGAGCCAGTGGCACCTTGTGGATTATGGAATCCCAACCCATTTACTTCACAGATGACAACATGAGGCTCGGGACACTGAAGCCATCTGCCCAAGGTCACACAGTAGTGGCTCTACGTACAATACACACATTTTTGGTGTGTTTTTCAATGACTTCTGAGTTAATTCTCTAAACAACCTAGGGGATGCCTTTGTCATAAAAGTATGACACTCAGAAACTTTTGTGCGGCTTTTTTTTTTTTAAGCTTCTTTTAATTGCAGAACTTGGAGACTGCCTTGCGTTAAGCTTCTCTCCGAAACAATACATGCTGACAGTCATTCTTCCAGCAAAGAGGCAAAGAGAGCCAGCATCTGGTTTTAAATATGGTTAGCACAATGGAGCAAAGACCCTGCTGAATGTATATAGAACTTCGCCGTTTACACAATCGAAGGGGGCATCCGGGAGGGTTTTTTTTTCTTCCTCCTCTTTTGGGGGCTATCAAGAGACAGACGTCTTCTGAGAAGAGTATCTTTTTCTTGAATAATGGTTTTCAAACTTGCAAGGCACTCAAGGGCTACTGGGTAAGTGAAGCCCAGCTTTAGGTTGTCTGTGAAATTACTGACCGTCTCTGTGGTTTTCCACGGTTTTGTGTGCATGTTATTTCTGACTCCAACCTCTTTCCTCTCGCTTGGTCCGCAAGCTGTGCTCTCTTCCTCCTGCCCTAAGGGAGCATCGTTCCCAGGGAATGCCCAGGAAATGGCCGGAAAGCAGGCATCATGAGTAAGGCAACCCAGAGATGCAGACTTGATCACCTTTTCCTTAAATGGAGAAAAACAGCATTGAGATGCCTCAAATTTTCTTTGGCTCAAAACCCTTATCTTCCTAGAATAGAGGGGCAGAAAGGAAAATCACGAGCTCAGGTTACAGTCAGAGGAATGTTTGAGTCCCAGCCCCACACTTCGTTTGGTTCAAGACCTTGCAGACGCCCGGGCTCTCTGACTTCTTCACCAACGGCTGCCAACCTTCCACCTCTGCAAACAGTCCTTAAGGCCGTGTAGACCCTGTCTGGGGCTTTTGTCACCGCCAGGGCGCTACGCCTTGCTGTCGGTGCCCAGCTGCCGTCAGATTCCTAAGTGCACAAAATGAAGAGATAACTCCCCTCGAAGGATAGCAGCTCTTTCGGCCCAAACATCGGTGCTTCCTGTATACCCCAATGCGTGCAAGACCTCTTTCCTTTGTCAGTTACAGACTATAGCGAAACTCGCATTAAAGGCGGTGCCTTCCCTTGCCTCACCGTCTCACTCAGCAGATGCACATTATCTCAGATGAAGGTGGCTGGTTCACCTTCCAGTCTACGGGAGGTGAGCACTACCTTCCTTTCCTTGTTGGCAAGCCCTTAAGCTCGAGAAGTCTTGGGTTGTTTTTTTGTTTTTGTTTTTGTTTTTGTACTTTCTGCCTCTTTTTTTGGTGAAGGGAGCAACCACTCAGAGAGCAGACTTTGGCGTTCCTCTGTGATGCCTGAGGGCTCCTGTATTTTGTAAGCAGATCAGACCCTGACTGTATCATTTCCGAAGGTCCCTCACTTCCGTAGGGTTGGAAACCCCAGTAAACGGGAAAGAGATCTATCTAGAGTGTGGGTTCTAATAAAAAAGAAAAACCTACCTCTTCTAACTCAGTTTCCCCTTTAAATGGAACACAACTATTTTTATGTAGGCAGAGCCTACTCTGGGGACCGCTTGCCTCTTTTTCCGGATCTTTCGCCCATCTCCTGCTGTCCAACGTTTTGTTCGAGGGATGCCAAACATTTGGATTGTTAGCTGGATTTTTCAGTTTTGCACCCAGATGTTTGGAATCCTGTGGACATTGTCAACGATTTGTTTATTATCATCCAGCCTGTAATCATGCTGGGTCTGCATAATCTCCATCTTCCAGATGAAAACTGAAAAAGTCAGTCAGTCATCCAGATGCTTCCAAATGTCTGGGTGTTTGTCATTGCCAAAGAGCATCTGGATGGCTGCAATTTTCCCCAGCTTTTATTCATGTCTTTGGCACAGACACAGTCTTGGGTTTACTTGCTCTGGATGCAGCACAATAAACAGCCTGAATGGGATGGGTAGATATTTAACAGAGATACATTCCCTGGGCTCCTGTAGTTAAAATGCTGGTCACTGGTCTGTACAATTGGAAAACCAGCTCCACCTGAGAAAGTATCCCAGGAAAGTGACAGGGTGACCCCCTAGTGTTCTCTCTAGAGGCCTGTCAGCTTCAGGGGAGTTAGGAAGCTGTGTACCGTCTCCATTGGTGAGCAGAGAGCCTCCAAGGCTAGAGATACAACTCCGAGAAAGAGAAACAGACCTTGGCACCATTTACAGCCCCAAAGATAAAGCCTGAAAATAACCATCCATCATAATGGTAGCAGATATCTAAAGAAAGCTTGGGGGAAATTGTTTGCCCTTTTGGGACAACTTTTAACAAGCTCTCTTCCAGCTCTGGCTTATTGTTCCAGTAAAATCTCCGTGCCTCGGGGCGCCTGGGTGGCTCAGTCGGTGAAGCATCCGACTTCGTCTCAGGTCATGATCTCGTGGTTCGTGAGTTCGAGCCCTGCATCAGGCTCTGTGTCCCCCTCTCTGCCTGCCCCTCCCCTGCTCGCACTCTGTCTCTCTCTAAAAAATAAATAAACTTTAAAAAAATTAAAAAAAAATTAAGATCCCCGTGCCTCTTGCCTGAAGGAGGGGAGACTAAAGGAGGCAGAGTAGGCTGGCGGTGAGGGTTCAGGGTCAGGAAGACCCCGTTCACCTGCTGGTGCTCCCCTCACCTGCTCGGAGCCCACGCAAACTTCTAGCTTCCCCGAGTCTTGCTTTTCTCGCGTTGTCCGAGTGTAATAAATAACGTGGCACACTGTGGAGAGGATTAAGTAAGACCATGTGTCTGAAGAGCTCGCCTAGTGCCTGCTGTTCCAGAAAACTCCAGGAAAATACACTTGAGGTAGACTTAAGACTCATCCTTTAATTAGTGTCCAGAGGGACTCTGGAATTCAGAAGAGAGGCCTGGCGGAAGTCCTCAACAAGGAGTCAGATGGAAAACCCCAGAAGAAAGAGTAGAGAGAGAGGACCGGAGATGGAGGGTCAGAGCCTGAGCTACTCCAGTACGAAAGGCAGGGTGGAAAAGGGTCAGCCAGTGAGGTGGGGCTGGGGGAACACTGGGAGGGAAGGTGTCCTGGAAATCAAGAGAGGAGAGAGTTTTCAGGAAAGACGGAAGGACGTTGTGGGTCACATGCTGCTAAGTGGTCAGCAAGCAGAGACAGGGGACTGGGTGTTAGCGTAAGGGAGGTTGTCGTAGTTTGGCTTCCTTCAGAAGTCAGCCCGGGAACAGAGGTTCCAAGTGTTGGTTGTTTGTCGAAGAGGTGATGGCCGGGGGAGGAGAGACAAAGAAGGGAGAACAGCCAGCGACGTGGGGGCAACTGATGAGAACCACCAGGGAGACTGGACGCGGCTGTGAAACCGCTCCTCAGAGGGAAATTCCTTACCCATCAAACCCTGCCGGGCCCAGGTTGAGCCCTGCACCTGCGGTGGGAGGTGGGGGGGGCCCCGATTGGCTGGCGTTTCTGGTCCGCAGGGTGGTGGCTCCAAAAGACAGCTGGGTAAAGAAGTGCACACCCTGGCATCCGGAAGCGGGGCCTGCAGGCCCTGGGGAGGCGAAGGTGCAGAGTAAAGGCCGGGGCGGTGGGGCAGCGGAGCCAGAAACCGGACCGAAACCAGACTGCAGTGTGGGAGGCAGTGTGGTCCGGGGGCGGAGAGGGTAGAAGGGAAGGATGTGAGAGGGTCCAGGAGACGACACGAAGGAATTCTCCCAGAGAAGGAAAAGCCAACTCCCTCCGTTTCCATCTCTTCTCTGAACTTTCTCTTTACCTGCTTTCCTGCCGTGTCACGCTCATTTCACTGAACGCTGCCCGTCTCCTGAGGACACTACCCTTCCCCACAGCCCCAGTGTCCTCCCCTCCCATGTCCCTCAGAACCAGGTGGGGCCACCGCCGGACCCGTCATTCTCTTCCTGCCTCTTAGAATCCACAGTTTCCCAGTTCTGGAAGACATCTCACGGTTTGCCCTTGCGTCATTCATTCATTTCCCTCCTGCATCAATTTTGCTTTTTTATTTGTTCCAAAAGGCGTGTCAACCCCCATTTCTTGTGTTTGTTTCTGTTGGAATCACTGCTTATCTCATTTACCTTTGCTTTCGTCTCATGATGTTGCTTGCCCCCCCCCATCCTGCGCCCACCCGCCCCCCTTCAGTCTGTGATGCTTTCTGCTCCTTTTTCAGAGAGGCCATCCCTTCTAAACCGTGTTTAAGGACGCCAGGCAGTTTCTGCACCTTCGCTTCCATGCGCTACAAAAGGCTAGTTTCAGAGAAATGATCTCTTCCCGGTCTTCTGGGGACTTCCTCTTGCTCGGACATATTTTTTCTCCCAGTCCCATTTCGGGTTATTTGTCCTTAGTCGTCTTTGAATAAAGCAGCGTCTCCGTCCACGATTGTTGCTCATGGCGAAGGTATTGTTTTGGCTCACGTCTCGGCTTACCTAGGCGGTGGCTTCCTCTTTTCAAATCCGCCACTGGAGGGTCAGTGGACGAGCTTTGAATCTGTTTCTCAGTTTCTGGACGAGTTTCAGCCAGTGCACCCTGCTCTCCTGAGCTGGCCACTTACATCCACGTGGATGCTTTATTTTTGACTACTGAGAGTCCACGTGGTACTTTAAAATCAATTATTTAGGGTGTGTGTGGCTACCGAGACTCCTGCAGTCTTGCCACCGAGACTTTTCCCTTATTTTCTAGCTGAGCTCTTTTCTAAGATGACGGGCCCCGCCTGAAGGAGAGTGATGTGCTTGTGTAGATAGCCAGACCGCTAGGGAAGAAACGATGTTAAAGGAAAGATATCTTCCGAAAAATAAGATAAAAACAGAGAGGGAGACTCACCATAAGAGACTCCTAAATACAGAGAACAAACCGAGGGTTGCCGGAGGGGCGTTGGGTGATGGGATGGGTTACATGGGCCGGCCCTTGTTGGGATGAGCACTGGGTGCTCTAAGGAAGTGATGAATCAGTAAATTCTATTCCTGAAGTCGTGATTACACTATATGTTGACTAACTTGGATTTAAATAAAATTAAAAAAAAAAAAAAAGGAAAAGTATCTTCCCATGTAGACTAACACCAAAGGGGAGGAAGGGGCTGTCCAGTTTCCAGCTGGACTCAGGAGATAGCTACAAGGGAAAGCGTTGTAAAGCTTTACCTTTTCTTTGTTCAGGAAGCCTCTGGTCCAGGAGGTGAGACTGGGTTATGCCATACGCTGAAGTCTGGCCAGCGTTTTCTCCACCCAGGTCTGTTGGTGTCGTCATTCGTAGCAATCACTCCCCATTTCCAGCATTAGATGGTCTGCTCTTCTCGTTTTTCAGAATGTCACCTTTCTTCCTCCTCCCACCCCGAATCCTCTGTCATACTTTAGGAACAAAGTGAGTTGTTCATGGTGAACAAGGTGATTTGGAGCGGCTAACGAGGTTCACTCTGGATCAGCAGCTCCTACCCTTTGCCGATGGGTGAAATATTGAACCCAATATATGGCTCATTATTATGACTCACATGAAGTCTTGTGACTCACATGAAGTTCTTGTAACCCATGTTAAGGAGCATAATAAACCAGGCCGACTACCTTATACCACTGATAACTAACCTTCTATTACACCTTTATAAAGTTTTTATGCATATACACACATATTTTTTTTTTTCACTGACTCTTTCAGAAGAACCTCGTGAAGGAGGGAGTGTTGCCTGCACCTTCTCTTACAGAACGAGCTGCGGAGAAGTAAAGTGAAGTCTTCAATACTGCTCGTTAATTTAGAGCTTGGGCCTTGCACCCAAGTCCTCTGCTGTGCAGACCCATGGCTTTCAACACTACCCCTCCAATGTGACAAAGCACTGGGAGGGCACCTGTCCGAAGGGCCCCATTTCCAGAGGAAGAACTTCTGCCCCACTGCATGCTAGGGAAGCAGATGATCTTTCCGGAGGCTTGTCGTGAGGAGCTAAGGAAAGCATCTCTTCTACTCTGGATCCCACCCAGTTCAGCTGTACGTGCTAAAGCCCAGCTACACAAGATGTTTCTTCAGGTGTCATTTGTGTTCCTTGTAAGAAATGCTTCCCAGTGAACACACTTAAGGTATCGCTATTTGTTTTATTATTAATGGAAACTGACCGGCAACATTGTCACTTGAATCATTTATGTCTTATTTTTTTCTACTAAAAGTAAATTCACAGGCAACTGAGACAAATGGACAACCACTTTAACAAAAAACTTGCCATTTTATGAAGGAAGCTAAGGCTGGAAGTGAATAGGGAGGGCAGGGGAGACTTCTTGGTCTTTTGGATGTTGTCTCCGCTGTGTGAGATAGAAGATACATCCAAACCGTAGCTTTCCCTTTTCTTGGGGTGGGAAGGGGAGAAATGGTCAAAAGGAAAACTTCTTCCCACCCATTTTGATGTTTCCTGACATAATACATAGGAGCTGAGAGCAGCGAGTAAATTCTCACTCAGTCATTGTTTCCTTCCCATGGGGGTTTACAGGGACAAGGGCCTTCAGGCATTTTTTTTTAAATTAAGGGCCTATAAAAACAGAGTTGTATGGACATTTTCTCACAGAAGTGCATGTACACTTGTTATCAAATAATTCAAAGCTATTTGAGCTTTCCTATTCAGTTTATAAATGGTCTTGATTTTATTTACCTTCTAAGCCTGGGAAGAGCTGGTAGGTCCTGTGTGCAGTCACTGTGGGGCCGCACACGAGGCAGAGAAGTCATGCTCAGCCGTGGCTGGTGGAGAGAACATAGGGGCAATAGCCCCAGAGAAGTAGAAATCTCCAGAGGAAATGCAAGCAAATGACTAAACCGAGAGATGGAAACAAGACAAGAAGAACCAGAGTCTAAAACCTTAACAAATCTTGACCTTCAGACTCACGTCCCAAATAGACAATTGGGACTGTATCAAAATAAAAAAACAGGCAAAGGTGTTGAAAAGACATTTCTCTAAAGAAGCCATAAAAATGATCAACAGGTACATGAAGAGATGCTCACCATCACTCATCACCAGGGCAATGCAAATGAAAACTACAATGAGACATCACCTCACACTTGTTACGATGACTATTATCAAAAAGACAAGAAATCACAAGGGTTGGCGAGGATGTGGAGGAAAGGGAACCCTCGTATACTATTGTGGGAATGTAAGATGATGCAGCCACTATGAAAACAGCTCAGTAAGTACTGAGTGTTTCTTGTAAGAACATTGATGGAAAAAAATTAAAAATAGAACAACTATCTGACCCAGAAATCTTACTTCTGGGTATTTATCCACAAGAGACAAAATCACTACGTGGAAGAGAGATCAGCTCCCATGTTCACTGCAAGGTTATTGGAAATAGCCCAGGTATGGAAACAACCAAAATGTCCACCAGCAGATGAAGGGTTGAAGAAACCGTGGTATATACTTTGTGTTGTGTGTAAGTGATGAATCACTGAATTCTACTCCTGAAACCAATATTGCACTGTATGTTACCTAACTAGAATTTAAATAAAAATTTGAAATTTATATATATATACACATATATATATATATATATATATATAGGAATAACTAACTGGCATATATATTTAAATTCCAGTTAGTTTTTTTTATTTTTCAAATTTTTATTTAAATTTGAAAATTAAAAATATATATATATATATTGGAATAACTAACTGGAATATATATTTAAATTCCAGTTAGTTTTTGTTTTATTTTTCAAAATTTTATTTAAATTCCAGTTAGGTAACATACAGTGCAATATTGGTTTCAGGAGTAGAATTCAGTGATTCCATTATACATATATTATATATTAATATATTATATGTTATAATATATAACATATATAATATTATTATAGATTATAGATTATGATATGATATGATATAATATTATATTATATATATAATGGAATATTATTCACGCTTAAAAAGAAGGAAATCTTGTCATATGTGGGGACATGGATGGGCTTGAAGGATATTGTGCTACGTGAAAGAAGCCAGTCACAGAAGGATAAATCCTGCATGATTCCACTTACATGAGGTCCCTAAAATAGTCAAAGTCATAGAGACAGAAAGTAGAATGGTGTTTGCCAGGGGCTGGGAGAAGGGGAAATGGGGATTTGCTGCTCAATGGACATCAAATGTCAGTTATAGAAGGTGAATAGGTTCTAGGGATCCATCGTACAACGTTGGGACTATAGTAAATAAAATAGTGTTGCAAACTTAAAAATCTGCTAACAGAGTAGATGTCATGTGTGTCCCACAGTTTTCAAAAAGGAAGGAAAAAAACCTTTCATGTACAAAACATCTAGAGACCTTGTTAAAAAGAACAAAGAATTGCAACAATGAAAAAAAAATGGATTGACCATAGACATAGGGATTTTTTTTTTTTTTACCAATTTTCAATTCCATTTCATTGATCTGTATGTCTGTTCCTATGTCAGTACCACACTGTTTTGATCACTGCAGCTTGTTTGAAATTTTGAAATCAGGAAGCGGGAATCCATCCTTCCTCTAACTACCAGCTCATCGGTTACTTCCAGAGACTTCCTTTGCCCTGCTAGTCTCTCCACTCTGAGGTCTGAATGACGTTTCTGGTCCACGGACCGTATCATGATCCCTGACGCATAACTCTTCAAGGGTCTTCACGGTCTTCAGTTAAAATCCAAATTCCTTAATATGGCTTCAAAGATACTTTTCAGCTTTCACATCCATGAAATTACAGCCACACCACAAGAACACAATCCAAGCAATTCCAGTTTAGAACGATGAGTGGTGCCGAGGTTAAAACAGTAGGTGCTATGGAAACACATAGACAACGTTCCTAACCCAGGCTTGAGTGGTCAGGGAAGGGCTTCCTAGAGGAGGTGACACAGGGAAAGAGAGTGGGCCTCATCTGCATAAAGAGGAGAATATACAGAAAGTTGTTATTTGCTTGACCCCCTGTCCGCCCTTCTTCCAACTGTCAACTCACCTGAAAATAGCTCATTAGCAGAGATCAGTCGGTGTAACTTCCTGACACCCAGTGGTGACCACCAGTGGGCTCCAATGGGAGCCTAGTAAGTAGTGATTGTTTCATGTGAGAACATTGATGGAATTTAATTGATCTGCAAACACTTAGGGCTAATTGTAGAGCCTGAAGTCTCAGTCTTACCCAGAGCTTTCCCTCTGTTGAGAACTAAGACCAGATAAGGCAGAGGCAGGCGACTATGCACATCATGAGGATTCAGGCCAAGGAAGAGCTTGTGGGGACCCAATAAAGTCAACACTCTCATTGCACGGAAGTGAAAAAGCTGAAGCCTAGAAAGGTTCCATGACTCATCATGGTCCAAAGGGGTGAGATTTAGCAGAACAGAGATGAAAATATCAGTCTCCTAACCCCCAGTGTCACCATCTGTGCATGCAGCTGGGTGGCCTCTTCAGGCACATCATAGGACAAAAGTCTGCCCTCTGACTCATCATCGAGGAACCAGACCTCGGGTGATTTGGGGACTTGCAAAACCGAATGTGCCTTTTCTTGTAGGTAATAATCTCTCTCCTGGTGAGACAGTGCTGATATCACCACAAAGGCAGCCTGCCCGAGCCAGGGTTCTGCAAGGCCGAGTGCTGTCTTCCATGACTTTCAACAGAGCCAGCCTCCCGTACTTTGTATAAAAATTGGATTATTTAAAAGGGATTATTGGAACGAAGAACCTATTGTCAGGCATTTTGTACAGCCTAAATGATTGTGGTGCAAAGAGCTCTGCAGTACTGTTTTTAGTGAATAAAAGCAGTGGTTGGGCCAAAAGTCTCTTAATATTTTTTCTATCATGGAGATTTTATGAGTATACTGATAGCAGAAATGATCACTTTTCAACTTCTTTGGTTTTAGTGAGCCTGGATTCTTGGCTGGCAAACACGGAAGGAAGGAGGACCAGAATAAGCTGAACATCTAGTATCTGCCGGGTAACTTCTGTGCATTAATATAATATAATATAATATAATATAATATAATATAATATTGTATAATATATATTATCAAACCTTGGTTTGCAAGCATAATTCCTTCTGGAAACATGCTTGTAATCCAAAGCAGTTGTATATCCAAGCGAATTTCAAGAACCGTTGGCTCAGTTGTGACCACATGACGTTCGGCATCACGTACTACTCATATTACAAGACATCGCTCGTTTATCAGGTTACAATCTATTAGAAATACTTGCTGGTCTTGTGGGACACTTGCAGAGCAAGTTACTTGCAATCCAAGGTTTTACTGTATAATATAATATGATATGATATAACATCATATACTATAATCCTACTGGCATTGTCACGAGGTCCGAGCTTTACTTTACAGATAAAGCTTCTGAGGTTCAGAGAGTTTGTGTGGCTTCATCGAGGCAGAAGGCAAGTTTGGCCGGCTCCATGCTTCGACCTTGGTCTGTGTGATGTCCAAGCTGGAGGCTGACTCGGTAGCCCCTTTGGTTGGTCACACTGACCCCCTTTACAGTTTGTCGAACACAAAGTACAGTTCCACTTCAGTCATGTCTGTGATCACTGAACAAAATTCCAGGTGAAAGTATCCTAAAGGGGAGTTTAAATAGAATAAGGAATTTGGGGTCCTCTTTACCTTTTGGAAAAACTGCCTCTTGACTGTAGACTGTCAGTGTTGTCTTCACCCGGGATATCACGGGTGGCTGCAAGAACTCACCTGCTCCGTCGCCCGGAATCTTTTTTATGCAAAGTTCTCAAAAGAAATGGGTTTTACTCAGCATTACTTAAATGCACAGAGGGAGAAACGCAGACTGTTTCTTAGAGACGTCACTCCAGATTGAGAAGTGGGTAAAGCCGGGCAATCACCTGACCAGAGACTGATCCGTTTTGAGGTTTCCTGCTCTGTAACCAATTGGGGTACTTTCTTCTTATGACCTGGCCTAACTGACCAAGAGTTTGCCTTAGAAGCACACCCTTGAGAGAAGTGATAGGGGATAACTCCTCCAGGGTTGTAGTGAACAGTCGGTAAGAATCAATTAGGAGTCTGCTAAATATCCGCATTGTTTTAGGGACAGGACAGCTGATCGAACGCATCGACACTCTAGAGGGTGGAAGCAGATGATGTGAACCTATAACCACACAAAAAGTCATTTTGGAGACTGTTTAGTGCTGTGGAGAAAACAAAATGGAACATTGTGATATGGAGTGACCAATGAAGACGTAGGGTGGGGGTGACTTCTTTATGCAGGGTGTTTGGGGATGTCCTCCTTGAGAAGGTGACACTTAAGTGATGAGTAGGAGGCAGCCATGAAAACATCGGTGAAAGAAACATTTCCAACAGAAGGAGTAACTAGTGTGCAAAGGCCCCAAGAAGAACATAATCTGGGTGTATTGGAGGGTTGGAGGGGCAGAGAGTCGGTGTGGTGGGGACACCCAGTGAGTGAGGGACCGTGGGGAGCGATGAGACGGAAAATAGGCACAGATGGTTTGACATCACTTTGTAGGTACAGGAAGTGTGGCAAACACCATTGGTTCTTCCCCTCCCCCTCCTTCTGATCCTCTGCCTTCTCAGAAATGAGATTACAATGTATTCTGGGAAGGTATGCTTCCCGCCCTTCTCCAGGAAATGAACCATGCTTGAGTAGGACGTTTCTTTTTAGCAGTGATTAACTTAGGGCTAGTCATGTAACTCAGTTGGGGACCTAAGAGGAGTCTTAAACAGAGCACTGGAGAAAGATCCTCCTCCCCCCTAATACAACAAAGCCCTCTCTGTCCTTCCTGCTCTTCAATATTGTTATGTGAGGATGTGATACTTAGAGCTGCCGCTGCCATCTTGCATCCACGAGGTGAGGTATCACTGATGCACTGAAGATTATAGGTCGGAAAGGTGGAAGAGATTACGGAGCTCTAGAACCAAAGTTGGAGCCACTGACCTTTGGCATTAGTAAGGAGTAAAATATAAAACTACGATTTGTGAGTCAGAGTTAAAAGTACTCTAATATGGTAGGAATATTGGACTTTGTTGTGATCATAAAGAAAAGGCAGTGAAGAGTTTTCAGCAGAGTAGGATTATACTTTGACTTAGGGTTGAAGAGATTTTTCTGGAGACTATTTGGAGAATGGGCCACAGTGGAAGTAGGAAGAGTAGTTAAGAGCCTACTGCAGGAGCCCAGGATTGGGTAGGGCTGTGAAATGGAGACGGAGGGAAGTGTTTGCATTGGGGATGTGCTGTGGGGATGATATTGGCAGGACTTGCTGATGCGTTGGTTTGGATGTGGAATATGAGGAAAAGAAGGATTCACGTAGGCCTCCTGGATTTCTGTCCCAAAGGAAATGATAGGTGATAATGGTATTTATTGAGACAGAGAAGAATTAGAGAGAGAGAGAGAGATGGAGTCAATGGTCCTGTTTGATTAAATTAATTTTGGGTTGTTTTTTAAAACCCCAAGTGGACATGATGACATTGTCCAGTGGAGAAGCATACGTGCAAGTCTAGAGCTCAGGGGAAAGGCTGGGGACAGAGACACGGTTGAGAGTCATCAGCATTCAGGGGGGTACTAGGTAAAATCACCCGCGAAGAACATAGATGGAGAATGAAGAGGACGGAAGGTAAAGCCTGGGGGCACGATAATGTTCGGAGGTGTGGCAGAGAAGACAAAGGGGCCAAAGGAGAAGACAATCAAAGGACACTGACAAGAATGGCCAAGGAAATAGGAAGTAAACCAGATAATAAAGGTGCTGTTACCAAAGCCCTGACAAAAATATTTCAGTAATGTGGGAATACCAAGTGTAGCTAAGAACACCGAGAGCTGAACATTGGTCATTTATTTGGGGAAGATCTAAGTCCCTGTTTCTCAATATTTAATGAGCATTGAGATTATCTGGGACATCTTATTAAAATCATATTCTGTGGTTGGGCTAGGAGTCTGCATTTCTGCCTCTAAGTGAGGCTGCAGCAATGGGTCCATAGACCACACTTTAAGCATCAGAGGTCTAGGTCACTGGCGACCTTGACAAGAAGTCAATTTCCGGAGGTGGTAGAAGATGAAAGCCATATTGGAATGGGTTGGAGAGAGATTGGAGATGTAAGGAGCGGAGACAGAATGTGGGCGATTGTCAGAGATACAAAAGGTCTCTCGCTCTCTCTTTCTCTCTCTTTCTCTCTCCCACTTGCTACCACTGTAGTGTGTGCTTGTTTGATTTGCATCTACACATGCCTGCACAAATTCATCCTCCTGCTTATCACCCCATAAGATGATCGCTGTTATTCTCAAGGGGAGATCAGATCTGCCCTGCGCAGCCCCAGTGACCAGCCCCCAGGCTAAATCCCAGAATCACCCTAGCACTAGGGAGGCAGAGCATATGACCTTCAGGCTGCTGCAACCTTTTTGGATTTGCCACACTGCTGAAGGCGTCACAGAGCCACTCAGCAGACTACTAATCGTGTCATTCCTTTCCAGAGGCCCTCCGAGCAGAGTCTCTTTTAGTGATGAGATATTTTATAGAAAATCATACATATAAATATAATATTTGTAAACTGTAAATTATTTGTTACAAGACTATCTTATGGGCTTTACTGTAAAGCACATTCTACTACCCACAGGTGCCCAAGGTTACCAGGACTCACGTTGGACTGTTCAGGTTCAAAGCCTGGTTCCAATATTTATTAGCTGGCTAAGCTCGAGCAGATTATTTAACCTCCTAAATTTCCATTTCCTCACTCAGTAGAAATAAAAGTACTCAGAAGATTTCAGGGCACCTGGGTGGCTCAGTGGGTTAGGCATCAGACTCCTAATTTTGGTTCAGATCATGATCTCACGGTCATGAGCTCGAACCCTGCATCAGGCTTCTGCTTAAGATTCTCTCCCTCTCCCTGCTTCTACTCATGTTCTCTCTGTCTCCAAAAAAAAAAAAAAAAAAAAAAATCACTCAGCAGCAGCTTTGTTGACAGAATTAAGCAAGATAATAAATATTAGCACCTGGCCTGGCACCACACACATAGTAAAAGCTTCATAATTTTTGTCTATTATTATATAATTGAACGCATAAGGCAAGGAATTGGACCTTTATTAAGTATAGAATAATGTTAACTTTACAATGATTTTATAGAATGATTAACAAGGAAATGTTTGTGATGAATAAAACATCATTTTAGTCCCAAATTTAAAAATGTAAAAATTATGTGTGGTGATCAAAATACTACTAAATAGTAAAATAATTTCTGACATTGCTTTATTTTTTTAAAGAGGTATTCTGGGGGCTCCTGGGTGGCTCAGTCGCTTAAGTAGCCGACCTCGGCTCAGGTCATGATCTCAAGGTGCGTGAGTTTGAGCCCTGCGTTGGGCTCTGTGCTGACAGCTCGGAGCCTGGAGCCTGCTTTGGATTCTGTGTCTCCCTCTCCCTCTGCCCCTCCCCTGCTCATGCTCTGACTCTCTCTGTCTTTCAATAATAAATAAACTTTAAAAAAAAAAAAAAAGAGTGCACCTTCTTGGCGTTTGACCTGCACATTCTCACCCACATTTCACCCATCCCTGTTGGTTCTGATCTGATGCCCTGCTCATCGCTGCAAGTTCTCTCCTGCTTCAACCTGGTTTATGAAACATCTCCTCCCTTCCACAAGTGTTTGTATAGACGGGCTTCCTGGCATGGCTTGTAACCCTCTCCAAAGTACTGCCCCCATAGGGGGTTGGCAGAGGAGTCCAAGGTCGCACCTTTCCTGACCTCAGGTGTTGAGTCTGGGCATATTTAACTCACTTAAACCCATAGACCAAAATCCAGATAAACAACTTCAAATAGGATCAACTGAGAACTGCTTTATGTTAGAGTTCGTTTGAATGTTATCTTGATGACCTTGGGCAGGATGGCAAGTGGCTTTCATTTCATGTGCTAACTCCAAATAATTGGTGAAGGCTGCCTAGAACGTTCTGATGACCGTGGTCTGGGCTGAACCTTACCTTAAAGGGAAGAGTAAGAACAGGATAAGCACTGTAACCAGTTAGAAATTTCTGCCATAGGCCACCGAGTGGGGGTGTGGGGGCTCACATTTGCCTCTTGTCAGTCTCTGAGTGGCTGACGGGGTGGCTTGCTTTCCTAGGTGCTCTTGGAGACTGGAAGTTTTTCTCTGCTCCTCAAGTGAGAAACTTTATACCTCTCCACTTTCAGGGGGATCGTACCATATTTAGAGAATTTAAGAAGGTTCCAAAGAGAAGAAGGACATTCAAACTTGCTGAAGGCTTACTGTGTCCTACATACTTTCATGGACGTGACCTTTTTTAAGTATTAAAAAAAATACGTGTGGGGAGGGAATGATTTGCCCTGACTTGGAAGCAGAGCCTGCTGGCCAGGGTCAAATGTCCCAGCTGTTGGAAGAAAAGGAGGTTGGGGTCAGGGAGCCTGCGGGCCCTGATATTTGTGATGTCACATTGTCACAGTGAAGTGTCAGAGAACCAGACAGACAACACCGAATAATGAGAGAGGAGATAATGGGAAGCCCATTAGCATATTGCATAAAAACGAGTCACTCACACGTTTCTTCACTGTCGCACGGCGCCTCGGGACCCCCAGCTCTGCTTTGTGTAGCTCAGGCCCCCCCGTCACCCATTTCCTTACTCTGGTAGGTGGCTCTGGAACTCCTATGGGTGGGGACCTCATCCCATTTGAGCACATGCCTGAGGTTGGGGTCCGGGGCTCCAAGGACTTAGGTCCAGTTTTTGGTTCTACACACCTCTGCTTGAAAAACGTAAAGTACGTCCTAAAACTCAAGACCATTTTCTTTTCTCACAAATGAGAAACTTCAGCCCCATCATATACTCTAAAGGTTGCGACGACTCTGTACTGAACGTGCCACGAACTTTCTCAAAAATGGTTTTTGCCTGGAAGAGGAAACGTTGCCTTTCTGGCCAGTTTACCCAGGATTTGTTCTCTCATGGAGCCTGAGGCCGTGTGAACTTTAATAATGTACGCTCTCTTGGCACCTGCTTGTGGAGGACTTAATGCTAAGTGCCACCACCCCAAACACACACGTGGACACACACACACACTCATCCACACCCTCGTGCACACACATGCTCGTATTTCTGGCAATCCCTAGAGATAGTTCATGTGTATCCAGGAATAAATCCAGTCAGCTGCCGGGCGGTGTTCCCGGGTCCTGCTCCTCTCTCTGTCCCCAGTGAGTGTCACCACCTCCACCACATTCAGCGACCTGCTGCCTCTGCTGGTGCTGCTGTCATTGCAAAGGGAGACTGTTCAGGCTCTGGATGGATGCCATGTCTCTTGCCATTGGCCTCCCTACATCCTCTGAGGTCCCATGGCCACTGCCCTCCTGGACATCACCGGTGTGGCTTCTCCCTTGTCCCACCAGACCCTGAAATCTGCCAGGAATTTTAACTAAGTTCTTCTTTTTTATTATTATCTTATTCAAATCTAAGTTAGTTAACATATAGTCTAATAATGGTTTCAGGAGTAGAATTTGGCGATTCATCCCTTTCCGGTAACACCCAACGCTCACCCCAACAAGTGTCCTCCTTATTGCCTCTTGCCCATCTAGCCCATCGCCCGACCCAACACCCCTCCAGCGACCCTCAGTTTTTCTCTGTATTTAAGAGTCTTTTATGGTTTGCCTCCCTCTCTCTTTTTATCTTATTTTTCCTTCCCTTCCCCTATCCGTTTTGTTTCTTAAATTCCACATATGAATGAAACCATGTGATGTTTACCTTTCTCTGACGAACTTACGTTGCTGAGCATGATACTCTCCAGCTCCTTCCATGTTGTTGCAAATGGCAAGATTTCATTCTTTTTGATGGCCAAGTAATATTCCATTGTATATATACCATGTCTTCTTCATCCACTTGTCAGCTGATGGACTTTTGGGCTCTTTCCAGAAGCTGGCTATCGTCAATATGTAACTAAGTGCTTAAGGTAACATACCTGCACAGTGCTTTCTGGTTCAATTAGGGATACTCTCTCCCTCAGTAACCTTTACTGAAGTGTGAAATGCAATCCTAGAGTCACTCCTCTATTTATTTGTTTGGTCTTAAATTTAATTCACTGAGCGTCTTCTGTGTTCAGTGCACTGGGCGCCAGGCCACGGCCAAAATACTGCTCCCTCTAGCAGCACCACTTCTAATGACCACAATGACCACAACTATGACCCAGGCTCCTGCTAGACCCCAGTCACTGTATTCCATGTCTCATTTACCTTAGTTTATCCAGTCCCCAGGACAGCACAGTGAGGGGCCAATTCCATCCCGATGTTGCAGGTGAGAAAGACAAAGCTTGTGAGGTCGAGGGGTCTGTTCAAGGTTGTCTACTGGCGACAAGTACCAGAGTCAAGGTCCGAACTCACAAAACCGATGACTGAAAAAGAGTCACTACCCTCCAGTATCACACAGTCCTGTTCCCTCTGATCTGAACACACTGGCATGCCATAGAAGCACGATTGTGTTGTCAGGCACATCCAGACAAACACACGTAGGGATATTTTGTGAATTTGTCAATCGTTGTCACCTCAGAAGAGAGTGGGACACCCATCATGGTGGACACTCAGGTGTGTCCTGTAAGTCAAACTGACTTCGTGACCTCTTCAATGCAGCATCTTCCACTCTGTGGTACCCCTGACCCCTTATGGCGGCTGTGTTCCCGAAGAGGGTGGACGTCTGGTGCAGTTGTGATGGTACGGTGGTCTGGAGAGCAGGAAATGTGTCTTACCTCTCTCATTCCCACAGTTGGGGGTCTGTCTCTTTGAGCTCAGCAGGGGCAGAACAGGAATGCTTCTAAGGAAGGCCACCCTGGCTTCACCTCTGGGTGATATAGAACAGTTTCATGTATATGGTAGAACCTGGGGATCCACATCAACTGTTCTGGACTGAATGGACCTTCCCCCCATCCTCCTATTTGTTGAATGAATCCCCTTTTTCTTCAAAAGATGCCTCAGATAGGTGGGGTCCTGTTTGGAACAAAGTGATTCGGGAAACACTTTGGGAAAGTGTTTGCAAGTCACTGCTCTTGAGTAACTTGATCTCAAAGAAGGGCTGAGGATGAGCAGAGCCACATCTATTACCTTACAAAAGGGACATTTGCCTTAATGGTAAAACAGTAACGTTCTAAGGAAATAACTGTTCGTAATGTTGTTAGTCACCGGCATGCAAAGTCATTTCCAAGCACTAAACATGAATGTCTTTGATGATGATTATCGGCATAGAAAGAGGGCCTGGGCTTTGTTATTATGGAGGGGGCTGGGGAAAGAGGAGGAGAAAGGGTGCTTCCCAGGTTCCTTCTCTTGCAAGAACGGAGATTGGAATCTGAGCGTGAAGGCTACGGGTACAGAGACTGACCTCCAAGCATCCCAGGTTCATCCTGTCTAATGAGCACCAAGAAATGCTCCCCTTTCCCTGGGGAAGGAAGGATACTAAGCTCCCTTTTACTCTGGGAACTGAAATGGGGAAAAACATCAACAACAAATACAGGCTACACCTGTAGCTACAAGCTACACCGACAACGTGTTTTTCTGTTATCCTGCTGTCTTCCAGAAGCACCAGGGAAAGCAAGGAAATGGTGCTTCTGACCATCTGTGTGGCCCTTGGAGTTTTCAATCTGTTCACATAAACTGACCAATATGTCTTCCAATAGCCCTGTGACCTAGGAATTTCCATTCACATCATATAGACAAAAAAGTGAAGCTCGGATAAGGGAGTTGAATCCAGTATTTTCTAAAATCACGGGGCTTGTGGACTACAAGGCTTACATGGCACCCAATCTAGCTGGAACTCTGGTTCAAATTAGTTGAACCCAACTTGATCCCATTGGATTCAGAACGTTCATGTATTACCTGGCTGTGCTTAGCACTGCATCAGATGCTGGGTATAAAAACCGGAATTGGTCGTGGTGTCTGTCCTTGAAGAGTGCATCTTCTGACGGGGCAAATGGAGTGGCAAACAAGAAACTCCCGTACTATGAAGTAAATGATACCCAGAAGAGGTGTGGTGCAGTCTGGGTGGGGGCTATGACCTTGCCTGGGAGACAGCCCAGAAGGGTGCTTCGAGCTAAGCTCTGGAGGAGGGCAGGGTGGGGGGGAGGCTCTCTTTTGGAAGACCAGCTGGTGAAGGTAGTTGGGCAACAAGGCGGGGCCATGCAGGTGGAGGGCACGGCACGAACAGAGGACAAAGCAATGCTGCAGAAGGTCAGCAGTTCTGTGTGGCTAGAACACTGTGTTGTAGGAGAAAGGTGAGGAGGCTGGAAAGAGAAATTAGAATCAGAATCTGCAGAACTTTAAGGGCCTTGTTAAGCAAGTCAGATTTGCTCCAGTAGGAAATAGAAACTCATCGGCTGCTTTTAAACACAGGAGCTCAGTAATAGCGATAATGATAATATGATAATAATGAGAATAGGTAATATTTATTGAGCATTTACTACAAGCAGGCACTTTACCAGGCACTTTATAAGTGGTACCTCAGTTAATCTTCTCAAATACACTTTGAGGTAGGAACGTTTAGAACCCCCATTTTACTGACGTGGACACCAAGGTTAGTAGCCTCCTGTGAGAGAGCCAGGTCTCCAGTGATAACAGGCTCCCGTGTCTGTGTTTGTTAGAAGGATCCTGAAAGGTAGTGTGCAAGGTTGACCTCGGTGGAGAACAGGGTTATCCTGCACAGACAAGCATGAATTAGGCCCACTGGCAATGTCCTTGATTTCTGAGCTGGAGAGGGAAATGTCCCTTTCCTCCAGCGCTTGCTTCACTCCCCAGGAAGCCTGGGAAGGAGCGGGGCCCTGGCTACCCAGGCCACTGGCGACTGCCTCCCACCTGCCCCTCTACCGACATACACCCCCTTTTCCTTAGTGATAGCTCTGAAATCCACCACTGTGACCCCAAGGTCTTTAGTCAAGTCAAGGCTCTTCAACCTAGGGGGTGAAGGACAAACAGGGTGGGAAGTGACCGGTCCAAGACAGGTTGGGGGAGGCAGGATGAGTGGAGACCCCCATTCCATAGAACAGTCCCTGGAAACACTCAGATTCCATGCCAATTAAATGTGGGTAATGTAATTGTGATTGTACTGGTTAAAGAGAGGAAAATGGCTGAACTGTAAATCAGTTTATTGAAATGCATTTTTGTGAGAGCAGAGTATAGGCATATCATTAGCTTGTAAATGTGTCTAATAAGCCTGTCTTCACTAATATGCCAAAAAGAGCCCAATTAACTTTTTTTTCCCTCCAGTTAGGCAGTAGTATGAGAGTCCCTGATCACATTTCCACACTATCTTTTTAGCATCAGCAAAGCGGCACTAAAACAGCCCCTGTGACATCTATAAAAATGCTAGTTTATAATTAGGACGATCTTGGCTTGAACAATAATGTTGCAATTTGTAGTGATGGCTTCTGTTTCTCTTTAATTTTAACGTATTAGCCTACAATGCTCTGGAGATTTCTACGCAGACCAGCCTGTTGCCGTTTCCAAAACTGCTGGCATTATATGCTTTAGGTTGAGCAAGGAGGAGCAGCTGCTGTTTGGTAGGGTCATTTTTGTTTTTAATGAATGCAAAGGCGGAAGGAATACTGAGGAGGAAGCATCCCCCACGTGTGCTTAATTCATTGTCCGGACGTGAGGACCACGTCTCGGAGACGATGCTGACGAGAAGCAGACACAAATCGCAAACAGCAGAATCCTGGTGTCTCCCGATGTTCTCCAGTGCAGGGGTCGTTAGCCTCTTTCCATCAGGGTCCTGGAGGCCTGGAAATCTCTGCCATGGGTTCCACAAACAAAATTCCTCCTTTAGTCCCGTAAGTCTTCCGGGACTCCACTTGCATACTGATGCGAAGTGCCAACATCAGTGTCAAGACCACATCACTGATGTGCACTGTGGCTCTTTCTGGTCCAGAATACAATCGCTCCTGTTGCCTGAAGTTAGGGTTCTTAGTACTGGGAGAGACGGCCCCCTGGATAGGCTTCAGGAGACCTCTGAACACCCTGAAATAGAACATAATTCTGATTGAACATCAGTATTATTTTCAGGAGATTTTACCCATACCAAGATTTCACCATTGAAGAATCTGCAGCAGGATATCTTGGATGGGATTAGGGGATCTGTATTAGAAAAAAAAAATACCAGGGGCACCTGGGTGGCTCAGTCGGTTAAGCTCCTGACTTTTGGTTTTAGCTCGGGTCATGATCTCATGGCTCGTGAGTTTGAGCCCTGCATCAGGGTCTGTGCTGGCAATGTGAAGCCTGTTTGAGATTCTCTTTCTCTCTACCTCTCTCTCTGTTCCTCTACTGCTTGTTCTCTCTTTGAAAATAAATAGGCTTAAAAAAATAAGAGGGTGCCTGGGTGGGTCAGTTGGTTAGGCATCTGACTTCAACGCAGGTCACGATCTTACGGTTTGTGGGTTGGAGCCCCACATCGGGCTCCGTGCTGATAGTCCAGAACCTGCTCAGGATTCTCTCTCTCTCTCTCTCTCTCTCCCTCTTCCACTTGTGCTCTCTCTCTCTCTCTCTCTCAAAAATAAATAAATCTTTAAAGACAACTACATCATTTTGATGATTAACCTTTAACCGGGAAGAATTTTCACAACTGTTATCAGACCCTCAAATACCTTTGTGAGCCCCAACAAGATTAAGAGCTATTGGCCTCAAGAAGTCTGGCATTCCAGGCATGTTCCTTCATCTGGCCTCATCTTTTGTCCAACCCTGTTCTTCTACTGGGGATTGAGGGACCCAGTGAACAGAACCGCTCTCCCCTGCCTGAGTTCTCAGCCAATTTAGAAATAAGACAAATGAGTCCGGTGGAAGGGAGATGAACAGAATACCTTTATTTCCTAAGTGGCTACAGTTGAAGGTGGCATGCAGCTTCAAGCTAGTGGGCTTGTTAATACTGAAACCCCATCTTTCTACAGATCCACCCACCCAGTCTCAGGCAGTGTTGGACTGGGGGGTAGGCATCCCCCACCCACCAGAGCAACAGGTGCCCCTGAAAACTTAGAACGTGGAGGAGTGGAATGGTACCCCACTCAGCTACTCTGAGCGGCTGGCTAGTTCTTTGTGCCTATTTAAGACAGTTGTTTTAAAGTCTTTGTCTAGGAGAACCTGGGGGGCTCGGTCGGTTGAGCGTCCAACTTCAGCTCGGGTCATGATCTCGCGTTGTGTGTGTTCGAGCCCTGCGTCGGGCTCTGTGCTGACAGCTCGCAGCCTGGAGCCTGCTTCGGGTCCTGTGTCTCCCTCTCTCTCTGCCCCTCCCCTGCTCATGCTCTCTGTCCCTCTCTCAAAAGTAAATAAACATTAAAAAATGTTTAAAAAGCCTCTCCTTGAAAAGCGAAAGGGACTTTTCTGACATCACACAGTCTGTGGGTGCAGAGCTAGGCCCCAGACACAGCTCTTCTCACTCAGATCCATTAGGATCAGCTTAAGAGATACACGTGCCGCGGGAGAGTTCAGCCAGTGCGATTTAAGCCACCCCAGCTATGCTCCCATCCTGTGTGCCCTGACTCTGCCCTTTTCCAAACACCCTCCTCCTCTGTCGCACCAGCACCCGTGGTTTCTAGGTCTCCCCATGAGAGTGCCGACGTGGCCACCCAGATCAGACACGCGGCTGCTCTCTGTCTCTCTTTGCAAGCATTGCCTCTAGAAGCCCCCCAACACCGGCCCAAGAATGCCGCTGGCACCAGGGCAGAGAGAGTGATGAGTGGCCCATGCTCTTATCTCAGGACGCTCACTGATTATCGTGTGATTGCTGATGCTGTCAGGCTCAAAGACTTGGGGTCTTCCTAGAACCTGGGACAGGGGCCTCTGTCAAGGAACCTAAACCTGTTCAGGTAACCTAAAAAAACTTGAATTTAAGGACATTTTTCATCGGCAACGATTCTCCTGCAGGATTCTATGTTGTATATCCTGCATGGTGCCCACTGGTCTGATTATCAAGAGTGTAACAGGGAAGGTGGTGACAGCAGTGACTTGTTCTTAGCTACTCAGTGAAATCCTCGGGGTCCCAGTTTCCTAAACGTTTCGTGGATCACTAGCTCCTCGAGAATCTTACAAAGAGCTCCCACGGACAACGTGCATGCAAATAAACACACATTTATCCATGAGCTTGTAAGGCCTTCACGAGCCTCCCGAAATCCAGAGGTCAGGTTCAGCAACCATGTGGGCAGAAAGCTGGACTCAGGGGTCAGTGGCGCCTTGGTGGTACCTTAGCCTATTTGCGATGCTAGTTGGGGTCAGCCGGTTTTTTCTAGCTCTTGTCTCCTCCTCGGTTCAGATGTGAAGGGACAGTGTATTCCCAGTTGGGGAGAGCAGAAGGCCATGCCTGGTGGCGGTCTCGGCCACCGGAGCAAGCAGATGTTGGTGGCACACAAGAAGGGGAGGGATGGAATCTGCCTGGTGGGGGTGCGAGGGAGTCTTGCAAGAGGCTGGCATGACCTTCAACAGGCCGGCTTTACAGAGGTTCACCCACAGGAATAGGTTGGAGATGGGGGGTATTGACAGGTCTCGACAGGCAGGATGCACCGGAAGGCAGACGATGTTATGGGTCTTGGCAGGAACTGTCAGCACCAGGGAGGTTTGAAAGAAAGTGGCAGGAACTGAATCCGCAGACTGGGATGAGGAGCAGAAGCACAGTCCCTGGGAAGGTAAGTCAGAGGAACAGTCCAACAGGAAGTGGAATGTAGGCAGGTCCTAGAAGAAAGACTCAAAAACAAGAACCAAGAGCCATCTGGCCACAAAAGTGGGGCTCGGGATGGGGGCTGAGACAGGGGACAAAGCTGTACGTTCAAAGAAGCCAGACAGATCGAGGACAGACACAGACAATTGATAAAGGATCCAATTAATCGGTACAGGTATAAAAGCATTAGACCTCAATATTAATCAAATAACTGCAAACTAAAATAACACAAGATACCACGTTTCACTTATCAAAATAGCAGTGATTTTTTTTTTTCATTAAAGCCAAATAACAACTGGTTTTAGTCAGGGAGTAGGGTCATGGGTATACACACTCGATGCTGGGCCATTTGATTGGTATAATCTCTCCTAATTTGAAAAAAAAAAAAAAGTATGTCAAAAAATGTGCACATATTTTGGTCCAGCATTTTCACCTTGAGAAATTTATACTAAGGAAATGTTTAAGAATAGGCACACCATTTAGCTATAAGAATGCTAACTATAGGGACGCCTGGGTGGCTCAGTCAGCTAAATGCTGGACTTCAGCTCAGGTGATGATCTCATGGTTCGTGGGTTCAAGCCCTGCGTCAGGCTCTGTGCTGACAGCTTGGAGCCTGGAGCCTGCTTCGGATTCTGTGTCTCCCTCTCTCTCTGACCCTCCCCCTGCTCATAATCTGTCTGTCTCTCTCAAAAACAGATAAACAGTAAAAAAAAAAATTTTTTTTAAAGAACGCTAATTGCAGGGAAGTCAGATGTGCAACAGTAAGTAACTGGTTAATATATTACACAATAACCATACATTGGCATACAATGAACAAGTATAATTGATGGCATATTTATTGGCATAGGAAGATGTTCATGACACATTGCTAAATAAAATAAAAAGACTAGTTCCAAATATGTGCATTTGATATGTTCTCAACACATAGCATACTCAATAAAAATGTGATTTTTTTCAAGAAAATTTTTATTTGAGCACAGTTGACACAAAATGTAACATTAATTTTGGAGGTACAAGATAGTGATTCAACTTCTCTACAGATTATGAAAAATGAGCATCAAATGGCAAAATGTCAATAGTTACTACCTAGGGTTAGTAGATGCTGGGAATTTTTTCTCTTTCTTTCTTTTGTTCTTTCTTTCTTTCTTTCTTTCTTTCTTGCTTTCTTTCTTTCTTTCTCTTTCCCCTTCCTCCCTCCTCCCTTTCTTTCTCTTTCTTTCTTTCTTTCTTTCTTTCTTTCTTTCTTTCTTTCCCTCTTTCTTTCTTTCCCCTTCCTTCCTCCTCCCTTTCTTTCTTTCTTTCTTTCTTTCTTTCTTTCTTTCTTTCTTTTTTCTTTCCCCTTCCTTCCTCCTCCCTTTCTTTCTTTCTTTTTCTTTCTTTCTTTTTTCTTTCTTTCTTTCTTTCCCCTTCCTTCCTTCTTTCCTCCCTCCCTCTTTCTTTCTTCTTTCTTTCTTTCTTCCCCTTCCTTCCTTCCTTCCTTCCTCTTTCTTTCTTTCTTTCTTTCTTTCTTTCTTTCTTTCTTTCCCCTTCCTTCCTTCCTTCCTTCCTCTTTCTTTCTTTCTTTCTTTCTTTCTTTCTTTCTTTCTTTCTTTCTTTCTTTCCTTATCTGTTTTCCTACTTTTCCTCCAATGAACAGGTACTATTTGTATAACACACAAAAAATGAAAGTTACGTTAAAAAAAAATGGAAATCAGGGGCGCCTGGGTGGGTCGGTCAGTTATGTGTCTGACTTCTGCTCTGATCATGATCTCGTGGTTTGTGGGTTCAAGCCCCGCATCGGGCTCTGTGCTGACAGCTCGGAGCCTGGAGCCTGCTTGGGATTCTGGGTCTTCCTCTCTCTCTGCCCCTCCCCCACTCAAGCTCTGTCTCTCTAGTTTCTCAAAAATAAACATGAGAAAAAGGTTCTAAAATGGAAATCGTTTGCTACATGCCTCCTTTACCAGGGGTCTTTGTAATACTAATTAGCGTGCCCCGATCTGCAAGTCAGGCTTAGATAACACAGTGGAGGCCTGGGTGACAGCCACCAGGTGCAGGTACAAAGAAGGCAGGCAGTGTTTCTCCCATCCTGATTCCCTCCCCACACCCTGCTACTGCCTAACACGAGGTCACCATCAGGCCCATAGCCAAATCCCAATTCCCCACCCCCCACCCGAATGCCTGACCTCACTTGAAAGAGCTTTTCTCAAGCTCCTTTTGCTAATTACACAGATATCAAAACCCCCCACCATGATGGCTAACGGGTCTACTTTGTGTGCAGCATTATCCCCATGTCCATAGCACAGTGCTCATCACACAATAGATCCTTGGTAAGTATTTGAGTAACTGATTCAGCACAATTCTTAGAAAACAATGTGGGAAAGAGAGGAAAGGAAATAAAATTCGATTCCATAAGTATGATCTACAGGCCAAACACTATTTTAAGAATTTTTCACGACTCTTAAAAGTCAATACAACGTGGATGGAAATATACAACCTGAAAGTCAAGATGCCTGGGTTCTCCTTACTAGCTCTGTGACTTTGAGAAGGTTACTTAGCGACCAGAACCTCGGGGTTCTCATAAGTGAAATGGAAAACGTGGCAGCCGGTCTCCAAAACCGGCCCCCAATAAGCCACGCCTCCTGGTATTCATGCCCTGTGTAACCCCCTCCCACATTCACCTTCTGCCCACCCGTGACCTGACTGAATAAATAAAAGGAAACTGACAGTGATGTTCTGGGCATTAAAAGGCCTGGCGGATTCTGGCTCCGAGTGGTCATGCAAGAAGTCTGTCCTTCTGGGGACGCTGCATGGAGAGGTGAGGCCCTGAGACCACGTGGGGAGAGCAGCCCAACAATCCCATGGTCCCAGAGGAGCCTAGGGGACTCGATCCCCAATTGCATCTGAGAGCACCACACCACAGCCCCTTAAGCAAAGCCGGCAGAAGGCTCTCAAGTGAGCTCTATCAACTCCCAGAACTGTAAGAAACAATCCAACGACTGCGTAAGGCCCCGGTATCTGGGAGTGGACGATCACACATTAGACAACAAAACCCTGGAACAGTCGCTTTTCCCTTTTTGATAAAATACAGTCGTGCCTATGAAACACGTGGAGCATAATAATTGCTCAGAAAATTTCATTAATTGTTCAGTCTTTGCAAACAACTCTGTCCGGGAGGTAGAAAACCACAGGGCAGATTTAAGGAGCCGGCTTTATTTCACTGCAGCTGAAGCGGCCGCTTGCCCCAAAGTCTCAGGCAATCTACAACCAAGTTTTCGGTATCAAATCCCCCTAGTAACAAATAGCGAGGGAAAGAAGGACAAGGGCGCGGTGAGCCTGGGGGACCGGTTGGGGGGGTGATGGCTACTTTGTCTTGGGCGCTGGACGATTTCAGCTGGGGGAAATGAGCCACGGGGAGTGACTGCACCAGGAAGCCACCACGCTCTCTCTCCTAATGCGACGTAATGAAGGGAGTGAAACTACAAATGGATGAAAATAGGGATGGAATATTTTCTAAAGATAATGCTTCCTGGCACCTCCAAAGCGCTGTAACGAACACCATCCGCTGGCAGAATGAGAACAGTAAGCGCCATTCCGTGTTAATTACATTTAAATGTAAATCTAAAAGCGCCAGGCTCAGACGAGTCATTTTTAATAACACCTCGTCCCCGGCTATTAAAATTTTTATTTGTCACCATCTAATTGATTTGTGTCCATTTCAATGATTTGTTTACTTTACGCTCGTCACTTTTCTGGGCCAGTGGGAACAGGCGGCCGGCAGCCTTCATTTCTTCCTCTCATCAACACCTACCATCCCAAATATCTGACACTGGACCTTTTCAAAGTACAGTTGCCCCTTGGAGAACTTGGGTTAGGACCACGCGGGTCCACGAATAAGTGGATTTTTTTTCGATAAACACAGTATAGTATTGTAAATGTATTTTCTCTTCCTTACGATTTTCTTCATATTTTCTTTCCTCTACTTACTTTGTTGTAAGATCACAGTATATACAATACATATAACGTAAGAAATATGTGTTACTCAACTGTTGATGTTATCAATAAGGCTTCTGGTCAACAGGAGGCTATTGGGAGTTAAGTTTGGGGGGAGTAAACAATTATATGTGGATTTTAGACTGCGTTGGGCGGTCGGTGCCCTTAACCCCTGAATTGTTCAAGTGTAGTGCACTTTCTGCCTGCTCCCTGACCTTATGGTCCTGCTGATTGAACCCAGTTCCAAAGTCAGCCCAGGGAGGCTTCCCCACCTAACCCTATCCCTCTTTTCCATACTCACTACTCAATAGGATCACTGGATCCTATATCAATATATTTTGCCTTTCAGGGTCCATCGCCCAACTTGTATTACCTGTATGTTCGGTCTCATTCGGCATCCACAAGCTCTTGGGGGCAAAGTTGTGCTTGCTGTCTTCCAGCTCAGCTGTTTTTCATAATGGGCAACACACACAGCCACACACACGCCCCCAACACACACACCCTATCCAGTGCTCTGAGTTCTAATTCCTTTCATCCAAATTTACTCATCATGTGTCCCCCCCCCCACCCCTCCCCATTCTCTCAAGTCTCCTCCAAGGGGCCAAGAGTGGTGATGGTGTCATTCACGAAATGAAGGGCTGCTAATATGTTAATTCTCTTCTGTGATCCTGCCAGATAATAATAAACTCTAAATTAAATAAAAATGCATGTATCTCAGGATGAGAACTGAATTACTGGAGGACGTAAGGGGCTTTATACTAGAGGAAGAGGGCACATCATTATAGACAAGGAGACCTTTTTGGACCCTCAAATCATATCAGGAAGTCAGCTGCCTATCGTGCCCAGTCTTTGAATGCCAGGTTTACAGCAACTTTGATTTGTAAACCTGATGGTGGCTGATGTTGAAATTGGGGCCTTTAGGGCCCCCCCCCAACCTGCTAGATAATAAAAAGCAGATGGGATATGGTACCCAGACATGCTGGGCTTTAGGACAAGTATAGGACAGAGGTCGCAGTAGAGGCAGAGAGGGACACACCCCCCCCCCTACACCCTAGTTGCCTGCACATCCCCTCCTCGCCCTCCCCCACACTCTCCTTCAAGCTCAGCCAACTCGCTCGTGCCTTTGAACGCCTCCAACTCGAGGCATGATATGTTTTCCACGGCAGTACGAATCAGAGTAGACATGGCTTCCAAAGAGCCAAAGGGAATGGCACTCACCCATCACTGCGGGGACAGGCACTGGAGGCTCCAGCAGTTGGCAATATGTTTGTAACAGATCACTGGGCAGTTTTCCAGTCTGATACTTCCACTCTGCCTGTGTCCTCCAGAGCACAAGGTATCAGGAAAGTTGGCAGTCTAGTGTGAATGAGGGTGTGAAACACGACCCCCATCACACACCACGGGCTGGAAGGCATCCAAGCCACAGGACCCTGTAGGATCCATCTGCAAGTCTCTGAGCCCCAGGTTAATTGTACCAAACAATGGCCCTGACCCATCAGCACAAAAGGAAAGCTGCCAGGCTCACAAGCGTCTGTTCATTTAACTCGCCCTTCTAAGTGTCAAGGTACTTACGTGGGCTCGTGCGTACGTGGTAAGCACAGGAATACGTGTACTGATGCCTATTAGTGCACATGTACACCTACACAGATAGCCACGTGCACACATACATGTACATTCATGCACATAAACACGCTTGCACACACACACACACACACACACACACACAATGCAAACTAGGGAGATCGTCCAATAGGGCTGGCTCTTGAGTCAAGCCAACTGGACTTGGCCTTCGCAGTCTGCTCCAGAGCCAGAGAGCACAGCTCTGCAATGCTCTGAGTGGGAAGCACGTTCTGGCTCCCGATAGTTACCTGAGCCTGAATACCTCTCCCCAGTACAGCCTGGCCACTTTGCTTTGAAAATCAGCAAGTCCGTGTACCAGCCACGAAACAGAGGCTTTCCACAGCCACCTGACCTGCATCCAGGATGCCACTGACTCCTTCTCCCACTCCGGGGAAGGCCCCAGAGGCCCCACATTGTCCCCCTTGGTCTTGTAGCTCTGCCTCCTGTCACATGGCTCTCCCTCCCCTGACTCCCATGGTCACTTGGCTGATGAGCGTCCGTCCACTCTTGTGTGCCTTCCTGTCACTTCTGGTGGAGGTCCATCCGGCAGCGGTGATGGGCTGGGCTGGTGACACACTCGGTCCTCACAAGGTGAGAGAACTTGGAGTCAAAGAAATCACTGCCAAGGACACGTAGATAAATGCGGCCGTTCAACCCAGAGTAGTTTCTCTCTGTCCTCGCTCTTAAGCCCCTCACTCCCCTGTCTGCACTAGGTTATGGTACAGCTGGAAGCCTTCAGGTGCGTGTTAAGCAGTCACTGGCATCGTCCCCAAGCCCATGTGTGGCAACCCTGCCAGATGGACACAAACAATCACATCCCAGGTACATGATAAGAGTTAAAAGCTTGAAAATGCTCCCACAGAATCCGAGGTCCACATGCAGTGGAACTTTGAGGGAAGGGGTCTCCTGGCTGAGGGGTTGGGAGCTCCGCTCCGAGAGGAGAAGGAGCCCAAGCCATGTGTGTGTTAGAAATGGCAGGAGCCACACACCCCCTTGCGGGACCTCAGGAGTCCCTTCATGGAGACAGTTCTGTGACAGGATACAGTCTGTCTGGGCGCCTGGGTACGCATGTGAACCCCAAGCCAGGTTTCTGATTCCAGGTGAGAAGGATAAGAAAAAGGAAAGCTATTGCCCTCTTTCCAGGTGAGTTGCCTAAGAACTTCAGAATCCCATCGCTTCTGACATAGGGTCTGACAAGGACAGCGCTACCCAAGGGAATAATATTATATTTCTCGAGCAATTACTATGTGTCGGGCATAGTTCTAAATACTCTGCATGTATCTTCACGTGTATCTGCAAGGTGGGGACTTCTTATTCCCATTCTGTAGAGGAGGAAACGGAACTAAGAGAGGAATCAGTTCTAGAAAGTTCACACGGCTAGCACGTGCACAGGTAGGACTTGAACCCTGGAGTCTGGCTCAGGAGCCTCGACTAATAACCATCCTGCAGGCAGGGCGGATACACAACAGGAGGCCTGGGCATCATTAGTGGGTGCCGAACCAACAGGACAGTGGGGTGGGACTTCTCTGGACGGAAGCCATGGCACTTTCTCAACCTTTGTGACCCAGTGACCACACAGAGCACAGATAACTAAAACTGTTTGTGAGATCTCCGAAATAGTCTTTTTCCTCACCTTCAAATAGGAGGACAGGCCAGACTGGAGACCCGATTCTAGCAAATGGCAGAGGGCGTGGGGAGGAGGGAATCTTAAGTAGGGAGTAACCAAGTCGTTTGTACCTTCTTCAAAGTGTCCAGGCAAGTTTGGTCCAGCACTGGGATCAACGATGCCTGTAGCCACTTCCAGCCTGATACCTGTTTTTGTGAATAAAGCTGGGACACAGCCACGCCCGTTCACTCACACGTTCTCTGTGGCTGCTTTTGCGCAACAACATCAGACTTGAATTGTGACAGGCTCTACGGTCTCAAAGCCAAAAATATCTAAAATCTAGCCTTTTGCAGAAAAAAATTTTGCTGACTTCTGGTCTAGAGAAATATTTGTCCTTGAACACGTTCTCATTCAGTCCTCCCAGGCCGGCGCGCTGATTATGTTTTCTCATCCCCATTTTACAGATGGAAAAAATCCGAGGCCCTGAGGAGTTAGGCCATTTATTCAAAGCTTCACGGCCACAACGTTCTGTGTGTCAGAATTAGGGCCCAGATCCCTGGACTCCAAGGCCAGTTTCCTTTGATTTCATCCTTCCACATTTCTTCCATGTGTGTAGATGGCAGAGAAGCCTCTATTTCTCCTCCAAAGCTCACAAAGCCCCGGGGAACAGGAAAAGTGGTAAATAACACATGGATGCACGCAGATACATAGTATTTTCTTTCACTCTCTGGTTCCAAAAACTCAAGAAGGACACTGGATGTCGATCGCGCCCAATGACCTCTACTTTGCACAATGCATGCATGCATGAAGACTTCAGGCTTCTATCATGATTGTTTCATGATTGTTTTTGGAGTCATCGGAGAGCTCAGATCACAGAGAAACCAACCGGCCCTAAATCTAAGGAGAGACAGTGCCTGTAGGGAGAGAAGAAATGCAGAAACATGTCCACTTGGGGTGGACCCATCTGGACACTGGAAAGAAGGGTTCCTTCCCTGCACCAGCTGACGAACTGGGGAAGGTGGTGTGCTGGCCCCCGGGGCCGGTGGGACGCTGTGACTCCCCCTAGTGGGGAAGAGTGGTTTGGTTGGCCCTCTCTTGCATCCTCCTTCTCCTGGCACTAACAGAAAAGATCAGAGAGCCCAAAGAAGGGTCTGTCGTGCTGCAGACACGGGGAAGAGGAAAAGCCGTCGCAGGGAGGGGCAAGAAATCCACCTAGATCATTCTCTTTTATTTCCCATGTAGAGCAAAAAGCTTTAATCTTTGAGGAGAAGGGCAATACATGCTCTGGCCCTAGGACGTTCGTGAACACTCCTTTATTTCAGCTGGGCAAAGGGAACGAAGAGGAAAATTCTACTCCTGGAGAGAATCCTGACACATGTCACCTTAGTAAAATGATGGAGGTTAACATCACTAGTAACACACATTGCCATCCAATACCCCCTGATACGATGCACTGAGAGGGCGCCTCACCTCCGTGGCATCCTGCCAATAGTGCCTAACTTCCATCTAATTATGAGGAAACATCAGACAAATCCAGGTGAGGGATAGTCCATAAAATAGCTAACCAGTGACCTTCAAGGCTGTCAAAGTAGTGAAAGGGAAGGAAAAACTAAGTAACTGCACAGTTTGAAGGAGATGTATATGTAGCGTGTACATATAGATGTGTATATTTTGACACATCATTGAATATAGCGTGGGGTCCTGGAGAGGATCCTGGAAGGGGAAAAAGAAAAAGGACCTTAGTGGAGAAACTTTTGAAATCTGAAAAACTCCACATTTTAGTTAATAGTATTGCTCTAAGGTTAGTTTCGTAGATTTTATAAATATTTGTTTAAGATGTTAACGTTAGGGGGAGTGGGGTGAAGAACATATGAGGACTCTCTGTAGTCTATTTTATAATCCTGCTATAAATCTAAAGTATTATTTTACATTGTGAAAACAACTCTTAAAAAACACATGTGAGCTGAATTTTGCTTTACCACTGATGGCCATTAGAGTTTCAGAAACCTGTTATTTGATCCCGATTGTTCTTTAAGGACTATGACATGTTGGTTTGTTTTCTGTATCTCTACTCCCTTAACTCTCTGACAATTATGTCCTTATCTGTAAACAAACATACCACTTTTTGAGTACAACATGTTTCAAAGATCCTTTTATTGACATTTTTCAAATAAATGACATCTTTTGCAAACTTGAGTGTCCTCCAATGTGCGTGCTCTCTAAATTGAATGTTCACACGTCAGACCCCATCGGTTAACGAGTAGCTACCAGACCGAACATAATATGCGCTTTAGCACCTCACTGCCTTGGTTTCGCTACCTCACAGCTGACATGGGTTTGCTCCTCTGGTCTGTCGGTCCTCCTCGTCATTCAAAATGCAGTGCACATGTCCCACTTTCGTCCTATCGTGCTTCCAGAATGTGATTCTTTCACGGCTACAATATTCAAAACACTGAAAAGCTGATGCATCATAGGCATTGACCCATCAGAACTGACACTGGCCATCAACATACAATTTGGTCACACTGGTACATACTTGCTGAATATCAGCTCTTCTTTTCCAGTTGCACATTCCAGTGAGCCTTGCAACCCACATAGCGTTTTAAAAGATGTGCCTGACTTTGCCCATTGAGCAGTAGAATCTTTAGGAGTAGCTTCTTCATCTTTGTGTACCCCCAACACGTTTAACACGGTGCCTTTCCCCTAACACCGGTTCTGAGGACCCACAGAGCTAAGTGATGGAGCCGGAATTTGAACCCGCCATTAACTCCTATGACCGCGCATTCTGCACTCTTTGTAACGCGTCTCTCACGTATGCTGTGCTTGTTAGAGTGTGTTTGGCTCCAAGGAACAGAATACAGGTCAACAATAGCTTTGGCAATGAAGAAACGTAATTATCTCACATCACAACGCGATGGTGGATCATACCAGGTTTATTGCAGAGAGTCGACACATCATCAAGAACCCAGGTTCACTCCGTCTCTCCTCTCCTCCATCCTCAGTGTGCTGCTTTTCGCACTTCAGGCTTCTTCCTGATGGTGACAAAATGGCTCCAAACACCACAGTCACACATGCTGGCATCTCGCACAGAAACAAACAGGTACAGAAAAGAAAGCCCTTGTACCCCAAGAGACTTTCCTTTATGTCTCACTATCCAGAAGAGGTTCATACGCCTAATCCTAGACCAGTCACCGGCAATAAGAAATGGAATGTCTATGATTTGCGTAGACCAAATATAGTTCCTTCCCCGAACATGGAGAAGGGACCTACATTCCCAGGGAATAATCTGGGTCAGGACAAACCTGGGGGTCCATTGGCACAAAGGAAGAGGGCAATGATTGTTGGATAGACAACCAGCATCTGTCACATATACTAACTTGAACTTTTCTTTGTTTTTTTTATATGCATTTATACTGCCCCTTTAATTACATTCATTATGGTCTGGTAGCAAGAATCAAGTCTTAGACTTATTTTGCATTCTCTGGAGAGCCTGGTCCAGAGCTGAGCTCAGTAAATATTTGTTGATCGGTTGAAGAGTTGAAGACCCTGTCATTCACGGTGCCTCCATATTTCCATGCTAGCTTTCCATGGGTCCCTCTGGTACACTTGCAGATGATGCCAAGCTGGAAGAAGGGCTACCAGGAACTCTGTGTGGCAATATTCAGTTCATTGGCTGGGCATGCACACATGCCAAATTATACACCAGGCAGACATTGGGACACCTGCTTTGACAAAGCACGTCTATTATGGGATTTGTGTAAATACTAATGCCAGCAGCAGACTTCTCCACATTCATCATGTTGGTTTCATTTCCATATTTTTGCTCATGTTACCTCTACTTCCTGGTATGCTTCCTCCTCTCCTTCTATTCTTTCACCTGGCTGAATCCCTCCACAGAGTCTTTCTTCCCAGATTCTTTCCACCAGGTGGGATTTGGGGGCTCCTCCTCTGTGGTCCTGGTTGGGGATCCTAATAATTGCGTATAATAATGTTGTATGTCATGGATATGTGATCGTACTTATTGGGTGCTTACTATCTTCAAGGCTTGTGATGAATGTTTTAAATATGTCACCTCAGTCAGAAAAAACTCTGTGATACATTAGGAGGCATACTTTCTGGCTTGAAGTACAGATGATCGAATAATGGCAGAATCAAAGGTACAGTCACAAACTCTGAAAAATGCTCTCAAGGAAAACATACAGGGCCATGAACGTATCTGAGAGGGCAAGCAGATTTAGTCTGTCCCAAAGAAGCAATATTTCAGTTAAGAGCAACAGACTGAATGGACATTAGCCAAGTCAAGGGAAGAGGGACAGGGGAGTCTGAGCAGAGAGCAAAGCACCGGTAAGTCCCCATGACTTGGAGGGAGCATGATGGAGAAAAAGGTCCGTGAGAGTGCCACAGAGAGCAAAGGGAAGAGTGTTCAAGGTGAAGCTGGGATGACAAGTGGGGCCAGTCCGCACAGGCCCTCGTAGACTGCACAAAGGGTGTCGTGTTGTTCATCTAAAAGCCACTGGGAAAGTGTTCCTTTTAAGAAGTCTTGGAGAGGGTGACTGTGTGTGTGGGGGGGGGGGGGGGGTGGTTAGGCAGGAATCACGTGGTTGGGTTTCTATACAAAGAAATGATTTGGGCTGCGGTGTAAAGACCTCCTAGAAGTTGAGGCAGAAGGATGTGGAAAGAAGGACTGGTTCAGGAGAGAGCCGGCGGGGCCTTAGACTAAGGTAGGGGCCATGGAGGTGTAGCAACATAGAGGGATTCAAGCTGTATTAGTTTTCTATTGCTGCTGTAACAAGTTAACAAGCGTAGTGGCTTAAAACAGCACGCATTTAGTATCTGACAGTGGGTCAGAAGTCTTGGCACAGAATAGCTTCACTGGGCCCTCCGCTCAGGGCCTCCCAAGGCTGAAGCCATGATTCAGGAACCCCGGCTCTTCTCTAGGGGCAACGAGGGCAGACTCTGCTTTCAAACTCACTTCAGGTTGTTGGCAGGATTGAGTTCCTTGCAGTTGGAGGACTGTGGCTTCTATTTCCTTGACACATGACCACCTTCATCTTCAAGCCAATGATGATGCATCAAATTTTCCTTGTGCTTGGAATCTCCTACTTCCCCTTCTGCTGCATTTATCTGATTTTTACCTTATAATATAAGCACGGGCATGACATTAGAGATCAAAGGCCACGGGGGCCAAATTCTGCCTACCACACAAGCTTAATAAAGGAGATGAAATCAACAATTCTTGGAAATGGATTGAAGGGACAATAATTGTATTCTTCTTCCTGGCAGACAGATGTGAGTGGAGAGAAGTTAGCCCCGTATCGGGTGACAGGCGACTGCTGTTTATCAGCTAGTACCCTCAGATATTTTGCAAGTTTGACACGTAATTGTGAGTAATGCTGCCTGGGTCAGCCCTGTGGGTCTCTGAACAAGCCAGTCCACCTCTTGGGGCTTGGTTTCCTAATTTTTTTGTAAAAGGAAGGAATTGAAACAGATAGTCTCTTCCAACTGCAAATTTCTAACACTGAGTTAATCGTATTCATTTGTCTTTTCTTTCTGCTACTTGCTCAGGAGCGGGCCAGGTGTGAGGAGAAGGCGCCGTGGAACAGCCTGCATATGCTGAATTCATCACGTCTTTTCATAGAGTGTAATGCCAACAGATGTTTCTGAGTCAGAATAAAAGGTTAAATATTTTAATAAAAAAGACACATGTTGAAAGTGATTTGGGTTTCAGTTAAACTCCCCCATACCCACCATTTTTTCCTCACATGCAAATGAACTGGAAGCTTATTAATGAGATGAGAGGCTGAAGCCTAATTAGCAGCAGGACTGGGGAAGCTTATATTAGCTGATTCAGCAAACTAACTGGATAATTACTGTAGCTGGACTTTGGCAGCTTCTAGAAAAGCTTATTAATGGAGCTCTCAGAAATTGCCTTGATTATGGTCTTTCAACCTAAGGGCTTAATCCAGGCCATAGACGTTTTATGGTTATTCTGTGCAGGGAATCACTGTCTTCCATCATCGTTAGTGGGCAAGCAGAATACAAACCATCTCCTGCTAGGTCAAAGCCTTATCAACTTGGAGACCCATGGGGACTCTGTATCTGCTGCTGACCCAATCTTTTCTTGAGCCCAGTCTTCATTTGCTCCTTGGCTTCGAGAGATACACTTGATGACCTGATGATACTTTACACAATCATTGCCTATTTGACACTAGGAGGTCTAGTATTTTAGACATTAATTTTTAAAGTAAAAAAAAACCACCCACTTATATCGTATTTAGCACGGTAGACACAGTTCTAAGTGACTTACACTTATGAAAACCCATTTAATCCTCACAAAAATGCTATGGGGTACATGTTATTAGTATCATCAATTTCCAGATGAGGAAATGGAGGTACAAAGTAATTCACCTGCAGTCACACAGTCAGTAAGAAGCAAAGCCAGTATATGAACTCAGGAAATTTGGCTCTGGAATCCAGACTCTTAGCCATATCCTTATGATGAGTTTGTAGCTTGACATGGTAATAGTTAAGAGGAAAAACTGAACAAGGGAAAGCACGAGGCTCCCAAACTAAGCTGGCCATCTCAAACTGTGGTTGCAAAACCGGAACATTCACTCTATTTTGTTAGAATAACTTAATGTCATTTGACTTTTCCCAGATCTTGTTTTGTTATTAAACAATCATTTCTTTTCTATGTTTATGACTTCAAACCTGGGTAGCCAGACTGCTTTCAAATTGCAATTATTTTGCCTAGTCTTTGGAGTTCAAAGTTAACTGGCTCCAGCTTACTGGTCTTGTCTTAGCTTGTATTACCAAAACTGTTCCTTTGAGCTACTGCCTCAGGGACTAGAACGGGGGGAGGATGTCCAGGCCCTCTTCTTATTGAAGGTCTTATCCTAGGTTACTTACTCTAACCTCTTTTTCACACTGAAACCTTTGACCTGGTCTTCCTACTTTCCACTGAACTGAATTTGTTAATCTTCTGCTCTGTTCTATGCACCCCTGAGCTGAAGGCTAGAAGTACAGGGTAAAACAGGACATAGTTCTTACTCTTGGGGAACTTACATAGCCTAACGAAGAAAATAGGCTCCATCTTTAAAATAAATCAATACAATATGGTGCGTGGAGATAGGTGTAAACTTGGGGTTCTCTGAAAGATTAGAGGTGAAAATGTTTTTTGGAGAAGGTGATATCTGAAATGAGTCTTGAAAGTTAAGTAAGAGTTGGGCAGGTAAGAGAGTGGGTAGGTGAACACAGGAGGCGGGGGCCCCCGAGAATGGAACAGCCTGGGGTATACAGGGAAATGCAAGCCATGGGCTGTGAAAAGTGACGGGCGGGGAGTTGTTGCGTGAACTGAGTCTGGAGAAAAGGCCCATGACATGGAGGATCTTGCACAGCCTGATAATGTGCTTGAGCTTATTCTACTGTTGGTGCAGACATCTTGAAAGGCATTGAGCGGGGTTGTGAGTAGGCCTCTGACTACAGGAGGGGGAATGGATTTCATGGATCAAGACCGGAGACAGGGAGACCAGTTGGGTTTTGTTTGTTGGTTTTGCAGAGATACTGCCTGCAAATGGCATCTGGTTTGCAGCCCCAATGGTTCTGGATTACAACATTCCATCAAAATAGCTATTTACTCAGCAAAAACAAAGACTGATGGACCACATAAGAACAGAATGTTTGAGGACTCTACTGACTAAAAGTACAAGGGGCTGGATTAAGAGATTTTGCTTCAGGTGAAAGATATCCTCATGAGAAAGTGTAGGAAGAGGCTTCGCATCTCTGAGCCAGGGGCCTCACTGATCACTACAGTCCTCTTTAGGGTTCTTTATTTTTCTTGGAAGAGTTGTATTAATGTGCTGTTACCTTTTCCTCAACTCTCCATTTTTCAAACCATCATAACATGGCTTCTGCCCTCATGCTCTACCAAAACTACTCTTGTCAAGACCATCAGTGATGTCCCTGTTACCAAATGCAATGGACTCTCCCTTGGTCCTCATCTTACACAAACTCCCAGAAGCATTTGACACAGTCAGCATCATTCTCCTTCTCTGGTGACATTCATGACACCTTCCTCTCTTGGGTTCCTGCCTGCCTCACCGATTGGTCTTTCTCAGTCCCTATTTTGTGACTTCCTACTTCACTCAGAAAATGCGAGGACTTCCACAGGGCTCTGTGCTAAGCTCCAGTCTCTTCCCAGGTAATCTCACACTTTTCCATGGTTGAAATAACTTTTTAAAAAAATTTTAATATTTATTTATTTATTTTGAGAGAGAGAGAGAGAGAGAGCATGAGTGTAGGAGGGGCAGAGAGAGAGGGAGACACTGAATCTGAAGCAGGTTCCGGGCTCCAAGCTGTCAGCACAGAACCCGATGCGAAGCTCAACCTCCCAAACTGCGAGATCATGACCTGAGCTGAAGTTGGACTCTTAACTGATTGAGCCACCCAGGTGCCCCAAAATAACATTAAAAAAAATTTTTTTTTAATGTTTATTAATTTTTGAAAGAGAGAGAGACAGAGTGTGATTGGGGGGGTGGGGCACAGACAGAGGGAGACACAGAATCCGAAGCAGGCTCCGGGCTCTGAGCTGTCAGCCCAGAGCCTGACACGGGGCTTGAAATCATGAGCTGTGAGATCATGACCTGAGCCGAAGTTGGACACTTAACCCACTGAGCCACTCAGGTGCCCCTCGAAATAACATTTTTTTAATGATCTTGGTTCTCATATGTACCTCCTCAGCCCAGATAACTCCTCTGAGCACCAAACTCACACCTCCGTTTTCATCCAGTATCTCCACCTGAAGGTCTATCACACACCTTTAGCATTACATATCCGATATGGAACTCTTGATTTATGACTTCTACCCCAACATGTTTTATGCCTGCTGAATATCGAATACTCAAGCTGAACATCCCCTTGAGTCCTTACCCTCACTAATCAGCAATTGCGTGTGGTAAGCTGCTCAAGGTTGGAGAAAGAAGTCCTCAAAAGGATTAGAGGGAATGATCCCTGGTACTCACGCAGGGCTGGGAATTATGTCTGTTCCCACAAGCCAGGGTGAGAAACCTCATAATTTACAGGGCATTGGGCAGAGCGCTCAAAGGGGTTTGCCTCAGTAGTGGGGAAAATTAACCTCACACAAAAAACCCTAGGCTGTTGTACTGAGTAATCAAATTACAGATGAAGGAAAACAGCTTAAATGCAAAAGCTGAAAGGAGCAAACTGTGTCTAAACAAATGAAACAGAATCCCAAAACAATGCTCAAGGATAGTTATAGGAATACAAAAATATCCAATATCCAACAAGGTAAGATTCATGTCTGATATGCAATGAAAAATTACCAGGCATGCAAAGAAGCAGGAAAATACGACCCACAATGTGGAGAAAAATCAACCAGTTGAAGTCGACCCATAATGACACAAATAGAATTAGTGGGCAAGGACATTAAAAATGTAATTGTAAAAGGAATGCAATTGTAACCAAATTGCATATGTCTAAAAACCTTGAGAAAAATTTAAGCACATTAAGTAAAACCTAGAATGTGAGATGTAAAATACCCTAGATGGTTTCATGGTAGATTAGACAATGCAGAATAAAAGAACAATGAACTTGAAGACAGCAATAGAAACTACCAAAATTAAAACACTGAGAGAAAAAAAAGATTAAAAAGAAAAAGAGAGGAAGAAGAAGAAAAGAGATGTGGAACATCTTCAAACAGCCTAATAAATAGGCATTTGGGGTCTCTGAAAGAGCAGGGAACAGAAAAAATATTTAAAGAAATAATAGCTAACATTTTTTTTCCTTTGAAGAAAAGTATAAGGCCACAGATCCATAGAATGGAATACTACACAGAAATAGAAAGTAATGAACCATAGACACATGGGGTCATATAGATGAATCTCAAAATAATTATGCTGAGTGAAAGAAGACAGACCCCCTTCCCCTCACCTCCCCCTACAAAAAGAGAAAGAACATACTGTATGACTATGAACATACATCATATATATGATTAACATACTGTATGAGAAGATACTGTACGTATCTATAAAGTTCTAGAAAATGCTAGCTAACTTTTAATGACAGAAAGCAGATCAGTGGTTGTCTGGGGAGTCAGAGGTGGGAGTAAGGGATTACTAAGGAGCACAAGGAAATTTGGGGGATGATGGATGTGTTTATTACACTGACTACAGTAGTGTTTTCACAAGTGTGTATTAATTTCAACACTTATAAAATTGCCACTTTAAATAGTGAAGTTTATTGTATAGTAATTGTGTTTCCATAGAGCTGTTTTAGAGAAAACTTGACCACTGGAGAGATTTTGTGAACCACTCACTGTTTTGAAAAGTAGTAAATAAAAGGAAAAGGAATGACGGGAATAAAATTAATACTTTGTCCTTCCTTTCCTATATGAACTGTACCACTGGATATCCAACTAATAGATAAAGGGAAATTTCTCATATAGATGTAACCCAGCTTAAAACAAATGACAGAAGAGTGATAGAAACAGAATTTACCGTTTTCTAATCCTTAGTGACTAATGGATCTAGGCATTGATAAACAATGACTGCAAATACTACCAAAACCAGTGAGAACAAGACATTCTGTGCTGCCTGATGTTAGAACACAATATCACCTCTGAATTAGTCTTGCAAAAAAATAAATTAGACCTAGATATCCAACAACATAATCATGGGAGGCATAGAGGACGGGTGAACATGTTAAAGTATACCATGGAGGTGCAATTGGCAAAATGTAGTCTATGCGAAGCCCTACAGGACAAACCACTCAATTCTTCAACAAATAAATTATTGGGTTGGCGGGGGGAACAGATCAAGAGAATGTACAGATTAAAAGAAATTTAAGAAGCATTTCCAGGGGCGCCTGGGTGGCGCAGTCGGTTAAGCGTCCGACTTCAGCCAGGTCACGATCTCGCGGTCCGTGAGTTCGAGCCCCGCGTCAGGCTCTGGGCTGATGGCTCGGAGCCTGGAGCCTGTTTCCGATTCTGTGTCTCCCTCTCTCTCTGCCCCTCCCCCGTTCATGCTCTGTCTCTCTCTGTCCCAAAAATAAATAAAAAACGTTGAAAAAAAAATTTAAAAAAAAAAAAAAAAAAAAAAAAAAGAAGCATTTCCACTAATTGCGATGTATACAACTTATTTGGATCTTGATTTAAACAATATGTAAGAAAGTGATGCAATTGTCATAAAACTGATTAAAATTTGAAAGCTGGGACACTGGATATTAGATGGGATGAAGTAATTAACATTAACATGTTATGTTAATTAACAATATGTTAACGTTGTTAACTTTAGGACAACAAGATAACTTTAAGATAAAGATAACATATTGTTATCTTTAAAATACGTATGTATTTTGTTTTAAGAGTTATATACCCAAATATTTGTGGATGAAATACTATGAAGCCTGGGATTTGCTTCAAAAGAATACAGGATACGATAGTGGGCAAGTGTATATGTAAAATAAGATTTGCCACAAGTTCATAATGGTTAAAGCTGGATGGTGTGTATGATAGAGTTTATTATTCTCTCTTATGCACATCACTGCAAATTTTAATAACAATTTTTAAAAATAATTTTATCTTATTTGAAACCTGAGTTTTATTTTTTGTTTCAAAAAGCTAAAGAAAACTACTTTAAATCACGTGGAATTACATGACCTAGAGAAACATGGAAAGTTAAATGAAGTTTTGTTTTTAATTAGATACACAACTAGTTTCAAGGACAGTAATGGCACCTGGGTAAAGGAGAGAAGCCTGCTTGTTTATACCCCAGGATGGAAATTATGGTATTTGTTTATACCCAAACTGAACAAATCTGACGCTGCGAGAAACCACAGACTTCCTTACCAGCATTGTTGGCAGAAACCCCTGCCTCAGCGGGGTGCGCGCATCCAGATTCTTGGATGTTCATCAAGACCAGATTGAGTCTTTAGGGCTTCACCCATCACCAAGCAGAAGGATGTTTCATTGCTTTCTCCACCACATATGTCACTGAAGATTAGGATTTCCTAGTTAAATCTTACCCTGGGGTAGTTGTCGGGAGCACAGCTCATTTACTTAAGGCCAACGTCAACCTCAGAACTATAACCTGTTTCCCTTTCCAACAAAGGGATGCCAGTCTTCCGTGTCGTGTTGGTTCTCGGCATGCGTTATAGTGTAGAAGCCTGTACATCCCTTCAGCATATTTTTGCATATAGCTAATCCTCCTGCTTTGAGTTCAACATCTTTGCTGGGATGACACCGTGCAGTACAACCCAGTGAGAGATTGCTCTGGAAAAGGAGTTGTTCTCAGAATCCTGTAGGAGAGTAAATCCCGCAGGAAGAGGGGTTTAAATTACTTGTCTCCTCCAAAGCCATTCTGCTGTAGTCAGGATATGCCAGTGCATCTCAACCCTGGATGTGAATTAGAATCATGTGTGGATCTTGCAGATATCCTGATGAATGAGCCCACTTCCAGAGACTCTCACTATTGGCATGAAACAGATTCGGGCGTCAGTACTGTTTTTTAACAGTTGTCCAGATGATTCCGATGTTCAATAAAGGCTGAGTACCCCTGATTAGAAAGGCCTCAGCTAACATCAATGATGATGTGAAACTCCGTGAACAGTGTTGCTGAATGCTAATCTCATGCCTATTCGTGAAGATTCGTGGGGGACAAAGGAAGACAATAGGCACAGCTGTAAGAAGACTAAATGCTTTACCTGAACTAAACTTGTTCCCCGTTTTCCATTTTATGTCCTCTGATCAATCTAACAGGCAAAAGGCTCATGGGTTAGCTCTTCCATTCACTGGGTCCATTGCTGCAGATCTAGCATTCATGGACGCCGATGACAAGTGTAAAGAGCCCAGAAATGGGAGTCAAGGAGATAGGCTCTAGCCCTAGCTTGGCCATTGTCTTGTTAACTAACCTGTCTGAACCAGAAGGCACCCTCAGGCACCCTCTCCCTACCTGCGGGCATGGCCAGACACCCTGGAACCGGTGTTGATGGTGTTCATCTCAAGGAATGGTTGCCCTGTACTTGCAACTGTTTTGATGTGTCCCTGCCTCCAATTTCGTCCCATTGTCTTAAAATTCACCTTGGTAGTTTTGCCTAACCCCTATGGACTTCAGTTTAATTAGGTTCTTAGCTTGGCTAGAGACTCTGCCTTTCAGATTTCCCCAGGTCATAGCAATCCAACCCCACTTGTGCTATAGCCCCCAGCCTGTCAGAATCCCTGTCCCCCATCTGTAGTCCTCATCCTCACCCCTGCCCTGAGACTGGTCCCCTAGGATACCAGTCTTCCTAGAATTATGGGCCTCTTTGGAGAAAACCTAGTATAGAAAGACAGTAGGCTTTGGTGTTGGCCAAATTTGGATTTGAATCCCCACCCCCCAGCCCCTGTTTACTGACCCTATCATCTTTATTTTTTTTAAGTTTATTTATTTGTTTTTGAGAGACAGAAAAAGCACAAGTTGGGGGGGAGCAGAAGAAGAGGGAGAGAGAGAATCCCATACAGGGTCCACACTGTCAGTACAGAGCCAGATATGGGTCTCAAACCCACAAACCGTAAGAGCTGAAGTCAGATGCTTAACCAACTGAGCCACCCAGGTGCCCCCACCTTGTGACCTTTCTTTTTTTTTTTTAATGTTTTATTTATTTTTGAGAGAGAGAGAGAGAACAAGCGGGGGAGGGGGAGAGAGAGAGGGGGCAGAGGATCTGAAGCGGGCTCCATACTGAGAGCATTGAGCCCAACGTGGGGCTCGAACTCACAAATTGTGAGATTATGACCTGAGCCAAAGTCGGACACTCAACCCACTGAGCCACCCAGGTGCCCCAATCTTGTGACCTTCCTTAAACTCTGTGGGCCTCTGTAAATTGTGCATGACGATATTCATCCATTAGAAATATTGCAGGGAATACATTAGAGGATATCTGTAACATAACTGTCTCACAATAGGCAATAGTACACCATTGTATTGTCTTTCGCCCCAAATCCAAGTTTCATTGTCTGCTCTGTGAAAATGGAGATGGGCCCTTTAAATATTTCCCCTTTGTCAGCTGGCTCACGGTAAAGCTTTTGTCCACAGAGGACGTTAGAAGGACACCGGTAGAGGACGGAGTTTTCCTTCCTAGTTCTTTGTGCTTTCATGGCAGTACCTTGCAGCAAATGCAACTTCCTCAGGCCTGACCCCCGCAGCATGAAAAGATCCTTCCGAGCCACCTTACGCAGCAAATGGCTTCTCCAGCACCCAGCTTCACAGCACCCCTAGTGGTCAGCAGCTCACCCCAGCACCCCCACTCAAGCATCTTCATGAAAGAGCCCTCTGGCAAGGGCACCTCCCATCAGAGGCTTCCCTGGCTTATCCTTTGTGGGATTTCTCAGCAAGTGCTGAGCTGCGTGACCTCCCTGTCGACAACTTCTGCGTGCACCTGAAGGAGAGGTTCTAGCAAAGGCCACCTGCCTGACACCTCAGCGAATTCATCATTATCCAGTACCCTCTCTGGATCCCAGCTCGAGAGGAGGAGAGAAGGGCATCTTTCCAGAGCACTCTACAACAGCCTAGGGGAATGGCGGTTGCTATCTGCTATCCTATATTCCTTAGAGAACTCTTTGCTTCTTACCAGCCAATCCCCTGTTACAGTTAATAGTATATTTTCCTTGTTCAAGCTCTTGTGTAGTTTCTCTCTCCTGACTGATATAGGTACTCAATTCATATCAGGTGAGCCCTAGACTGGAGAGATTGGCTTGTATAATCTCTTGTATTTCTCTTCCAGTTCCTAGACTTAAAAAAAAAATGTATTCCGTAGCTAGTGTTACTTCTTAGGATAATACAAAGTATAATGCATACATTAGGAATTAGTATCTGGAGACAAAACAATGAAGACCCTGACGTATGACATGTATCCATATTAGCATATGGCCAGATTCAGGTCTAGCAAGAGTCCTTTGGTGATCGGTATCTCCTGTCTGAGGACCTTTGTTCTGCAGTAACGTACTCTCCTACCTTGCTTTCGGAAGCATTATTAGAAAAGAGATTCTATCAAGGAGTTTGTTCTTTTCTGGAATGTCCCCCAATATGGTTTCATGAAAAGGGGTGCGTTAGTTCAGAGATGAGATTGCTTATCACTAGAAAACAAAATGTTCTCGGGACCTCAGAAAAATGCGGTGGAAAATTGTCTGCATTAGTGATTGCTTAGAGAAACAGAACAAGAATGAATAAAGTTTGGATAACAAAGGTCAAAGTGTTAATTGTACCACTAAGCTGGCAGTCGCTTTAATTTCCTGCCAATGGGATATTGTTGAGAAATTTGACTTAAAATTAAAGGCAGTCCCTTTCACAATGACTCACTGGTAATTGGTGCCTTTGAAAAGATGGAACAGGACTTATGACTTGAGGTTTCTTTCTTAATTTGCATTTTTAATTAGATGGGATCTCAAAGGGTTTCTGAGCCTTTTCTCTTTTTGCCTTTTGCATTGTCTTTTTTGGATTGTTGCTCGCAATTAGAATTTGTAACGAATGAGTCGCTGGCATATAAATGTCAACTGTGAGGTAAAATATGGTTACTGAAGGACTGAGCAGGGTTCTGACCATTACTTTTTTAAACGAAAGCACTTTTCAAAAGGTTAGCACATTCCTTCGATGGGAGAGAATCGGTGGGGCTGGCAGAAGGGACGTCTGGATTTCACTCTGGCTCACGTTCGTTCTGTAAACTGTTTTCTCCACGTATGTTTGAGTAATTTCTGAAACACAGCACGCACTCCCACTCCGGAGAACATTTCCTTCTTATTCAAAAGCCTGTGTAGAATCAAGCAGACAAAGTTAACAATCCAGAAGAAGGGAGCTGGACTCGGTCATTCTTCAAAGAGCCTCCCTTGGCCAAATGGTGCGCATCTGGCCAAATCTCGTTTTATGAGACGATTGTAGGAAAATAACCACGGGGCCGATATTTGACCAGCCACAAACCAGTAGACCGCATATGATCATTGCTAAGTCATTCTATGCGAACTCCTGACCCCGCTCGTTCGTTCCCATTCACAGAGCCCACGTCCTGGGTCGGGTGCTACGGACGGTGGTGAAGCGGGCCGGCTATCAGAAGGGCAGTAAAGGCACAGCCGGGCCTCCAAGGGGATATTAAAAGGGCATATATCTGCCGCTCTAGGTACAGATCATCTAAGCTCTTTTTAAAGGCTTCTAAGGAAGATGATTCTGCAAACTCCCATGACAACCTATCCAGCCTACTGCCAGGAACCACTTTCTCCCATCCTGCGGAAGCCCCCCATTCTAGGGCTAAGCCATTCTTCTCTGGTTCTGTTCTCGGCTGCGAGAGAAAACAGCTGCTCTTCATCCTGCTTAGGTGAGCCTTTTATAGACTTCAAGACAGTGTCTGCCTTCTGTCTACTTGTGACAGGAAAGAAACTGGGGCTGCCAACCAAGATAACAATAATAATTTTCACTCGGAGATGGAATTATTATTGCTATGGTTACTAGTAAAATTTTTTCCAAAGGGGGAAAAAAAAGACATTTCTTCGGCACTGTGCCTCTGAGAAGAACAAAGTGCTAATAAACCCTGGTTTGTCTGCTTTGTTGATTATTCAGAAACATCAAACGGGAACTGCCCAGAATATGTCCCGCTGCCATTTGGATTCTGGCGGAGAACTTGATGAAACGCAGGTCCTTCTTTCAATTTCTGAGCAAAAGTTCAATGCTCAAACCCAACAGAATCTCCCAGTTTATTAAATCAGGGTAATTTCAAGAGGGGGCTTTGAAGGAAGAAGCAAGTAGAGTGTGACTTAGAAGTTACAATTGTCATTAAGAGAAAAGGGATAAGACAGCTTTTCTTTTCCTTTCTTTTCTCTTCTTTTCTTTTCCTTTTTCTTCTTTTCTTCTTTCCTTTCCTTTTCTCTTCCCATCCCTTTTCTTCCCTTCCCTTTCCTTTCCTTTCCTTTCCTTTCCTCTCCCTCCCTTTCTTTTCACTGAAGAAAACCCCCAGAGAAGTCACAAAATGGTCAGGACGAGCTTATGTGCAGTTAGCTGCCTGGGTCTTGTGCTTTGAAGAATGGTAGGCATGACTAACTGCCTTCCCAAAATCTGTCCCCCAGTGGCCAGCCAAGGGCTCACCATTCTCCCATCTGTCGTTTTTCTAGTTTTAGATGGAAAAGTTCAAAATTAAAGTAAAATTGTCTTCTGAGACAAATAAAACACCCAGTCATTATCAGTTCTTGGCTCTCACGCTCTAATTAGTTGGTTAGGCAGGGTGCCTGGGTGACTCTGTCGGTTCAGTGTCCGACCTTGGCTCAGGTCACGAGCTCACAACTCGTGAGTTCAAGCCCAGAGTCGGGCCCTGCACTGACAGCTCAGAGCCTGGAGACTGTTTCAGATTCTGTGTTTCCCTCTCTCTCTGCCCCTCTCCCGCTTGTGCTTCTCTCTCTCTCTCTCTCTCTCAAAAATAAATAAATAAACATTTTTTAAAAAGTTGGTTAGGTTAGTTCTAGCCCAGAGCAGGGCTCTGAGAGAATGGATAAGGACAAATGTGTGTGTCCGGGCTGAGGGGTTGGGGAAGAAGGAAGGCTGAGTCAATGCCATGGCACCCTGACCTTAGGATCAAAAGTCTGCTGAGGGCAGAGATGTGGGGGTGAACAGGGACAGCCAGTGGAAACAACCTTACCAACTTCTCAATTTTCATGGCACTTTATATAGAGAGACCACACCCGTTAAAACACCACACCTGTTTTTTTTGTTTTTTGTGTTTTTTTTTGTAAACTGAATTAAATGCAATAAGTAGAATGTCAGTAGCAAATATTTTTTGCAAATAATAAAATATACTTACACTTTTATTTGTTCATGATTTTTTTTTTATTTTTTTTTTCAACGTTTTTTATTTATTTTTGGGACAGAGAGAGACAGAGCATGAACGGGGAGGGTCAGAGAGAGAGGGAGACACAGAATCGGAAACAGGCTCCAGGCTCCGAGCCATCAGCCCAGAGCCTGATGCGGGGCTCGAACTCACGGACCGCGAGATCGTGACCTGGCTGAAGTCGGACGCTTAACGGACTGCGCCACCCAGGCACCCCAGTTCATGATTTTTTAAAAAATGACTTGTGGTGGCTTAAACAATTAACACTTAATATGAAAAAAAGTAAAAGTTAATAAAGAAGGAGAAACAGAGTCTAGTTGAGGAGAAGCAGTAGTTAGCATATGAAAGGTATGTATTTGTTTAGCTTTTATTTTATCGTTTTTTAAATCTTCTCTGAAGTAGGACAATAAAAATAGAGAAGTGTACATGAGACAGAACTAGTGAATTTTTATAAACTAAATATACCACAAACGTGGCACTCAGAGAGACAAACAGGACATTCCTAACACCCCCAGAAAACCTTCCCCTGTTTCCTTCCAGTTACCACCTCACCGCGAGTGTGACCACTCTCCTGGCTTCTGACAGTAGAAGTGATGTTTCCGTTATACTTTATATAACTGGCCCAAAGCTGTGTATCTTCCTCCTTTTTTGGTCTAGCCTTTCTTGCTCTTTATGTGAGATTTGTGAGATTCATCAATATTTTATATGTATCTATGAATTATTTCCTTCCATTGCTAATTAACATTCCTTTGTGTGAACAAACAATATATTTCTCGTTCTATTATCAACGGACATCCAGGTAGTGTCCAGGCTGGAGTAGTAAAGGTACTACTGTGAACATTCTATTCTCTGACATTCGATGAACGAATGTACTGATTTCTGTTGGTATACACTCTGGAGTAGAATTCTCTGGTCTTTGGGACTGCATATGTTCAGCTTTTCAAATTTCATTTAAAAAAAAAGGCTGCTGGGATTTTGAGCACAACTTCATTAAATCTATAGATTAATTTGGGAAAATTGACACACTGCATTCTCCAATCTCTGAATGGGGTAAACTCATCCATTTAATTCATTTCTCTAGTAATAGTTTGTCTTTTTTCAGTGGAGTGGTCTTGTATACCTTTCCCTAGATTTATTTATAAGCATTTGATACATTTTGATGTTATATTTTATAATTTGTTCTTTCATATTTTTTTTTTGTTGCCGGCATATGACTAATTCTTTTATGTTGGCCTTATATTTGCAACTTGGCTGAATTCGTTTATACTTCTAATAACTTGTTCACTATTTTGGATTTTCTAGATGAACGATCATGTCATCTATGAAAAATGAGAGTTTTATTTCTTTCTTTTCATATGGATGCTTTTTATTTCTTTTCCTGGACTTATTACTATGGCTACTGCCTCCATCGGAATGTTGAATAAAAGCGAGGCGAGCCAGAATTTTTGCCTCATTTCCCAACTCAGGGGTTAAGTTTTCAATATTGTTATTATTGGCATGATATTTGCTACAGGGTTTTTTGTAGATTATCACATTAAAGAAGTTCCATTCTGTTCTTTTTTTTTGCTGTGAGTTTTTCATGAAGGAGTATTGAATTTTGCCAAATGATTTCTCTGCATCTATCAAGATAACGTTTTCTCCCATGATATGATAGCATTTTCTCCCTTTTTCTATTAATGTTGTCCATTGCACTAATTAATTTTGTAATGTTAAACTGCCTTTCCATGTCTGAAACAATCCTACTTGACGCTGTTAACCCCCCCTTTTATATTTCACTGTATTCTATTTGTTAATATTTTCCAAATGAATTTTGAATCTATATTTATGAGAACTATATTGGGCTATTGATTTTTCTTCCTTGAAGAGTCACTGTCAAACTTGAGAATTAGGTTATGCTTGTATCCAAAAAGATTGGGAAATGTTCCCTCATTCTGTTTCCTGGATGTGTTTGTGCAAGAGTGGTGCTATTTTTTTTTTTTTTCTTAAATGTTTGGACAAAAACTTTTCTAGCCTGAAGAATCAGGCATTAACATGTTGGGGGGTTTTTATTGCTGTTATTTTCCATATCAGGTTGTTTTTTTATTTATACCGGGTTTCCATTTGGTGTAGGAGTAGTGAATGCTTTGGGAGTGCTTCTTTAACTTTCAAGGAACCTCTTTTCTTCTGGGCTAATGACAATTCTACCCCCAGGAAACCGGGACCTGCGAGAATCTGTCTCACTTTGGGGGCCATAAAATCAGAAGTAGGGAGTGGGTACAAGGAAGCAGAGAGGAGTGGCCTGCAGAAAGACAGAAGGAAGAAGCAGATCCATGGAAGAGAACAGGGGCAAGGACAGAGAGCAATTCCAGATGGCTGTCTGGTTCTTGGAGTCAGCTTTTTCCAGAGGCTCCATGGCCCTGGGTTCTGTGAGACATAAGAGATTCCCCTTTCCTGCATAAGCTAGCTCTTGTGGTCATTGTTACTTTTCACCTAAGGAACATTAACAAATACAGCAGCAGAAACTTGAATCCACCAGTTAGGAGAAAGCATTATTGACACATTCTCATCACAGAGGTAGTGAATCGTTAGGGCTGGGTATTGCTATGCAGAATAGACCAACAAAACAACCCTAGCTAAAATAAGATAGAACCTATTTCTGTTTTGGATAAAGTAAATTTAGAGGCAGGAAGTTCAGGGCTCATACGACAGGTCTTCAGTTATCAGGAAACTAAAATCCTTCATCTGTCTTCTTTGCTACATTTGGCTCAAAATCCCTCCCTCGACATTGCCTCATAGTTCAATTTGGCGGCTGAAGCTCCAGCCTTCATGTTCAAGTTTCAGACCTAAAAGAAGAAAGACAGAAGGGCAGAAAGGAGCTCCAGGCTCCCCCTCAGTTGTATGGTGCTTTCTCAGAAGTTCCTCTGAACTATTCCGTTGACATCTCTATCGCCAGAATACAGTCAACTGACCACTCTTTGCTGGTATAGTGTACTAAAAATGTCTTTTTTACCTGGGACATTGCTAGACCCAAAGATATAGGGGTTCCCTTGGAAAGAAGAATGGGAAAATGGAGGGCAGGTATAGAACTAAACCCCCTGCAAGCCACATGGTACCTTTATGCATATCCACAAGAATATATCTAAAAGCACACGAGTCTGCTCAAGTTAGCGGAACTGGTGATCTATCAAAATTCTCCACAGCAAGTGCCATTAAGCAGGGAGAGGCAGAGAGGCCACTGGATCCATGGCCATTGTCCCTCAGGAAGGGGGCTGAGGGAAGCCACAGGCATGAGGTGATAAAAATTTGCTCCCTTGTTCACAACCCAGCAGTTGTGTTAAGGGGCTTAAATTTCCGATCAGCATCATAAATTTCCTTTGAGCTACTTCCTTTGAGATGGATGTCTCTCCTGCTTCCTCCTGTAGAGACGATGTGCGTTGTTTCTCCCAGGAAGCAGGCAAAAGGGGTTAGTTGGCAAACAGCTAAAATAAGTTCTCTAGAGGCTCTTTCAGTCTTAGACCTATGCAGTGTCCCTATGGGGCAATCTGTAGAGGAAATTCATCCTTTTGCAATCGAGCAAGAAGTCAAAGTATCTGGAAGGGTCTCTAGAGCCCCCATGCGTGCTGACCAGAAGCACAAAGGTGAAAAGAGCAGAGGGAACTGGAAGAAGATGCGGAAAGAGTTGAGAAAGAGGGTCACACTCTCAAAAGGGAGCGCCATATTTTTTTAATGTCAGATCCTTGCTGCAAACTGCCGGCAATAAAAAGGAGATACCAGCTCACCTTGGGACGTGCAGATACTTCTGAATTTATGAGAAAGGACATCTGTGGAGCATGAAAAAAACACATTCGAGGCAGACAACAAGATCTGCTGTTGGAAGTTCTCTGGGCTGGGAATTGAGATTTTCCCCGGCTCAGAGTGTGGCTTTCTGCACTTTGTTCAGCCTCTGGAAACATCCTCAGTCCAACCCCACCACTGCTATGCTTTCACTGTGTGAAACCACTCAGGCCTAGGGAGAAAGAAACTGTTTCCTCACTCACCCGAGATGCCCTTTAATCACTGGGATGCTTTCTGGACTGGTGCTGTGGGCCATATGGTTAATCCCCAGCACTGCTCTTGTTACCAGGTTTAAGTTGGGTTGTATTTTCCCTTATCGCAACTTGTGCACTGGCATGGTTTTCCGGAGGTTATGGTGTTTAAGCATTATTTGTGAAACATGCATAATCTTAATTACATTTCAGGAAAACCTCAGGACTTCTCAGAAGCAGACATGAACTTTGGAAAAGAGAAATAATTGCAATTTTCTCTTCTAGCCGAGTGTCAAAACTTTCTATAATGGATAAACGCACGGGCTCTGGGGTCAGAGCACATGAATTCAAATCTGAACTCTATCACTTAGCTGCTGTGTGCCTTTGGACAAGATATTTGGTTTCTGTGTCTCTGTTGACATATAGTAGTATTAATGCAAGGATTCAAAGCAGAACTCTCAGGGACGCCTGGGTGGCTCAGTCAGGTAAGCCTCGGATTTCGGCTCCGGTCATGATCTTACGGTTCGTGAGTCCAAGCCCCTGGTCGGGGTCTGTGCTGACAGCTCAGAGCCTGGAGCCTGCTCCGGACTCTGTGTCTCCTTCTCTCTCTGCCCCTCCCCTGCTCACGTTCTGTGTCTCTCTGCCTCTCAAAAATAAACAAACATTAAAAACAATTAACAATAAAGCTCATTACAAAGCAGAACTCTTAAAACAATGCTGACTCTCTATAAATATCAGCTGTTATTGTGAATTATCAGGATATCATTTACTGCTCAACAAGATCACTGTCCAAATGGGTCTCCTCGAGACCCCCTTACGCCCACCCATCCAGAGAGTGACGGACATTTGATCCACACACTTCTTTAGTTACTATTAAGAATTCCTGGGTAATACTTCCTGTTTTTGATGAGTACCCACACTCCTGACAAGCCCTTTCTCTTACCTGAGAAAAATGTAAAGCTCAATCTTAAGAGACAGTCACAGTGTTACGGGCTGAATGTTTGTGCCTCAAAGGTCACAGGTTGAAGCTTAATTCCCAAGGTGACGGTACTAGGGGGTGAGGCCTTGGGGAGGTCGTGAGGTCATGAGGGTGGATCGATGTCCTCATAAAAGAGGCCTCAGACACCTCTCTTGCCCCTTCTGCCGCGTGAGGTCACAGTGAGAAGACAGCCATCTATATACCGGGAAGCAGGCTTGTCATAGACACTGAATCTGCCAGCACCTTGGTCTTGGACTTTCAGCCCCCAAAACTGTGAGAAATAAATATTGACTGTTTCGGCCTCCTGGTATATGGTATTTTTTTTTTTTTTTTTTACAGAAGCCTGAACAGACTGAGACAAACAATTACTTTTAAGCGCCCATGAGATCCTTTCAGCCTCCCCGATCCCTGGTACTCTTGGCTGTGGCAATGGCCGCCCTGGTTTCATGCCTTACAAGTTGAAGCAGGTTTGTTCATGCCCGGAGCCCTCTGTGCTGCTTCCTTTCACCTCCTGCCTCGGGACTTCTTTGTTGTTGCTGAAACATAAGCCACCAAGAAGCACCAGGTTCACTCCCCAATGAGATGGCCCTGTGTCTAACGGGAGAAGGGAGCCAGCAGGTGGACTCTTCTCCCTTCCTCCACCGAGAGGGAGTATCCTAAGAAGCAACTACTCACGTGGTGCCTCAGGAGATGGTTCCGGGAGACCCAGCAGTCAGTTGGTCAGTTGCCCCTGACACCAAGAGCTTGGACACCCCTCGAATTGCCTCCTCCTGCCCTGTCCTGCCCCATCTTCCCTCCCTTTTGCTTCTGGGGGACTGCACTTTTAATAAAGTGGTAGCACTTAGGCTTTTGACTGATGCTCTGCTTTCTGGGGAACCCAGGCTACAGCAAAATCTACAGTTTTTAATTGTAATTAAGATTGGTTCCTTTTAAAACTACACTCATCTGGCTAAAATGAACAAATCAGAAGACTGTAGATGCTGGCGAGGAGGTGAAGAAACGGGAACCCTCTTGCCCTGTTGGTGGGAATGCAAACTGGTGCAGCCATTCTGGAAAACAGTGTGGAGCTTCCTCAAAAAATTAAAAATAGACCTACCCTATGACCCAGCAGTAGCACTGTTAGGAATTTACCCCAGGGATACAGGAGTGCTGATGCATAGGGGCACTTGTACCCCAATGTTTATAGTAGCACTTTCAACAAAAGCCAAATTATGGAAAGAGCCTAAATGTCCATCAACTGACGAATGGATAAAGAAGTTGTGGTTTATATATACAATGGAATACTACTTGGCAATGAGAAAGAATGAAATCTGGCCATTTGTAGCAACGTGGTTGGAACTGGAGAGTGTTATGCTAAGTGAAGTAAGTCAGGCAGAGAAAGACAGATACCATATGTTTTCACTCATATGTGGATCCTGAGAAACTTAACAGAAGACCAGGGGGGAGGGGGAGGGGGGAAAAAGTTACAGAGGTGGAAGGAGGCAAACCATAAGAGACTCTTAAATACTGAGAACAAACTGAGGGTGGATGGGGGTTGGGGGAGAGGGGAAAGTGGGTGATGGGCATTGAGGAGGGCACCTGTGGGGATGAGCACTGGGTGTTGTATGGAAACCAATTTGACAATAAGTTATATTTAATATAACAAAAATAAAACAACGTATTATTGAATGAAAATGTATGACAAGTTTGTGAAAAATGTTTTCAAAACTGAACCTACCACAGAAGATGTGGGGCTGTCAGAACTTTTACACATTTTTATTGGGAGTATAAATTGGTACAAGCGCTTAGAGAACAGTTTGGTTGAGTCTATTCAAGTTCTGCATGTGTATACCCCAATGCTAGGTGTATACTCTTCCCCCAAATGTATGTATGTGCACAAAAAGATATGTACAAGAATGTTGACAGCAGTATTCTTTGTGATAGCTAAAAATTAGAGCAACCCCTAAATGTCCATGAATAGCAGAATGCATGGATAAATTATTGTCTATTACTATACTGGAATACTCTACAGCAAAGAGAATGCACAAATGGCAGGCAGCATAATGTTGAAAGAAATACAAAATGCTATATGTCATAAGAGTTTATTAATATAATGTCCTGGAACAGTAAAAACTAGTCTATAGCATTAGGAGTCAGAACAGGATTAACCTTTGGGAGAAGAGTAGGAGATAGCGATTCAGAAGGGGCAAGATGATTGACTTTGAGATCCTGGAAATGTTCTGTTGTTTTGATGTGGGTAATTGTCTTTAAATAATCCAATTGTTCATTGTGATTATTTACTGGTCTTCATATGTATGATTCGTGTACTTTTTAGTTTGTGTAGCTGGATAAAAAAGAGTTCTAAAATTAAAAAAGAAAATAAAACTACACTCATTTATTTTACATGTGCATATTAGAAGCTCCTGTCCTGTATGATGCATTGATTCTTTAGAGTGGTTTGAATCTTGATACCCATAGATTTCTTCCTTGGAAGTTCCAGAGATGCTTTAAGAGTAATTTTTTCTCGGGGTGCCTGGGTGGCTCAGTTGGTTAAGAGTCCAACTTCAGCTCAGGTCATGATCTCACAGTTCCTGAGTTCGAGCCCTGCATCAGTCTCTCTGCTGTCAGCACAGAGCCCACCTGGGATCTTTTGTCTCCCTCTCTCTGCTCCTCCCCTGCTCATGCTCACTCTCTCTCTCAAAAATAAACATTTTTTGAATATATTTTTTTCTCTGCAGAAGATGAAGAAATCTTATATACAGAGCCACTCCAGTGTCATAGCCCAGACTAAGGATCCGAGAAGGGTCATCTCCAGTCCTGGCCAAAAGCTATCATCCTTAACCGCATCCAAAATACCTAGCACACTTTCAAGGTTATTTGTCTTCGAGACTTCATCACTTTGCTCTGCCAAGCATCTAACAGTTTCAGATCTATTTCTGCAAAAGACGTTAGGTATGCCTACGTTCTCTACTGCCCTTATGTTAATAGGCTGGGCTACATTTCTTTAATCTCTCTGCCCCCCACCCTCACTCCTTGCAACCAATTCCAGGACCTCCCCCCATCTGCTATCACATAATGCTTTCAGCATTTACACACTGTTATTTATACATACTGAGTGCGACGTGTAATGTGATATGATATGAATTTGACTGAGGTGTATTGGGGCTCCCTAAATAAGCCTCAGCTCAATATTATTCACCAGGAAGCTATTTATTATTGAATTATGTTTATGACTGTATGCCTATATGACAAAACAATACCTGCTAAAAGACCCAGCATGTTTTAATAGCTCTTTACTTTCTCTTCTTTCCCTCCTGCTGCTCTCCTTTCTCATCACACCCATTTTTTTCCCCTCTTACAGGGTGGTTAATTCTTGAGAAAGAGAGCACCCCTATTTCTCCTCTCTCTGGATTTGTCCTGCCTTTCCTTTAGTGACGGGAACAAATTTGCAATGATGTGGGAGAACAGTTTGATGTACCGCCCTACCACCTTCCTTGGTATGTAATCCTCCCACCTTCCTCCCTCCCCGACTCAGACAGCAGTGAAGTATTCTTTACTCCCCACCCAGGATGCAAAAGGGCAAGGCAAAAGGGAGAAAAGTTCAAGTTAGGCTTTGGTTCTCTTAAATAGATACTGTGTTATGGACCGAGAGTCCTCAAAATTTCTAGGTTGAAATCCTAACTCCCAATGTGATGAAAGTAGTGGGGCCTTCAGGAGGTGACTAGATTTTGAGGGCGGAGACCTCATGAGTGGGATTAGTCCCTTATAAAAGAGACCCTGGAGAGCTCCTTCACCCCTCCTGCCATACAAGGACACGGTCTGTGAACAAGGAAGTAAGCTCTCACCAGACACCGATTCGCCAGCACGTTGGTCTTAGAATTCCTAGCTTCCAGAAGAGTGAGAAATAAATTTTTGTTGTTTATAAGCTGCCTACACTGTAGTAGTTTGTTATAGAAGCCTGAACAAATGAAGACATACCTTTCAAATTCATTATTTGGAGGGCGGGGGGAAGATGTAGGATGTTGAATTCTGGGAAACTGGCTTTTCAGGAATAAAAGTAAGATCCTTAAAGCTATAGGGAATAAAAATTATGTCTATCAATTGATTTAAAAGACATATGGAACCTACTTGCCCTCATAGAGGACACCTAATGTCTTTGGGAAGACAGCGGGGAGCCAGAGAGGAGGACAGAATTAGACATTACTCTAGGTCCTTAGGAAGCATCTCTGCATCCCATTCACCCCTACTCTTTCTCCTCAGGATGTGAAGTCACACCCCTTAAAAGCTTTCTTGAAGTGCCCAACTGCCATAGTAGAGGAAGATGAAGAAGAAGAAGAAGAAGAAGAAGAAGAAGAAGAAGAAGAAGAGGAGGAGGAGGAAGAAGAGAGGACTCTGCAATCACCCTATCAATTTTCCTGTGATCCCATAGTAGTTTGGAACAATAATTGATGTGGTCTTAGATGCTTCTTGAGAGAATCTTTGAAGTAGCATAAAGAGAGTCAGCAGACCTGAAGAGGCCTTGTGGTTGGGTTCTGGGGAGGCTATGGCATGCCTCCCATGGACCAAAGACAAGATCAAACACCACCATGGATGCCAGGGGAGGTTATAGATGCCGTGGACTAGGTGAGTGGTCTGAGGAACCGTAGCCACTGTGTATATTAATTGGAATTATTAAAAAGGAGCGTTCTTCAAAGGCTTATGATGGGTTGAAGAGCTATTAAGTGCCCAAGATGGTCATTCTCACTGAACATTGAAACTTTAGCAGATCTATCGTGGGGCTAGAGGCTAAGTCCCCTTCTCTTATTTCCTTGGAGTCCCCTCAACCATCTAGTATGTCACCCACACCCACCATTTACAACCAGCACCATAATAGAAATAGGTAGAGAAGTCACTGGCCTTAAGGAATTTAGAATCCCCTGTTTAACAGCTCACCTTTCCCTTGCTAGAAGACTGTGTGCTGTCTCTCCATGGTGCCTCTCTTCAGCTTATTCTTCTGTAAAAGGAGAGAATAATATTTGCATCCTATTTATAGAAAGATGGAAATAAATTAGGTGAGCATATGGGCTGTAATGGACTCTGAGTTCTTTGGGAAAAGTTGCTGACCAAGGACAATACACTTTTTTTTAACTGACCATTGCACATAGAAACAGTTCTTTAACACCACAGTGTCCTTCCTTTTTTTTTCCTACAAGATGTCATGTCATGTCTTTGCAAGACTTCCAGTGAACAGGAGGGCTCATCAATTTCAACCTAAAGCTATTAAAATGTTACTTTGTTAGCAATAATTAAGGTGTGCAGCCAGGGCTCCCTATAGATCACACTTGAAGGCACAGTCATATTTTTCTCCTATTGCTCCTCAGGTGTCTTAAATTGTCAGGTAGTCAGGGGAGGGGGGGGTAACTGGGAGCTGGGCAGGAAAGGAGAGAGGGACGAAGATGATTGCCTTACAAATAAAGGTAGAAACCATAAGAATCTTTTTCGTTGAGCCAACCTTCTCATAAGAGTTGTCTAAGACATTTTTTTTCAGGTTTAATCTGTTGAAATGCTTCTAATAAAAATCTGTCTGATCAAAAACATTTCTTAATTAGACTTTTTAAGTCATCAAAGGCTCTCACTAAAATATCCCTTTGACTTTGGCTGACAACATATCTGACAGGCTATGAATTCTATAGCAATGGCACCAAGAAACATCACGTCCTCTCCACCATGTTTTATTTGTGAGCTTGCTTTCTTCCACGGAATGAATCTTCAGCTGTACAAGAAAACGCTGCTTGTTGGCAGTTTTCTTTCTGTGCTCTTGGCCAGCCCACTCCATCCTGTCTTCTGACATTCCAGAAAGATCATAGTCCCTTGGAGGTTTGTCAAAGTAATTTTCCTATAGAAAAATTAGCTTGCACAAATTTTGAGGACATAGGGTATGGAAGGGAAGGCTAATGGAAGTTTGGACCTCAAGCCATGGGCAAGCACCAGAAGCAAAAGAAACTTGGACTTTGAAGCCTGATGAATAGAGCTAGCTGTCTAGTATGGGTGAAAATGCATTCTTACGTTTTTGGTACTCACCCTGCCTGGGTCCATAAGGACTGTAAAGTATTTACCACCCTGTGCATTGGAAAGGTTTTTGATCACAAAAGAGATCCAGAGCCTGCTTTTATGAACTGATGGTCTAGAAGTTTGATGCAGTGGAAATAGCTTCAAACTTGGAGATGAGAGACCTAGGTTTTATCAATTATGTGACTTTGACCTCAACATCTAAAGACTTTCTTTCTTTCCGATGAAGGAGTCAAATGGAGACACCTCCTACCTCTGAGTATTGTTATGAGGTGAAAGAACATTATAGACAATAAAGTGCTACACCAATGTTGTTTTTGCTGAGTTCTTTAGTAGACTGGATTCCTGACCCCAATTCTTCACCCTTCCCTGGATCCATGACCTTGGTCATAAGTATCACTTTGGCAATGGAATGTGGACATATACTCTATCAGTGGCCAATTCCTCACCTAAGCCTTAAGAGAGGTTGCACATTTCTGCCCTCCCTCTTGTGCCTCTGCCATTGTCCTATCTAGCTGATGGTCCAAGAAGGATGAGAGATCTAATCTGCAAATTAGAGCAATGGTTCTTGAACTTTAGCATCAGAATCACCTGGAAAGCTCATTAAAACACAGATTGGTTCAGTTGTTCTCAGAAGTAACTAACTTCCTTTCTCCCTCCCTCTCTTCCTTCCTTCCTTCCTTCCTTCTCTATTTTTCTTTCTCTTTTTCTGTTTTTTCCTTCCTTCCTTTCTTCCTTCCTTCTTTCCTTCCTTACCTTTCTCTCTTTCTATTTGTCTTTTCCTTCCTTCCTTCCTTCCTCCTTCCTTCCTTCCTTCCTTCCTTCTCTATCTTTCTCTCTTTCTGTCTGTCTTTTCCTCCCTCCCTGCCTCCCTCCCTTCCTTCTTTCCTTCCTTCCTTCCTTCTCTTTCTGTCTTTCTCTCTTTCTGTCTGTATTTTCCTTCCTTCCTTCCTTCCTTCCTTCCTTCCTTCCTCCCTCCCTCCCTTCTATCATCCTCCCTTCTTTCCATCCTTCATTTCTTCCTCCTTTTCTACCCCACTCCCAGTGTGTATCACAGGTCATATTATATTCTAAAACAGTCCAAAAAGAGCAACTCCAGCCCATCCCCAAATGCAACTGAATTTAAAATTCACTGTCAAACCTGTTTCTAAAGACCAGAGCGACTGAGCCCAGCCTGTATCGGCCAACCTCTGGACAGCCTCAGGAGAGGTGAGCAACATAAATGTTTATTGCTGCATGTCCCTGAGATCCTGTGGTTGTTACACAGCAATAGCTGACCAATGTAAGTAATTGCTCAGACAGATTGCGAATTACAGAATATATGTTTGTCTTCTCAGCAACACGGCTTCTCAAAGAGAGGTAAGTGACAGCTGCTGAATCATGAGGAGGCTGCAGGACAGTCTTTAAAATGCCATTTATCAGTGATCTTTCCCAGGGAAACCCCAACATTTCTGCACCCCAACATTTCTGCACCCCAACATTTCTCAAGTTTTCCCCCACTCCTTTCTGCTCCCGACTCTATCTCCCTGCTCTAAGTGATCCTGGGAACTCATGAAACATCCCTCAGAAGCAGGTTGAAGATGAACTCTAAACACAGCCATACTAGCCACCAATGGAGTGAGCTTCTCCTATTGGTCTATTTTAGAACAAAACGTGACCTACAGTTCAGAGATGATGCACATACTGAGAGAGATGAGGGAGGGAAAGAGGAAGGATGAACTTGCAGAGCCCCTTGGAGTCTGATGAACTCTCTCGTTCAATGACCCACAGATGCAGTTTTTACAAACCTCCCTGAGTGTCTGCTTGGGGGACAAGGGGGACCAAAGGACTGCATCTGTCCCTCTAGCTCCATTTTGTGTTTGGTAACTGTTCATCCAGTGGGCACAGGGAACAGATAATGTCCCCCTCCATATGATAAGCTCCTCAAGGGTAGGGATCTTTGTGTTGTTCACTGACATAACTCAAAAACCCACAGAAGTGCTGGTGTACTGGGCATTCAATAACTATTTTTTGAACTGAAAATGAATTGCATTGCCTGGAGGCCATGCTATGGACAATATCTGGGAGCAGCATGTTGCCGGGCAGATGGGCCACCCTTGCCGTCCCCAGCAAGCCGGTCACGCTGGCTCTCAGTTCCCAGTACCCACCCCCCTGCAGTACTATGGCACCCGATCACAGGAGCCACGTGTTCCATTTACTATATTTAGCGACTTCTTTCTCTCTTAAATCCTTTTCATTAACTGGCTCATTTCCCACTCAGCTTCATTTCCTTTAAGTCTACACCCCTCCATTGTTTCTTACCATAATACCATTATCTCTTGGCCATTCTGGAGTTTCTTGCTGTTTATAGGAATATTTAGTTTGCTCTTTTCAACAACATCGCAGTGGAGATGTTATAGAAATTTTACACCTTTGGAAACTGAGGCACAGAGAAGATGAGTAATTTGCAGGATGGAGGGGAGACTTGAATTCCCCGAGAGGACCGTCCTCCCCACTGCTCCATGATGCCTGGAGGGTGTTTGGCGCCTTTCTGAGCCAGCGTTAGATGCAGGCAGTGAATCCGATAAAGCCTATCTAGGTGTCTAGGACTATGATGTGGAATGCTAACTCCTGTATTCCATCAGGGCAACGAGAAATTCACAGGCTTCTAGATGACTCTGCAACCTGCAAAGCACCTTCATGCACACAGTCTCGTTTGAGAGTGAAGGACTCTCCCTGGTTCGGGTGATGCCTTTTCTTGGTAGATTTCCTGCAGTTCTGTAAGGGAAAAAAAGCACGCCCAGCATCAGCGTGATAAATAATGTTCTATCGATGCAGCCGCTTTCCCAGGACAGCAACCCCTCGCACTGAGCTGAGCTGTGGCCCTGAAGAAGCCAAGATGATTCTCTGGGTCTCAAATTGACGTCTGGAAGTGGGATCATGGAAAATGGAGCCAGAGGAAGGAGGAAGAGGCAGCGAAAATGGGACATCTCCTCACCACGGAGGCAAATGCTGACGGGAGCACGCACAGTAAAATATTTTACTACGAAGCAGAATTACTCCAAAGACTGATGGGCCCGCTCGCGAGACCCACTCACATTTATGAAGGTCATAAGTTACAGACGCCCAGCCCGCTCGCAGGAGCACAGCCGTCACCTTTTATGGGTGAAACTTCCTGCAATATATTAAACTCTCCAGAAAACAGACAAGGGGTTTATGGCAAACGATAACTTTAATGCCTAGAAACCATTCGGTGATTTGGGGAGGATTATTAGTAACAAGGGCAAGATGCTGAGTCGTTTCCAGGCACCAGGCCCTGGCTCTCCTGCCGGCTCAAGCCAACCCTCTCTTCTCTGCATCCCAACCAGAAACGTGGACCCCGAGTCGCACCCGGGGTGAGAGGGAGCGTGAGTAGGAAGTGTGCTGAGGAGGGCGGACTGTTATGGGCTGAAAAGAATTATATTTGAGGAGAAGAAGTGCCTGATGGGAATCCTTAGGTTGCAGCCCAGACTGTCGCCGGAGATCTATACAGGACGGGTGGCCAGGAGACAGCTACGATCACTGCCGCTTGTTACAAGTGATAAGGAGGTACCTGTCTGTGCTCCCCACGCTTGGAGGAAGTCGTAGAAAGGCCAAGGATCGCATCATCTTAAATGCTTTGCCCTATGTGATTTAGAGGAATCTGAGAAAGTCCTCCCCATCAAAGTCCTATCCCTCCGACTCGGTTTATTCCATGCCTGGCTCACAAAAGCATGGAACTGCGAGCCAATGGATACTGTCAGTCGGCAGAGGGGTCGCAGGAAGCTGGGCCAGCAGATCTGAGCACCTTGGAGTCGGCAAAAGTGTCCAATGCAGGGAGTCAGATGGGCAGCTCCTTCCCGCACGAGACATCCGTCCCGCGGTCGGGGTCGAGAGGGGCCAGAGCACTGGAAGAGGAGTCGGGTGTGTTTGAAATCACAGCCTGGGACTGCAGACATGTCACTGCTCCCGTGGGGACCTCAGTTCTATGGTTTGTAAAAGAAGTGGGTACGATGCTCCCATGGAGTCCTTTGTCTTCATAGCCTCTGACTGTGGCTTCTTCCCTGGGCTCCGGCTGAACACGTCCCAGCGGCACTCAAATGGTATTTAGTTCTCCAAATGGTACTTAGACTTTTTTGTTTTCCCCATGGACCTGCTCTTAAAAAGCACGTTCAGATCATTCTTAGTGGCTGAGCATCAAATTTCTTAATTGCAGAAAAGGGAAGGAAAAGAAAGGAGAAAAGCAGAAAGTGTTCCACAGTGAGAATACGGGGTCCTGGATTCTAGTTCTCATGGAGCCCTGAACGGTGTGCATACCTTCCCACACTGAACTTGCATTTCTTCCTCTATAAACTCAATGGGACCAGGGACACCCGGGTGGCTTAGTCGGTTGAGCGTCCGACTTTGGCTCAGGTCATGATCTTAGAGTCCGTGAGTTCGAGCCCCGTGTCAGGCTCTGTCCTGACAGCTCAGAGCCTGGAACCTGCTTTGGATTCTGTGTCTCCCTCTCTCTCTGCCCCTCCCCTGCTCATGCTCTCTCTCCTCTCTCTCTCTCTCAAAAGTAAATAAACACTAAAAATTTTTTTAAATAAAACAAAAAAACAAACCCAATAGGACCAGATAATAATTGCTTACATTTATGACTGCTTCCTATGTACCAGCCACTATCCTAAGTGCTTCACACTCACAAATGCATTTAATCCTCACAATTCTATGGGGTAGAGATTATTGTTACACCTACGTTACAGATGGGGAGATCAAGGCACATAGAGGCTAGTAACTTGTCCAAGGTCTTACAGGGAGTAAGCAGCAGAGCTGAGATTTAAAACTCAAGCAGTCTGTCTTCAGAATCTAACTTTATGCAGCTGTGATTCTTTTTTGAAGCTGAATAAAAGTTCTAAGGAAACAGCAAACCTTTCACAATTTTCGGGAACCTTCAGATGGGGTCCATTTCACCTAACTCTGACCATATGGAGACAGGCGGACCCTCTGCACTAGCTCAGCAGGTTCACAAGCACGTGTGTCCAAATGTGTCATCCGTGAAGCTTCTAGAACATTCAGCTTCCAGACCTTCTTGTACGGATTGTGATCTCACAGTTACGGGCAAGTCCCAGGATGCCGTATTTGTATCCGATGTCAGAGGATGTCGTTGGAGGACCATGACTTTCTAAGAAACACTGCTCTAAAGTATCACAGGGTTGGGGCGCCTGGGTGGCGCAGTCGGTTAAGCGTCCGACTTCAGCCAGGTCACGATCTCACGGTCCGTGAGTTCGAGCCCCGCATCAGGCTCTGGGCTGATGGCTCAGAGCCTGGAGCCTGTTTCAGATTCTGTGTCTCCCTCTCTCTCTGCCCCTCCCCCGTTCATGCTCTGTCTCTCTCTGTCCCAAAAATAAATAAACGTTGAAAAAAAAAAAATTAAAAAAAAAAAAAAAAAAAAGTATCACAGGGTATTTTCGGAGGCTCTTTCAGGAGTAAGGGACAGGTGAATGGGTAGACAGAGGAACGTCTTTGAAGAGCTCACCATCCTGTTAGAGAGAAAACCCAACACAGAGATGTTACGATGACAAGGTGGCCTGGGATATTTTCACCTTCCCCACCAGGCTGTGACTCCTTTCCACCCATCCACGTACGACTCAAGTTCCATTTTGAGTACTTTGGGACAAGGGTAGCCTCTCTGTTCCCGGGACGTTCAGCTCTCAGCACTGTCCTGGGCCTCACCGGCAGCTCCGGGACCAGAGTTCAGGGGCGGGGTAGACATGAAGCCCGCTCTACTGCCTTCGCCACCTGTGAGGGCAAGAGAAAAGGGCCACTGCAAAGCCATTTGCACCCCGAGCGGCAGCCTTTAGCCAGGGTGGGTGCTTCCTGGTCCCCTCTGCTTAGGGAAGGATCCAGACAGACTATGACCTGTTTCTTTCTCCTATTTATGAGACCATAAACCCAAGTGCCCTTGTGGTTGCTCACGGACACTCGAATATTCCTTCTGCTTCCCTCCACTGTGCGTGTGGGAGAAAATGCACGCGGGAATGACACAGTCCACCGTGTGATCTGGAATCCTCCCTCACCTGGCATCTGAACCGGGCACCTGCACCCCCCGCGAGCCATCGCTGCTTTGACACGAGTCTGACCGAGGCTCTCTTGTTTAGCTGCAAGGGCCTCTCTTGTCCCATCGTGCTTTCCTGTCGATCTGTTATTAGATCAGCCATTTCCTGAGGGCAGGAGTTGATGGCTATAAACCTCATTTTTGTTTTGTTTTTAAACTTTTTTTTAAAGTTTATTTATTTCTAAGAGAGAGAGAGAGAGAGAGACTGAGTGGGCGAGGGACAGCGATAGGAAGACAAAGGCTCTAAAGCAGGTTCTATGCCGACAGCAGCAAGACCGATGTGGGGCTCAAACTCAGGAACCGAGAGGTCATGACCTGAGCCGAAATCGGATGCTAAACCCACTGAGCCACCCAGCGTCCCCAAACCTCATTTGGTAATGCTCACGCAGGTTTCCACGGATGTGGGCGCTTAACACAAGACATTGCTCCCAGGTGAGGGTCGTCTGATGCTTACGTCACACCTGTGAATCTACCCGGTAATGTTGAAGCGTCTTGAACCAAGTTACAGACACAGGAATGGCACTCCCTGGCTTGACGTGCCCTCGTTTAGTCTTACTTTTGAACGTTGGCTTGGCAATTGCACTGGTTCGTGGGATTTTTCACATGGGCTCCAGAATGTCCTGGAATCCTCCCTGCTCCATTCACCCCGCCCACCACAGCTACCAAGTGGAGTCAGGGTAGAGGGCGTCTCATGCAGAGACTGAAGAGGGCTCACGCGCCCTCGAAACAAGGCAACTCTCCTCTTACATGCACACATCTGCCTCCCAAAGATTTTCTTGTGGAAAGGTTTTTGACGCTGTGAGGAAAGGGTGCAAATCATGTGAACTTTTCAACTTATCTCTGGTTTAAATAATCCAACCCAGTGTTGTTGCTGCTAGTGTTCTGCTGCCCCAAAATGTTTGCTTGGTATTCGCTATATCCTTGCCAAAACGATTTAACCAAAATGGGGCGCCTGGGTGGCTCAGTCGGTTAAGCATCCGACTTCGGCTCAGGTCATGATCTTGTGATCCGTGAGTTTGAGCCCCGCATCGGGCTCTGTGCTGACAGCTCAGAGCCTGGAGCCTGCTTTGGATTCTATGTCTCCCTCTCTCTCTGGCCCTCTCCTGCTCACATACTCTCTCTCTCTCTCTCAAGAATAAATAAATATTTTTTAAAAATTAAAAAAAAAATTTAACCAAATGGGGCTAAGCCCATCACTAGAGACTTCATGGAAGTTAATAAAAGTACATGTAAAGGACTAAGTCCATAGGTAAATATTGGTTATGATTAATATTATAATTATTATTAGAAACTGTCCTGCATCGTTACTGTTAGTCCAGGAATGTGTACTTTTTACTAGAGTTTTTCAATAACTTCGTATAACTGAGTTGTCAGCCAATTCACTTTTCTTCATCTTGCTTACAAAGATAAAATTTTTTTTAACGTTTATTTATTTTTGAGACAGAGAGAGACAGAGCATGAACGGGGTAGGGGCAGAGAGAGAGGGAGACACAGAATCGGAAGCAGGCTCCAGGCTCCGGGCCATCAGCCCAGAGCCCGACGCGGGGCTCGAACTCACGGACCACGAGATTGTGACCTGAGCTGAAGTCGGACGCTTAACCGACTGAGCCACCCAGGCGCCCCAAAGATATAATTTTTAAAACCGTCGAACGTCTTGCTGAAAAAGACATAGGGCGTTCTCCTGATCTGTCAGTTTAATACTCATAGTAAAATAAGGACACACATCCAGAGTGTGTGAATTGTTCATAGTGAATCCATGCTGATCCCAGAGACCACTCCTTTCTTTTTGAAGTACTTATCATTGGGGCACCTGGATGGCTCAGTCGGTTAAACGTCTGACTTTGGCTCAGGTCGTGATCTCTGGATTTGTGAGTTTGAGCCCCGTGTCGGGGTCTGTGCTGACAGCCCGGAGCCTGGAGATTGTTTCGGATTCTGTGTCTCCCTCCCTCTCTGCCCCTCCCCTGCTCTGCACGCACTCTCTCTTTCAAAAATAAATAAACATTAAGAAAAAGTTTTTAAAAAACACTTCTCATTGGTTACTTCTCTGTTTGATTATTTTCCTTAACAGTACCCATCTATGTTGTTAGTGTGCGGTTTCTAGATTCAATCTCTTTTTTTCCCTGCCTGAAAACCTGAATTGGATTTTATTCTCTCCTGCCTTGTATTTTGTATGGTTTCTCAAAGATCTTTATTCTGTAGTTATGTCTGGAAGCTGCCTATTTTCTATCAAAATGAGAACAAAGTCCTTTCACGTGGGGCTAGCCACTGGGACTCCTACCAAGAGCTGACGTGTTCTCCTACCATCTGCACGACTGACCTGGGCTTTCTTTTCTGCTTTGAGGATCATCATCCTTGAAGAAAAATAAGGGGGTAAACAGAGAATTAAAAATTGCATTTTGGGGCGCCTCGGTGACTCAGTTGGTTCAGCATCCGTCTTTTGATTTCAGCTCAGGTCATGATCTCACAATTCGTGAGATCGAATGTCAGGCTCCGTGCTGATAGCACGGAGCCTGCTTGGGATTGTCTCTCTCCCTCTCTGTCTGCCTCTCGCCCGCTCATGCTCTCCTCCCGCCATGAAATAAATACATAAACTTAAAAATGATTTAATAAAAAAAAGAAAGTGCCTTTCATCTTTGATCAGGTGTAAAGTAAGGTTTGGCAGAGGCCAAGAGTCCTATGACGTACCCTTGGCCACACAGAATGAAACCAGTGAAGTATCTCTCTGAGCATCAGGAGGAAGACGTCATCATCCTCAGACACGTGGGAGAAGGTACCCCTTAAGTTCTCATTTGTCACTCCTTCTGGAATATTTGGTTTCACAAAAGGATGCTTCTTTCCCATCTCATGCAAAATTGCACTTATGCCTCTAAGAGGCAGAGGCAGGAACCATCCTTGGATTTTTCATTTGAATATGCCTGAATAATCTCTTGGAGAAAATGCATCCTAGTATCTAAGCCTGAATTCCTGTTACTAGATTTGGGGGTTTATGTCTTCTTTCTTCAGTGAGTTGGGGGAAAGCTTACAGAAGCTGACACTCGCTCTTCTGTGACATGAATATGTTTCATCTAAATCGAGAATAAATACTGGCCATCTGCTGTATGCTAAGGATTGTACCTGCCACCTTGGGGAGAGTGAACTGCCACTTAGCCCTGGACATTTCATCAGCCCCTTGCAATCTAAATTTCTGCATTTGTAAAACAGGGCTTTTAAATTTTATTATACCTATTTCACAGGACTATTTTTCTGATTAAAGGAATATGGTGTGAAAACAGTCCTTCCTAAACTTTGCTGCACAGCGGAATCACCTGGGAATCTTTTAAAAATGCTGATAGCTGGCTCCCACCTCCGAACATAGTGAATTAATTAGTACAGGGCATTAAGAGGTTTAAAGCTTCCCTGGGTGATTCTAATGTGCAACAAAGTTTGGGAACCACGCATTAAAGTACCAGACACAGAGCAGGCAGCTGTTAAATACTGGCTTCTTCCCCTTGGCTTTCTCTTTGCTGAAAGATCACTTAACAGCTTCCCAGGATACACAAGCTGGGTGCTCTATTTTCCATACCTGAGTTGAACAGGATGGGTCATTCCAGTGGGAATCCGTGGTGTGGACAAGGCAAAGTCCTTGCCCTCTTGAGGATGACATTCTCATAGAGCATCCTTTCCTGTAGACGTTGCTTCCATGGTCATCCCTCAAGTTTAGACTTTTGAGTTTCCTAAAGATCTGTAGACTTGGCCACCTTCTCAAGTCAGAATGTGCTCCTCTCTTCAGTTCCCCTTCTCTGCTCTCCCCTCCTACTTCCCTCTCCCACTAAACACACCTCTGGCTGGTACTTATTTCTGGCTTCCAAGCCCTTCAGACCCAGGAGAGCTCCTATCAGGAGGAAGAGGCACCTGCCAAGGGCCCGTCACAGTGGGGAGCCTGCACCTGCCTCTAATCCTAATTCACTTTCCACTAGAAGCTCCCAGGGGGCACCCTGACCCCCTAACTCTAATTTGAACACGAGATTACTCACCGGCCTAACGTTGCACTCCTTGAGTCCACTTCCATCAGGGACCTGAGAACTAACCCACTGACAAACACCTTTTACCCTGCAGGTTCAGACTGTCATTGACTTGGAACAGTTCATGAAGCGGCTTCTGGGACAAGTCCTCCCTTGTGGGTTAGCGTATGTGGGTGCATTGGAAAGATCCAAGTGGCTTCCTCTCCCAACACCAAACTGCTTTCTGGAGGATCCTTTTGTCATTGTCTTAAGTTGGACCGAAGTCAGGGATGTTGACTTCTAAAACCCCAGCCACAGGCACGTGGTTGGTACCGGACATGGTGGACCCTGGCATCCCACTGGACTTCAAGCTCCAAGACTTGATGCAGTGGTTCTCAACGGAAGTCGGAAAGATTACCTGGAAACTTTTCAAAAATAGTCACCTCTTCCACCCCATTTTATTGTATTCTGGTTGGCTGAACGGGCATGCTAGTATGTTTATCTGCGCGGAGAAAAGCCTCCTTCACCTAATCAATCATTAACCAGTGACTCCATTATCACCACATAATTCAAAATCACAGATTCAGTGGTGAGATGCACCTGTCTCTATAAGCAGTTCTTTCAAATCTCTGCCTGATCATTAGAGTTGTAAGTGTTGCTTTTAGAGAATACAGATTCCCAGGTCCCACTCAAACTCTGCTAAATCAGACTCTTTTCCAATCGTGTGAGAAATCAAATCAAATAGCACGAGAAACAGGCTCCTAGGTGACGGTGGGTTCAGCCAGGGCCGACAACCACTAACATGGTGAGCGGAAGCCTGGAATCTGGACTCAAACGTGGAATAAATCTTTATAGAAATCACAACACCCAATCTGGCATCTCGAACTAGCATCTTGGGTGCTTGGAAATAATAATGAAAAGTCGCCACCATTGAGCACCTGTTCTATGTAAGCAACGGACAGGTGCTTTACACACGTTATTTCATCCTGTTCTCGTAATAATCAACAGCATCTTGAAGTTCAGAGACCTCAAGGCTGGTTGTGGCAGAATCCACACTGAGACCCCCGTCTAGTTCTAGAACTCATGCCTATTTCATACCACATTCTGCCCCATGAGTGGTGAGTGCATGAATTGCCAATATTATAGCCCTTTCTATGGCCTTAGTCTCAAATGAAAAGTCACCTGCCACCTCATGCAGACACTTGAAATGAATACCCACTTAATCATACACACATAGATGAGAACAGAACTCATTCCATGTAAATGCCTGTGTGGGAGCTTTTGGGTGGCCGAAAAAGGATCAGGCGTCCTCTGAATTTTAAGTGTTCAGTACCTGGGGTGCCTGAGTGGCTCCGTCGGTTGGGCGTCCAACTTTGGCTCAGGTCATGTCTTCACGGCTCGCGAGTTCGAGCCCCGCGTCGGGCTCTGTGCCGACATCTCAGAGTCTGGAGACTTGTTTCGGATTCTGCGTCTCCCTCTCTCTCTGCCCCTGCTCACGCTCTCTCTCTCCCTCAGGAATAAATAAACATTAAAAAAAAAAGTTTTCAGTAGCCATTTTCTTGGGAGAATGTGTGGAGCCTCAGACCCAGGCTGGTTAGACGGGGCTGGTGTCCAGAGGTTCAGGGGTAAAGGATTTAAAGTTTGAAGGAGGCGTTTGGAAGGATGCAAGTGCGGAGCAAACTGCTTGCTTACCCACCACCACTTTTTTCCCCAGACAACGTTTCATAAAATAGATGATCTTAATGCCCTCGAATGGCATTTTACGGTTAACCACAGGTCCCACGTATTGGTCTACACATGAAAGTAGGTATTCGGTGTTAGGATCCCTAGAAGGGACATATATCAGGCAGGCAGACACTGGAGCCAGAAAGCCAACTAAGTGGGGAGGGCAGAAGCAGACCAGGCCCATGGGTCTGTAAGTTCAAGACGCTGTCCCAGGGAGGAAATGACCCTGGGTTTGGCTGCGTGTGATGAGCTCCAGGCTCGTGGGCCACGGTTGGACATAAAAGGCTGTTAAGGGCCATCAAAGCACATTAGGCAAATTGTGAGAACTTCCAGTCACTGCAAAGCACCAGGGTGCTCTGGATACTGTAACCAACCCACACCCCAACTTAGAGTCAGAGAAGCTCCTGGTTCCCAGATGCAGGCAGTGGAGAAATGTGTGGATCCACAGCTCAACCCATCTCTGCCATATGCACCTGCACGGGCACGTGCATGCACACGCGTGCACACACACGCACACACACCGCCTCCGTCACCCAGCGGCTATTTTTAGGACATGCCCTTATCTGCACATTCTAACAGCCCTAAGGACCCCTGATATGAGGAAGATTCAGTACCTGTTTAGCTGAGGTCAAAGCTGGGGTCACGTGATGTTTGCCATGACCAGTGGCTTCATCTGGGAGTTTAGGAACAGATGAATGAGAGTCCAAGGGCAAAGGACACATCTTCAGGGAGACAGCTGTCTGTTCAGAGAGGCAGAGAGGCAGCAAGTCCTTCCAATGAAGGACATTCCTCCCTTTTAGCTCACTCCTGGTGCTGTCATTGATCCAGAAACTGAGTCTTAACGGCTCATTTGCCGAGAAGTACATCTTCCCTCGATTGGGTAAGAGGTGCCCACTGACACAGTGAGCCATTCACAGGGAATATGTCCCCTCACATTGCTTTACCTGTTAGAAGGCTCTTCCTTCATTTGAATTAAAAACAGCGAACACCTACTAGCTGGGAACACGCCGTAGAGTTTACTTGTGTTTAGGAGAACAAGTTCACAGACCTGACCACAGATTGGGAGCAGTGGTGGAGTAAAGGGAAAAAAGCAGTTCCAGGTAATGCCCAAGTTGCTGAGTTAGGCAACAGAAGATGCGTGGTTACGAGGTGGCATATTGCACAAGTTGCCCCTGCTTTTCCAGAAGGGCACTCGCTCTCTCATCGACCCTCTCCTTCCCCACCTGGATCTTTCAGCCTCACCTTCCACTGCTTTCCTTCCACCCCTGCTGGCCCCTTAGCGCTCTGGTCCTTTCTCCTCATTCCGCTCACCGTCTGAGACTCCCACCGTTAGCACTGTCACTAATGATAATACCTCACGCTTGTGTGTGAGGCACACCTGACTTCCTCAAAACACGTCTATGTGCACCGTCTCGTTTATTCCCTGCAAAACAACCTTCCTCTTTCACCAAAAAGTCACGTCCGCAGGTTGCTTTTCCTCCAAAGGTAAGACACGAAGACTGGTTTTTGGCTGCTTCATTTGTGTGTTTCTTTCTGGCCCTTGTTCTAGAATCTCAGTATATCTGCCTCATTGTTGCTCATCTTGGACCCTGCACTCCTCACCAGCCTAGGGCACGGCAAGCACAAAGCAGCAAGAGCTGCGAGGAACCTGGTGATTATATTACTCGCCGAGGAATGGGGTTGACTGTTGTGGACACACACAACTAAAGCAGCCTGACAGTGAAATGAGCTGCCTTCGGAGGTGGCGAGACCCTCCTCACTGGAGGTGTTCACTCAACAGCATGGTTCCTCCAAACACTGCAGAGCAAACTGGGAGTTAAAGTCGGGGCTTAGATTGAGAAACCCTATACTTCCTGTCAACCTCTCTGATCTTGGTACATGAAAGCGTCTACCACAGGGGTTCACGAAAGCTGATCCCATCCACAAGAAGTATTGCAGCAAAGACTCCCCGAGGAGTGTGTTCTAAGTGAGGCCTCCTTTGTATTGAAATTCTGATAGGCCCACCCTCCTCCCTTCAAAGCATCAGTGAGTAGAATTCTTCAGGGTTTTCTTCCTGGTAACACTACCTCGTGGCCACCGGATCTTAGAGCAAATGTCCCATTCATAGCTTTTGAAGGAATAGGGCTGGATTCCTCAGCCAGAAGCTACTGAGGTGGGAGAATCAACTTGCCCCTCATGCCCCTGGGTTGATCACTTCTCCCTCCTTCCTCTCTTTTTAAATATCCTTTGGCACTTTAAAGTGATTCCTCGTGGTGCCTGGGTGGCTCAGTCGGTTAAATATCCAACTCTCAGTTTGGGCTCAGGTCATGATCTCACGGTTCGTGGGCTCGAACCCCACGTGGGTCTCCATGCTGGCAGTGGAGCCCGCTTGGGATTCTCTCTCTCTGGCCCTACTCCGATCATGCTATCTCTCTGTCTCTCTCTCTCTCTCTCTTTCTCTCAAAATAAACAAATAAACTTAAAAAAATGATTCCTTAGCATCTCCCTATACTTCTTCTCTCCAAGCACCATTTGGTCTCAGAAATGCAAACCATTTCAGTGTTAGTCTAAGGAAGCATTTCCCTAAATGAGATTAGAGCAACACTTGCCCTAATACCTGCTTCAGGAACACAGATCCTTGTGTTCAAATGTTGCTGTGCGTGTTGTTCCTCTTTGGAAAACTTTGATGCATATTATCATATTGGAAGTTTTGAAGAATCCTTCACAAAGAAACCTGTATCACTTGTTTGTTTGTTTTTCTTAAGTTTATTTATTTTGAGAGTTGGAGAGAGCAGAGTTGGGACAGAAAGAGAGGGAAAGAGAGAATCCCAGTCAGGCTCCCCCTGATCATGAATGACGTTTTTGCCCTATCCGAGCCATTCTTTGCAGGTATTCCAAGTACCAACTCATTTGCCAGAGGCCAGTTCTCCCCTTCCCCTCCAAAATAATGTTCTATGAAAGGATCTCTATCTCGAATAAGTTTGTGGAACTCTGGGTTAACAAAGTGATACAGGTTTCGGAATCCCGATGTGGGGCTTGAACTCACAAACTGTGAGATCACAACCCGAGCCAAAACTAAGACTTAGACTTCACCAACTGAGCCACCCCAGAACCCCTTGTTTGTTATTTTTTAACCTTTATTTATTTTGAGAGAGAGAGACAGACAGACAGAGCATGAGTGGGGGGGGGGGGGGCAGAGAGAGAATGAGACACAGAATCTGAAGCAGACTCCAAGCTCTGAGCTGTCAGCACCGAGCCTGACTTGGGCCTCCAACCCACCATCCACAAGATCATGACCTGAGCCGAAGTCAGAGCTTAACCCACTGAACCATCCAGGTGCCCCAAAACCTGTATCACTTGTTAACCCAGACTTCCACAAACTTATTTGAGATAGAGATCCTTTCATAGAACATTATTTTGGAGGGGAAGGGGAGAACTGGCCTCTGGCAAGTGAGTTGGTACTTGGAATACCTGCAAAGGGTGGCCCGGATAGGGCAAAAACTCATAACGTCATTCATGATCAGGGGGATATAGCTTTGGTTTCTGGATTACGTATTGTTTGGATCAGCTTGTGCCACGGTGCCCGCTTCCACCTGCAGGCATGGGGACACAAATGTTGAGTATTGCAACGACAGCGCGCCCCTGGCACCTCCTTTGGGAATCAGTCTTTGATGAGTGCTGTTGACTTGGCTCCAAGTCACCATGCAGAGCAAGACGACCTTCACCTTCAGGGCTGTGACCGGGATGTGTCTGCAGTTTCCTCCAGGAGCAAGTGTATTTCATCCTCCAGCTCCAGGGCACTGGTCCTGCAGCACCTGGAAGAGAATGAAAACTCTATCGTTGCCATGGGATGTTCCCGGTAATTCAGCTGGCAGGAGTGAGGGGCCCAGAGGCTCCCTTCACAAATCTCTAAATCAACTGGCCATGCAGATGCAGGAGCAGCCGCAGCTGTTTCAGAGGCAAAGGCCATTCATCTTCTGCCTTTTATTCTCTTGTTTCTGGGAACGTCGAAGGGTGAATGTCTCTGCCACAAAGCATCACCTGCCCGGGCGCTCAGCGAAGGTTGAGACTGTGTTCCACAGTTGGGACTGTGGAATGTGCTAGGTGCTTGCAGAAAGCTTCCACATGGAGGACCAAGTTCTTTTATGCAAAGGGCGTGGAGACGTTAGGGTTCTGTTTTACAAGAGCTCATGGAACCCCAAATTCCTGCTCTGTAGCTCCTCTTGGCACTACTCAATACGATCAGGTATTTACGGTGCCCAGTACTGCTCTGAGAACTGAAGCAGGTCCAGAAAAAGGCACAAGATGATGGATCTGAGCTTCTGGTTAAGAAGCGGTCATAATACCTCTGAGGGGCACTAATTACCCCCCAATAATCTCCATTTCCCCCTTGAACCACTCCAAATAACCATGAGATCAGCAGGAAAAGAAAACTTGCCTGTGGCTCTGCCTCTCCACATGGATGTTTAATAGATGCCACACGCTCACCACGCCCAAAGCTCAACTTGTGGTCTTTATTCCCAGCCTGCCTATTCCCAGTCTTCCTCAGCCCAGGGGAAAGTAACTCTATCCTTCTTGAAACAAAAGTTGTAGAGCCATTCCTGAGTCAAGTCTGACCGCACTCTGTCAGCAGGCGCATTGGCTCTCCTTCTAGAAATAGCCAGAATCTTGTAATCTGGACCTATTGCACCCTTACATAGGTCACCTTCCTCTTCTACCCCATTTACTGCCACACTAGTTTCCTGCGGTGTCCCCAGTTTCTGCCTTTTGCCCAGCTGCAATCTATCCTTAACTTGGTGACAAGAGTGACTCTTAACATTTTAAATCAGAAAGTGTCACTCTTCGGTTCATAATGCTTCACTGTCATCCCTTTTTGCTCAAGGTATTACCTACAGTCCTTCAGTCAACTTCATGGGTCTCCCCAAGCCCCTCTGATCTCATTCCCTACCACATTCCTCTTTCTTTCTGCCCTAACCATATTTTTCCCAAATCCCCAGGCACAAACTTCCTCAGCACATTGTACTTGTTTGTTGTCACTTTTACCTGGAGATCTCTTTTCTCAAACTATCTGCATGGGTCAACCCCTGGCTTTCACAGGTCTTTGCTTAAGGCTCTCTCACCACCTCTACTAAAGCACTCACAGTCCCCCTCCACTGCTTTGTTTTTCTAGCACTTACCACCATCTACCACAGTGTGCAGTTTACTTTTATGATTTTTCCCACACCCATTTTCATCTAAGTTCTTTAGAGTTCTTTAGAGGAGTATTTGCCTGTTTGATTCACTGTTTCATGGAATAGGGACAGACACATGAAAGGCACTCAACAAATACTCTGCATGAAGGAACCAAAGGGTGGTAATATTCATTCAACATATTTCAATATACCACCCATGAGACAGGTGCCACATATATTTAATTCAATCTTCATTCCTCTGTTAAACATGAGAAAACTGAGGCGCTTATCAGATTTAGAACTTAATCAGATTTCGAACTCAACCTACCCACCTTCTAAATCCATGTACCGGAACACTCCACAGCAATCCCGTGAATCCCCTGGGGAACCAGAGCTATTGGGATTCCAAGGAAAGAGAAATGAGTTGTCTCTGGGGGGGGGGGGGCTGGGAAAGTTTCACCCCCAAGCTAGAATTTGATGAGGACCTTGGCAGATGGGCACAATTCTATTATTTAGAAAAAAGATGGTGTTCTAAGCAAGAAAAGCATGACAGAGAAACAGAATAACCCAAAATTTGTTCATCTAAGAGTGACTTAGACTGAGTAACTGCTCATCCCAGTTTGCCCAGAACTCTCCTGGTTCTTGCACCAAAGATCCTGTGTCATGGGAACCCCCTCAGTCCTGGGCAAACTGGGATCATGGATCACCCTATAAGACAAATGTACCATTTTAATAGAATGGAGTATGTATGCGCATTGTTGAAGAAATGTTGAGAGTAACAGCGAAAAATGAATTTTGAGGCCAGGGGAATGGGTTTGGAGCTAATGGTGCAGGTAAAGGGAAGCCTTTACAAGTTTTTGAGTAGAGGCCATTGTGTGCGAACAGAACAAGCCCACATGAAACAGGAGAAGGCAATGAGAGCCTAACCATGGCAAATAAAATATAGCATTGCATGGGGGCAGACCAGGGATGCTAGGGAAACTCATAGCAGAGGAAGATTGAATTAAATCTAGATTAATTTATCCCATGTTCCTTCAAAGAGTTGCTTCCTCTTGAAACTGGCACTTTTTCTTCTCCTTATAGTTCTTCAATCCTGGGTAACACCTGTTGTTAACGTCAGCTCCTGGGAGTGGATAGAGGTATGTCGTCTCCCATAGATTTGTATCCAAAAAGAACTTAGGGACCCAGGAAAAGCCTGTCTTGGCTTCATTTCACACTTTCCCTCCCCCTAAATCTTCCTCTCCTACAGCATGCACCTATAAAGTGCTTTTCTCTAGAGCAGCAGGGCTTATGGTCAAGATCCTCTTGGATGCTTATGCACTTTGGCTGCCTCTATATTAACATGTCTTTGGGGACACCGTCATGTCTTGGGAGCCTTACGCTTACTAATTTAGTGGAAAGTCCTTGTTGAAAGAAAGGTGTGAGTGCAATGCCTGTGCATATTTAAATAGAGGAGAAAGAAGTACCAGGGAGCCTACGAGTGCCCTTTATCCTTGGAGGTATCCAGGATCATCTATGAAAATTGCACCAAAGGCAGTGATGCTGCATAAAAACAACCAAAATAAATGCATGTGATAGTTTCTTCCTCACTGTAGTGTGTTTAATATCAAGTACAACAGTCCTGCCATCAGAGGTCCTCAGCACTTCATGAACCAACTGGAATGGGAAGTAAGGCTCCAGCAAACTACTGCTCAACAGAGATAAACAAACTAGGGTTCTGGTAGAGGTGGAAATCGTCCTCTGCTCCCACAGATACCCTGCCAATGCATGTGTGTGTGTGTGTGTGTGTGTGTGTGTGTGTACATGCACACACACACACACACACACACAAGCACACCTGTTTCTTGTTTTTCAATTTCCAGAATATATGAAGGAATTTTGTCTTAAAAATACAAGTTCCCCCAGAAATAACTGGCTTCGGTGCCTAGGAAATTGTCATCAGTTCTTTTCAGGAGTCAAGTCAGGTTTTGCCCAAAGGTCAGAAAGCTCGGCCTCCTTCCCTGTACCAGCTGTTTTCTGGGTGAGTCGAAGACAGTGCCCTGCACTTTGGTGGAAAGGAAGCTCTACCAATGGAGCCATGGTCCGCATGATGAGATGGATAGAAATAAGCTGATGGACATAGAGAAAAGAGTGTCTCTGCTGTTATATTTCACTATTTTGGCACTGGTACAGAGCAGGGCCCAGAAACGCTCCCTCTTCCTCTCCCCTGCACATTCTCCTCATTTCAGTGTTGCTAATTTGGATTCAGATGGAGCCTGACTCAATTCTGGATACCTCAGTTACTACCTGTGTGAACTGTGGGAGGGCCAGGGCCAGGCTATCCCAAAATGTGCCGCTTGGGCATATTGGTTATTTTGAATTTAAATTTACTTAAGTGAGGGTGCCTGAATAGCTCAGTCAGTTGAGCCTCCAACTCTTGATTTCAGCTCAGGTCATGATCTCAGTGATGTGGGATCAAGCCCCACATCAGGCTCCACTCAGAGTGTGGAGCCTGCTTGGGATTCTCTCTCTCTCTCTCTCTCTCTCTCTCTCTCTGCTTGCTCTCTCTCTCTCTCTCTGCTTGCTCTCTCTCTCTCTCTCTTTAAAAAAAAAAAAGAAGAGATAGATTTACTTGAGAAACAGCCAGTCAGTGTAAGAGGAACACTCTTACCCACCTTTGTCCCCAGAAAACAAGAAATAAGTCTCCCGTGTGAAAAGTGCCCTCCCTGTACCAGGAGGTAAAGAGACATCCTATCACCAGAGACAAGGAGTTCAGAGCTGAGAAAATTGTATAACAAACCTTGTTACTTTTACTAATTTTCCACCCTAGCCCAAATTCTGTTTAAAATTCTTTACTTTTTTTTAAAAATAATTTTTTTTCTTTTCATTTATTAATTTATTTATTTTGGTGGGGGGGATAGAGAGAATCCTAAGCACTCTCTGTGCTGTCGGCACAGAGTCCAACTCAGGGCTCGAACTCACAAACTGTGAGATCCTGACCTGAGCTGAAATCAAGAGTTAGACAATTAACCAACGGAGCCACCCAGGTGACTCTGAATTCCTTACTAATTGAAGTTCCAAACATATATTTTCTTTGTCCTGTCAATTCCTCACAGATTTATTGTTTGTCTAAAATACATAAAAACTGTGTTGGTCATTGGGTCTCAATTTTATTATTGGACCTCTGTGCACATGTAATTAAATTGTATTTCTCTTCTGTTAATCTGTCTCATGCAATTTCACTATTAGACCACCTAGAAGAATCTTGAAGGGTAGAGGAAATTTTTTCTTTTCCAGCAACTGGATATTTTACTTAACTTACAAACTTAAATTTATTGGCCTATAAAGCAGGGAAACTCCTTTCTCAGTAGCCTGAAAGTTGCCATGGGTTTGTTGCAAGACATTACCAACGAAGTGCTTAGCACAGTACCTAGAATTCAGTAAGAGGTCAAACAAGGTAGTGGGAGTTATTACGCCTTCAGCTCTCTCTCCATTTTCTTACTTCTTCTATTTCTTTTTCTCTTGCTCACTTGTTTCCTACCCTAACTTTGACTTCCAACCCTGGGAGGGCAAATTGGTACCTGTTTTCACCTGCCATTGATTGATTTTTTTAGATGGGCTGTTCTGTAGAAAAATTCTTAGGAACTTCACTGGATTTGAAATTTAAAACCATCTCATTTTCATATGTAGCTTAGACATTGCTTGAATCTGGCTAGTTCAAAAAAAATTTTTTTTTAAGATGGATATATGTTTAAAAAGCTTACAAGTTCTCTTGGGCACCAAATGGCTCTTTGGAAAGAATCGTGTGACAAGTTAAGTGTAAATGAACCAGAAACATAGAGATTAAATTCCTCCTGAAATACTCCTGGGTGCGGAAATTAAGGAAAAAGCAATTGCAAGATGTCTCTCGTTTTGCAGACCTGCATTCAGCTGGCTTCCCTTAAGGATGCCTGCTGAGCTGTGGGAAGAGCTGGCTGGCTCAGTCTGGCCTCCAGGGTACCCCCGGAGCCATGGGGTTACTTCTTCCCAGGTGGGGCGGCAGAGGTGATTTGCTGGGGGAAACTTTCATTCCAACCGCTCTTCCAGCAAAGATCCTCTCCGGGGACCTCAGACTGGCACCTTTCACCATTGTTAAATTCACTTAAGATAAAAGCGACACCAGGCAAATGACAAGGGAAGAGCCATTAAGGGGTGAGCATAAGCAGTGACTGACAGGCAAGCTCTACTAAACACTCAGCTGCCAGCCCAGCCTCGGCTGGCATCACTCCCGAACGCCTGCCCCAGCCAGCGCTTGACAGACACAGGATGCAATCCAAGCCCGTGGGCCTCAGCTTTTGTTTCCTGGAGCTTCAGCCTGCAGGTGCGTCCACCCACAGCCACCAGCCCTCCGCCCCAGAGACGGCACCGGAGTCCACGCTGAAAGGAGATGGTGGCCTGATGAGGGTGAAAACCTGCCCTTTGCCTGCCCTCAGGTGGGTGCCTGCAGCTTGCGGGCCATACAGCGTGGACAGCAAATCCACTCACATTGTCCATAGGAGAGGTGAAGACGGAACTCAGCCAACTATGAGGACACACACTCTGTCAAGTCTCTCTTTTCTCCAGTTGTTTTTTGGTCTTAGTTTAAAGTCACGTTGGTCGCGTTGATCTTTTCTCGCGGTTGTGTACAAGGGGACCCACGGGGGCTCTTTGCTGGGAGACGCTCACCACCCAGCATCCCGGGAGTCCTGCAGCGCTGGGTCTTATTCACCTACTACTTGCTTAATAATTTTTATTAAGGTGCTTTGTTGGGAAATATTTGAAAAATCCAAAAAGTTAAAAACCCACAACGAAAAGAAAAAGAACAGTCATTCAGAAAGCCCACAATTGTTAACACACTTACAAGGTTTCCGGTCTTGACCATGCAACCTTGGGAGAGTTTCTTTGCTCCTCTGTGCTTTCCTTTTCTCGTCTATACAATGAAGATTAAGTACAGAACTTACCTCGTGGAGTTGTGAGCGTTCTTAAGTTAAGAACGTGAAGCAGTCAGAAGAGGGACTGGGGTGACGTAAAGACTCAACAAGACAGTCATCGTTGTTTTCAGGCAATGATTTTCACCAACCTGTGATTGCAAATGCAGCTCCATTAGATCGGTGGTTCTCTGCCTGGGGAGATTGGCCCAGAGAGGACATTGGACAGTATCTGGAGACATTTTTGGTCACAATGGGGGAGGGGTTATTGCTAGCAGCCGTGGGTAGAGGTCAGGGATGCTACCAAATACCCTGCCATGCCCAGAATGGCCCCTTCAACAAAGAACGATCTGACCTCAAACGTCAGTAGTGCTGAAGTTGAGAAATCTTAAATCAGATTGAGGCTCATATTATGTGACAGATCCCAGGCCCTGCTTGCTCACCCTGAACTTCAACTGCCCCTCAGGGCACGTCGCAATCTTTTCCAGGGGTTCCGGGTGATGGTGTCTTATGCTTGGGAACACGCCTCTCCTCTGCCCCGGCCTCCTTTCCACCTGTGTCCCTGCCTCTGTGACGTGAAAGCGAACAGCTGTCCTCTGCCGATGCCACCCTTAGCCGAGTTGGAGGTTGGGGACAGGGTGGGCCAACGGCTTTCTCCCAAATCTCTGACGTCTTGTTTCCTAGATCCTGAAGTGGCATCTTGGATGCCCAGAGGCTGGCGGTTTTTACCAACACAGCCTGCAGCTTCTCTCCCTACCTTGTCTCTTGGTGGGGTCTCAAAACCAGACTCTCTGTCTGGGTTTTGGAGCAGAGTCCATGTCATGGAAGTCATTCTCATCTCCTTTTCCCTCCATTTCCTTGGGTATCTCCATCCCCAAAATGTCTTTCCCTTCCTTCAGCCCAAAAGATAAGGATCTCGGGCATGTCACGGGAGTCACATTAGCTTGGGCGAACAGATTCTCAGGAGCAGCAAGCCAAGGGTATGTGCATCTCAGCAGTCGTCCTGTTAGTACCCATGAACTTACAGATAGAGAATTTTTTTAAGTTTATTTATTTATTTTTGAGAGAGAGAGAGAGAGAGAGAGAGAGAGAGAAGGCAAGGAGCAGAGAGAGAGAGAGACAGAGAGACAGAGAGACAGAGAGAGAGAATCCCGAGCAGTCTCCATGCCACCAGTGCTGAGCCCAGTGGGGGGCTCAAACTCACAAACCATGAGATCATGTCCTGAGCCAAAACAAAGAGTCTGACACTTAACTGACTGAGCCACCCAGGCGCCCTGATAACATAGCTTTTTCAATCAAAGTTGTGATGTTATCATACATTTGTCCCTTAGTATTGAAAATAAGATAGTGCCGCACTGAATAGCATTATAAAGCGGCTTTGACTCTTGTCTACTCACTTTCTAAAGATAAATTTCAGAATATAATTTAAGGGTTGTGAAAGAAAGGACTTAGGAACTCTGTCTCAAGCAACGTCCGCCCGTCGTAAGTATATCAGAATAGCAATCCAACACCCAACCTGGCTGGGAAAGTGAAGTACCTTAGTCATTGGAAAGTCCTGGTTAGTTGAGAATTTCCACCCACTAATACCATACATGGAAAGATTATTTCTAAATAACATGCTTCACACTAAATGACAGAGAACAAAATTCTGTTTTCCCCTAATAATTCAAAGGGTACTCATAGAGCTTCAGGGTCATTAATATAACCTCACTTCTCACTGCAGAGTTTCAGGTGATGTGTGTAGAAGCTTTTTGTGAGTGGCAAAAAACAAACAAACAAACTAAACTAAAGAAACATAAAGGTTTATAATTTCAGTTTTTAAATGGGGAGAAACTATCTTGACCAGATTCGTCAAGAAAGGACGTGGCTTAGAAACTTCTGATTTTGGATATGTTTCTGACCTCAATTTGTTTACATGTCATTTATCCCTTTTCCTCATAAAAGCAAAGTTAAGATTATGTAAAAATTCCTTTTGCTCCAGGTTTTGGATTATGTTCCAGAGGAATATATTTTACTATAATCTTGATATTTCAGAACATTTCTCAGTCATCAATTCTTCTCTGCTCCCAATGAGAAAAAATTGGATGATCATAACAGAGAAGCATCACAGTGGGGGAAAAAAGGTACTTTCTACCTGTGCCTTCATTAAGTGAGGAATCAATGGATAAGCCCAATACTACCTCTTGTAGCCATGACCTTGGACAAGTCAATTATCCTTTCTGGAACACATTTTCTTCATACATCGTGAAAAAAAACAGTGAATCCCAAGATCTTTTTAAGCTCTAAACCTTCTGTGAGTTGCTGATTTAGTTTGTTCCTTCTGAAGGATTTGAAATTCTGTTCTCTAATTTTCTTGAAAAAAAAATCTTGAGCTAAATAAAAACATTTTTCTTGGAAAACAGGATATTGAATGCAATTTCCCCAGCATCTTGGAATGTTGGCCAAAGCCCCAAAGCTGAGAACAGTGGATGAGAAGTAACTCCTCATTTTAAAGAGAGGAACTAGAAACATACTACCAAAATGTACTCAAAGGAAAGCAGGACCTGCCCAGCGACCATCAGCCCCATCAATGCCCAGCACTGACTAGAAGACAAGTCCAGAGATTCAAATGGATGACTTATGAGATTCATTGAAACCTGGTTTTTAGACTAGCAGGGAGGACTGTGATGTCTCTTCTCCATATTCTTTCCTTTTTAATGGTGCCTTCCTTCAAATCAAGTGGTGGGGACACAAGAGAAATACTCAAAGAGGTTGCAAGTGCACCTGAGAAGCAAAGGGTCTCTCGAAGCCCCCACGGGATATTTAGGAAGTGTAGACTGGGCTCTGGGGCTAAAGGAGGGAAATGAGGTGAAAGACTCCTTCTTTGAGACTGTATGTGAAACTCACGACTGGTACCTGCTTCTCCCCCTAGAATTCAGAAGGCTGGAGACCACCTGTGGCCATGCATAATGGTAGGTGTGAAGCGACAATGACAGCGGGTACCCTTTGGTCTGGCAAGGATGAGTGAGTTTCCTATGGCCAAGTGGATCTTGCGGGGAGTCCCTAGACTTGAGTTACCATTCCAGAGGGCAGCCTGTTGGGGCAAAAGTTTTTCAGCAGTAACAGGTAGGAGGTGAACAACGCTGACAGCCAGGATTAGCCAAGAGAAGATTACAGTAGCAGCGGTGATATGAAAGTCTTCCCCTCTTCATCCTATCACACTTCCCCCCTGCTCAGACCCCAGAAGATGCAGAAGGCAAAGCGGGGGGATGGCAGACAAAGAATGAAAGAACATACCATGCTTTTCCCCCAACTGTTGAGCAAGGAGTTAAAGAGAAGAAAGAAATTCTGGACTGAATCCGAAATTAAAGTTGTTTTTTTTTTTTAATTTTTAAAGTTTGTTTATTTATTTGTTTATTTATTTTTATTTATTTATTTTTGAGAGAGAGAGAGAAGGCATGCAAGCAGGTGAGGAACAGAGAGAGAGAGGAGAGAGAGAATCCCAAGCAGGCTCCAAGCTGTCAGCGTGGAGCCCAACACGGGGCTTGAACCCTCAAACTGTGAGATCATGACCTGAGCGGAAATTAAGAGTCAAACACTTAACTGACTGAGCCACTCAGGCACCCCTGAAATTAAAGTTTTAATATGAGACTGGATTGGGCTTTTTAATACTTTAAGGGAAGCAATAATTAATGAAATGACCCTATTTATAGCAGAAAGTAAACATATACTCCAGGATCTGCCTTGACATTCTATGAAGGGGAGAGAAAAGGAGGTATAACTAAACAAATGTCATGAGTGGTGGACTCCAGCTGAGTCAACACGAAAATAACGCCAATAAGTCTGGGATTAAGTGTGTGTTCAAGGACCACTATTTTTTGTTTGTGTGTTTTTATAGCTGAGAAAACTGAGACAAGGACTGTGATCCTTTAACCAAGAATCTGCTTCACCTATCCTAACAGTATGAGGTGGTTTTTTTCAAAACACATTTGTCTTTTCTATGGACTTCTTTATTTTCACAACCACAATATTACTCTAAAGTAATAATTCTATAGCAGAAGCAAAAATCAGTAAATGTCATTTCTTCATCAGATATATAGAGGAAGGTTTAAGACACGGTAGTGAAAAAACTCTGCCTATAATAAAGTAAGGCTATAGTTTAACCATAGAATTGTTACTTTCAGTGACCTCTTTCTTCAGATATATGAGATTTAACAAACTGGTAGTGAATGTTCCTTATTTAGTTATCCCTGTATAAGCTATGTAGAAAGAAATCTATACCTTTCAAAGAAATTGCATTACAGAACTGGGTTCATGGAAAGTCATGGCCTTTGAAGATAGACAGATTGGAGTTAAATTCCTGGCTTTACCACCCACTAACTATGTGACCTAGGGAAAATCATTCAGTCTATCTGAACCTCAGTTTTCCAATCTGTAAAGGGGGACTGCTAATATTTATTTCATTGAATCATGAGGATTAAATAAAATCACATATACCACTCATTGACTCAAAGTAGACAGACAATAAATTTGTTTCCTGCCCTTCCTCTGTTTCTTGGGCCTAAACACAAGTTTGCCTAATTTTATTTATTCTAGTTTGATTGATTGATTGATTGATTACATATATATGTATTATGTGTATGTATATGTGTAAACACATATAGTTTACTTAAATGGATTTTTAATAATCATAAACATAACCTGTAATCTTTGCTACAAGTCAAAGAGAAGCATAATAAAATGTTTAATGACCTCACCATCCCCAATCCCAGCCTCCTTAAATATCCAGTATTAGTAGTTTTGGGGGGCATTCTCCCATAGCCTTCTCTGTGCTCAAACATCCTTTACACATCACTCTGAAAACTGCTTTTTGTCCCTTAAAATATATATTCAGGACACATCTCAGGTCAATATATATAACTCATGTTTATCCTTTGGAGTAGTTATATAATGCCCCTTAGCTTGATGATCCTATTTTAACTTCTTTTCATTGACATTTTGGATGCTTCCAACTTTTGCAACCATGATGCATCCATGATGGTTACTCACATTTGGGGGTCATGCCCTCTGAAGTCTTCATTTACCGAGTCTATAATCCCCACCGAGGGACTGCTGAGGCAAGTGTGTACATTTTTTAGGAGTGTGCACATTTTGATGTGAAAAGATATTGACCTATATTGTAAATTTTCATAGGTAAGTTCATTCTATAAAAACGAAACAAAACAACAAATGACTCAAAAACAAAATTCAATGAATTCTGTAAGGCAAAGGCCACTTTTTATGCACCAAGCCTTTAATTTATTCGTTTGGTAAATTCAAAATGTCAGAGATTGCTTTTTCTCTGATTGGGAAAAAGAAGACTTTCCATGCCAGAATGGCTGTGGTGAGTGGCTCAAGGGAAGCTTAATAATGCGTTGTCAACTTAGTGTCCAAGGCAGGGCTCTGGTCCTCAGACCATTTCATTCCCTCTGGCCATTAGCTTTTGTGAGTCAGATGTGAGCTACTTGCCACATTGGAAACTGCCCCTAATGTCACCATGCAAGCTCTTCCCATTTAGAACAAATCCAATCTCTGGGTCACTAGAAAGTCACATGTCACATGTCACAGACTGTCAGCTTTTGTCTCCCATCACTCCTTATTACTTAAGGGTGTTGGCTGAGATCCCAACATCTTTATCTCTTAGGGGGTTGGAAGCCTGGGCAGTTTCTGTCCCTCTATCTGTGGTTTCTTCCCCGTATTCCTCCACCTGGTCCTGGCTTCTAGAAAGCTCTTGCTCAGAATTTTCTGACCCTTGGAGATCTGGATTCCAATACTGATCATATCAACACCACTAGGATTAATGGGGAAAAAACCCACCAATCTATATCTGCATCCAGCTCTGGGCAGAATATAATATGGGAGTAGCCATGGAAGTTGGGCCTTCATGTTCAAAAGAATCATAAAATCATTGTCCTCTCTGACTTTCTGCAAGCATGGGGAGGTGATTTCTTCTTAGTTTTCCTCCTTTAGAATAAGAAGAATTTCCATTAGTGTTGTATAACAATTATAATTATTATATCATATATTATTTGTATTACTGTGTAATAATAATAATTATTATTTTGCAAGCACTTCTTATGTACCAATTTGTTTGCGAATGCTTCTTGTACCTTGTCTTGTTTAATCCTTACAACAACCATTTTGGATGAGGAAAATCACATTCAAGAACATAAGGTCACTTTTGAAAAGCATCACGATGATCAATCGTAGAGTTGAATTTGAACCTAGAACCATCTTCCTCTGAAACCCATGTTCAAATCCAACTGCCATGTTATGGTATAAGAAGTCCTGAATAGAACTAATGCAGGCAGACCAAGGTAGTGTTGCATGTCCCAATTACGTTGGCCAGGAACTTCATGAGGACAAATTTCCTCTATGTGCATAATTGGGCAAAAGTGTTGCCCAATAAGGATAATAGTGTGGTCAAAATTTATCATATACATTCTATTGCTAGATAATCCATTTCAAAGGCATTAAAAACATCAAAACACTTTTAGGATAAAACAGTGATGGCCTTATTTCTCTGATTATTTACAAGGAACCTCAGTGTCATAGGTTCTTGGGACCAGAGAAGTTTAGATACTAAAAGTAGAAGAGGGACAACTGGGTGGCACCTCAGTTAAGTGTCTGAGCTCAGCTCAGGTCATGATCTCAAGGTTGGTGAGTTCGAGCCGTGCGTCGGGCTCTGTGCTGACAGCTCGGAGCCTGGAGCCTCCTTCGGATTCTGTGTCTCCCACGCTCTCCACCCCTCCCCTACTCGTGCTCTGTCTCTCTCTCAAAAAGAAATAAACATTAAAAAAATTTTTTTTCACTTTAAAAAAATGTTTTTAAAAAGTAGAAGAGACGGGGCGCCTGGGTGGTTCAGTCGGTTAAGCGTCCGACTTCAGCTCAGGTCATGATCTCACCGTCCGTGAGTTCGAGCCCCGCGTCGGGCTCTGGGCTGATGGCTCAGAGCCTGGAGCCTGCTTCCGATTCTGTGTCTCTCTCTCTCTCTGCCCCTCCTCCGTTCATGCGCTGTCTCTCTCTGTCTCAAAAATAAATAAAACGTTACAAAAAAAATTAAAAAAAAAAAAGTAGAAGAGACTTACCTTTTTACTTGATTGTTAATTTTTCAATTTCATGTCCCTGAAATATGTCATAGATCACGCATTTGGGACATACCAGTCATGGCGATTTCATTTTCACGTGACAGAGAAGAGGAACAAGACAAGCAAATAGACAACTACCATCAAATTTGATGAATGCTCTAAAAGAACTGAGTACAAGTTGTGAGGGAGTGTAGAAAAGGGGCCTGGTGTGGAAGGAGGGGGATTCAGAAAAGGGTTGCTGAGTGAATATGACAGTGCGTTGGCTCTTAAATGAAAGAAACAAGCCTGTGAAACAGGAGGGATAGTACAAGAGTGAATGGAGATAACTCAGCTGGAAGCAAGCAAAAGCCCCCAATATTTAGCAAGCATGGGGACCATGCTGCGTGTATCTCAGCGTGGATGGAACATGGGCTGTGGATGGAGAAGTGTTGACAGAGAAGGCAAAGCCCAGAATGGAAAAGTGTATCCCGTTCTGATGAGTTTGGATTTGATCCTGAAGATGAAAGGGAGTCATTGAAAGTTTTTAGAGGGAGAAACGATATTAATTCTGCATTTTCGAATAAGCACTAGAGGGCGCCATTGTAGTCAATGGGTCAGGAGAGGATGAAAATGGGGTCTGGATGAAGAAGACAGAGCAGGGCTGGACAAAGAGGGGCAAGGACGGAGGACAGATGAAGTGGATTCCTATTTAGCACCTAGAGTTGAAAGGATGTGGCGAGAACATGGGTGTGGCGTAGGTAGAGAGTGGGAGAAGTGGAGAACGAGACCCCGGTTTCTAGCTTGGGTACCTCGGGCGCGTAAGTCAGAAGAACCTGGGGAAAAGCACAAGTTCTATCCCATCATTGGCCAGCTCTGGGTGTAAAGCAATTCTTCTGGTATTGATCTGACAACGACTGTTCTTCAACATTCTCTGCGTTGGGTCTTTGTCATCACAAAGAGCAACGGCTCTTACTTTGTAGATGCACTGAGTTGCAAGTAAACAGACTCATGCTTCATAAACTGTTTAGTAAATCAGACGTTATTATCTGTCTCTGTATATATGTGTGTTTGTATTATGTATGTATGTATTGTTTCTATTTGCCAACATATATTTATATTTATGTTTCTTTGAGCCCCTTAGGAAAACAAGAATTATACATTTCCAAGGGTTCATTCCCATAATTATGCTTAATATCTGAAGAAAACAAGTTTACCTTCTGTGTTTGCATAAGGAATAAGTAAATACAAGTTCCGCTTTCCCCACTGGCCTCTTCGTTGCCGGGTGTTATGTGTATTGCCATTTATTCCGAGTGATGACTCAGAGGCTGACTGCATCTCTGTTCCTGATACGATGCTCCCTGTTTCACAAAAGCCCTTGGGATGAGGGAATCAAATATAGAATTTGCCGAAGGGTACAAATATTAGCGGTATTCAGCTACCCAAATCCAACCTAATGACATTCGTCTAAATCCGGGATGTCAACGGTGCCATTCACCCTCCGTGACAACTGTTACTGCTTTCTTGTTTTTTTCTTTTTCCCATCCAGACTTTTTTTTCAAAGGGAGGATATCTTTTGACTTGGTCAGTCCCTCCACTTCACTTGAGGAAGACGCACGAAGAATGAAGTGGTTTTGTATAGAGACACCATTTGTGAAGGTCTTACCGATTCCTGGTCGGGCCAGTGACCTCAAACTGCACAGCCTTTTCTCTCTTCCCAACAGCGTTTCACTCATGCGGCAAACTCGCAACCGTGCCTTATTTTAAGAAGAGTAAGTGCGGTATTTCTCATTCTTCTGTTGAGCCAGTGTCATTTTTTCAAATATATGAGAAAACATTGTGTTTATTAAATACAATCCCATGAAATTAAAAACTGCTGTAAAACATCACCCAAGGATGTAGATTTAAGATGGTGGAGGGATAATATTTTCGTTGAGCTCCTCTCCCTTGAAATCTACTAATCCATTGAAATTAGTTTAAAAAAAAAAAGAAAGAATACAAAGGAGAATAAGCTTCCTCTTTGATGAAATAAGAAAATGCCACAAACCCAAGCCACAAAGTATAAAACACATCCACCTAATAACGTTAAGTCTGGGATAAGATGTTGGGACATAGGGGAGCCAAATACATGACTTCTTAGAACAGGAGTAATTTACAGCTGTCCCCAAGCCACCCTACCAAGGAAGTTTCTCCGTGGACTCTGGGTGAGAGAAGGAGAAGCAGAAAATGGACAGATTGGAACATGAAGTGTCTGTGAGTTAACCAAGAATCCTCTCCCATTTTCTTTTGGAGAATCAAGTTTTGTACAGTCTTAGAAGTACTCCTGTGCTAAAGACCTTAACCTTTTCCTTAACCTTAACCTTAACCTTAACCTTAACCTTAACCTTAACCTATATAGGTTGAACATCTTCTTCCAGAACTTCTGGTTCATTTAAGTTTTGCATATAATTTATTCGGTTTTGATGTTGCTTTTACTGGGTGCAGGGAATGAGCAAGGAGCCTGCTGGGTAGCCTGATATATTCTTCCCTACCTTTAGTGCTATGTTTAGAAGATCTTGTCCATCCTGATATCTTTATTGAAAGGTTAGTTCATCTGAAATTTATTTTGAAATTTTTCTTTTCCAGCAAATTAACTATTTAACCCAACAGGGAATAAACCAGACCTTCCCCCGGCACCTTTATCCCGTGTTAACGTCTATATACTCCTGTCTGTTTTTGAACCTTTGACCTTCGCTCTGTAGCTCTTTAACATGGTGGTGCAAGACTAAGTACCTCTCATATTAAAATTGGTGGATGTTGAGAATGGCATTATGATCGAGTAAAAACTAATTAAGTCAGATACAAAGTATTTAGAGGTGTCTCAAATGTACTTTAGCAAAAATAAAAGGGGTTAAAACTAAAGGAAGTATAGAAAAAATTGATAGCTGTTGAAGCGTCACAAGGAACAGTGCTGTAGTCCGTTCTTGTGGGCACATTTGGAAAAGCTCATAATAAGATCTTTAAAAATGTTCGGTTGACACGTATGGTAGCCATCTTGGATTCTCTCTGCTCTCCAATAACTGAAGACCCGCTCTTTTACCCCCATCTCTATTGTAACCTCTCATCTGACTTTGCCCTTTTTCTCAGCTATGGTAGCCAGGAATCTCCTAGTTTCACCTTTCTTGCTCTGGCCTCTTGGCAAACTGCTGACGCTACTCACTCTTCATTGGCTTGGACCAGCTGGTATGAGGCTGGCAGCCACCTTGCGGGCTGTCCTCCAGAGAGAATAAAGGAGAAATTTCTGGAAGCCCGCCATTGGCCACTTTCCCTCAATTGTCCCACCACCCCCAGCCTTCACTCCCACTTCATGGTCAGGCACAGACATACAGATATCCTTCCTATCAAATGTTCTTTATTAGTTTTCTACACTTATTTAGAGAAAGCAAGAAGCTGGTTTTCTATTAATCATAATTTTAGGCCCTCTTATTAATATATGTAGTCCATACTTCAGTTATCCTCTTGCTCTCTCCCTAAAGTTTCCCAAAACAAAGCTGCACCCCTGTAAGAGTTCTGATGAGTCTTCTAGAATTTACTAAAGAAATTCCTCTGGCAGAACATTCCACCAGAGATATCTCCGAGTGGAACACGTTGCATTTCCCAAGGGTTTCTTCCAGTGGACCAGCCACCACATCTCCTCTTTCTTTCTTCCTTTTGGTACCCTCTTTTCATCCTAATTTTACAGATGGTAAATAAGGAAATGTAATAAAATGGTAAAACTAAAATGGCAGTAGACCAGAACCTTCTCACCAAGATCATTTTTCCAGGCTATTTGAAAACCGCTTTGCATGCCTTTTCATGTAACCCCTAAAACACTCCCGTGTAGTATATGTTACTATGTCACCCTTCTACAGAGGTACAAACTGAGGACCAGGGAGGTTAACTAAGGTTGCCCAAGGCCATGCAACTAATAAGTGTCCGCGCAAAGACTCAGACTCAGATCTGTCCGAATGCAAAGCCCATGCTGTTGGAAGCCACCTAACACTGCCTCGCAAATCCTCATTTATTCAGGACTCACACCAATATTAAACACTCTTCATCCCCAGCTAGACCTGTCCCTTGCTGCTGGGTGAGGGACCGTGCTGTTAATCACCATTGTGGGAAGAAACCTTTGTGACAGTTAGTGGTCTCCACGCAAGTAGGAGACTCGCAATAAAACACAATAGCCTGTTTGCATAAGGACAATCTGCTCACATGTCAGCAAGCACAAGCTGGCGACAAATTTAAAGACCAGGCAAAGGAGCATTAGGCATCGCCACGTGCCTCCCACCCATTCTTGTCCCTGCGGCCTCCGTCCTGGACCCTGGGAGCAGCCAGGAAGTACATCCTGTCGGATGAACCCTGACCAGACAGACATTGTCATTTGACTTCGGCAGACCGTTCTGATCCAAACCAGCTCCCGGTGCAAACTTGACACCCAGTCATGAGTGCAACTTGGTTTGACATGTACCTGGTTGTGAAAGCCAAGTTCTTGCCCCCAACCTTGCCTCGCTTGACCCCGCCCCCACCAGCCTCATATGTCAGAAGGTGACATCCCAGGGGTCAGCTGTAACACCAAGTGCGCAGAGCAGGAGATAGACGGGCAATGACAGCAGAGGCACCAGGACCCGCCTCCAGCCCGGGTGGGGGGGACTGGGGCTCGCCCGCTGTGTGTCAGGGAGGCTGGGGCTGCGAAGTCCCCTCGGCTGGGTGCCACGGGGTCGGGAATGCCCCTGCCAGAAGTTTCCCTGTGCTTCAGCATTATACTCTTCTTCTAAACTCAGAGTCATTCATGGTGAATCCGGATTATCCACCGGCATTTTCCCAGGCTGGGAGAACCCGGGGTGCAAGCATGTATACATGAGGGAACGACAGACAGGACAATGTATGGCTTTGCCCCAGACCGGCCCTCAAGGCAAGGCAGGAAGAGGCCGTGTGCAAGCAGAGTCAGAAACTCGCCCTGACTGAGCATTCAGTCCCAAATTAGCAGCTTTGTCTAAATTATATGATTTTATTGTCACAACAGCACTGCAGAGCTTGAAAAGGAACCCGCTCAAGACCCCACGTTTATTTTTTAAAATTTTCAAAAAATATTTATTTATTTTTGAGAGAGAGAGAAGAGTGCAAGTGGGGGAGGGGCAGAGAGAGAGAGAGACAGAATCTGAAGCAGGCTCCAGGCTCCAAGCTGTCAGCACAGAGCCCGATGCGGGGCCCGAACTCACGAACCGCGAGATCATGACCTGTGCCGAAGTCGGACTCTTGACTGACTGAGCCACCAGGCGCCCCGAGACCCCACATTTATTACATGGTGGCCCCAGAACCCTGCCTGGTTGAGGGCACAGCATCCCTTCTATTACCATGACTTCCCCTTATGTCTCTTCTCCTGAGGCAGAAAGAGCACTTGGTGAGTTCTCAGCTCTTTGCATCCTTTCTCCTGTCTGGCACCCCCAGAAATGGGAAGCAACATTCAAACACAGAGGCAAATCGGCCCACCCACTTGCCAAGCTCCCAAGGTCCTGCGGCAGCTAAAAGGCTCCCGTTCCTCCCAGACATCCTATAGCACCCATGGGACTGCACAGGGTCCTCACAACGAACCAGGCAGGGGTATTCAGCGCCACGAAGGCAGGGTCTGGCTCCCGTGGTGCCGAGCCTGATGCCTGGTGACATGGTGATGCTTTCAGGACCCTCCTGCTCATCTTTGCCAACACTGCTGGCAACAATGTAAGGGGCATCATACAGCGTTGTGTTCCCAGCCTGGGGATTTTTTTTTTAATTTTTAAAAACATCAAAGCCTGTCGTATAATTGCCAGTGTTTTATTTTGCCAAGCACATTCATAAAGCACCCCCAATTATTACCCCTATAATGTCATAAAGAAGGGACCTTCGTGAAAAACATAGGAAAGATGTCATCTCATCATAAAAGACCAAGAAAGGAGGTTGGCGAGCTATGCTGACGGCCGTGGTGCATGTTTTTTACAGGCGTACGAAAATATTCCCAACTGCCTGAGTCCTTAGACTGACGTGTGGGCACCTCTGATTCTCCAAGGAAAAACCTGGGACTGAGGTTCAGGAGAACGGGGCCAGCCCTTGACCTAACCACCGACGGTCTATGTGGCCCTGGGCGAGTGACACCATCACCTGGTACTTAGTGTTCTGCCCCATGGGATGGCGTGACAGTAAAGGCACCTATTTTAGAGGGTCGCTGTGATGATTAAATGAATCATGGGAACTCGTCTGTTAAGTAGGGAATTAGATAAAATGAGCTTTGAGATCCATTCCGACTCCCTGTGACTCCAGGAAAGCAGCCCTGGGCTCCTCTGGCACGTGCCTCAGAAAGCACATTCCCGACAGAGAGTGACCCTCAAAATGAAAGTGTCCCATAAATCCCAAGGCAGATCAAATTTGGAGTGCATTCTGGCAAATTCTCAGCCCCAGTTTCACCCATGGTCTTGTCCTGGCCTTATTCATACATAAACGAGAGCAGCCAACACCTCTGTGTTGTGCTTTGGCAGAGGTGGGGCCCCGGAAGTAGCCATGGCAGGCTGACCACCTCCAGAAGCTGGTCAGGAGATAAAATGCAAGGACACAAAAAATTTAAAAAATAACAAAAGAATTCAACCCAGAACATATCACTGGCTGTAACTCCACCGTTTCAGGACCCCTAAATCCTATTCCATCTCGCTTCCAGACTGTGACACGCTCAGGAGTGTCAAATCTCTGGCTAACGCGTGGGAAGATGGCAGTCACAGGGCACGTGTTGTGTGCCAAGCTCTTGGCTGTGAGCGGGAAGGAGGGGGCGGTGGGATGTCTTTGCTTCTCCCTCCTCTGTCCTTCCGCCTCTTCCTGCCTCAGGCCCCATCCACCTGAGGCCCACTAGGAGCGAGAGGCCCCACGTTCTTTCAGCCTTCCAAGGGGGCAGTAGCCACTGACTTATGCTCACTTGCCTTTCCTTACATGCAGCCAGATTTACACGTTAGGTGAATGAGGCCAGATACAGCTTAGGCGGGAGACATGCTTTCCAAAGCTCAAAGAATGATTTAAAAGCACTCCAGGCTCATTGCACCAAGCACCAGGCTGGATGCAGGTGCATTGGTGGCACCTGCGTTTGCCTAACTGTTGGACTTCACCCTGTCTCCAGACCCCATTGTCACAAAATGTGGCCCAAGTCCAAACTCATCTATACAGAGAATAGTTACAGATAGTCCTGCCAGCCCCAAGACATCCTAGAAGGCTGAACATCACGTGTAGAAGGCTGTGTGTGTGTGTGTGTGTGTGTGCCCCAATTACCCACTCAGGAAGAGTGAGGGCAATCTGGATGCAGCTTGCTAACGGACCCCAAGTATCAGCGTGTTATCATTTAATGCTGTGAAGCTTGTCTTCCACAGTCAAAGTGCACCTGAGGGTTAGTATTCCTGCAGGAAGTGGCATTAGACGCTCTTACTAGGCAAGAAAGGCTGAGCCAAGAACACCCCATGGCCTCACCACCAACTCTGCCCAAACCCTTCACCAGCCCGAGGAAGCTGCTTCCAACCCTACAGACTCTAGCACTTGGAAATATGTGGGAAGCATCTCGGGGATGCCTGAGCCAATGGCAGTGGGAGAGGGCGGCAGTGGAGCTTTGAAACAAATAACAGACCTGGACAATGTTTTGTAGCTGCCAACGTCGGGTTTCCCATCTGTTCTTTTAAGGAAAAGGTTGAGGCACATCTAAGGAGGGCAGGAGGCAGCTTTCCGAGCTCTTGCCTTACCCAGGGTTTCTCCTTTTTTATTATTTGCACATGTGAACCAGAACCTTTCAAACAAACTCAGCAAGTTTTATTGCCTTTTTCTGAACAACAGAGATAGTTTCTGTAAGGGCCATCGTGATTAAAATGGCATCCAAAGAGGCATCCGTACAGCCATAGGATAAAATAGTAAAAAAGGAGGAAATCGTTCAAGAACAGCACAAACCATGGTCCCCTCCCCGATCAAGCTCCCACTTTTTTTTCCCCCCAAGAAGAACTGACTTGTAAAACACTACAGGTCTCAACACGAAAAATGCTAAAGATGCAAGAGTGAAGTTTAATAGGGTCTGCTCTGTGCTGGATCACCTCTCTTCCTTGAGAACGCTTACTGTCGGAAAGAGTGTCAGATCATGTAAATAGAGAAGGTGTGAGCATCCTGGGACAGGTGGCACTTCAGTGCAAACTCCTCCACCAGGAGCTGCCAGGACTGAACTGTAGCAGAAAGCCCCCCTCCCCAGGGGTGGGTGTGGGGCACAGGCCTAGAAGTGGCTTTGGGCAGGTTTGTCATAAGCCAGAAAAAAATGTGTGCCACACATACATTGTGCTGGGGCTCATCCATCAGGCATTGTCTAGAGCCTTGTATTAGTCAAGGTTCTCTAGAGAAACAGAGAAACAGAACCAATAGGAGGGATACGTGTGTGTATGTATGTGTGTGTGTGTGTGTGTGTGTGTGTGTATGCTCATGCATATGTGTATGCGTATATGTATATGTATATGTACATGTATATCATGTTTGAGAAGGGCTTGGTAACCAGAACCACCTGTCTGCTAAATATATTCTTCTCCAACCCAATTGGTAACAGCAGCACTATCTAACCATGGTCAATTACCCCATCTCCTTTCCTTCCTTGCTGGTCTTTTGTCACAAAGAGCCCAACATGCCCAGACAGCAGCTTAGAGTTCAATGGGACTTGTTCCGTCTGCTGGAGGAAGCATTCCTTCTTTGTGAACTGGACTTCCAGATCTGCAGAGACCAGAGTTATGGAAAAGGGGTACACACCTGCCCAAGTAGGTCACTGGGAGGAATGGGAGTGTGGTCACTCTGATTTCTACCCCTTGGTGTCAGATTCGACATACCACGGGCCCAGCACCTGACAATGATCATCGATTTAGGATGCACAGTGTGTTATGGAAAATGGAGCCCCATCATCACAAGGTATCATCTCCGAGCTGGTGCCGTCTCCGAAATCCACTTTATTATGTTCCTCATGCTAGTAGCATCTGGATGATGTTGAATATCATAGGAAAAGCAGACTCCATGGTCATGTACTTACTGCCACCCCTCCTTTGCTACAAATTGAGTTTCTTGGTCCAATGCAATATTATGTAGACTCCTGTTTCGGTAGGTTAGACACTTTAGAAGCCCTCAGAGAGTGGTACTAGCTAAGGCTTTGAAGGCAAGAAGGACAAATCCAAATGTGGGGTATCTGCAGACTCCAGTCAAGATGAATTCTTGCCTGCTATAGACTGGAAGGGATCCCATGTTGTCAAGTTGCTACCAAGTGGTTGGTTTGTCTCCTGGGGATGGTGCCATTTTGGGGAGAGATTGGAGAGGAGCTGGGTTTGGTCTATGTTGCTGCGTAGACATTTGGCCATGGCAGTATCTAGATCAGGCTTGGTGGATGGAAGCCCATGCATGTGCCCTGCTGCTACGGGTGTTCCGTTTATGAGCCCATTGTGCCAACACTGTGGTGGCCAATGAGATAAACAGGCTGATATTAACCTTCTCAGTCATTCAGTCTAACTGGGTGTCTAGTGCCTCTTCTGTGGTGGATAGCCTCCGGCAATCATTGAGGAAGAGATACTTCCACTCCCCGAAGTCCATCCACATAGGTCTTCCCCAGATCTCCTTATCTCTGATCTTAAATCTTTCTTCTTCCAGGCTCCTGAACACTAACCATGCCATTCGCCATTGCCCATGTGTCTCTATGAATCTTCACTTCAGTTCACTTCTTTTTCCAGACCAAGTAGAGAAAGAGAAATTCCAGAAACTTGTACTAGGTCTCCCTCAGTACGATAGCTCAAGCCCCACAGACCAAAGAACCATGTGAGGTTTCTATCAACTACCAAGTATATACATTCCAATTATTTATTTGGGGACTGAGGAAATTACCAAGTATGGGTTCATGGACCCAGAAAATGCAGTAAGAATCAGAACTAGGACCCCTATTCTAACAAGTCTATGATAATTATCTCCATTCCAGACTTCAGTGTCAGCCTGGTGCCTGTGTCTAACAGCCTTCAACTGCTTGAGTAGCCTTCTTCCCCCAGCATATGCTTATCTGAGCATAGCCAAGGACCTTTTGGGGGAGAAATGGGAGAATCATTACCATATATATATATATATATATATATATATACACACTGTCATATCTGAACTGTCTTTCCACATGGGCCCCCAGCCTTTCCTTCTGCCAATGACTTCTGGATCTGAAAAATGACTCATGCCTGGAAGCTAGGTAATAGACTTTGACTTTTAATTGGGGTGGCTGTGCTCAGCCTCCTGATGATGTATCCTTGGTTTCTTTGATTGTATAGATTAAACAACATTCTTATTGACTATCTCTCTATCTTGCCCCTGGAGATGCCATGTTTTACTAACCATCTCCATGGTGCTCTAAGTGTGCAATCTCCCTGGCTGCATTCCAAGTTGTCACTCATTACAATAATTATAGCCTGGGCCAGTGAGATGTGGTTATCCAGCTTCTAGGAGATCTCTAGGGATGAGCATTTCACTACCTCCTGAGACAGCTTATATCATCATTACACATCCAATTTTGTGGAAATCCTTTCTTATGGAGCAAAAATATGCTTCCTGGAATTTCTGTCCATGTGACCACACTTTTAGCTGTTTGAAAGAGCTACCAGGCAAATCCTCCTTTTTTTACATTTCCCCAACAATGACTAATTCCTCTTGCTTCTAGGCTAATCTAAGCAAAGCCAGGCCTTCATGTTACCAAGGGGATCAGAATGCTCATCTCAGATTATCTGGAGGGAAAAGACAACACCGGGTGTGGCAAAGTAAGAATAAGATTATAATGCAAGCAAGCAGATAACACACGTGGAGTGATTACTGGTGCCAAGCTCTGTGCCAAGCACGTCATTCATATTATCCCCACCACAACCAGCCATTTATGCAACAAATATTTATTAAGCACCTAACTCATTCTAGAAACTGGAGATACAACAGTGAAGAATACAAAACGCCCTGCCCTTAGAGAGCGTACAGTCTAGAGGTGGGAAACAAGCGATAAATAAGACAATTAAGTGCTGTGTATAGCATGTTAGGCGTTAAATGGTAAGGAGAATAATAAAATGAGGAAAGGAGACAGGAAATGCCAGCGAGTTTGCAAGTGTAGATGTCATATTCAAGGAAAGTCTTGCTAAAAAAGGAAGCTGGGTGAAGCCCTGAAGGAGGTACAAGAGGGATCTCTGTGGATGACTGGGGAAGACTGTTCCAAAGAGAAGGGACAATACGGGCAAAGACCCTGAGGTAGGTATTATTATCTCCATTATACAGTTGGCTAAATGACTTGCCCAGCGGAACACTGCTTGAAAATGGAGCCAGGATTCAAACTCAAGTCTACTTGACTTTGGAGCTAGTATATCACACACCTGCCCAGCAATGGAGTGTGAGCAACCTTAATCCAGAAACGCGCCATATCGCAGATGGCGACAGACGCCTCCAAGAGGGAAGCAAGGTGCTCAGATGAACACACGCAGACGATGACTGAGCTGAGACCAGAGCGCTGTCCTTGCCAGTCTACCGTCCCCGCCTCCAGAACCCAGGCGTCTATCCTCTGGCCAGAAATCTTTCCCAAAGCAATTAATGGACTTGGCAACCTTTATCGATGTATTTTACTGACAGGCATCTTAAAGAGTCTTGTCTTGACCCAACAGATGATGTCTCTGCGCTCTGATTTCTCTCCATGGCGGTGGTTTAGTAACAGGGCATAGACTGTGGCATCGGACACATCTAAACTTGAAAACGAGCTCCACACTTTGCTCACTCTGGGACCTTGAGCAAGTTATTAAACACCTCTGACTCCCAGCATCATCATCCCTAGGACAAGGACAGGAAAGCCTCTCAGGGATGAGGTGGGGACCGGACGCACGAATACAGGTGCAGCACCCTGCAGAGTGACCGGCGTGTAGGAGATGCTCTAAATGTGTTCATGGTCTTCTCCCCGGGTGGTTCATTGTATTTTCACATGCACAGCTCTTGCTTTGTTAGTGTGTTATGAGTTTATTGAGGGTTGAGACGTTGTCTTCTATATCTAGGTACTCACCACCTTTTATATTACATGGCGGTGCATAGTAAACGCCTACAAGTGATTGTTTGACTCCTGGGTTAGTGGGGAAGAGACAGAGTAGTGATTATCGCTTTGGGACTCTGTTGATGGGACAGCCATCTACTTGCAACAACGTCTGCCAGCCCTCTGCTCACCAGACTTGTTCTGGCTGATATGCCTGGCCGGCGGGTGTCCTCTTACTCCTTCAAAAGTCAATAGGTGTCATTCTGGAAGACAGACCACTTTTCACTTTCACGTAGAGGGAGACATTTCTTCGGTCAAGAGAAGAGTAACTGTCACCAGCAGGACATCCAAACGATCAGTAGGTTCTTGCAATTTCCTGGTAAGAAGGCAAAATTCCAGTTTAACTCACAACTTCAACACCCGCTCTCCACAACTCTTTCATCAGCACTGCTATCAAAGAGTCAAATTGACCGATTTCAGTTTTCATTTCTTTTGCCCACCCTCTGGCAAGATCGCGATGAGCAGCTAACCAGCTGAAAATAGGAGGAGAAGGGAAAGGCCCAGACCTAGACGATGTAGGAAATGGCTCATCGGCCATCAAAAATGGAAGTTACTTTTTCATTCATGTAACGTGGGGCAAAAACTCACCGTGATAAATATTGGGGAGAGTTCAGCGGAGTCACTGTTTATAATTTCTTCTTAAGGAAAACAAGTGACTCATGTGTGTGGCACTTTCTCTTACATTAGCTTGTGTAATCCTCATGACAACCCTGTGAGATATTTATTATTATCTGTGTTCTGCAGATGAAGCCACTGATCCAAGTAATATTAAATAGCTTGCCTGAGATGATACAGCTGGTAAGTCGCAAGCTCAGAACTTGAATCCACAGGCTCTTAATTGGAATCCAATGATTTTCCTCTGCACCTCGTTTTTATGTCTCCATCTAAAGACAATTGATACAGGACAGTCTCTTCTGACCCTATTATAGGCCAATGAAGGCTCAGAGAAAGCATTACAGAACTGGTTCCTCTTTTAATGAATCTGTGGATACATAGGACCCGGCTTTAATGCAAAAGTATTTTCAGAGAATAAAAATAGTTTCTAGGGCGCCTGGCTGGCTCCCTCGGTGGAGTGTGTGACTCTCGGTCTCGGGGTTGTGAGTGTGGCTCCCACGTTGGGTATAGAGATTGCTTGAAAATAAAATCTTTTTAAAAAATAGTTGTTTCAAAAGTTAATAATGTTTCTAAAGTTTAATTTGTACCTGTGTCTGAATAGCTGATAATATCCAACAGGCATGAAGCTTTATCCCCAATCACTACAGACGGGGAGAAAAAGCATCCGTGTTTGATTTTGTGGCTGGGGAATCAAGAGGAGAGGAAGAACATATCGCAAAGTTGGAGAAAGAGCCAGTATTCTAACTCCCGAACTCATATGTTGCCCAAGTTCTACCTGACAAGGTTTTTACAATAAATCCGTCTATCAACAAATTGCCGAAGCATTAATGACATCTATGGACACATAGAGAAGAATAACAGAAAATGAGTATTATTGTCTTAGGGTAATAGAATTATCCTATTTTCCCAATTTTACATTTTGTGCAATGATCTTATGTTATTTCATACAAGGAAGGCATAAAGCAATAAATCTCCTCACTTTACTGATTGCTAAGCGGGTGGCCATTTGCCTGGGGGCGGGCTACTTCTTTCCATCAAATTCCCAATATGACGACTGAACAGACACTCTTGGGAGATAGATTTCATCTGGGTCAGAGGCACTGATAGCACCTTCTTAATGACATTGTGCATGGAATCAGCACCCCTCCCCTGAACAGCGGTGCCTTCAATTTCCTCTCAGTGCACCTTATAATAAGCACGGAGGGAGAACTTGATTTTGGGGGCTAATGTCCCGTAGAACAGCTTCTCTAGCAAGGTGTTGTTTTGTTTTGTTTTGTTTTGTTTTGTTTTGTTTTGTTTTGTTTTGTTTTTACCTTTTCTCTTCATCGTAAGGGTTTGGACGATATTTTTTTAAGTCAATTATCTCAGTTAAATATACTCAATTCACTAATTGGTGTCATTTCCCATGTAGTTCACTAGTGTTTATAATTCCCCACTCCACTTCAGGGAAAGGAGACAGTTAAACTTACCCATCTGCAAATGAAGAAACTGAGGCTTAGAGAATGTACTTCTAAATCTAAGGTAAGTATGTACCCGAGAGCATGGCATATATGTTATTTTTCCAATTATAATTACAGGCTGGCCTATAAAATAAATACAGCTGCTCCTCTCCTCGGTAACACTCGCTTTCTCATTTATAAAGTTCATTAGTTCAGCAGAAAGTACTCAAGTCCTTGGTATTGAGGGCTTCAGAATAAACTTGATCTATGGAATTTTCACATTTTATGATGAAAGGCAGGCACTGTTCATGGATGAACTTACGCGTGGAAAACTGTAATAATAGGTTTATATTGGGGCTCCTGGGTGGCTCATTGGTTAAGCGTCCGACTTCGGCTCAGGTCACGATCTTGCGGTCCATGAGTTCGAGCCCCGCGTCAGGCTCTGTGCTGACAGCTCGGAGCCTGGGGCCTGCTTCAGATTCTGTGTCTCCCTCGTTCTCTGCCCCTCCCCTACTCATGCTCTGTCTCTCTCTCTCTCTCTCTCTCAAAAATAAATAAACCTTTAAAAAATTTAAAAAGTTAGATTTATATTTCACCCATTTTCTCACAGGAGAATGTTACCCCATGATTTGAAAATCTGAAACAGAATCTGTCAAATCAAAGGAAAAGGGAGTCATCCCTTCCTCTTCCCGTCTGGGGAAATCCCATGGCTTGGAGAAGGCTGATGTCCTCCCCCAGATTTCTGCTAATTCAAGGTAGCAGTGAGGTGTGGCAAAGAGGAGAGCTGTTCACTGTTGTCTCTGCCTCTCAGCCTCTTACAGCCTCCTTGAAATTTGCATCTGTCTTACACCACTTCAAGCCCAATGAAAAATTTAACCCTTTCTTCGGAATTAGCAGCCACCATCACGATGAAAAATATCTATTCCCAGTATTTGAAATTATAATATCTTTTGCAAGAGAATTCCGGGCAGCCAAGTTTGGGAGGAATCACATCACCCAGCACCCAGGACTCAGCTCTCTGCTCGTTTCTAGGCTCCCTTTTTGTCTCCCTACTTCCTTCTACTTTCCCTCCTTCCTTTCTGTTATCCTGAGAACTCCAAGTTCACCTCCAGGTATGATGAAGGGCTGCATAGGGCTTCCTCCTAAATCTTCATGCCTACCTTATAATGTTGGCATATCAAAATTGACACTTCTTTTTCTCCAAAGAGATCGTTCTCTCTATAGTGGCTTTTATGAGGGTTATAAACATTTCCCCCAAGGTTGCCCAGACCAAGATGCAAGCCCCTGAACGGGGGACAAAGAGAGACAAGTAGAAAGGCCTGGGCAAGGCACAGCCAGGTAAAGATCCCCGGTGGGAATGTGCTGTGGCAAACAATTCCTCCAAAAGTTAAAGACTGAATTACAGTAGGACCCAAGAGTCCCATTCCTAGGTTTATACCCAAGAGACATGAAAATGTGTACCCGTAGAGAACCTTACTTGCACATGAATGTTTATAGCAACATTATCCTAAAACCCCAAAGCTGGAAACAAACTCAGATTCCCATCAGCGGACGCATGGATAAACACAGTGTGGTATAGCCACGTGGTGGAATATTATTCGGCCGTGAAAAGAAACAAATCACTGATGCGTGGGACCACATAGATGAACCTTCAAAGCATTTTGCTGAAGGAAGCCAAACACAAAAGCACACCTATTGGATGATACGTTGTTATACTATATCTGCAAGAGGCAAATCCACAGAGACCGAAAGTAGTTCAGGGGTTGCCGGGTGATGGGGACCGGACGTACGGGGAGTGATTGGTGAGTGAGTAGGGGTGTCTCTGTGGGATGATGACAATGTTTTGAAACTCCGGACAGCTGTGTGCTATACGACATCGTGAGTCCTCTAAATTATACCAAACTGCACACTTTAAAACGCTTAACTGTATCATATGTGAATTTCAATTAATTTTTTTAGTATGCCCCCCCCAAAAGGAAAAAGAACAAGAAGAAGAAAGGGAGTCATGAAAGGGAGGAAAAGCGATGATGGGAGCTTCCCAGGCTCTCCCGGGTTGGGGGGGGGCCTCTCAGGGGGACCCCAGAGTCGCCTTCACTTTCTGACAAGGTGCACGGTGAGCCCTGTCGTCAGGCTTTGGCAGCCTGGGCTCTAGACCTGGATCTGCCTGTTATCATCCGTGTGATTTTGAGAAAATCACTCAGTCTCTCTGGTCCTCGGCTTCAGCTGTCCGAAAAGAGGTTTTGGACTACTCAATCTTTATATCATGTGGATTGCCTGAAACGGACTCTGGTTATTCGAAGCAGAAAATGAATGGATCAGAAAGATATCCACTGGCTCGGAGAACCTTAGGAAGCCTAGTCGGTCCTGGCAAAAGAGAGAAGCAGGGCAGCATGGTGGGCGAGGCTGGCGGGGGTGGGGGTGGAGGCTCGCAGGGGAAGGGCTGTAGTCCCGGGGGGCAGGTCTCCTTGAAGTACTATTGCCAGAGCAATAGAGCTCATGGCACTTTTACCTTGCATCTCTCTACTCAAGACCCAGAATCCTGGGGTAGAGGCTCATGGTGTAGGGGAGATCCGTGTGTGCAAATCTCACCTCGGATAGCAGCTAATTTAATTACAGCTTCAACAAGACTGCCCTTGGGGAGAGGCTGTTAGCAAGAGGCAGACACTGGGAAGTAAACAGTGTAGTCTTTTAGGACTTTTCTTCTTCCTTCCTTCCTCCCTTCCTAACTTCCTTCCTTCCTTTCTTCCTTCCTTCCTCCCCTCCTTCCTCCCTTCCTTTCACATTCTTTCCTCTCTCCCTTTCTCCCTCCCTTCCTAACTTCCTTCCTCCCTTCCTTTCTCCTTCTTTCCTTCCTTCCTCCTTTCCTTTCTCCTTCTTTTCTTCCTTCCTTCCTTCCTTCCTCCCTTCCTTCCTTCCTTCCTTCCTCCCTTCCTTCCTTCCTTTCTCCCTTCCTTTCTCCTTCTTCCTTCCTCCCTTCCTTTCTTCCTTCCTTCCATCCTTCCTCTCTTCCTTCCTTTCTCCTTCTTTCCTCCCTTCCTCCCTTCCTTCCTTCTTTCCCTCCTCTTCCCTCCCTCATTTCTCCTTTCCTCCCTCCTTCCTTCCTTCCTTCCTTCCTTCCTTTCTCCCTTCCCTCCCTCCCTCCCTTCTTTCTTTCTTTCTTCCTTTCTTTCCTTCTTTCTCTTTCTCTCATCTTGAGGGCTCTTACAAATATCAACTGGCTTTTATACAATGGAGAGGTTAGATTTTAACAAACAAAGGTGAGCCGTTCTCTCCCAGAAAAATCCTCCCTTCTCTCCAGACTCCCAAGAAGATGGGCTCACGGGGTGGGGAGAAGGAAAGGATTGTCCTGGCTGCAGCTGGGTACTGACAGTGCCCACAAGAACCAGAGCCAGAGAGGGCTGGGAGTTCTGAGCTCGGAGCAGATGGCCAGGAGAACAGACTACCAAAGACCCCTAGGTACCGCAGCTCATCTGAGGGGTTTCATTTCAGAGTGTTCCCATTAACACATTTTCTTGGCTTCGTGTTATGGCTGCTGGGATGAGTGGCTTTTTTCCTTTTCCAAACTGTCCTTATCAGTAATGCAACAATAGCTAATTTAATTAGCTGACCTGAAAGGCAGCCAGTTTGAGCTAATTTGGTTTTGCTAGCTGCTCCCTGGTACATACAGAGCTGATAAGCATACTTGCCTCCAGACAAACAGTGGGGGTTGGGAGGGGCAGGGGAGAGCGATGGCGACTCCTCCTAAGAGTGTCCTACACCTATGGGATTTATCACTTGACCAAAGGCAAGTTATTCTTGAGTCAGTATTCCCCAGGGGCCTGTCAAATCTGTCAGCTGAAAGAGATAAAATGGACAACCAGGAAATTGCAAAGGCAAGGTGCCCAGGATGAGAGGGATGGGGGAAAACGTTCCCCTTAGCAGAAAGAACTCTTGGCCAAAAGATCTGGATCGCAGCCACTGACTGCCCTTCCCCAAGTCACTCCCCCTCTGTGTCTCAGCTACTGATGCTTAATAATCATCACCACTGCCCCACTTCCTTCGCCCGCATGTCGTAGAACGCCAATATGATGTAGATGACAGTTTTTTGACGCATATCAAGGGCTACACCAATGAGACGTTTTTGATCATTAGCGCACTACCCTTGAGCGTCTTCTCTGCTTCTCAAGGGCAGGAGCTAAATACCATTCTTCTTTGTGCCCCTAGCACTTAACGTGGGGTCTACCGTAGAAGGAGCTCGACATGCGTCTGTCGACCCAATGATAGAGAAACAGGGGCGTGAGGAGATGAGAAGCGGTGGTTTGAGGTACGAGGAGGTCAGCACACAACTAGCCAATGTCATAAAAATAAGCCTTTTCAGTTCAGGATCTTAACCTTCTCCATCCTGAGCAAAAAGAAGAAGTTTCAGAAGGACACTGCCGTTTATGCCAGATCCATACGTGAGGCCACAAAGTAGCCGTTCTATTCCATCCACACGTCCGCCGATCACCTGCCACCCCAAGTTCTCCCAGCGCTTCTGCCCCAGCGAGTAGGTAAAGGACCACACCCAGGGTGGGCTTTTGTGTTTACTTGGGAGTGCTCTTCCCCTGTCAGCGCTGCCATTCAATGGGATACAGATCAGAGCTGGCATCGATTCACGGAGAATAGACAGCGAACGCTTAAAAAAGTTGTGAAAAAGTTGTCAGTAGGAAAGATCTATCTGATATATTGCCCATTCCCATTGTCTTAACATGCCTTCCGATATTGGTATTTGCTCAAACTTATTTTCACCATCATGACCACTGCGTTGACCACCTGCTTGCTCTCCTCATACTCCCCCCCGGGGAGACCTCATCCGCTCCTACGGCTTCGACGACATCCTAAATGTTCATGACTCACAAGTATTTCTCTTCGACCTTGACCTCACACCGGAGCTCAGGATCTAGAACCGCAACTACCTGTTGGAAGGGCCCAAGTGGATCTCCCGTGGCACCTCAAACCTGAGAGGCCCAGAATTGACCTCATCACCTATTTTATAAAATCTGCGTATCTTAATTCTGTCGTTGTGAGTGGCTCACAGTTCCCAAAGCCAGAACCGTGATCTTTCCTTTATGCCTCCTTCTGGGTACACACTCAGTCCATTGATTCTGCCTTCGAAATACCCCTTGGAACCAGGCCTTTCTTACGCAACTTATGTATTCTTTATCTTCCATCCTCTATCACGAATTCCAGACAAGAATATCTCAAAAGCAGACATTCTGTGCCTATCGGACAAATAAGAAACGCTTATTCATCGGAACTGAATTAAAATTTCCCTCCTTCTATTAAACCAAATTCCAGGTCTTTAGTGAGTATCCATTACTGTACTTAATGTAACTGAGTTCCTCTATTCTACTATACCAGGTGTCCCAGTGGGCTTGACATTGACAGTCCACCCCCAAGAAGGGGTGAGTACATCCTTCTCAGCTGGGACCATGCAACCACCCTGCATGCTCAGTGATGGGTTCACCCTCTGGTCTGGCTTTAAACCCGAAGCTCAAACACAGAACACTCAAGAAGCTTTTCCAGTGTGTCTCGCATAGACAGAATTGGCTCTGGCTGCCATAGTTTCTTCTTTGTGGATTCCTTGTCTTTGACTCACTTACAATGAAACTATGATCAGATGTGAATCACCCTTCATAATTTCAAATTACCGGTATATGCCTGAAATACACTTGAAGTATTGGATGTCCCTTAATAATAATTAGTGTCCTATCATTTTGTTCTTTCATTAGCCGTTTTCCTAATTTTTACTTAGTTACTGATATGGTCTTCATATCTAGCTATTTTTTCCCCCAAATGTGAACCTTTCGTGTTAGTGAACGATGTCACTGCATACTGAAAGGTAGCCAAACCGTAATGGAAGATAACACAAGGTCTTGAGCCAGATGGCCTCAGTTTAAACTCTGATTCTCGCATCTATTATCTGTGAGAAAAGAAAATGAACGCATCTTGGGTACCTTGGGGGCTCAGTCGGTTGAGCCACCGACTCTTGATTTCGGCTCAGGTCACGGTCTCAGGGTCGTGGGAGCGAGCCCCACGTGGGGCTCCCACACTGAGCGTGGAGCTTGCTTGGGATTTTCTCTCTACCTTCCTCTGTCAAAATAAATAAATGAACATGAAACAAGAAAAGAAAATGAGCACGTCTCTTAGTTGTCTCTTGGTCTCAGTTTCCTCACCTCTATGCGGGTATAACAATGTACCCACACACTTCACAGGTTTCTTGTGAAGATTAAAAGAGCTAATTTATAAGCCACTCTTGGTGTTCTACTTGGCACAGTTTTTGCCAGCTATTATTACAATACTTGATACTGAAAACACGAGAGACGTCAAAGGGAGTTGGATGAAAATACTGTTTTTCTTATTACAATTTTCTATTTGAATCGCCAAATCAAGTGCTTACCCTGTACATACAGATCCTGTGCTATCCACTTTACCTATATTGTCCCATCCAACCCTCACGCTGACTCCACGATGTCGTATTTGTCACACCCATTGCCCAGATGAGCAACCTGAGCCTTGGGGAGGTTAAGAAATGTGCCACTTGGCACGTAGCTAGTAAGCGACAGTGTGGGAATTTGAACCTGAACTGAATCCAAAGCTAAAATTAAATAAAATACATACTAATTATTCAAAGTCTTCGTGCCTCTGTAAATAAAACAAAGAAAAAGAAAACACTTGGATGAATCTCAAAATAATTACGCTGAGTGAAAGAAACCAGACCAAGAAAAAAAAAAAACGAGAGAGCATCTCCTGCGTGATTCCATTTGTATAAAACTCTAGGAGATGCAAACTAACAATAGGGACAGAGAACAGATCAGTGTTGCCTGGGGAGGGTATCAGGTGGGGGGAGGGGTAGGAGGGATGGGTCACAAAGGAGGAAACTTTTGGAGGAGACGGATATGTTCATTGTGTTGCTTGTGGTGATGGGGTCACGGATGCTTTTGTGTGTCAAAACCGCCCAAACTGTATACTTCAAATATGTCCCTTATGTTCAGTAAAGCTATTTCTTTGAAAAAGCAAACACTGGAGGGGCGGTTGGTGGGGCTCGGTTGGGCATCCGACTTCAGCTCGGGTCACGATCTCATGGTTCACGAGTTCCAGCCCCGCGTCGGGCTCTGTGCTGACGGCTCGGAGCCTGGAGCCTGCTTCGGATTCTCTGTCTCCCTCTCCCTCTGCCCCTCCCCCACTCGTGCTCTCTTTCTGTCTCTTAAAAACTGAATAAACGTTAAAAAAATTTTTAAAAAAGCAAACACTTGAGCTACTTTTATGCCCTCAAAATCTGACTCACTCAACACAAGGTGATTAATCATCATTAAGAACACAGCCCCGTGATGGGCAAAAAAGAAACAAACCCCCAAGCGTCAGGACCTCTGAGTTCATGGTGGTCTAACAAGATTATCATCACTTCACTGACCCACCTGGTGCTCACCCCCTCCGCCTTGAACTAGTGGTCTGACTTTTGGTAAGAGTTACTTAACGAAATCTTCGTGTTCTTACTTAGAGTGAGGACATTCGAGGCGAGGAATCCTGAGTCACAGGCCTCCCTGCCCCATGAGGATGCAACGAGATGGTGGGCCTAGACCGCTCAGCAGAGTATTTGGTTCCTGGGAACCCTTTATCAAGGCCTGCTAGGTGTTGGGAAGGTGCACGAAAGGTCCAGATGAGGCTCCCTGGGGTTTGCAGCTTCCGGCCTTCAGGTCTACAGCCGGGGAGGGGGTCGGGGGGAGAGGAGCCATTATCCCAAAGTGACTCAGTCATTACACAAATGTGTGCCCTGAGAGGCCCCGGGCACTGGGGGGCTGTGATCAATCAATGTGTCAGGCTCTCTCTGATTCCCTGGGGGGCTCTCCCCATCTTCCAGCTCCCACACTGCCCAGAATGCAGAAAGGAAGACAGCAGCTACCCCACCCGGCTCGGACTTTTGCTTTTTCTGCAGAAAACACTGATGCAGGCTGCTTCCTTCCACTCCTCGCTCACCTTCCTGCGCTGGCCTGGCGGATAAATGAGGTAATAAGCTTAGCGCACGGAGCACAGACAGTGTCTGGGTCACAGGAGGCACTCAATAAACGTTAATTCCCTGCCCTCGTCCCTGTTGGAGAGGAGCCCTGACTTCCCAGAAATGCAAGTCCACATGCACTCACCCCGGTCTGCTTTCCCTGGTTCTGCAGAAAGGGGCCTTTTTACACCCCCTCAAAGCCAGCCCGCATTCCTCTCCTCTGCTAATTGTCCCACAGAGGCCACCCTGAGGCCCGTGCCTCCCCGCAGAGGATGCTGGGCTCATTACTGAGCCTCAGGAGCCTTTGTCTATCTTCACAGACATTGCTGGGTCGTCCATTTTAAATGACAAGGAAGCCGACCCGTTTATCAAGATCAGCATACTACTATATTATTATGATTATTTAGCATTTACATAACACTGTATTTGCAAAGTGCTTAATAATAATTTATTTATTGCTTCATCTAACTACTCACTAATGGAAATTCAAGGGGTTGTCCTGAGTTCCCTGACCTCCACTCTGGAGATACCTCAGGCCATTTCCAATAGCTTACCCAAGTCCCTCTCTCCCCCCTAAAATATTTTAATGAAAACCATCTGGCATATATACATATATATATACTTTTCTTTTTTTTGGCTTGTGTCTATTGAGACAATACTCCTACTTTACAATGAATAAAAATCAGCATTACTCTTATTATGAAGTCACCAAAGTCCTATTTCTCTAGACCAGACATGGAATGTATAAGAGCAAATTCGAGAGCAAGGTCTCTCTATTCCTTCCGCTCTGTGATGCCTGTAAATCTGTATGGAATGGGATTTGATTTAATACAAATTCTGAGTCTTTAGCTTCCATGTAAGGGGGTTTTGTAGTAGAAGACAGTTTGGAGGAAAAGCTCACTGCTCCAGAGCACCCCCCCCCCACCGCCTTTTCTTACCTACCACAATGAGTAATGTTTCTATCTCTGTCAAAATATTAGTAGAAAGACGATGATGAACACGGATTGATATGTGTGAAAATTATACAGTAAAAATTTATGTGTATGTGTAAAACAACACATTTAACATGCAATACATAACAACACACATAATTTAAAAGTATCATACTGTAAGGGATCTAATACCTATACACCTGTAAAAAAAAAAAAATCAGTTGAGACAGGGATCTCCCAGCAGAGAGAAAATGGGTAGAGCGGTCTGGTCTCACTGACGGATGAAGAAAGAGACTACATTTCAAGGGGATCTAATACCTGACCCTTCTATCAAACTTGACTCAATGGGGGTAAGAAAAAAATCTGAAGTGAACCTCCAAGGACAACAGTTTGTTGGACGGTGCACCCTTCAGATTCCGGGGGGTGCGGCTTCCCCCCATTAGCGGCTCAGACTCGTCCCCGGTGGACGTTTCATTTGCAAGCTGATAATCTGAACAGATGACACGGACCCTCTCCTTTCCGTCCCTCTCTTTTGTGTTTGAACAAACTTGAAAGAAACCCAGGTCTGTCTGTGCCTTTTTTCTCTGTGGTCTCAGATCAAAGGTGTCTGCCACAAAGGAATCTATCAAGAGACTTAATCAGGGTTTGTGAAATCAGAAGCCAACAAAACTATGTCTATTTCTGTAATTAAAAAAAAGAAAAAGGCTGTCATCGGCAGGCTCTTGCAGAAGATTGTCATTGGCCACTAGCTCCGGGAGTCACGCAGGTAAATGGAAGTTTATAATTTAAGAGGTTGTATTGGCTAAGATTTTAAAGTCTATTCAATAAGGTTTTGTGTAAATTCATGGAGGATGGATCCATGAGTACTTAAGACCGGTACGTGGGATGCTTGAGAGAGCGTCAGGAAGGAGATCTCTGGCTTCGCTTCGCGGCTGCTGTCAGAGGCCTGGTAAAAGAAGGTGTAACCCCCTCCTCCTCCCCAGCCACCAAGAAGGCTCAGCATTGTTCTGGGCAAGACTCTAGACTCACTCCCTTAAACAATTGTTTCAGAGCATGCAGTAGAGGAATCTGGGACTTACGGAGGCCGGCGTGAATCTACCCAGACTAACCACACCGTGTTCATTTACCATTTACCGTTTGGTAAGGGGGCCCAAGGAACCGCGCAGAATGTCCACGACTGTTTCTTCACGACGCTGAACAAAATCCCTCCTGCCGTTCCTCGGGATAAGGCGGGTCCGGTGGGAGGTGGTAACCTGCCAGTCGTGGGGAAGGACTCGAGACAAATGGATCAAGCCTCAGCCCCGGGAGCCCTCTCGAGTTTGCTACCAGGCTGGGGGCCTGGCCCGGCCTGTCCCAAACATCACTGAGTTGGATGAAAGAAGCATCCCAGGGGGGCTTAGGTGCACAGCCTTCAGAGTCAGACAGAGGGGGGTTCAAATCCCGAATCTCCTCCACTCTGGCCGTGTGTCCCCGGACGATTTCTTAACTTTTCTCAGTCACAGTGCGCTCAACTATCAAACAGGGATAGCACACGCTCCAGAGAGGCAACGTGAGTGCCGAGTGAACTAACGTGCTGTGTAAAGCCCAGGACCAGTCAGAGAAATACTCCCAATGCGGCACTCTTCGTCGCGCATTAACCACACGGTCTGTGAGTAATGAGCTCGTATGCCAGATGACGACACCTGAGTCTGGAAAGGTCTCACCAGGCTGGACGCAAGGAGCAAGTCGAATAGGATGGCATTGAGCGAGGATAAATGTAAAGACACTACAGTTAGGGGTGGAGCACAAGCTGCACCCAGGTCCGGTGGGGAGCACGGCTCCCCTGGGGTGTTACCCGACTCAAAGCTCCTTCCCGGGTCTATGGGGTGGGGTGGCCGCCAAAAAGCAAATGCGGTCTCAAAGAGGCTTAAAGGCAAACCCATTGTCTGGAACACAGGGAGAAATAGTGCCTGACTCCATTACCCTTCTCTGGGTGGGAAGAGGAGTGGCAATAAACTGGGGTTTTCCAAAGACATAATCAGGATGGTGAGGGGGCGTAAACCCCATCAGAGCAAAGAACGGCAGAAGCCAGGGAAACCAGGGAGGCTCAGGACAAGGGTCCACAGAGAACAAAGCAGTTACATGCGCCATGATGAATTGGGGCCATTGGGCTACCGGTTCCCAGTTCCGTCCCTGCTTCAAGTGGCTCAGCAGGGAGCTAAGACAAGGGGAGATTTCCAGAAAGGAAGGTTGCTATGCAATTCAAAAACAATACCTTTAACCATTAAGGCTGCCCCCACACGGGAAGGGAGCGAACTCCCTTCTCCAGGAGTGTCCCGGCTGAGGCTGCAGGATGGTCCCTGAAGGAGGTCCCTAGAGCAGGGTTCCACCTACAGCCCCGTGCCCCAGAAATCGTTTGCAAAATCCTATCAGCATACGCCTACGTGCGTTTTTCTCTAGGGAGAGGGCTCATGGCCTGCCTCGGATCCTTTATGGAGCCTGAAACCCCCCAAAAAGATTAAGATGAACTGAGCTGGTGTATTACTGCTTTCAATATTTATGGAACATCTATATGCTCCTAGGCTAGGTACTGAGGACACAGACGTAAGTAAGATATCGTCTCTGTCCGTATAAAGGGGAACTCCAAGTCTGGTGGGTCCTTTTCAACAGACGAGTTTAAAAATCTCCTCATCTGCACTGTGATGGGGAATGGTTTCCAGTGGAGCAGCAACACATAGAATGGCTTATTCTACCCGAGATGATCTTCCTTCCAACTCTGGGATTCAGGGGATTCCACGATGGACAGTGGCAAGGTCCACCGGCCCCCGCCCTTCCTTGGGGGGAAGTTCTGCTGACAGCCCCACCAGGGATACCGGGAGGATGGGTTCGGCAAAACAGCAGACATCCCGACAAACTGACACCCCAGCAAGGCTCTGGGAATCACTCAACTCCAGACCTGCCTCTCCCGCCGAGATCCATCCCATCTACGATGAGGCAGGCTTTCCCCAGGACGTCCTAAAATGAGATGCCATGACACCTGCAGGAACGTGATCTTGATCAGTTCATGAAAACCCAAATCACTGGCTGCCTGGGCCTTTGAGCACACATTAAACCGCCAACCTGCTTTACCCTTACGTACCCACGACGGAACGCCTGCTTTATTGGGCCAATAAATTAGAGGCAGCAGTAACTCTCACCCATCAAAATCTTACCTGGCTTCCAAGGCCTGGCTGTCACCCTACTTCTTCCAGAGGTCTCCCCAAGCCCCGTGGCTACTGAGAACACTCTGTTCTCTGAACCCCTGTAGCTCCCACTCTATGTACCTCTCATTAGGCACCTACTGTTTACCATTTTGTACTCCTGTCTAGCTGGATCCTCTGAGCACATTTTGTCTTGTTTTAGACCAGACAAGTTCTTGCCTGACTACATCATCAACTCTCCAGGCATGGAGAACCTGGCTTATGTCCTTCTCCGTCTTCCATCTAGCTCTGCCCAGGGCCGGCTGTGTCAAAGAGGCTCAATTAAATCGGATGGAATGATGATTATAAAACGAGAGTGTTGAGGAGAATCAGCTTGATCTGGTTGCTAAGCATTTGGGAAAGGAGGGGTGGAGGTGGGATTTAAGACCCCCGCAGAGAGATAGAGGAATCTTCTATACCTCTCATCGGTCCCCACACCTGAACCAAATAGGAGGTAGGGAACAATGCTCTCCTGGTCTCTCACTGTGATCTTCCAGAGGAACCCTGGACAAGGAAGGCCATGGAGACGGGGCAATGCCAGCAAACAGTCCCCCTGATTTACTTTTAAATTTGTTTGACTAGAATCATGGAATGCTAGAGCTGGAAACATGATAGAATTCAAAAGTATAAACTCCTCATTCTAAAGGTGATGGATCTAAGTAATTTTAGGCAGAAGTAATTTTAGGGTGAGAATTTTTTAAATGACTTGGTAATAGAGCCCATTAGGAGCAAAAGTGAGACTCGTACCCAAATCACCTGAGTTCCAGATAAGTGCTTCTCTACCCAAACCTTCCAGAACTCTCCTGTATCTGTCTAAATAGAAACCATGGTCCTGGCAGAGGCCTCCGGGGCCACCTACTAATGGTCTTGTGTTCCTCTGCTCCAGCCATGCTGACTTCTGCTCTGTTCTTTGAAGCACCAGGCATGCCTCTGCCTCAGGACCTTTGAACATGCTGTCTCTGCCTAGATTGCTTATGCCCCCCACACACATCCACGTGGCTTGCTGCCTCCCCTTTTCTCGGTCTTGTTCACCTGTCTCCTTCTTACAGAGGCCTTCCCTGGCCATCCCAGCGAACATCACATGTTAGCCTGCCCCAAACATTTGCTCTCTTCCTCCTCTGCTAACCGTTCTTTTTAGCATTTACCAGTAGCATTCTCAATGTGTTACTTACTCGTTTTGTTTCGGCCTCTCTCCTTTAGTATCATGTGTGTTCTCACAAAGCAGGGATTTTCAACCTGCTGTTTGTTCATGATCTATCCCCAGTACTTACACAAGGCCTGGTACACAGAAGGTGTTTAGTGAATGCTTATCAAATAAATGAAGGCAGTGCTGACCGGGACAAGAGAAAAAGCTCCGGAGTTTCTTCTAGTTGTCGGGTTTTTCCTAGAAAACTGCCAGAGCCACACGGAGCCCAGTCGGGGAAGTGAACCCGCCTCCCTCTGCCGGTAGGCGTGGTCCAGGCTCCCTGACAAGCAGGGCAGGAGAAAGCAGATGGATGTCACGGGGTTTTAACAATGGATTTCAAACTGTGGCCTTTGAGTTTTTCAGTGCACCACCCTGCATCTTGTAGCATCTAAGTAAACCTCCGTAGATAGACATGATGTCTGGGGCTGTTTGGGGCAGGGGAATCACTGAGGTCATATTTAGGTTTTGTTAAAATAAAAGCTCATTATTAATTCATGCCGGAGATAAAAATCAACATTCAAACTGTCAGGGGTCTATTTGCCAGTGGCCAGGAGAACCCTTTTCATCGGCCGGCAAGGATCCCCTAAGCTCACTCAGAGAGCCACTGACCTAGATGAGGACACAGAATACGGAACCAGAACACAGTCACGAACTACCCACATTCATTGTGAAGTATCTTTGCCTGTGAGTCGTGCAAGTTCATAACCGGCTCTCAGAGGGACTCAAAGCATCTGAGTCCTGATCCACACCTGCGCCCCACGGAGCATCACCTGCGGGAGGGGGTCAGACTCCCAGGGCCTCTGATGTGAGCCCAGACCTTCCCCAGGGTCTCTCATGGACTCTCGGCCACCGTGGATTCGTCAAGGGCCAAAGAAACCCAGGAGAGGATTCCTTTGTACTCAGTGACCCAAATCCAGCCATTTCCAGGCATTTTCCAAGTCAAAATGCCACAGGGTGGATATTTTAGCTCCGCCCATCCCTCGCCCACATTGTTTGCAAGCCAGCTAGGTTTCGGAGCACAGGGCCTTTCTCTCTCCACTTTCTTGCACCCCAGGTGGGGTTCCTGCATGCCGGGTAACCGCTGGGACTCAGTGGTCCAAGCACCGGCTCAGAGCAGGAATATTCTCCAGGAAAAATCTCAACCCTTAACCGTGGAGCTCACACTGGCCCTCCCAGCCTTCCAGCGCCCCGTGCACGGAGCCAGATCAGCTTGGTCTTGATGCTTAGACCTTGGTCTTGATGCGTCCAAGCCCTTCCTGCCTCGGAGAGTCGCTCTGGAAACCGAGTGTCCACCCAGGGAGGGAAGGACTGCTCAGTGCAGACACCGGCTGTGAACACGGCCTCCCTGAGGAGTTCCCTCTGGCTGTGGCTGAACCAGCAACCGGGAAACCACCAGCCATTTCCTTATGGGTCTACCGCATATGCTTGGCCAACAGAAGCTAGCTGGAAGCTTCTTCCGTTCTTTCTTTCTCCAGATTCTCTTCCTGCCGCGCGAATGCTGGGGGCCCACCTGAGACCTAACATTTGTCTGTTTTGAGAATAGATGAGTATTTATTAGAATTAAACAGCTGGGGGCCCTGTGATATTTAGACGGGCATTAGGAGGAGTGTATGAGGAGAAGATAATGCTGGGTCTTTTTTTTCTGTAAACCAGTCTGGGCTTAGTTACTGAGGGGATTTCTCGGGTCTCCTGTGAGAGCCAGATACAGTTAATTTCCTGCAAAAGCTGCGGGCTGGGCCGCGCTGATATTGCAGTGTTATTTAGAATAGAAAGGTCAGGCCTGAGATTGAATAATCATTGACAAGAAATCCACGGGGGATACAAAGCAGTTGGTGAGCGGCGACTGAAACCCAGCCTGATTCCTCCCCCCCACTTTCCTTCCTTCCAGGTATCCGGCCGATCCTGAGTCTGTTTATTCTTCCTCCCGCATGCTCAGAGCTGATGGGCAAAAGGTGAGATGGGACAGGGGGAGAGGGGACAGTTTTCAGGCCTCATTCAAGATGGGACACTTCACCCCATGCACTTGGTAGGCCTACTCTGGGGCCGCCATTGACCCCAGGCACCTGCACCTGAATAGCAAATGCTGACTTCCTCCTCAGCACCCCAAGGCACTTTGTCCGCAACAGGGCATTTTTTTTTTCTGCGTGGTCTCTGAGCTGTAACCCGCATAGCCCAATTTCATAGCCTGTCCTGGGTGTGAAGTCAGGTGTCGAGCATCACAAAAGCGCCAAGGCGGCCAGATGGGTAGAACACCTGCTCCGCGCCATGCGTGGGCCGAGCCCTTTGATTATAGTGTCTCATTAATCCTGGTGGCCCCGAGTCCCTGCTGCACAGTGGAGGAAAAGGCTCAGAAGGTTCAGAGAGGCTGGATAACTTGCTCAAGATCTCCCAGCTTCCAAGCGGCAGGACAAAGGTTTTACACCGAGGGCTCTCAGCACCACGTGATCTCCTAAGTTTCCGAATTTCCACGGTTCTCTGAATGCTATTCTCCTTCTCTTTGATGCAGTCACCCTAGAGGAGTTCTCAGAAACCCAGGCTTTCAATATAAGTTTCTCTCTCGTGGAAAACCATCAGTAGCCACTATTTCGGAGGCCAGATCCCACAAACTGGACGGCACAGGGTTGTGTCCAGGTTGGAAACAGGAGAAGGAGGCCATGGGATTTCTGAGGTCCCCTTTAAATATCAGATGTCACCCAGCTTATTTATTTTTAAATTAGGTTAGTTTGTTAAAAGTTTGGTCTTGGGGGGCACCTGGGTGGCTCAGTCGGTTAAGCGTCCGACTTCGGCTCAGGTCATGATCTCACGGTTTGTGGGTTCAAGCCCCACACTGGGCTCTGTGCTGACCGCTCAGAGCCTGGAGCCTGCTTCGGATTCTGTGTCTCCCTCTCTCTCTCTGCCCCTCCCTTGCTCACGCTCCGTCTGTCTCTCTCTCAAAAATAAATACACTTTTTAAAAAAAAGGTTTGGTCTTGAAACCATTCTTCAAAGCATAGTCATCTTGCTTAATCTGTGGACTTTAAGGGGGACGGGTATTAAAATAATCAACAAATAGTCTACCAACCAGCAATTGAATTAACATCCAGGTTATGGTTTAAGTTATTCTGAAGGTCATGATTGGAGCCAGGTGAGGGTTAGTGTCCACGTTTCTCATTAGAATAAGGGGAGGTCTATGGTTGCAAAGTCAGGATCAAGGCTATATCTCTGTGGATAGCTCGTAATCTAGGTAAGATTGTCAGTAGGGAAGGTTACTCGAGGATGACTTCCTGGCACAATGGCTTTTGGCCACAGCTCGTCTGACACTGTCCTGTGTTGTGACAGAATGTTCTGGCATCCAGTGACCCTTTCTGTGCTCTCTGAGACTCCATGGCTGGGAGGTATGGAGAAATCATGGAAAACGGGATTCAAGATAGGAGCTGGAACAACAGCTTCTCCCTGAGGGTTGCCCACCAGGAGGCATGAGACCCGGGTAGGAAAGTGATTAGACACCCCCAGTCATCCACTTTACCCCGGGTTATATAAATTTATCTCCTTCGCTGAGATGCAATTCGATCTCAAACCAGTTGTCAAACCAGTTATGGAACAATGAATAGAAACATCTACTCGGTATTTATACATTTTAAAATGTCAATTAAAAAAGATGTGTGCTTAAGGGGCTGGTATTTGGACTAGAAGCTTGGAGTCCTGAGTTCTTTCTCCGGATCGGACTCCTCTTTCTTCTGAAAACTTGAGGAAGTTTGGTGCCTCGCGTGCATTTCCTGAGGCTCCAGAAAGCTCGGGGACTTGCCCTGCTAGTCTGTCTTAAAAGGTCTGCGTTCTCCAGTGCAGCCAGGACGTCTGCTATCTTTTCTCCCCAGCCCCTCCTGAGCTCCTAGCCCCACAGCCGGGCCAGGACTGCCTGTTTCCCCCCCCTGCACCTGAACTCCGCAGTGAGACAGGATGATAGACATGGAGAGCAGGAAACTGTATGTTCTGGAAGAAAAACAAACAGGTGATACGGCTGTCGCACGTGGTCCATAGCTCAGATTCTGCCAAAGTCCAACCCGGTATCTTCACTTCGCAGTCGGGGACCCGTGGGAAAGTTGCTCAACCTCTCTACCCTTCGGTTCGGTCATCGGTCGTGGAAACGACGATGGCACCTGCCCGCGGGTTGTTGAGGAAATTGAGGAAGTGAATACGGGCAGAGCCCTAAACCAGTGCCCCGTCCAACGTAATCACAATAAGGTGGAGACAGACCTTTTCCTGCCTGCTGTGCCTTGGTATCTTCAAAGCACCTTTCCCAGGGCTGAGCACCCTGGCGTGCACGAGAATTAATTGTGGGTGGGGGTTGGTGGTGGTTCAGGTGGGGACCGCGGGCTCCTAGGCTCTCGTCCTGGCCCTTCCTCTGGACGCGGTTTCAGAAGCACCTTCAGATGTGCCTTTGAGGCTGCTTTGGGGCAGCAGGAAGCCATTCATTAACTCAGCAAACACCTGTATGGGCCAGTGCCACCCCGGCCACTCACTGCACAGCCCCTGCTTCTCTGTTTGAAGATGGGACTCAGGACACCTGCCCTGTCACACTCACAGGACTATTGCCAGGCCCCAAAAGAATGTGTCAGCACAACCCACAAAACGCCAGATGACCTGGTGGCGTTGTTAGAATAACCACGGTGACTGTCACCCCCTCCATGCTCCTGGCCCTGCTGTCAGGTGGCCGTCCCTCCAGGGTGGGGCGGCACCAGATCAGACAGATGACCTCGGGAATGCAAGCTCCGTGGCACCATCTGGCATCCTCCGTGCCTCTGATTTATCAGTGCAGATCCGTTCCCACCCATAAAGGCAGGTTAGGCGACACCTTTACTGCCTGGCACAGTATGGAGCGGGGACGATCTTACGCACGCAAGGACAAGGTGCAGAGGCTCACCCCTGCCGCCTCAGCACGCGTGTCTTCAGCTAGGAAAGGCGGCAGGTGCTGCCCCGGAGACCGCGGCCGCTCTAGCCGCCCCGGGATGGGTCAGGCTGAGCCCCCAACAGCACAGCGACCAAGGCCGTGGCAGGTGTCGCCCTCCCCTCCCCCGCCCCCTCCCCAGCTGGCTCCGGTGGCTGCCATCCCTGAAGTTTATAGGTATCGTTACCTATGAAAAATCTGTTCCATCTGAAGACGGTCCGGGTTGGGGACGGGTGGCAGATTGCAATTTAATGATCAGATTAAAATATGCTAAAGCAAACAAATAAATAAATAAAAAGCCCAGCAGCCCGGAGCACCACAATTCATTCTGTGGGCAATGGAGGCTGGGGCTCCAGAGACCAGCTCGTAACTCACCCCACAGGCAGGTTTAGGAGCCCGTTACTGTATGACCACAAGGAGAAACAACTCTCCAAGAAAGATTTACACCCGATGGCGCTGGAGGCTGAAGGGCTAGGGGCCGGGAGAGGAGAGAGGAGTGGGGGGGAAACCAGCGGGTCCCGGCGCTGATAGTGGGCCAGGGCTGGTGGGAAGCTTCCTCACGTCAAGTTCAGTGACCCGCGTCTTTCCTCCCCTTACGAGTGCTTCCCGCTCTCCACAACCCACCACCCTGGAACCAACTCTAACGGCACTTCAACCTAACCTGAAAATACCCCATGCCATAACGTAGGGTCATGTGTCTAGTCTGTGTCTTACCGGGCCGTGATCTCATGGGGGATGAGAACGGAAACGATTTATCTTCTTACCCCTACGTCACGAAGGAGCCACTCCTCCCTCAGACTCTGCTCTCCTCGCTGAGAGCCTGCTTCACGGGACTCTGGAGCGGGGAGCAAGACGTTGGATGAACGCGCCATCCGGGTCCCATGCGGCCCTCCCTCGAGTCCCTGCCCTTGCTCTCGCTGGCCTGCATTCGCGTAGCGGTCCCCCCCAGCCTCCCTGCTCTGACACAGCCATTGCACCTGCTGCCTCTCCTGCCTCGACCTCTCTTCTCACCCATCTTGACATAATTCACCTGCTTTCGCAGATTGCAGCTTGGGAGGCAGCTCCCCAAGAAGACATTGTTGACCCCCCCGACCGATCCAATTTCCTTTAGCGTCAACTCTCCTAGGCTCCTAATTCTCGTATTCGTATTACTTACCAAGTTGCAGATTTATACCCATCTGTGCGCATCACCATGGATTGATGAGAAACGCCCCCCCCCCGCCACTAGCCTGGAAGCACCCTGAAAGGAGAGGCTAGGTATTTTCACGTTTGCTCATCACCCCCCGGCCCAGCACCCTGAGCAATGCCAGGCACGTGGTAAGCTCTCAGGAAACACCTGTTGATCGGAAGGGCGGGACCTTTCCTTCGGGATGTCGTCATCCTATGTGAAAGGGACATCACTGGAGCCCCCCCACCGCACCCTATTACTCCATGACCCGTCACCCTTTGCTCTCCCCTGATAAGTCTACGGCTGTTACGGCAGCAGGACCCCACGAAGCTGGGTATAAAAGTGTTGAGGGCGGCTCCCCACCAGGGCCCGGGATGGCGGTGGGTTGCTGTTGTGTCTGGAGGGAAGAGAAAAAGGGTGGGGGATCTGAGGTAATCATTCATTTCCTCCCTTTGGGGAAACTTTTTTTTTTTTTTTTTTACTCATACTCAGCAAATGATGCTCTTGTACGAATAACAAATGTCAAATGCTCTGTCTGGGACTTGGCGGAGACAGAACATTAGCAAAGGCAGAGCCATTCAGCGAAAAGGACAGAATTTCTGTTTAAGGACTGAAAAGCCAAGTAACAAATGTCACCAGGAGGCTCCAGGGAGGCCGCTTTGCATCAACCACAGGCACTACGGAAAAAAACAAATGCATCCACAGCGACTTTTAATCACCTTGCACTTCCCCCTTCTGGAATCTTCCAGGGGCTCTCTCACTCTGACGGGACCCCAGCTCTCGGCACTGTAGGATCCGCGGGTCACCATCCTGGCGGGACGGAGCCCTGGGGAGCAACTGGGGGAAGCGTGGGAGCAGCCAGGGACACCCTGCGTTGTGACACCATAAACAGCATCACGAATAAGGGCACCGCATCTCCAGCCACGGTGGTTTGGCTTCCGGTAAACTTGTTGGCTTATTCACTTGACAACTGTGAGCCGAACTGCGTAGCACACGTGGGAGTGGTTGTTTTCCCACACTAGACTGTGCTGGGGATCATGTCTGATTGGCCTTTTTTATTTCCACTGAGGACACAGGTGTGTGGACTGACGTCGAGGGACTTTCGGATCAGAAGGGGACGGGTGTAAACGACTAATTGCGACAGGATAGGATCCGGGTTACAAGGGAGGCACACACAGAGTGCTGGGGGGTGACAATCCTCTATGGGGACTCCAGGCAAAATGGGTGACGTCAGCACTGCGCCTTGAAATACAGGGAGGTGTTGCACCAGGGAGAAAGTCGTCGTAGTTGTGTGTGCAGAGGCAGGTCCCAGAGAAGGCAAACAGCCTTTACTTATGCCAGTATTTTCTCTGGGGCCAAGCCACTGTCACCTCTTGTTCCAAATACTGCAATTGTCTCCTGAGTGGCCTCCCTGTGTCCAAACTGTGGTCTGTCCCCAACACCGCTGCCAGCGTCATACAGAGACACACAGGCTGTGTCACACGACATCATCTCCTGCTCCAAAGCCTCCAAGGCCTCCAGGCTCACTCAGAGGAACAGCCAAAGTCCTTAGCAGGCCCCCCAGGAGGCTCTGTGTTCTGTGTTCCTTCCACCATAATTTTCAGAGCGATGTCTCATAGTCCTGTTCTGACTCAGCCACCGTGGGCTCAAACCGACCAGAGGTGCTCCTGGCTCAGGGCCTTTGCAAGGGCTGTTCCCCCATCTGGAACTGCCTGCTCAGATCCTCCGAGGGTCTGCTCCCTCACGTCCTTCAGCCTGTCCCCCCAGGCCACCCTATCTTGACTCACAGTAGGACTTCCTCCTTTCTTACCTTCCCCCCAGCACAATTACCACCCAATACTCCATTTGCTCACTTGTTTTGTTCGCTGCCTGTGTCCTTCCCACGGGGACCTAAGCGCCCTGACAACAGAGGTTTGGTTTAGTGTTGGGTTCCCAGCCCAGATCCTGGCACGTGGGGTGTTTGTCCCTCGTTGAGCGAAAGAATAAAGGAATAGATCACAAAGAAGTGTGTGTCCAAGCCAATGCCAGGGGCAGTCAGGCCTATTAGAGCTTAAAAATAATTAGGATTCTTTCTTTTTATTTTTTTTAATGTTTCTTTTATTTATTTTGAGAGAGAGCATGCGCAAGGGAGGGGCAGAGGGAGAGGGAGAGAGAGAATCCCAAGCAGGCTCCGCACCGTCAATACGGAGTCCGACATGGGGCTCGATCTCACGAACCGTGAGATCACGATCTGGGCCAAAATCAAGAGCCGATGCTCAACCGACTGAGCCATGCAGGCGCCCCAGTTAAGATTCTTCCAATAAGTCACAGACTTGAGGTTCATAAGCTGGGTGGGCAGAGCTCACTTAAACAAAACTGCGAGGTCGTGCCATCCAGGTTTCTCTTCCTCCTCCCTCCACACTTTCCCTGAGCCTTTGTTCCTCTTTGCAGCCACCTGTTTTGATGTCTTACTTCCCAAATGCCAGAGGTCTCACAAAATTTTGGGGGGGGGGGTGGAGGGATATGACACACCTTGCACGTCTTCCTTGAATGGCTTTGGTCTCTCCCCTCCCTTCCCCCCCTTTATATTTCCGCTTCTGCCTCTCCCTCCTTTCTATGCTCCTTCTCGTTTTCCCTCCTCTTGTTCTGTCCCTTCTTTGTCCTTTCTACCTCCCCTTTCTCTCTTCCCTTTATTTTCCTGTGTCCTGCCTCATTTCCTCCCTCCCTCCCTTCTTCTCTTTACTGAGTACTTACTAGATGTGTAACACGGCACATCCTTCTCTGTGTGTGACAGATCTGGCCCCTTAAAGTCTCACCATTTATGTGGAGACACAAGATATTTGGTTACAGTTCAAGGCAGGGCCAGAGACACACAGGAAGGGTTTGGAGGAATGGGGAGCCCGGGGAGCAGAAAGGCTTCACAGAAGAGATGGCCACTTGCTCCAAGACGGAGTCTGTGACTGAGGCGGGGACCGTCATTTACGGCGGCTGACATCATGACATCAGGAGCGAGGTTTGCAAACAGGCTGGAAGAAGGGAACCAGCTTGGAATTCTGGGGGTGTTGTCGGAAGACTATTGGCAAGAGCCAACGGTTCTAATCTGAACTTACGGGGAAAAGGAGAGGTCAGTAAGGGCCCTCCACGGTCAGTACAGTAGAACCTTGGTTTGCAAGATGATTCATTCTGGAAACGCGCTTGTCATCCAAAGCACTTGTATATCAAAGCAAATTTCAAGAACCATTGGCTCAGTTGTGATCGTGTGATGTTCGGTGTCACACACTACTCGCATTGCAAGACATCGCTCGTTCATCAAGTTAAAGTTTATTAGAAATGGTTGCTCATCTTGCGGAACAAGTCACCGGCAACCCAAGGTTTTACTGTATTTCCTTTCTACCGTTCTCACCTTGTTTCTTCACCTCTACAGAGCAACCTAACTTCATACACATATATTTCTGTTATTTTTCATTTTATTTTTATTTTAGAGACGGGGGAGAGAGGGGCAGAGAGAGAAAAAGAATCCCAAGCAGGTTCCATGCTCAGTACAGAGCCCCATGGGGGGCTCCGTCCCGTGACCCTGGACCATGACCTGAGCCGAAATCAAGAGTTGATGCTCAACCGACTAAGCCACCTGGGCGCCCCAACGTACATTTTTTCTTTTTTTTAAAGAAAGCAATTGCTAACCAATCTTAGTGATCTTTTTCGCTGGTGTAATCCCAGCACTCGGCTGCCAAGACGTATTGGCTGAATTGAATGGACTTGAATTCCTGTATGACTGGAGGAAGAGACAGTAACTACATTCCAGGCTTGGGAAGGCTCTAAATCAACATCATCATCGCTTCTGGGTGTTAGGGATTCCTGCCTTGTATCTTTGCACCTCTCCTTGAAGCTAGATGATTGAAAATAATTGGTTCATACATTTCCTCAGCAGCTTCTGGAGCTTCCTTTTGCTCCACTCCTTGATGGGATTAGTTGTTTGCAGTCATTCGATAGCAAGAAGGTTTTCATTTTAGTCCACATCTGTTCCCATAAACCCAGCTTAATTCCATCTCCCCCTGGTTCAGGGCTTTGTTAATGGACATCATAGTTTTAAATTCTTGCCCAAGCTTGTGAACCGACGAATACAGGCATATTCATCAACAAGGACCTAGAGATTTGGGTGGCTTTTTGTTTAATCACTTGTCTTATTGAAAAAGTAGTCCTACCAGAGGCTAAGATCCTTCTGAAGTACGGAGCAGTGCCTGGAGCATAGGAGGTGGTCGGGGCCATGCTCGTTCCCTCAAGAAACACAAGGATGCTCAAACAGGTGACTGCCAGTCCGGCAATGTCCGTGACGCCCTGGGCAGTAGCCCCTGGGGGGAGAGGAGACCAGGGCATTCACAGAATCCCCAGCAGGCATTTCGCTGTTGGCATAAAGGAGGTATGGGCCATGCTCTGAAAGTCCCAGAGAGGAAAGTGGTGCTGAATACAGCAGTAATGTGTGGAGAGGCAGGACCGCAGACCTGGGAGGAAAAGACCTGGGTTTATGTCACTGCTGCTCCAGAGGCAGTGACTTGGCGGGGATAAACAGCCCTTCGTCTTCAGTTTGATGAGGTCAGAACTGGGAGGTCTGCTCCGTTCTCTAAGTTTCCCCGAGGCCTCCACTTGGATAGCAACTTGGCATATCTTTGGCCATTGATAAAAAATGGTTTTTCTTTTTTTCAGTTTTATTGAGATATAATTGACATACAGCGCTGTATAATTTTAAGGTGTAGAACGTAATGACTTGGCTTGCAGATATTGTAAAATGATTTTCACAATAAATTTAATTAATGTACCCCATCTCATAGATACCCCCCCAAAAGAAAAACGTTTTTTTTTTCCCCCTGTGATGAGAACTTTTACAATCTACTCTCTTAGCACCTTTGAAATACACCATAAGCAGTGTCAGCTATGGTCATCATGTTGTACATTTCCCGATCCCATTTGGCGACTGCTACGTGTATTGATTAATAAGAAACTGGAAACCCCCAACCTTCAACGTAAGTTAGATGGAGCTAGCAGACTGGCAGAGTATCATCTGTGTTGAAGTCATTCAAGTAAGACATTTGGAGCACATAGCATCCTTTCTTCCTAAGCTGAAATGTCCTTGGTGATGAGAAGCCTTAGAAAAGGAGCTTCAGGGGACAATGAGAATTTAAAGAAAGTACGTGGCGTGTAAAAAGGCACTTGAGTCACTTCACAGACGTGTCCAAAGATCAACTCTGCTTATCTACTTCTAAGCACCAGGTGTGTGATTTCTTTCAAGAATTTTGGAATCTTTTAAGGTAGGAACTGCGGGCAAGTCATGGAAAAATGATGGAGGACGTGTTGATTGAGCCAGGGAGGTCGCAGGGATTTCCTCAGGAAGGGTAAGATCTTAGCATACCGGCTAGACTGATATAAAAAATAAAGAAAAGAAAGAAAGGAAAACATACCTGTAATTAACAGTTCTACCCATAATTAGCAATGGAACTAGAGAAAAGAGGGCATCCTGATTGTTACTAGTTCAGGGAGGGAGATACACCCAGATAGATACATGAGGAGAATAAATAAACACGTTTGTAGCAATGACTATGTCAGGTATTGTTCTAGGTAGTAACTCATCTAATCTTCCCCAAACCTTATGAGGTAGGTATTCGTGTTATCCCCATTTTATAGGTGAGGAACCTGAGGCACAGATTGTTGAAGCAGTTTATCCTAGGTCACAAAGCTGGTAAATAGTTGTAGTATAATGGGAGATACATTGAGTCTTTGTCCCTGGATCCTGGCACCGGAGCTCCTAAAACCCTTGGAATTTCCTGAGTGATAAATGTGATGGGAGCATCCTAGAACTCTTCAGGATGGGGGCTGGTCCAGAAAAAGACCAAATCTTGATTAGATACTCAAAACTCTCAGCCTCACTTCCCAGCCTCCAGGGAGGGGAGGGAGCTGGAAAGTGAGTTAATCACCAACGGCTAATGATTTCACTAATCATTCCGGGTGCTGAAACCACCTTAAGCACCCCTAAACCACAGGGCCTGGGGAGCTTCCGAGTTGGCAAATGCATCCACAAGCTGAGAAGATGGCACACCCCAGCTCCACGGGGCCAGAAGATCCCCACCCAGGACCCTTTTAGACCCTACCCCATGTATCTCTTCATCTGGATGTTCATTGGTATCTCGTATAATCAGCCAGTACATGGCTTCCTGTGTTCTGTGTGTCAGTCTAACACATTATCAAACCTGAGCTGGAGATTGTGGAAAATCCCAATTTATAACTGGTCAGTCAGAAGCAAGGGTGGCCCAAGATGTGCACCTGGCATCTGAACTGAGGGCAGACTTGAGGGACTGAGCCTTTCAACCTGTGGAGTCGGACGCTGACCCTGGGGAGTGGGTGTCAGAATTGAGTTGAATCGTCGGATACCTAGTTGGGGTTGGAATGTTGGAGAATCGGGCAGTGGAAGAAAAGTTCTCTCATTTAGCTTCAGAAAGAAGCTTCTTTACAAAATTTTTAAGTCTATTTATTTTGAAAGAGAGAGAGAGAGAGAGAGAGAGAGAGAACAGCATGAGTGGGGGAGGGGCAGAGAGAGAAGGAGAGAGAATCCCAAGCAGGCTCTTTGCTGTCAGTGCACAAAGCCTGACTCGGGGCTCAAACTCACGAACTGTGAGATCATGACCTGGGCTGAAATCAAGAGTCAGATGTTTAACCGACGGAGCTGCCCAGGGGCCCCTGGAAAGAATCTGACGGTAGCGGGGCTAGGATTTAAGTCTGTATAGTTTGACTTTTAAGATCCCCGTGAGCAGACTATATGTATTCCTCACCAAAGGATCCGGGAAAGCCCCTCTGAGATGTCCCTGTGGATGACTTTAAAGGTCTCACTAGATGATAAAAGAAAATGTGGACACATCTGAAGGGGAAAATCAAAAAGATCATGTTGAACGCTTCAAGGATGATCAGTGAATTTCAGCATTACTGTTGCCATATATAAGGGCTCTGAAACATCCTGTGCTCTGCGGGTGGGCCCGGAGACCGCTCTAAGGGAGGGCTGGGGGGTGCTGTGGGCACACACCACACAGGAAAACAGTGTCTGAATGTGGGTGATGCAAAGACACCTCTTCTTAGGACTCAGCTCAAGGCACGGAAAGGAAAAGACAGCTGAGCAGAATCTATCTGAACAATGGAAGCCTTGGACAGATCCAGAATTTTTGAAAACCTTTGCAACATAGAATTTAGAGAAGTATGCTAAAACAACGACAACAACAACAACAACAACAACAACAACAAAACACAAATGTCTGGGCTGACCGGCAAAGAGAGCAAGCCCTCCATAAAACCGAGAAGGGGTGTCAGTGGTGAAAAGGGGGTTAGACGATGTGAACTGTACTGGCTCTACTTTAAAGGAATTGGGGGGAAATTGGACAGAAACATGAAGGCAAGGCTCAAAGAGAGCTCGGGATGGACAGGCAGGGTTTGCGGGCTGAGGTCTGCAAATTCGACCTCAGCCCCTGTTCGACAGCTGGATGTGGACTCAGAGGGAGAGCTCGGATGGAGTCGTGCCCTGGAGAAAGTCCGGAGAAGGAAGAGTAGAAGTCACAATGGTACCAGGATAAACACATCTGGGATGAGGAACACAGGGCTTCACAAGAAATGGAAATTGACATACATCTCGAACATGTCTATGGATACCAGGGGGAAGAAGGGAGTCTCAAGAAAGCCTGCAGACTGGAGGGGACCCATTTTACATTTTTCACAAAGACATGAATATTTCAAAGGTCATTCTCGGAGAGAGGAGGCAGGCTGCGTAGATTGGATTGGTTCCCCCCGGACACAGGAAGCAGAGTGCGAAATGAACCTCTCGACGGTGGCTTGTCCTCCAACACTGCCGGTGATACTAATCAACAGACATGGTAAAGACCACAATACAGACTTTCTTTTCACTCTTTCTCGCGTTTTCTGTCTTTCCTGCTTCTCTGAATAACATCTCTGCTCTGGCCACTGATCAGCAACGTTCATGCGATCTTATGATCTGGGTTCTGCGAACTTGATTTGGACCAGGAGCCTGGGCTTCGCTGGTGGTTTCTGCATTCTGTGGGGGCAGGCTGCTGCTGAGATATGGTGCATATACCTCCTCAAGTGACTTTAAAAAAAAACAACAAAAACAAAACGGGGTACTAGAGAGATTCAAAGCTGGATTCATCGAACTTTGGAGGGATCGGAACAGGGACTGCCTTTCCCACAGACTGCCACTGCCGTAGAAGGGAAGTCTTCATTCTATTTCGATTTCTACTTCTACTTCCGGCTGAGAGGGGACCCAGGAGGAAACCAAAGAAGGCAGAGCTATAGGCTAGCATTTGAACTGTAGTTTATAAGAGAGGAGGATTTTATTTTGAACTTCAGTTTCTCTCTGGACACATATCAGCGGAAGGTTTATATTCAAAGTACTGTAGCACTTGGTGGTGCCTTTGGTGCTATCAGAAGGCCCTCACTGATGACTCGAGGGTGAACTACACTGGACGGTGTGGCTGAATATCGTGGCACAAGGTGAATTTTGGCTGGGGTACAGTGTAACGTGGATGTTAACGAATGAGTCCTCCTGCTCTGAGTCCGGGGGCATCTGGAAGCTGGAGCTAAGCTGTATTTCGCATGGGTCCCTGGGAGATGCACGAGGACAGTCGTTCTCCGAAGCATGTGGCCCTGGGCACGGTCACTGCCACAGTCCTTTACGGCACCTCTGCCCCCACGCCCACACCGCCCAAGGCTACAAGCCATTGACTGCTTGTAGTAAAGAGGGTAAACCCTCTGCTGGCTTCATTTGTAGGCTGTCACTGCTTTGATGCAAGACATGAGGGCAATGTCCCCAAAGCGGAGCCTCATTCCTTTCTCCAGGCTTCCAGGTCAGAGATCCAGGCTAATACACACTTCTGGATGCTGTGAATCATTTCTTAACACGGAGCTCTAGAGGCACTCCCTACACTGGATGTTTCCAGAAGCTGTATTGTGGATAACAAACAGTGCTCAGAATACTGGCATTTTGCTGCATGTTTTTTTTCTTTTTTTTTAAACCGGGCAGGTGCAGAAGTCTATAAAGATAAGCATGTAGAAACCAATGGGGGACAGGCAGAGGGCAGTGAGCTTATCAGATTTGGTGATTTTAAGGCTTCAGACCTAAAGTCTTCAAAGTGACTGCCGGCCACCAGACTTGACCTGCCGGCCAGCAATGAACATGGGGTCACCTCCTGAAGGTGGGAACAGGTTGTCTTAATGGACCACAGCTTCCCCTGCGTGGTGACTACAGGCTGGGCACTGGGACCTGAGTCTGGGCAACAGCCAAGTTTGAAAAATGTTGGGGATGGGGGATGTCCCCTCCCTCTCTCACATCCCCATGAGGAGGAGACTTCCGTTTCCTCTCCCTTGAGGGGGGATATTAGGTGGAACAGCTCTAGGGCCCCTTTCTCTCTTCTCCCCACTGGAGAGTCACAAAGCCAACTTTGGGAGGTTGACTGGAAATGTCTTTCCCGGGAATGTGTCTAGTGCAGTGAAGCAGCCACTTGGGATTGTCTTTTGCTCTCACTTATCCATTTGGTCACTAGCTATGACATAGAAGGTCAAATGTCCAAAAAGTTGGGGTGTGGCATTACTGCCTGGAAGTGATAAACCAGGGACAATTTTTCCGTCCTCCCACCCCCATCGCCCACCCGATGCACTTGAGAATAGGGGTGGAAGCGATGTCCTGGTCAAAGGCTTCAAGAAGTGGTAAGCCTTCTTCCTACTCTCCCTTCTGCCAGCTAGATGTGAAGGACTACACAATCCAGGAGGGTGCAAGAGCCACAGTGTGGAAGGAGCCAGATTCCAGAATCACTGTACCGAGAAGAGGCACTTGGACCAGGAATACTGGCCTCAGGCTATTACCTAAGTAAGAAATAGACTGTATTGAATTTGAGGTTCGGGGCGCCTGGGTGGCGCAGTCGGTTGAGCGTCCGACTTCAGCCAGGTCACGATCTCGCGGTCCGTGAGTTCGAGCCCCGCGTCAGGCTCTGGGCTGATGGCTCGGAGCCTGGAGCCTGTTTCGGATTCTGTGTCTCCCTCTCTCTCTGCCCCTCCCCCGTTCATGCTCTGTCTCTCTCTGTCCCAAAAATAAATAAAAAAAAATGTTAAAAAAAAAAAAAAAAAAAAAAAAAGAATTTGAGGTTCACGCATGTTTGGTCTATTTGCTCCAAAAGTTTAATGTCACTCTAAGTAGTAAACTAGGGGGGCAGAGTCTGGTCCACAAGTTTCCATGCAACTGGAAAAGGAAGTAGTCTGAGCCCGCCTGGCACACCAGACCTCCCACGAGTGTGTTCCAACGTCTAGGTTGCAAGAAGGAACACGAGGCCTCCAGTTTGGCTGCTGGTGATGTTCTCCAAATCAGCATGAGCAGCGAGCCTTACGCTATGGAGGCCATTGGGCTCTTAGCGTGTCCATTAATAAACATGATCCTTTGATCCTCATTGACTCTCCATCCCTTTGATCCATATTCTATGGATTAGAATCACCATCAGGATGAGAGGGTGAGTGATTAGCTCATTCAAGACATTCATACATGCCTGCCTCATTGGGGCTCTGGAGACTTAAGGTGTGAAAACAAGAAATCGGTCATGTGATGTCCCTGGAGGGATAAGGACACGTCAAATGCCAGATAAGTTCCATCCTGCTCATGGATGGGAAGACGGTGTCAACGGCTGGGAGACAGCCTGAGGCCTGGAGGGCTGACATGGCGCTGTGGCCAGAACACTTGGAGACACCAAACACGGTAACAGACCAAATCCAAAGGTCAGGGGCGCAATGTGGGTGCAAAGAATGGGGAGAGACGCTTACATAGGACAGTAGACATCACGCATGGCAGATGTGCAGATGTACTAGAGAGACATCTAGCCCACAACTGAGTATGATTCATCACCCAGATTCCTTCCTCTAAACCACCTCTCGGGTGCCATGATTTTCCAGCTACTGTGATTTCCCAGCAGACAAAGAGAAGGAAAGGGAAGCCACCGGGTAAACAGCTGTGACTTAAAAACTTAGAATCTATTATGGAAAATCTCCCTGGTATTTCTTTTAACTGGTGCCTGGTGGGTGGCCCCCAGTCGTAGCTAGGCACACAAGATGGGGTGCTCTGCCCGCCCGCAGCACCGCTCATAATTGCCTGTAAGAGCTCCCTCCCTACTTCTTCCCTTCCTCCCTTCTTAGTTCACAGAAGAGACAGGTGGCTCGTGTGGTCATTCGCCCCCCCTGCCCTGGTCTGGAGCCTTTAAAATGATTAGGGCCACAGTGTAAACCATAATCCACACTAACACAGCCCTAGTTTGGGTTGCCAGCACGTTAAGAGAAGAAATTTACACAAAATACAAGTGTATATATTTTTTGCAACAAAAGAAACTATTTATTTGGAATATGCATTACCAGTACAAATTAGGAGACTGTCAAACCTACACCGTGTTAGTATCATTAGAGAACACAAAAGTTCAGTTGGAATCAAAAGGGACCGAAGCCTGTGCTCTCACAGAAGCAGAAAAGCTTAAACTTTCAAAACCAAAAACAGAGCAGAACTTTGTAGGTTTATACTCTGCATAATAAGAACAGGGGAGGGGAGCAGGAGAATAAAACCAACAACCAAAGGAAAGCACTTCAAAATCATGGAAAACGCCAAAGGAAAGAAAGGAAGTCGTAAGAGAGGAAAGGGGAAAAACATGAATGTTTTATTAATTTTAACAAAAGGAAAAAAAAAAGTTTACAAAAAATAGAAGATTCCAGAAAGCTTTGAGCTGGGTGTTGAAACCGTAAAGGTGATGTGAAAAGCTCGTCATTATTTTGTTGACTCAGGAACAAGCGTGCAGGTGTGTGGGCAGAAACACTGGCAAACCTTTGTTCCGCGGTCCTGCACCGTGGCCTACACTTTCCTTGCTTATGTTCTGGTTGCTTTCTGGACACTTAATCATTTGTTGAATGCAAGATATTTATAATAAGCTTCTTCCAGATCATACTGCTTTCTTTTCCCCTAGAACTAATAAAAAACATTCCAAATCAAGCCAGTTTAACCGTTTGCTTGAAGCAGCCACCTACATCAGAGACGTAGAAGAGGTTTGTCGTCAAGAAATCAAACTTCACCTCTCGCCATTAAAAGGAGAGCACTGAGTCGGGCTCGATTTCTCAACTCTTCGTCCAAAATCAGGATTCAAGAGATCAGTAGGCCGACTGACCGACCCCAGGGATGGTGTCCTGGATCGAGTCTACGCAGCCAATGGTCCATCACACCAGGATTTCCTGTGGGATGCTTCTGGAAGAAAAATCCTCTCTGGTTGTAAGAGGGCTCATGGAATGTTGTTATTAATCAGGAAGAAAGAAAGCACTTTGTCGTGACATTCACAGGCAACAAAGGGCGAAAAGTCTTTCCCTTCCTTATAAAATGTCTCCTGGACTGACTCGCTGAATTTGTAAAGGGCCAAAAGGAGAACCCAGGTCCCTGACTGTGTTTTTTCTCGGGGACTGTGGGAATGCCACACGCTCTGGAAATACAGGGGAGCGATGTGACGTCACGATGGGCTTCATCTTTGTCTTTGAAGTCAACTGAATTCCGGAGCAAAATAGAAGCACAGGGAAACCGCCTACTCTACCAATGCCATCTTTTCACATCACCTCGTGTACATATTTAAGGAATAAAAACAGCAAGAGCATAATCCTGACAATTAAAAAAAAAAAAAGCACCCCCCCCGTAATAAACAAACCAAAAATAACACAAAACATAATTTTTTTTTTATATTTTAAAGAGTAGGAAGAAAGAAAGAAAAGAATTTATTTCTGGGTCTCAAAGTTAATAAACATAACATGTTAGGTTGTACCTATGATGCTTCACTATCCCAACCTTTTTTTTTTCTTTTTTTTTCTTTTTTTAGTTTACAAAATGAATTACTGTCACTTTTAAACATTGTGAAACAGGAAATGAATGTGCACAACTCGACACTTTTCTAGCATTCTTGAACTAATTCACAAATGCAAGAAAATAAAAGAAAAATGGGGGAAATGATTAATGTAGGTAGTCTGGCGTGAGAAACAAATGCAGGAATGATGCGTATTGTCACAGAGAGAAGAGGGGAGCCCCCCCATCCTGTTTTGCGTGCTATGAGGGTCATTTTTTAAAATTTTTATTATAAACACTATTAAATCCAGACCGCTTTTTTGGTTTTTTTTTTCTTTATCTGAATATACAAGAACATTCATTATCAAATGTTCATCATCAATACTACAAAGAACGAGACACAAGTCGCAAGAAACAATGGAAAATGTTAATAAAGCTGAAAGAATCGTCGAGTATTTTTTTTTGTATTTTTTTAAGTTTTTTTTAAATTTGAGTTTCTGTAGTTTCATCTTTTTTTTTTGGTATCGAAGTCAGGTTTTTCTGGGCAGAAAAATAAAACTCAGAAGGAAAAGAGGTGGGGGGGGGGTGGGGAAGGTACGTGAGAGAAGACGACCAGCAAATAAAGAACCACCACCACAGCAAAGTAAAAAGAATCAATGTAAGGAAGGTGCCACTTGTCACAAAGTACTGCACAGGCGTCAGTTTCACGCCAGGGGAAGGAGTCAGGGATGAAGAGGAAGAGGTGATGAAGAGTTACAAGGTGGGCAAACCCAAGGGCTACTTTTTCTCAGGGGAAATCGGCTGCCAGGGAAGATGGAGCGTTCTCGCTCCCGTTAGAAAATGCAGGAGTCCTGGGGCACATTTTGGTATCTGTAGGATTGACCTAATATGGATTCCCAGGGAGCTGTATTTCCAGAGGCACGCTCTCTCCATCCCCTTCCTTCTGCCGCCAGAGATCCCATGCTTCGCTTACCGTCGGGGGGATCTGGCGGCTGCCATGTTGGACGTGATGGAGGGCGTGGAAGGGAGGTGGTGGAAAACTGGAGCAGACAGGGCGGAGAGAAGTGCTGGGTTGGGAAGGTGCTGGGAGAGGGTGAAAATCAGTGCACACTCCGGCGGGAGAGAAACTGTCTGTGCAAATGCAGCTCTGCTCTGTGTCATCAACTTCAAACGGCAATGACTCAACCCAAATCTGGAATCCTTCTTCCTGTGTCCCAGAGAACCCTTTTGGGTCTCTTCTGTACTGTGCTCAGTCAGCCATGTGTTCCAACTGTCCTCCTGTGTGGGTGGTTTCGATTCCTGATGCTAAGCAAGACTCTCCTCTGGTTCTACAACTACGGGGTGGTCGGTCACAAGATGGCTCTTGCCAAGAAGCCTCCCTACCGAGCCCTGTTCTGATTGGGGCACAGGTCAGCAGACACAACCTTTCCACTGCTTTTAGTCATCACGGCCTTATCCCATCTTGCCAAAGATTTATTTTGCCTCTCCTTCAAATTCACACACCTTCCTGTTTCTTAGGTAACCCCTCTCCCCAGTACACACAGGAAGTTTCTATTCCTTACTGGAGTGCCATGCATGATTTCCATGACCTTGTTAGACGGCCACCCTCACCCCTCAGGGTCTTATATTTCTCCCACAGGCCTCTCAAGCAGAGTGCGTGTGACAGGCGACTCCGCACCTACGAGGCCATGTGCTGGATTCAAGTACAAACGAAGAGAACCGGGCCCTATTTTTCTAGTTTGGAGGCTTCTCTCTAGTCTATGGAACCACACAGACCAAAACAAACAAAAAAGCAACACCATCCCTTCCTTTCTTTGTCATCGTGGCAATGACCTCAGGATACTGATGCTACCTAGACGCTGGAACAGGGAAACCGTATGTTGCCCCTACGTGGCATGAACTGGGTTAGTTTGGAGAGAACACTTCCCCTGACTTCACGTTTACGGATCGCATACGAATGAAATCAATTTCTTCGGTCTCTCACAAGCCTCTTGGTAAGCCAGGCCTAAGAATCCCCATCTCATAGATGAAGAGAATGAGGCACTGAGAGATCTGACCAACCTGCTTCCACTGAGTCAAGTTACAGAGCCGCCATCGTTCCCGCTGGCACAGCTGGCTATGAGGAATGTAAGCTCAGGTGACACTACTGAGTAGCTCTCTAGTACGTAACTCTTCTCTCAGACATTCCCGGGGAATGAAAATCACTGGGACGATTTCACGGAGAACATCGCCGCCCCTTTCCCCATCGCTCCCAGGTCTTCAAATGAAGCTGGCAAAATGTGCCTGGGCCGTGTGCTCACACAACCCCTCCAGAACAAGAATGTGGCGCCACGGAACACTCCGGACAATTAATGCAATGTCCCTAATATAAAAACAAAACCAGAACAGAACCAAAGCCATTGCAGACATTGCTAAGTACTGTGCGTGGCTCCCTGAGAGTCCAGAGGTGCTGGGAACGGGAAGAGCTTACACTGCAAACCTGGCTTCCACCGTGATTGGTCCCGTGTATGCAGTTCTGCGTGCAAGCCGGGGGGCCGCGGGGCCTGGAAGGTTCAGGCACGTGCTGTTTCTCTGTCTCGGTGAGCCTCGCTCAGAGCCGCTAATTCCCTCTCCTGGGCTAATTGCTGCGGTTGCTAACGTGGGTATTTTTGCAAGCGGCCTGTGACGGATCTGGAGAAAGTGAACGTGTGAGACCGCGCGCGTGCGTGTGCGAGAAGGTGCCGTTGAAGGGTTTCAGGGTGAGAACGTTCTACTCTGTAGCGGTTCGTTCGTCGCCATGCCCACTCGGATCTGGTTTTGCGGTAGGTTCTGGACCTTGCTTACTAAGAGTTGCATGGTCTCCAAAGACTGTGCCTCTGAAACCAAGAGCTGTTAGGAGAAGGAGGAGAAAGTCTCCGAGAATTCTGCCCTTCTGGTTGCTTCCGTCCTCTCCTGCTGCTTGACTTCCTGCCTGGGGATCAACCTAGTGGAGGTGAGACCGGAAAATGTGGCACCTTTAGAAGCCCAGCTATGGCAGTCCCCAGGGCACAGCTAGGGCTGGGGAGGAAGAGGAAGAAGTGTTCTAAGCGGAGCTGGCCCAGGGAGGGGAGAGCAAGAGAAGGCAGGGGGCCTGGAATGAGTGGGGCAACGTTGCGCATTCCTGCTAAGAGGTAGTGAGAGTAAGAAGAGAAACTGAGAAGGGCTGCCTGTTCACAGAGGGAGCGAGGGATCCGAGTGAGGTAAATCTGGCTCCTCAAACCACCAGCGTGAAAACATACAAACACGTTTATTATTTTCTTTGTATTTTCTTTCCTCTTTAAATTCCTCTAATGGTTGAAAATATCCTTCCGTGATGTAAGAGAGGGCGGGGGCCCCGGGAGTCTAGGACAGAGGGAAGGGGCGGGAAAAATGGCGGACACCAGGCTGACAGCTGGAGGCAGGGAAGGGTGGCTTCTACCCAGAAAAAAAAAAGGGAAGAGAGTATAAAGAAGTGTCCAGATTGGCTGAAATAGCATCCCAAAGAAGAGAAGAGAAGGAGACTCTTATTGTGTTTGCTGATTGCTTCGACCTCCAGTCTGACCGCTTCAGCGTTGGGAGAGAAACCCTCCCTCCTGGCCCTGTCCCGACTGGGGCACAGGGTCAGCCGGGATGCGATTGCTGGGAGATCAGTTGGAGGTATCAGAGTGAACACTGCCAGGGCCTTCTGTAGGGGAGGTCACTGATGAAGGGGTAGTGGCATCCTGCCAACCTCCATTAGCCTAGAAGGGAAAAAGGGAGAGAAGTCAGTCTTCTGAGATTGGGTGGCCATTTTGAGCAGACAATGACAACAACGCAACTTGTGTGAAGGGCCTAGCACGGTGCCTGGCACATAGGACGCTCCTCGGCTGGGCCGCTATTCTTGTGGTTGGTAGTACTCCCTCCACCCTCAGAGGAGTTTGGGCCCTCCCATCGAGCCTTTGGACACAAGGTTAATACCCCCCACTTCTCGAAGCTCTTTGAAGTCAGTTCAAGCTGTCAGATGATCATGGCGATGCTCTAGGGGAATGACAGGTCGAGGGACCCAAGTTCTGGTTCCGACGCTGGCCATGGCTAGCTGTTGACCCGGGTGAAGCACTTCTACGTCTTTGGGCCTCGGGTTCCCCTTTAGAAAAATTAAAAGGTTGCCCGAATGCCTTCTAAAGCCTTTCTATGCGTGTTCCGTATGTTAGGGGATTCCAGGCACCTGTTCTGTGCAAGGTTCTGTACTAGATGCTCTTGGGTATACAATGACGAGTGAGATACGGTTCGTGGCTTCAAGGAGGTGGATAAGACACGCATGTGAATGAACTATCATTCAAGGCAGAACCTAAGAAATAGTACAACCCAGTTGTTATGACGGTTCAGATGAAGGCAATACCCCATCTTGTTGGAGCATCAGGGAAGGCATCATGGAAGAGGTAGTCTTTGAGGTGAGCCTCGAAAAGTACAGAGGGTGATTCAGGCAAATACAACAGGTGAAAACAAAGGTGGACCAGGGACTGATCTACACAAACATATCTAGAGAGGTGGTGATCCAGGAAGCTGTAAGTTTGATCTATGTTTATAGATCATTTTCCTGAGACTCTAAATCCAGAAGCATCCAGAAATGGAATTGTTCTGAAAGGATTTATTTTGATGACCACCCCTTTCCAAAAATATCCCCCCGTTAAAATGGCTGGAGGATGATTTGCTAGAGTGGTTAATTCACGATGCATAATTCAGGACTGTTTATGTATTTTAAAGCATTGAAATATAAGTGAGCTAAGATGCCTTTCCCCCCTCCTCAGTTGCTGTGTTCCTTTGGAGTTAATGTACCTCAGCTCTAAAAATGTGAATGTTGAACAGACCAGGTCTTGGGCATTCTGGGTCAATTATTTTCTACTGTACTCTCCACTCATTTTTTTCCCTGAAATATTTGGGGTTCATGAGGCAGGTGTTATTATTGCCACTTGGGAGGGGTCACAACTTCCACTCTAGGATACTCCAGGGCACCCAGGACCTACATGCAAACGTGTTCACATTTCATTCATAAGAAAGCAGGGGTGCGAGAGAAAAGTGGGCTTCTGGTTTATGACTGAGACACACGGGCTTCTCAACCTTTGAATCCGGGCTCCTTTTCCTCTGCCCTTCTCATCCTCTTGGCTTTCTTTTTCACTGGCTCACCCAAAGGATGTTCCAATTTTCCCGGGAAAGCCGGGCTTTTCATTCAAAGCAGCTCCCACCAGTTACCTCTACACGAGGATAGATGTTTTTCCACACCTCCCTAAAGAGCAAGCAGGTCTAGATACTAAGAGGGCAAAAGGTTAGCCTGGGCAATGCCAAGGGCATTTCACCTCAATTGGGGATCCATGAATAATTGCACGAAAATCCAAATCTCCATCTCCTGACCTAGTCAGTGGTTCCTCCTCCCCCTCTCCCTGCCCGGCACATTTCTCTTGCCCTTGGTGAGGGATCGGAAGGGGAACAACGAGGAGGAAACGGGAACTCTTTATTTTACAGTGATTCTTTCTGGGGCGCCTGGGTGACTGAGTCGGTTAAGCGTCTGTCTCTTGATCTTGGCTCAGGTCATGATCTCATGGGTATGAGGTGGAGACCTGCGTCGGGCTCCGTGCTGAGCGTGAAGCATGCTTGGGCTTCTCTTTCTGTCTCCGTCTCTCTCTGCCCCTCCTCCACGTGCTCTCTCCCCAAATAAATAAATAAACATTTGGGGCGCCTGGGTGGCTCAGTCGGTTAAGTGTCCGACTTCGGCTCAGGTCATGATCTCACGGTTCGTGGGTTCGAGCCCTGCGTTGGGCTCTGTGCGGATAGCTTAGAGCCTGGAGCCTGCTTTGGATTCTCTGTCTCCCTCTCCCTCTGCCCCTCCCCTGCTCATGCTCTTTCTCTCTCTGTCTCTCAAAAATAAATGTAAAAAAATAAAAATACAAAAAAATATTTAAAAATATACAACAATCCTTTCTGGGTTGTATAAAAATATACAACCATCTTTCTGGGGCCAACTCCCTGTCATATGATCATAATCATATTAATTCAGTTTCCTAACGCAGGTTTGTCACAGGGGTGGCAAGAGGTTCGTCTCTCTTCCCGACCAAGAACATATATATTCTGGTGCCATTTTAGGAGGAGTGGGAACAGCGATCATACTCATTTTACCCCAAAGAAAATTCTTTAATGTCATTTATCTTTTCTGATTACAAAAGATAAGCTTACATAAGATTTTCAAATACAGTATTTGCAACTGGATATGCAATATAATATTTGGAAAATAGAAAAAGCATGAAAAACAAAATGCGCAACTCTCAAAATCCTACTGTGCAAAGATAGCTAACTATTAGCATTTTGATACCTGTCTTAAGAATCCTTTTTTTATATGTGTGTGTTTAGCAGAGATAGATGGATAAATAAGTAAATAGCGGGGTGTGTGTGTGCGTGTGTGTGTGTGTGTGTGTGTTTGCTGAGTAGTACAGGATTTTAAGAAAACTTCACAGAGCTTCCTGAAGTACAGTGTCATGAGGCAGAGAATAAAGTGCTCGCACAAGAAGAGAAGACTCACGTATCTTGGAATCGACCCGGTGGGGGACGTGCAGATGTGGAAACCCCAGGAAAGCAGTCCACGTCCATGTCAGAGTACAAGGCGCAAAAACGTTTCACGACATCGCGCTCCTAAGACATCAGTACTCTTACCATTATTTAGCCATGCTTCAATTTCATTAAAATAACTTAGTAGAGAAAATAAGCCCGGCGGTGTCTCATTCGGAGGGATTTGGCAAGGCATCCTGGACTGACCAGAAGATTCCAGGAGACGCCTTTTGATTCGGGTGTCTGAGATGAAATCACTCAAACAGGAGGCCTTTGAAGAAGTTTTGTTTTCTCAGACCAGTGCACAGGATGCCAGAGGGTACAGGAAACTCACAGATGGTAGAGACAGGAAGCAGTTCAAGCGGACACCAAAACTGGCATCTTCATTATGCTAGTTGGCCCAGTGAGGAAGAATATATGAGACCTCTTAAAAATAAATAAAATCAATCTCTTTCCTTTCACTCCCCCTCTATCCATAAACACACACGCAGACACACACAACTTCAGACTGGGCGGCCAGCTATCTATCCCCTTGTGCCCGGGGCCCCTCAACATTAACACTGAAGTCCTGGATTCCTGTAACTACTCCCCCCGCCCCCGCGCCCCCCGCTAAAACCTCCGTGATCAGAAACTGCGAGCAAGCCCGACTTCGCCAGGTTTCCCGTAAATCACTCTGGCTGCTTCGGCGGCGCTGTTCCAGCCTTAATGCAAGCCGTTCAGAGGCTGCTCCGTCTTGGGAAACAGCTGACCTCGCTTACTGCCGCGTTAACCCTGGGGAGCAATTCCTTCCCGCTTCCTGACTGCGGGTGCATATTAAGTAGGAAACTCCGCCTTTGTGTGTTTATTTATCTCTGGGGCGGGCGCAGGGAGCAGGGAGGATGGTCTCATTAGCGACCGTGGGGGCAGGGGGTGGCAAGAAATAAGACTTTCCTTCTGATTTTTCTTCTGCGCCCCAACTTCCGCCTTCACTCATCTTCGGATGCAAACCTCTAGAACAGACACACTCCCTTCAAAATGCTGATGTCGGAAGCGCACTGAGGCCTCACGGGGGTGGGAAGGTGAAATCTGCAAAACCAAGTGTGCCCTTGTTATCTCTAGGAACATGCCTCCTGCAGGAGCCTTTACATTCGCAGCTAGTCGTACAGGAAATTCTGCGGCCTGTGGCCTGGAAGCGAGGCCTGATCTCACATTTAATTCCACCAGATGAAGCCTCAGCCAGCAGCGGGCTCATCATGGAACCTCCTGGAGGAGGAAGCCAAAGGAATACACAATTAGGACAAAATGCACACGGTCTCCCAGACAAGAAAACCCGGACTTTCAAACACAAATTAAAGAAAGGGACTTGGGAACAAAACATTTCAGAACAAACAAACGACTACGGACTCCACATCCTGCCCGAATGACTTTGGCACGTAATTGATATATACCCAATGTTGCTGGGACCCCCTCTAATGGATAAGGCGCAGCGAGCTCTGAGGCCAGGGATGGGGCAGTGGGGGATGGGAACACCCACCTGGGTTCTCCTGACCAAACGCGAGAACACGGAATTGTCCCTGAAGCCCCGACTTCTCTCCCTCTCTCTCTCTGCCACCTTCCCGAGCCCAAACAAGGGCCACCTGCCTCTCCCCTGCTGTTGTTGAGGATCCAGCACCGCTTTCAGCCCAGAGCAGTGGCTGCTGAGCTGAGAACTGCTAGTCCCACCCTCCGCTCCTTCCCGCTCTTCCTCTGAGCTTACCTTAGCAGCACACCATTGATGCAGAGAATTCATCACCTGATGTGACAGCCCGAGCGAAGCCTGGCACTAAGAAACTCTCATTTGCAACCCAGAAAGACGCTGAGGTGCCACAAACTGGCTGATGTCAGCACCAAGGAGAGCTCGATGTGCATATGGGCCAGATGCCATTACCAGAGATGCCTTCGGCGTGGGTGGGGAGGCGGACGTGCTCCAGGCCCCCAAAGGCCCGGCACTGGTGGGGCCGGCCAGGAAGAAAAACAAAAGAAACGGGGGTGTGTGCTCCCTCTCCATGCGGACAGGCATGCACAGACAAACACACACAGCCACCACTCATCAGCGGGGACGTCGGCTCACTCGGCGGGGCCACATCCTAGATCGACCACTTTTCCAAGAAGCTCGAAGAACGATGTTTTCCTGATATGCGCACACTTTTCCCAAGATTATACCCCGAGCATTTGCCCCTGGGGACAAAACAAAGTTTCCCCGGAAAGTCTGACAACGGTTAGTAGGTGCCGGCCCACTCTGACAACCTCTGGTCCTACCTCCAGCTGCCCCCAGAGTGATCTTCCCAACATGTAATTGTGATCTCCCTCTTTCACCTTCAGTGGCTTCTCATTAGCCTCCAGATGAGGTTGAGTGTCCTCATCAGGCCCACAATGTCCTTGATCTTGCTCACTCCCCAACGCAACCCTTGTGTTTCATACTTCAACCGTTAGCAGGCTGCTAAGACATTCCCGGAACAGAGGAGTCCGTTCATGCCTGCTTCTTTCCCCTTGAAGACCCCACTTATCCAATGACATGCCACTCACGCCTTGTACTGTTTTTCAAGACTGAGGTTAAGTATCCTTGTGCCCCTATCTGCCCCCTGGCAATGTCTCTTCCTCCTGCAGGTTCCCCCCCACCCCCCGCCCGCCTTCTCTGTATGCACCTGTATCACAGTACCCGGGCGGCCATACTGCATTTGTTCTTCTATATGTCTGCCTCACTCATCAGACCACGACGGCTGGGCTGTGGAACTTTGCTTCCGAAGTGCCTGCCACAGCACAGACTTTAATAAATATCTCTTGGAGGGGCCTACGAAGAAGCACATAAACGTTCAGCGGCAGGCACTCCAACGTTCCTTCTCCATTGTGGGCTTGGAGGGATCCACGGTAGCAGATCCGGGACCTCCGCGGTTTAGTCTGACTACACGGAAAGAGCTTGTGAGCACCGAGAAGATACTCAAGCGATAAGGCAGAGGCAGTGCCAGGTTGCAGGGTGACTTCTACATCCAGGAAGTGAACTCTTCTCTTACTCAGCAGACATCAAGGAGATCTGGTATTTCACCCCAGATCCTAAATAAGGAACTATATGATTAATATTCATACTGTTCTGTACTGTTTCTTTAAAAAACAGTTGGAAAAAAAACCCAACAAACCCAAACACTGGATCCTGCCTGTCGTGGCTCCACAGCTTAGCTCACCATGTCAACAAGGGCTGTTCTCCAAAGGGCACGGGGAGAGCCTGGCATCTGGACTGGCCTCCTCGTTGCCTCCTCTGGCTTAGTGGGGTTCATGGAAATGTACGGAACTGACACAGTCCCTGTGTGGCCTGCAGGGGCTTTTCCCATCTTTATCCTGAGGCTGAGACTCCCACGCAGATCCAGCTTCTACCACCTTGGGATCTGGGAATGGAGCTGCCAGAGAAAATAGAGGACGCCTCCCAAAGCTGGGATAAACAACAAGTAACTGTGAAGTGTACATCTGTCCTGTGCAGTGTCTACATTCACTAGATCCGGGCATCCCTGCTGGGGAATAACAGGTACACTCAACCCAAAAGATCCCATTCTGGCTCACCCGGGTACCCCAGGCAACTCAGAATCAATTTTGCTGCTTGTCCTGCTCTGACCTTTTGCACCTGTTTCTTTGTACAGGTACTTCTCTTCTGCGGCTAAAGCCACCTCTGCCAAATCCACGGCCAGCTTCTGCGTAAATTCCCACTATTTCTGCCAGTTCGGCTAAGACCAAGATCGTGACTTGCTCTTGCAACTCGAACCTTGCTCTGGAGCCTCAGCTCACCAACTCCCACCTGCCATCACATTTCCCCGGAGTCAACCCTCTGCTTGGATTATCCCCATGCTGCTGACCCCAGAATCCCTACTTCCATGGTCCCCTGACCACGGAGGGTGTCCTCCCTGGTTGCCACCTGCCACTTGGTCAGTCCCTGGTGACCTTCCAGCCGGGTCCCACCATGCCCTCCCTTTCTAGGCGGACCCCACCGCAGCTTCTCGAGCCTCGAGATTTTTCCCTGAAAGGTCTGTATATGTTAAGACAAATCAGCCGTTCCTGGTAGAGAACAGATACCCTTGCTGACCAAGACTTCAGTAGTTTCAGCTGAATGACAGATCACCCACTGCCCAAGTGAGGGTCCCTTTTGCTCTACAGATGAAATCCAGCTAGAGGCTCTTGGCCTTTGCCCGTCCCTCTCCTCTGGCCTCTAGAAACCCGCATCATCTTCCACGGCCTGGCCAGAGAGCCACCTCCTTCCTCTTTCAAGGCACACCATCACCCACTTCCCTAAATGCCAGGACCCCCGACTTTTTGACCCTTCATGTTGACTTTTAACCATATGCAGCTCTTATTGATTTAAAGGTCTATGTGAGTACCGGCTCTTCCTCATGGTCACCATTTCATTCTGATCCACAAATACGTCTCCAGTGCCTGCCCCGTGCTACGCACCGGGCATACAGTGGGAGATACAACACATCTGACATCTGCTCTCCTGCTGCTTCCTGCCTCGTGGGACACAGAGATTAGATAACTTGTCAAAAGGACAAACGTAGATTCTAGGTGGTAGTAAGTGCAAGGAGAGAATATAGTAGGGACCTCATTGCACTCGGGCTTCTGGGAAGTCAGCCCAGAGGTGAGCGGATACAGACAAGTAGAAAGAGGGGCAAAGAGGCCACTGGGCAGAGAGAGAATCCTTTCCCAAGGCTCCAAGGAACTGAGAGGAGGCCAGAAGCAATGGAACCAGGAGAAGAGCAGCCACGGCAGCAAGATGGGGCCGGAGAGTGGCAGGGCTCCATCATGCCAAGGCTTGCAGGCCATATGAATGGCTTTTGTCTTCAGTCTCAACGAGATCACAGATCATTCAGCCACAGGGCCTCAGAGAACAGGGATCACGTCTCACCAGGAGCCGCTTGATTAAGTCCTCGAGTTGGATGAACAGAGAAACGAATGCTTTCAAAGCTTCCGTTGGCGGCCTGCCCTGTGCGTGCAAGGCTGTCGGGCCGCCGGTGTCCGTGATAACTGCACAGTAATGCACGGATTGTGGGAGCGATTCTCTTACTCTGGTGGATGAGTCTCAAATGGTACACAAACCCTGCAGGGGCTCCTATTCCTACTTGTCAGGCGAGGAAACTAGGACTCAGAAACTAGAATTTGCCAAACGCAGTCCCCGCTCTATGCCACTATTTTAGACACTCCGAATTTGAAAAGGTCGGGCTGTGTGACACGTGTGGGCACCACACGCGAAGCGTGGCTTAGGGCTGAAGGCAGGGGATTCGTGTCTGTGGTTCCCCTTCAGGGAATCTTTGCGCTGTTTAGGAAGATGCCAGAACCTATGAGCCACAAGACGGCCTCAAAAGAGTCTTTTAGGGGATTCTCATACTGCTCACTCCTAAGCCTCAGTCCACCTCACCAAACTTGGTTTTGGACAAGACAAAGCTCTACTGCCCTGGGGTTATGCCACTGCGGGTAGCGCCATCTTGGTAGTTAATACTAAGTCACCTTATCCGGAAAGGCGGGGTCCTGCTCCAAGACCTGTGGAGTAAATTTGGTGGCCATCTACCTGGTAGGAGCACGGACTCTCTATGACCAGTCGCTGCCTCCAACCTTATCTGGCACACACTCTAACTGCTGCCCGAGGGGTGCCCGTCGAAACCCAACCACAAGACCATCGACTGCCATGTGGTCACCGGGCAGCACCCTGCCAGCACCCCGCACCACACGACTCAAGTGCACATGGAGGTCGACTCTGAGATCAAGACCTATGACGGTACCGTCTAAGCTTCGTCGTTTATTAAGTCATCTGTTGTGAAGGCCCGCAATCAATACCGTCCTGTAAGGCGCTTCAGACACAGAGGATGGTTTTGGGTGACCCTTTCACAGCTCGCACGGGAGATGAAGTAGTGTGAGCTTCCAAGTTCATCCGTTGGGTTGCTTTCTTATTTCTGTTAAAAGTGCACATAGGACGGTGACACATAACGTTTCCACGTCCCACCGACTTACGGAGTTCCTATGTTAAATGTACATCAGGAGTTAAAAATCTGTTTTATTTAACTTTGCAGAGTCAAGGAAAATAAGTTCAGCTTGATTTAGCTAAATCGAGGTGCGTCAGTGCAGAAAAGTATTTATATCTGAATAAACATCCTCTACGCTCAGACCTGCAGAAACCAGCACACATCCACACTTAACACACATCCACACACAGTGTTCACAAACAGGCAAAATGTCGACACACTTTGTCATATTTACGTAAAGCTACTACGCATGTAGAAAACACAACACCTGAAGAATGCATATACGAACACGCACACACGTGCACACACACACAGATGCTGCTTCTGAAAAAGAGGAGCTGTGTAAGACAACAGAACATTGCATCTACTCATATGGCCAAATCTGGATAATGCAAGCAAAGGGTATTTTTAAACATTTTTTTTTAAACTCTCAGTATAAATTATCCGACAGGCTGATTCTCCACAGCCTCAAGTTCTTCATTTTATTTTTGTAACCTCTGATTTTGCTTTGGCTTTTCTGAAAGGCTTTTATTTACTCAGGGCACACACAGAGATTGTATACACACCTTCACCATGAACGGTAGCCATGCATAGAACACACACACGCACACACACACACGCATGGTGTGGCCTGGAAGCTATTTACCATCACACAGGAAGCTAAAGCCCCTTACACTTTTCTGACCATCCAAGAGACAGCAATTACCCCAGATTATCAGACCAACAATGACATGCCATGTAGAGAGAGACACTGAGCCAACTCTGCGTCCCAAAGACTGGCATATTCAAGTACACTTAGGACATTAATAGCAATTTACGTGCCATCACTGAGACAAAGCCACAAAGGCGCCACTGGCAGCCTCTTATTTTGAAGCCTGTTATTTGTGGGAGTTACAGGCTATAATCACAACAGAAACTTTCAAAACCCTTATCTTCTGTGACGCACCAAATCTATTTCAGAGTCATAATTGCTATGTCACCGGAGAGTTTGCTGCTTAATGCACTCAAATGCCATTTAGTGTTTGCAGGGTCATTACAGCTCACAGAAGAGGGGGGTGGATACGGTGGGAAGCTGTAGGGGAGAATGCAGACAGAGGACGTTGAGGGGAATGTGCTAGAATGGGGCACTAATTTATTTAAGGAAGGGTATTGTTGTTTTGAGAATTCCACTTACTGACAGAAATGAGAACAAGGGCTTGAAAACAACCTATGGACTGGAGAATTCAGAATTCATGGGTCCCCCCCTGAGATCTTCTGTGGATGCTGGGGAGTGGCCTCTTTTCTTCTGGGATTCTCAACCAGGTGCGAGAGTGGGTTGATTTTTTAAAGTTTAATTTTTTTTTTTCCCTTTTACATTGTTCCAGAAACCTCCGCAGTGGGAGTCTTCCATTGGTGCTGTGGGCTTGGGAATCTGACCTGGCTTTTCTGTATGTGCTCTGATATGGAACCACGAGGGCAGAGGGGGACAGCGCCGGTGATGTGTCAAAATTCAACAGCCCAGAAGAATGTGCTCCCTCACAGGTGGCAGGAGAAGATACCAGGAGACTGATACGGCAGCCAAACTACCAGAAAACAGCCTGTCACTCAGAAGACCATGTTTTAGACCTAAGTCGAGCTAAGGTCGTAAGAAAGCTTGTTAAATGTCTGTAGCTTTCTTTCTTCATCCGGGGTACAAACTAGCCAAGGACTTACTCGGCAAATCCTAATACTTCCGGTAGGATTAGGGTAAACTGTCCAGGAACATTTGACTGATTAATATATCTCTAGGTTTTCCAAGAAAACTCTCGGGTTCTACTTGATAGCCCTGAGTTCTTTCATAGACTAGAAATATAGAAAATGGTAAGTGAATTCAGATTGCAGGGTTATTATTATTATTATTATTTTTTAAAGATCAACACCAGTATCACTTATAGATTTGCCTTTAGTTTTCCTAGGATAAAAATCCACCTTTCACGCTGAAGAACTTTCCACAGAAACAAGACAGAATGAGAGCTGGAGCCTTATTCCACAAGAGCCCTCTTCTGCTGAGAAATAAGAGTTCTATTTTCTACAGGTTGGAAAAGTGCACGATGGGATAATAACCTTCTTGTATAAAAGTTCTTAGAAATCGATACAAAAAGATGAACATTTCATACAAGGCTAACAAATGAAAGACGTTCAATCTCACTAGTAATCAAAGAGATACAAATTAAATTAAAATAAAAATGAGATGCCGTTTTATAGTTTGATAATTGACAAAGATTAAAAAAACTGCTAAGACACTGTTCCTGAGAGTGAGGAAGAAGGAATGATCGTAAACTGCTGCTGGGAAACATACATGCATAGAAGTTTCCAGAAGAAAAATTTGCCATACATCACCACGGCCTTAGACTAGTTCATATCCTTCGATCTGGCAATTCCATTTCTAGGAATTTACTCAAGGAAATAACAGAAAATATACAGTGAGTCTTCTGTAGTATGATGTTTACCACAGTGTTTTTAATAATAGTAAAAAAAAAAAAAAAGGAAAAGAAAACAGCTTGCATGGTCCACTGTACAGATTGATTAAGTAAATTATGGACTTTCCCTATAATAGACTCCTGTGTGGTTATTAAAATTATGTTTGAGAAGAAATGTTTAGTGATACGGAAAATATTCATAATATATTTTTAGTCAAATAAGTAGGTTACAAAATGATACGTTCGATACGATCATAGCTTTTCTACACCTACACAAAACATACTTACACACAAAATGCTAGAAAGCTGGAGAGCAAAAAGTTAGCAGTAACTTCCTTCCATGTGATTTTCCTGCATTCTCCAAATTTTCTATGCTAAATATTAATTTTTAATCAGAAAATAAAAAGTAAATGCAGGAGCACCTGGGTGGCCCAGTTGAGCGTCCAACTCTTGATTTCGGCTCAGGTCATGATCTCACAGTTCATGGATTAGAGCCCTGCATCAGGCTCTGCACTGTCGGCATGGAGCCCGCTTGGGATTCTCTCTCTCCCTCTTTCTCTGCCCCTCCCCTGCACTTTCTCTGTCTCAAAATAAAATAAATAAATGTTAAAAAAAAAAAAGTAAATGTAAAATTTAGACAAAACATGTGCGGGAAAGTCCACATCTGATTTAGGTCTTTGTCTTGTGTGTTTGAAAGGTCTTGGCCAACCTCCAGAGCTCACTGGAAAACAAACCAGTGCAATCAATGGTCAAATAAATATAGGTCAGAGGCCTTTCTTAGATGGAGGGAAGTAGGACTCTTGCTTAGAGAAGAGAAAGTTATCAAATGACTTCCAAACTCTCTTCAAAACATAACTACCTGTGAAGAATGTTAATCAGTTGTGTTTCCCTTGCCACAAAAAATAAGGTCAAAGAAGGCGAAACATAGCAATCAACTTAGATGAGATGCAGAGTTGCTTGATTTTCCCTGCCCTAATGCCCAATGCAGTAATGGGTAATAACCGATTCCAAGAAAATGCTTGCCAATCAAATGAATGGGCAAATGAATGAACTGTGGATCAAGCTCAAGGCCACAGAGACAACACCTGTCCCAGAAGAAAGAGAAGTTGGAGGTAAAGGATGCATTCTAGGCTGTGATAAATGGGAAGCAGGATGAGGAGCGGGGGGATGGGGGGGGAGAGGAGGAGGGGGGGAGGGGGAGATGAAGAAGAAGAAGAAAAAGAGGAAGCAGGAGCAGCCATTTTCGTGTGTGGGAGAGACATTCTGAACAACAGAAACACAAAAATACGTGTGTTTGTGGGGATTCTGGGCAAGCAGAAGATCCAGTCACAGGCCTTCTTGCTGGTTTAAAAATAAATAAAGGGAAAGGGAAAGGGAAAGGGAAAGGGAAAGGGGAAGGGGAAGGGGAAGGGGAAGGGGAAGGGGAAGGGAAAGGGAAAGGGAAAGGGAAAGGGAAAGGGAAAGGGAAGAAGAGAAACGTCCTGACTACAGGTTCAAGGATACTCCATGCAAAAAGCATGCATTAAGCACCTACTATGTACCATGCCTGAATTGAAGGCTAGGATACAAAACTAGGGTCCTTCTGTTTAGAAATCAGGGGGCCTAGAGAGAAAGAAAAGCTATCAGAAAAGGACTCCCATTACAACCCAGTGAGCTAAGTACTACGTAGATCCAGTCTGCAGGGACAGGGAAGTCCTTCTAGGAGAAGATAACTCTGAGCTAAATCTTTTAAATTGAGTGGGATCATGAGATCCTTGTCCAATGCCATAGATTCTGGGCTATGGATTCTATCATTTGAGAATTTTAATCGGTAGGAATTGCCTGTAGGAAAGACCAAACTCAGGAGGACAAGGTGCGGACAGAAGGGACATTTACAGCACCAGGCACTTGCAGAGCCCGTAGTCTACGTGGGAAGCGCCAGGCCAGGTACTTCAGATTTTCAACAGCGAAATCAATCACGCTGGAAAAGGAACAGGAACGGATACCTACACGTCTGTCTTGCTCACCTTCCGTTCTGTTGTTGTGATTGTTCTGATGCCTGGTTTTGCCTCCCTCTGAACATTTTTTGTTTCCATTTGGAAATGTCCTACTTGTTTTAATAAACTTGAATTAAATAAGATAATGCATATAAAGTGCCTAGCACATGAGAAGTCAGTAAGTGTTAGTTATTAATACAATTATTAACTGTCATTTTAGCCTGTTAATTTTCTATCCTTAGTGTTTTTTAATTGTTCTTTAATTTACGGCTTTATACCACTTCCTTATTTTATTACCACTTGATCTGTTTTATAATCTTTGTAAGTATGTTCTTAGCTGATGTTATTTATTTTAACTACTCATCCTAGCTTATTTTATGTTTTTATTGTTCTCTTTAGTAATTGTGTTTCCTAATTGCTTTAACTTTCACTTTGCCACTTCACATGCAATTTCCTCTTTCTCCCACCATTTTGTTCCTCCCGTTGGTTCCCCTGTCGTTCGTTAGTATACTCTTCCTTCCTGATTCTGTTCTTCTTTCCTCGCTCTTTTTTTAAGAATTTTTCTTAATGGAAGTATAGTTGGCATATTTCCTAACTCTTTGAATTTACTATTTGCCACTCTTTTTTATATTTAAATTTTTAAAGTTTTACTCCTATTCTACTATCCTTGTACTTTGTTGCATTTAGTTTTTAATGTACTGAAAATGCCAAGTGTTCAGTGTCAACAAAGAGGAGGGACAGTCCCGATAGAGGTTGTGGCAAAGCAAGGTGATCTCTTCTTATCCTTCCTGTTGGTCCAGGAGAGACCGTTACTTCTGTAGTTGTTCCCCCAGTTTCTTTTTTTTTTTTAGTGTTTATTTATTTATTTGGGGGAAAGAGAGCAAGCAGGGGAGGGGCAGAGAGAGAGAGAGAGAGACACACACACACACACACAGAATCCGAAGCAGGTTCCAGGCTCTGAGCTATCAGCTCAGAGCCTGATGCGGGGCTCAAACCCACGAACTGTGAGATCATGACCTGAGCTGAAGCCAGACATTTAACTGACTGAGCTACCCAGGTGCCCTTTCCTCAGTTTTTTTTTTTCTTAACGCTAATCTTCCCCCTCTAAAGCCATTATTTAACATGGGTAAGCTACTGAGGTAACAGGCTAAAATTTCCTCTTCTTCTACTGTCCCCAAGTTAAAAAAAAAAAAAGATTTCTCTTGATTTCATATCTAGATTCCTCCAACAGTCTTGCCATCTATTTTAACAAACCACCCAATTTCTCCATGAGGAGACCCTGGGCCTAAAGTTTCTGCTCTCTCTCATGTATGATCACTGGGTCCCTGGCTAAGTTGGTTAACCCGATAGGACACAACAGCAGAGACATATAGGCCACATCCAGGGAAGGACTTTCTATGTGATTTTTAGATTTAATTTTAGTAAGAGAACCAACTGGTCTTAAGCATTCCATGTGCCACCCAAAAAAGGATACATAACAATAGTCATAACTGAGTTCTCATTCTTTTCCCTATCAGCCAGGCTCTAAAATATTTATGACCAGGAAACGTAACAGATTCTCTGAGCGGGAGGATCGTGCCAATTTCCTTTACTTAACATAAGAACTAGAGGTTCAAGACTCCCTCTGGACAGAGGGAAAGAACAGAGGCCTTGGAGTCACTTGGCCGGGTCCACATCCAGGCTCTAGCCCTTTCTGGCTGTTGGATCTTGAGGAAATGACTTCATCTCTCTGTCTGTTTTCTCATCCACGAAATGGAGAAGAGAGTGTTAATAAAAACACTAGACTATATCAGGACACACACTAAGTGTTCCAAGTTAGTATTCTCAGTATAGATATTCATGTAAGGTCAGGTTTGCCTCAGAACTTAAGTGTGGAGTTAGCTGTGCCTTGGCTCTCTTGCCCCTCGGAAAGGGCACAGAGTGTTCAGTAGATCTCTATGACTCCCAGCTCTGGCATGAGAGGGGCCTGGAGCTTCTCTCCTCCGGGTTTCACCCCCTCCGGTTATCCCCTTAGTCTCGGGGTTGGCGGAAGATGGGCTTGCACACTCCCGCGACAGGTCACTTTCCCTAAGGAGGAATAATTTTGGACGGATGTGAGGCTTTGAAAGATAATAGGTTTGTATACATTTGGCTTCTGAACTGGACTTCAAGTTAAGGGGGCTAGAGAAGAAAAGGGAGAAAAAGGCAGAAGATAAGAGGGGATCTATAAAAGCTTCTAAGCGAGGAAATCCACTATAATTTTCAAATATCATTAGTGTCTGTTTTTATGTATTTCAAAAGTTTTAATTATGGAAAAGGGAACACAAGTCCCTTTAAAAGCAGTGATATCAAGTCCGAACCTAAGGCAGGTGTCGAATAAAGCATCCAATTTGATGTAAGGTGGACTTCTTAGCAGAGTCTGACTCTCAGGTCAAGCGAGGGGGCGAGTGGTGGCGAGGGAGACATCTGATGGGCTGGAGAAACACAGACTATTCTATGGGCAATTTATGCTCTGTCCTTCTTTTTCCTTTGTTTTTGTTTTTGTGGACTATCAGAAAGGGACAGACACAAGAAAGTAAGGGCAGTAAACTTCTATGCAAATGTACTATAGTCAAAGCTCAAAAAAACGTACACTTCTTCTCTGCACACTTAAGTGTGTAAAATTTTACCTTGAAAGAGAGAAAAAAAAAACTGTGATCAAATAGTGAACTCTAGTTAATGATACACATACCAGTAATGTTTATTTAGGAAAACCTGTGCTGCTGTCTACAATTTACTTTGAAATGCATCAGAAAAAACAAGCTGAGGGGTGCTTGCGTGGCTCCGTCTGTTAAATGTCCAACTTTGGGCTACGTCATGATCTCACCAGTCCTGAGTTCGAGCCCCGCGTCAGGCTCTGTGCTGACAGCTCAGAGCCTGGAGTCTGCTTCAGATTCTGTGTCTCCCTCTCTCTCTCCCCGTCCCCCACTCACACTCTCTTTCTCTCAAAAATAAATCAACATTAAACAAAAGAAAAAAAAGAAAAAGTAAGCTGGATTGGTAGATGGACAGAAGGATGCAGACAAGGACAGATACATGATGAAGCCAGCAGAGTGAAATCCTGATGACAGAATTATAGGTGGTAGGTATACTGGTTTTACTGTCAAATTCTTCCAACTCTTCGTATGCTTGAAAAACTTGAAAATAAAACATTGGGGGAAAATTTAAAAGTAATATCCTTAATGCAAGGAAAACAACATAATCCCTTCTCGTAGGTGAATCCTAAGCAGCATTTAAATGTGCTCCTTGCTAGAGCAGAACTTCTCAAACTTCACGTGCTTAGGCATCACCAGGGAATCTGATTAAAGCACAGAATCTGATTTAACAGTCTTGGTGGGGCCCAAGCTCACAAGGTCCTGGGCAATGCCAAGGTTGCTGATCTGCGGGCCATGCTTTGAAGAGGCCAGCAGGTCAGGGAGGAAGGAACAGCTCAGCAGCGGCCACCAGAGAAGGCTCTGGGCACCTGGGGAATGTGAAACAGAAATGAGACCTCCTATAAGCTCCAAACGGTTTTTGGATGTAAAGAAAGGGTTCAAGAGGAGTTCAAAGACACGTCCTGCTTAGGCTTGAAAATGATCAGGTTAGATGAACTAATGGCTGCCAGAGTTGAAAATTACTGCAGATAGAGCCATAATAAATGTGCCGTCTATATATTTACATTTTAAATCTCCCTCCATATTATTTCATTGTTTAAAGCATATTATGCTAATCGCAGTTAACTTCTTGTGCACGGTTAATTTTTAATACAGTTCTATTTACATTAGGAAAGGCTTATTTAAGCAGAAAGCATGCTTTTCTGGGCTCTGTGTCAGGAAGTCTCCTGTTTTCACGGCATGGCTGCTGATTCAACACTATCATCCCACCTTTGGTGGCTACTCTGTGACTCACAGGGCATCTAGAATGTTCTGTGCAATATGGTAGCCGCTAGCCACACGTGGCTATTTAAATTGCAATTAACTCAAATTAGATACAGTTAAGAATTTGTTTTTTCAGTCACACTAGCCATATTTCAAGTGCTCAACAGCCCTGCGTGGGTCATGGTTAACTTATTGGACAGCACTGAAACAGAAGCAGGGATGGAATGAGATGAACTCCGAGCCTTTCTAGGGTTCTGTGACTTTACAGAATGCAGGAACCATGTCTTATGATGATGGATATTAGAAGGTTCTCAACAAACATTTGTTTAATAAAGCATCTATTCATTTATTTAGTTATATGGTTAGTTGTTCTAGACTCAAATCAGTCCCCTGCCTTCTGCCTTATTCTCTAAGTGCAGAATATAAACATCGAATATTTAGAGAGATGGAAAAAAATTTCCTCAAACTCAAATAGAGTCAAATAGAGATTTTGAAGTAGAGATTTTTTTAAGGTACCAAATCTTAAAATAACAACTGGATTATCTAAGACACAGGTCTCACATTTTTGTCTGAAAACAAGCTAAGACCATGGAACTCCTTCCCACAAGGCAAGGAGCCATCAGCAGTTATCAATGCCAATGTTTCCCACGATTAAATTCAGGCAATTTAATTAGCTTAATTTTTACTGAGGTCTAGAGGAATCCGGCCACTTTCAGGAGCCACTGCAAAACCAAACTGTCCTTTTGAGGTTGTGATTTTTTTCTTTATAGAGCAGACAGCGGGACCGACTTGAGTCTGGAAAAACTGACCAGATTCTAGCCCAAGGATAGCATGGCGATGGGGTCAAATGTGGGCCCGACTGGACAGGATGCTGTAAACTACCAATTCCAACGAAAACAGCATGGTGTACATTGTCATCTCACAGATGGGACTCTTTTCAAAAAGACAAATTTCTCTTTAATTTATAGCTCTAAACGATTTCCCTTCCAGTTGTATTTTCCTGGAAATGGGGAAATATCATGTTTTCTAAGTAGCATATGATACTGGGAGAGGCCACAGACATCTAGCTCAGTTGTCCTTTTTAGAGTTCAGGAAACTGAGTCCTATCGAGGGAAAGCGATTTGTCCACGGTCACACAGGCGGAAAGCGGCAAAAACAGAATACACGCACACACACACACACACAACCACACACACTATGGATGTGATCTTGCTTGGAACTAGGTTTGAGAACAAGAGATTCCTCCGTGACTACTCCTACAGAGAGATAAGGAGTGTCTAGAACAAAGGATATGTATTACAAGACCACGGTATGGAGGAAGGTAGATTTCTTAAACTATGCTGGTTGGTCTTGGGTCCGTCTGTTCTGCTGTAGAACTCACTTTCAGATTCTCTTTCCTAAAATTCAGAGTAGACTGGCTCCCTTGTTCGAGTGTTCCAAGAACAGGAAACCTGGTCACAAAGTGCTGAATGACACTGAAAACTAAAACATGTGCTGACAGGCATCAGGATTTTACATAATCTAGGTACAGGCTTTCCCCAACCTGACCTGGATATAATAGGATGTCGTCTCATTCGCCAAGGTCAAAAATACTGACTTATTTATTGGATGGATGGATGGATGAACGGACAGATGCACGGATGAATACATGAACACATGAGTGCATGAGTAAGGATGCCACTGGACAATTTGGACTCATTCGTTTTCTGTACCTTTAAGGGCTTTCTCCTGGCCACGGAGAAAAAACAATGGATGCCTAGGACATTACAATATTAAGATATTTGTTTTTGCTTCTCCAACTATTGTGGGCTCAAATAAAATGCTTTTCCCTTCTCAAATGCTGAGCTGATATGGTATTAAGGTTTAAAGGCCTCATCAGATAAGAAACTAAAGGGGCTGCCTCTGTTTCCTTTTGACTCTGCCATAAAAGAAAGCCAGGCTGGAAGCTTCTGGAAGGCAGGAGTCCATCTACCTCATTCCTGCTGCCTTCAAACCCTCCAAAGACTGGTTCACCATGTTCAGACCTGTTGATTCTCATCACTCCCTTCACCCTTCCAGCCTGGGCCTGTTCACTGGCCCCCTATCGCAGCATCAGAAGGTACCCGAAGGCAGGTAAGCGGGGGGCATATCTGGATATGTCTTTGGACCTTCACATTTCAAATTCCACTTGGCAAAATAGAAGAATTGAAACTTCATATAATTAAAATGAGTTTTTAAAGATTTGCATATGAATTTTAATTATCACCCTAACTTCCCAGTCCTACAATTTCACACGTGGCAACGTCTTATTAATATATACTTTAAGTGGAGGGAGGTCTCTCAGAAGTAGTTAAGAAAAAATTAAAATGATGGCACGTAGCCAAGTATTACCAAGTAACCCTTCTGATATCTAAGCGCCTGCAATGTGTTCAACAGGATGCTATTTTTATCCTCAAGATTTATATTTTCTTTATTTCCTCAATAAGTATCCTTTTTTTCCCTTTGCCGAACATGGGAGAAAAGCAAACCCAAACAAAAATACATATGCTATGGCTTCCAAAGAGAAAAGTTTCATCTCTGTTTTTCCATTCCTGTAATTATCACAAAGCAAAACTCACGGGACGTTTCTGTCATAAACGGACACTGATGGCGCCCTGCCTTTACAGAGAGAACACTAACACTTTATTTCCACCTTCACTAAAACTCTTGAATGAGAAACATCGTACAGGGGTTGCTCTTTTTCTTCCAGGGGTTTCTATTTACATTTAAAATTGGCCGGAGTGAACTCACTCCCTTAACTCACATTTGAAAATAATTAAAAATAACGTGTTCCGCCCCGGGAAGAATAATGCTTTCTGCTTCCACGGATCTCTGAGAATTCACAGGGAAAGGTTTATGTAATGAAAGCTCTTCCTCCTTCCCATTTAGGACCTCAAGATACAATTTTAGGGGTTAGAGGGGGAGGCTAGAAGGAATGGCAGGGGCTAACTCTACCCAAAGAGGTGTCCAGGGAGGCTAGGCTACAGTGGAGTTGGGCATCCCTGAGGCTGACAGGAGGAACCAAAGATCATACTGGAAGGACTCTAGAACTATGGAATTTAGAAGGGGAGTTTAGAACTTGCTTATCTGGTAAACTTTATAGACGAGGCAAAAATACAGAGGCGATGCCACTTATCAAAAGCAGAGCCACAGGAAGGATCTAAATTTCCCAATTTCAAGTTGCTTCTACCCCCAACGCGTCTGTCCATGGAGGTTTCAATGCCCCATCTGGTAGAGACGACAAAGAGAAAAGGCCACCAGAAATGATTTCTATTTCTACTATGGATGGTATCCCACAAACAGGTTTTGGCATCGGGTTTCTTTGAGGACAGGAGAAGTTCTGCAGAATTCAAAGGGATCATCCTCTTGACAATATCATCAGTATCTAGCTTCATGGATTTAATGCTGATTCGAATCATGTTCTCAGAGAATCCGCACTGGCCAAAAGTTCGGAAACTTCTTATTAAAGGGCAGACTGGAGAAACTTTTTGAATTAAAAACACAGGATATTTGTGGGTTAGTAAAGCATTTAAAAGGAAAGTCACTACTAGATACTTTCCTGCTATGTAAAATGTGGATATTGGCCACTGAGTGCACTTTGTAAATCCAGTGGTGACTTGTCTTCTCTTACCTGATTCATTCATCCGCAAACATGTTTTGAGCAATACAGGCATTTAGGAAATATTTAGGAAATATTCAGGAGTGAAAGACACGAAGACCAAGTAAGTCTGTCTGTTCACGTATCTATAACGCAAAGGCAGGGTATGTGTGATGAGGCAGAGAGAAGCAGGGGAGAAGGGCTAAGGGGGAAAGCACAGGCAGCAAGGAGGAGATGGCTGTGGAAGCAAAAGGAATTTTTGAGGGTGGGGAGGCATGGGGAAGGCGGCACAGGAATGAAGGGCATTTATGGAGGTGGTGGCCATGAGCAAACATAGGGGGATGTGGGTAACCAGGCAACGATGAACTGACCATGTTGCCCAGCAACCAAATTCTACCTGGATGTCAGGAGGATGAGGTAGAAAGGCAGGTAGGTTGGGGCCAGAGTGTGGGAGACCCCGGATGTCGGACTTGGGGTTTGAACTCGCTTAGGTAGGCAGCAGACCGGCGCTGGTGATTTCCGGGCAAGGAATGGCAAAATTCAGAGGGTGTATGCAGGAGAAAGGAGACACTGAAGGCAAGAACAGTGACTAGAAAGTGGTCATGTGAAATGGCCCAGCCAATGAACTATTCTAGAACTAGGGCAACGGCAGCGAGAAAGGAAAGAGAAGAACGTGATCTAAGTACGTCTGATTGACAGGGAAGTGGAATAACCTCCCTCTGTTCCTCAGAGCCCCTCTAAGCTGCTACGTGTTGTCCATTGTCGTCTGAGAGCGCAGGGGACCTAAGCTCACTGCCGCTAAGGAAGGGGGTGTTCAGGACTCGCGAACCCTACATCCTTTTCGAAAGTGTAGCTTCCCACCAGGAGAGAAAAAAGTGACAGCCGTGTCCTGACCAATCCTCACTAGAAACTACCTACTGTAAAAAACTGCTCACACAAGAGGAGAAAAAAGGTCAGATTAGAACGTTATCGCTTAGAACATTTCATACTGCATTCGTGTGGAACAATTTCTACTTTGCCAAGCCCTTTCCTCCTTATTTTCTCATTTTCCCTGAAGCAGCCCTTGGGGTTTTAAGGGTTGGAAGTGCTGGCCCTGTTTTCTGGAAGAGAGGTACGATGCCTGCCCACGGACACACGAGAGTGATCAGGGCCAGGGTCTCCCAGCTCTTCCGCGACCTTCCACGCCTTTGCCACCTGGGCTCACTGAAAGGCAAGTGGTCTGAACTTGATGGGATTTAAAATAGACGTTGGTTGGATAAGAAACGGGTGCTATGCAAACCCAGCCAGGGGAGCAGATAAAGGCTGCCCAGAAAATGTCCTCTGCCGAATGAAACACAATCCAGAGTCCAGCTGGAAATTCCATTGCTGCCTTGGGTTTGGGAATTGTTTATTTTTATTTCTTGGCTCGAACCTCTCATTCCTGCCCTCATCTCTTCTTCTCTCCCTCCTTCCCTCTTTCTTCTCCTGGCTGCCAGAGCCCCACTCTGCACGTACATACGGGTCCGTGTCGAACACCACGGTCTAAAAACACAGCTTGCTCTAACCGGCTTCGTCTCCTGCAGGTGGCACCACGGAAAATTTAAAATGGATACCAAAAGGCACGCATCCTCCACGATCAGCCTTTGAATCATCTACCCCGCGTGTTAAAGGGCCAGAAATAAAATAAACATGGTTCCCAGGGAAAAAAATTAACGCACAACCACAGACTCTTTCGAGTGGCATTTTCAAGCCCAGTTTCTGTGGGAAGCTTATGTAATCAGACATAATTGTCTGCACATGTTTGGTTACCCTCTTGCAGAAATGATTCCCAGCCCACCAGATAACATCAGAGGGGTCAATGTTGACCCCCCCAACCCAGAGCCTGAGTGGCACCCTCTTCTGCACTACCCAGTTAGGAAGAAAGATACCACGCAGCAGAAGTGGGAGCCCATTTCTTGCCCACTCACATAGACTTTCTGCAGTTCCTTGTTTCAGTGTGCCTATATTCTCGTCCCCACCCTCTGGTACTTTCCTCATGTTCCTGTCTTCCACTTATACAGAGCGAAGCTTTCTCTGGAAAAAAAAACCTATCTTCAGAAAACGCATAAATGCATATGTGCTTGAAACCCCTCCCCCCGCCCCCCGCAACAAAGAAGCACAGGGCACCTTCATTCAGCTGGCATCCGTTTTTGAGAACACAGTCTTCCACCAAGTATCTTGTATTTCTCTGAGCAGGTTTCTGGCAAGTCAGCCGTTAATACGGTAATAATGATTAGTAGGAGCCTAAGAAGAGAAGCATGCCTCTGTTCTGGAAATTCTTTCTGGAAAATTGCCATGATTGCCCAGACTACATTCAGTAGGGTTAGCTTTGACCTCCTCCAGCTCCTGCCGGAGAGGGACTTGATAAATATCATACAAATTCAGAGTAGATCCCGCCAAAAGTAGGTAGAAAATAAAGGATTCCTCATTGGCAGGGGGCTCAAAAGTCACCAAGACACTTACAACCTGGTACTTGACTCCTTTCTCTGACATCCTAAGTAGCTAGCTACGCCATGCTTGAGTGCTCTGATGACGGGGAAATCTTGACTTTCCCAGGAAGCCAATCCCTTCTCCAGGTAACTCTGTGAGAAAGGCCCATCAACTGTTGAAATGCGATGTATTTCCCTGAATCTTCCACCCAGGGCTTCTATCCTTCCCTCCTTCCGATCACTCAGGATGAATCCAATCTTCCCCACAAATAACGTGTTTCAAATTACTATATACCAACCGCATTTTCTCTTTTATGGGCTAAGAACTCCTAATTCTTTCAACCATTCCTTGTGATGAACCAGCTGGTATTCCATTGATTCCTTCTAGTCTGGGCTTAGTCATGTCTGACTTGACGCATGTGGGGTGGAAGGAGCCATCACCTCCCTCACTGCAGACACTGTACCTCAATGAGTATAGACCGGGATGCCATTAACATGTCATGCCTACCTTTCCTTCGTTCCATCCCCAACGCATTTGAATCACAACAACAGAAACAAACAAGAAATCGTCACCATCAATCAACCACAGTTTTCTTCTACAGTTCTGAGCCAATGGTTCTGGTGGCGCTTTCTGCGACCTCTAAAAGCCCAGGAAATGACCCCCTGATCTGAAGAACAGCCTCCTTTTCCAGGCTGCCTCTTGTCCCAGCTTGCTGTCACCGCTGCTGAGATAGCGGACGATTGATCTGAGAAATCAAGTTGGATTGCTGTCCCAAATCTACATTCGGTTCTCCTTGTGTCTGTCTGATCGATTTCACTCTGTGCGACACAGCTTGTCGCTATGAATTTTCATGCTAGTCAGAAGCCGCCAGCGCGCCCAAGAACACGAAGATGGTCCGCACCCCTCCCCATCCCTTCAACGCACCCGGCCTCTGAGTTAATTTCTTTTTTTTCTTTTCGTCCTTAGACAGATTGGAGAAAGGCTGGTTTTTTGTTTTGTTTTGTTTTGTTTTTTTTAAGACCACAGACCTGGATGCAATGGATTTTGGCTACTGGTTTTCCCACCCAGGTCCCCAGGCCCCTGCTTGTGGCGACATTTCCTACCACTGTTGTGCTAGGTGTCACCTGGTTAGCGGCTCCTCTCGGCTGAACGCGAGTGGCCGCAGGTGCCATGCGAACACTGATTGCGTGTGACAGCCCTAGACGCCAGCTGCCTGCGTGAAGCCTTCCCAGTCGCCACTTTTTGTGTGGGTGGAATGCTGCCGACGGCGTGGCCGATACAGAAACAAGAAACTAGGTGACCATAAAGCTGAGATGAGTCCTACTAAGTGGCATTCCAAGCCCTGTGGCTTTGAAATAATTGGTTATGATAGAAGAAACACAAAGGGTGGGGGAGCCTTGTTTTCTTACACTGATGCCCTGCGGACTGTACATCTGACTGGCTGCGAGTCCGTCACTGTATCCTCCTGTCTGGCTGATAACATGGCGAAGGGTATCCACCTAAACAATGAACAACAACAGAGAGGCAATTAGTCAGGGAGACGCAGGCAAAGGGAGGCAGAGAATCATCAGGCAGGCGACCGCGTGGACACGCCACATTCACGCGATCGTGACGGAGGTAACCTCCCCGGGAGGGGCCCGCCAGGAGGAGGCCGCCTCTCTATCTGCCAAATCCGTTTTTCTTTCTGAGTTCAGTGAGCAAGACGGGAGAATGGTCAGAGAAACCTGGGATTCCCACCGCTGAAACTGACTCACGGCGTTGCATGAGACGGCGGGGACCGGGTGACAGGAGCGGGGACAGAGTGAAGGAGCCACACCCCCCCTTTCGTGCAGATCACCCGCCACAGCTTCTCCTTCGCTGGTATCCCACACAAGTCAAGGCTCTGTCTAGAGGGGGCTAGGGTAGCCACCTCACAGACAGAGCGGTCTGTGACTAACGCCATCTTTTGGAGGACTTGGATGACGGCCAGCTGTTCGCTCGCTTGGCCAGTCTGACCACGGCTCCTCACACTTGTCCCCAGGTAGCTCCCTGAGCGAGGGGCTGAATCACTGGCCAGGTGGTCTCTTCCAGGCACGTAGGGTTTCCTGTTCCACACGCAGGGTGGGAGAGTGGGCTAAGGTGGTCCCAACTTCCCTAGCAACCCTGACCCAGGGCATTCGACTTTACCCTGTCACAGCAGGCTCTGTGCTGAGACCGGAGGGTGGCTTCCTGAAGCGTAGTGAAGGCGGGCTGCTTACTAATGGGTACCGAGGGTTTACACCACACGACCTGATGTTTGCTTCCCAACATGGGCTCTGACTCATGACCAGAAACCCAAGTTCCTTGACCTCAAGGATGACTGAGAAGATGAGTTTAGTCAACATGGCTGGGTGTTTTTACAGCTTGAAACAAAAACAGGAGATACGAAGGCATTTGCCTACTCATCAGTTACCTCCTTAGTTGGCAAATATTGAGTGTGGGAAGCCCACGACCGAGAGGGAGACCTGCTATGTGAGACAATGGACTGGACTCCTCCTCCCCTCCCTTCAGTGAGGAAAGAATACGCTGCTGGTTCCACGTGCCCGATGGGCCTTGGTCGCCTCACCCTGGGCTTGCTCTTCTCCTGCTTTCCCAGTGTGGCTGACAAGCCAGAGCCAAATGCATTCACAAAGTGTGGACGAGATTCCCCATGACCATGGCTGTCTTTGTTTTGTTTTGGTTTGGCTGTTAGTAAGATTGTGTTTCTGCCTTTCACCCCCTCTCTCTCTCTTTCTCTCTCTCTCTCTCTCTCTCACTCTCTCTCCCCGCCCATCTCCCCCTCTCTCACCATCTCCCTCTCTCTCTCTGGACAGACTGGCAAGTGCCAATACGACCGAGGGCTCTGGGCACTCCAATGCATTCACCTGGTGGCACATTGGCTGGGTCCCTACCTGTGACTGCACGTTGGCTCCAACCTGGGCCCCTTGGTAAGAGTCCCCATTGAGTGACTGCACGCCCATGAACAAATCTCCAGAGTTTGACATGTTAAAAGAACTGGAAGAACCTGGAAAGGAAAGAGTGAGGCACCTGAATCACAGAAAGGCAAAGGGTCACAACCCCTGCAACTAACAGCCAAGAGGAAGAATGACATGCAAAGCGACACACCCCCCCCAAATAAACACTAAAATAAAAATAATATCAACAGAATCCGGTTAGTAGCATGAAGGACAGAGCAAGCGGTGAAGGGTGCATATCGTCCATGTTATGGGAAGCCGCATCTTACTGCAAGTTGCCAATAGGGCTGTGTCCCCTCAACAGCTTCAAGCTGAGAAAGGGGACATTTCTTCTTCTCAACTTAGTCTATGCGAATCGGAGACGGTCTCCAGACCCGAGACCTCTCTTTCATGCCCGTTAAACTCTAGGGGTTCTCCACCAGTTGAAGAACTTGGGCCGGTGCCACCATGTTGGAGCACATGAGCTGCTGTTCAGCTGGCTTTCAAACAGGCCACTGCCAACCCATCTGCCCTCACGTGGGAAGCAGCCCCGGGTGGGGTATGCATGAAAGCAGTGCCACGCGTCAGGGCTGGCCCTGGGACGCGAGTCCATTGACATTCCTGATTTCTGGAAGGAAGGTCGGGCTCCTTGCTGGGTGGCAAGCAGCCCGGGAGAGCGTCAAGGACTGCAAGAAGACGTGAGAATGGTCACCTGCTTCCCTTGCCGCCCGCCATTAACGGAGGAACGTGACACAGAATAACGGGCCAGGAATTCTGCAGTATGCACGGAATACGAAATGCTAATAGTGACACTTATGGCAATAATAAAAGTGGGCCTCAAGAAAAGCAGTCAGCCATCTGCTTTCACCTCCCAGAGAAGAAGCCTTCTCCCAGGCAGTTAGCCTTCAGGCAGCACCCAGGTTGCACTGGGGTAAACCCAGCCTACCCGCAGCCGAAACACAAGGGCGTGGGGAAGCTTCATATTATTCTGAAGTCATCGTGCAGCTCAGCGCATTAGGAAAGAAAGCTCAACGTGCAAGGTTTGGTTAAAACATGACATTAGCCTAGAAAAGGAGAGACCTTAGGGACCCAGGTCAGTTCCACTCTACTTCCAACTCTGTCTTGTTCAAACTGCGCCCTTGCCCTCACACTCTGACAGCCATCATCCGTGTGGGATCACCCAGCAATGATGCCCCAGCTCTGACGCTTTCTCATCTCCCAAGATAGGGATCTGCGCTCTCCTAGAGGGCTGTCTCCTGGAGCTCGAGAGAAGGCTCTTTCTGTGCCCTGGAAGAGTTCCTTAACCGGCAATGAATTCTGAACTCTGCCACTCTGTGCTATGTCTAACCGCTCAGAGCGTCCCCATCCTCCCAAGGCAGGAGCCATTCCGAAGAACCCAACAGTTTCCTTGGGGAGATTCTCAACTTCCAGTAATGTGGCGCAAATCTCCCCAACGGGTGGGTGAAGCGGGGTGCAGCACAGATCACACCGTCACGTTGAGGTACATAATTCCCGGACCTGCATGTCCTACTTACATCCCTCTCAAACCTTTCTTTTAATTGAACCCAAATAATAACAGCCATTTTGTACTCGTCGTTACAACGCGTGCTCCCGCGTAGATGGCATCACAACCGAGAACAGTCAGCTCCCAGATCCCCGGATGAGAATTGTCTGTACGACACCAGGATGTTTTTCCTCCGAGAATGTTCAGTTTGATGCCCAGGGATTTTCTTTCTCTCCCAATCAAATACCACGTAATAAACCCACACTCTATATGCTTCGCTGATGGCTTACGGGAAATTAGCACGCAAACGAAGGAATGGGAGAAAAGCCCCACAGGGCTGCAATGGTGCCGGGTACCATGAAGGTACGGAACGTGCCATTTACAAGATACACACCGCAATTGACACAGATGATTTAAAAAATATATGTGCATAGATAAATTGTAAATATGTCTGGCTGCCGAGTGTACATGGAAATAAATATGCGCATATCAATGTCCTTCATGTACAAGTGCATTTGAATCAGAGCAGTAATTGCAGGAATGATCCCTGTGTTCTTGCCTCTGCATTTTATCGTCCGTACACCCATGTACAACATTACATTGGCTTCCGACCCTCTGATAAGTAGCTAGAGGCACTGATTTTTCTGAGAGAAGAGGCCGCGTGCCATTGACACGGCAATAAGGCAGCCAGAAGCCCACACGAGACTCTAAGTAAGGAGGAGAAGACACGTTCTTCTCCTGGACTGGAGGTTAGAAAAAAAACGTCTCACAGAACGGACAGCCTCCGGAGGCGGACGAACTTTCTTGACAAATAGAGAACAGGCAGTCTTAGCGGTGCTGCGGAATTCTCAAAGAACTAACACAGAATTACCTGGCTTGCTGAGAAGGTCCGTCAGGCACCTTACCTGCAGGTGGCTGGGAATCAGCAATTACTAAGAGCACATTTTGAGACGTGCTTGCCAGTTAAAAGGTTCCGAATTTGGAGAGGGAAGGAAGGCAAGTGGCTCATTTAAGCTGTCGTCCAGACATTTGGGGCATATACAGAGCTAAATCTACAATCCACTAGACAGACAAGAACTAATGGATCACCTATGGATTCTAATGCATTTGCTCAGGCAAATATGGCAAGGCGGAGATGTGCTAACATCCATCTTCGGAAGATCATTTCCCAAAGACTGCATTGCTACCGAAGAGTCTTTAGGAGACTTAAATTTGTTCAGAAAAAAACCAAAACAAAACAATTAACTTCATAATCCGAAAACCAGAATACTAACGATCAAGTCTAAACTTAAAGCAAGGTTTCTATTGACATTTTGGCCTGGAAATTTCCTTGTGGAGGAAGGAATGCTTTATGTATCGGAGGGTGGTCAGCCACATCCCTGGCCTCTATTCACCAGATGCCAGTGGTACCCACCTCCCCAAAGCGGGACAGCCAAATGTCTCCAAACATTACGGAATGTCACCTGAGGTACAAGTTCATCCAGTTGAGAACCAATGACGTAGCATAAGAGAGGATTTGCTTTTCCTTGCTGAGGAATGCAAAGTGTTTAAAAGTACTGGCTCGTTATTCCCCATAGCATTTTCATAAAGTGGCTATGTGACAAGTATTACCCTAATTGTGCAGCCTTGAAATCAAGGCTTCAGAGAGATTAGATGGTAGCTGATCAGACTGGACCCCCTACACCATCCAGAGGCGCAAAAGATGGGGCGTCTTTGATAGACGTAAGCTTCACTGCATCTCAGGCTTGCTTCTCTCTTTTCCATGATTAGTCCCCTTCCAAACTCCAAAAATCATTGCCACTTTCTACTCAGGACAAAGCACAAGAGGGAGAGGCTGTCTGGCTCAGTGTGACATCCCTTTAGCAGGCGCACATGGCAAGGTTCTAGAGTTCCAATTCCAGCAGGCTGTGTTTTCATTTTCTAATGTAGAAATTAAGGGAAGAAAAAAACACAGCAGAAAACATCAGTGTGATAAATTCTTTCGCTTGACTTTAAAAAAAATTGGAAAAGTTCCTAAGGATTTATTAAGGATTGGCCAACCTCTCTGGGTGTGCTACCTCCTCTCTGTGGGTCCTACATACATAAACTTCTCTTACGAAGCCAGGATCTAGGGGTTTTAATAAGAACATGCTCTCCCAATCCATAAAAACACCAAACCTCTATTAGGGGTAGCACAGACATGTACTAGAGTTTGCCACTGACAAAATAGTGCCAGAGGAAGTACTTTGATGGTCAAGCTTGCAGTTGCCCCTAACACACGCCCCAGAGCCAGCAAAAGAATTCGAATCGTGGGAGGGGGTCCTGAGCCTCAATGAGCCTGGGGTTGCTTGGCTAATCACAGCATCTAATAAAATACCAATGCTGATGCTATGCGGCAGCAAAACATCTGTAACGCACAAGCCAATTTCTTCCTTCTTGGATGCTAAAATGTTCCCTAGAAGATCATCTGACTTTCCAAAAGGGGCCCTGTTTTTCCGGGATCTGATTCTTGCTCTTATAATTTCATCAAAAATAGGACATAAGAATGAGTTCCCCCAGGTGACTGCAGGATTATGGACCTGAGGTTATAACTATTGCTTCAAATGGTCCCATTTTTGCCTTTTTGGATGTGTGTGTGGTGTGTGTGTGTGTGTGTGTGTGTGTGTGTGTGTGTGAAGATTTCATTTTCTTGTCATCCTTCCATTCTTCCTTTTTGTTCCATCCGTTCTGCCCAACTCTGCTGGTGTCAGATATGAAACACGCCAAGTAAATGCTTACTCACCCCGCCCCCGGTCCTCACCCAAAGTGATTTTAACGAATTATGCTTAAGGAAACAAGAGACCAGGCATACATCAACAAATAGGAATATTCAGAAGTGACCTAAATAAAGATACTTGAGTACTGCTTGTCTACACAAAAGCCTCTAGAGGGAAGAAGATTTACTTGCAAAGTATCCTTTTTGCCGTAGAAATGAGTATTTATATTTAGTAAAGCATCTGGGAAAAAAACCCTGCTTCAATATGAAGGATATAAAAAGTTTCCAGGTTCCAGATCTCTAGACTTCAAACTCAGCCAAAATATATTTTCACATATTAACCTCTTATTCAACACTCCTATCTGTTTCAATGATCATTTACCCTTTGGAATTATCAAAGAACTAGTTAGTATACAAGATTATCAACACCCTAGGTGAAAAGTTTGAACATTTTAAAGTTCTCACTTTATCTGTGCAACGATACAGGTTGTGTTAAGAGCGAAGGAAAATGCAGAAAAGCCCCCATAAGACTTTTTCTGTTAAAACGTTGATGAATGAAAATTCTGTGCTATTGCACATATACAGTAGTATTTTCTTTTGTCTCTGCTGTAAAAAAAAAAAAAGCACTACAAAGGGGTTCCTCTGCATATTGTTTCCAACAGCTTAGGCACAACTGGACGGCTTAGCTCAAATTTTCCATGATAATTTACTCTGTGCTTAGAAGAGTCACATAAGTTGAAGCTACCAGTAAAATTCCTTAGAAAACTGTAATCATTGACTGACATTCCAAGAGAGGCAACATAATTCTTAAACCAGAGTGGTGGTGGGTGGGGGGGGGAGGTTAAAATGCTTACTTTTCTCTTTTTAAGTGCTTTAGAAACGAATAAAAAGTTACGGCTTTAGTAATGAAGGGAGTCCACAGGGCCCTTCTAGGGACTAGTCATAAATCATGCTCAACCATCTGCAATGCAGATATATCAGGGACAGGAAAAAGTCATTTTGATATCTGTTTTGCATTATGATAACCTTTGCAGGAGTGTTGAGTGTGTTTTTGCTAATGTTGACAGGATTGTACTTCTTCCAGAGACAAATGAACATGTCTGCCTCGCAGTGCGATTCAAACTAAGTGTTGCTGGAGTCTGAAAGGCTTAATAGTTGACCAGATGGGGAAGAAGGAAACTCTCTGGTTATTGAACCTCTTAGCCTTGATCCTTTGTCAATCATGCCACGAGGGGGAAAGAAGGAAATACACGCGCACAAACCTCAAAAAGTATACGCTCTTCAGAGTGGCCCAACCTGGCATGCTGGGAAAGATAAAACTAGACTGAATTCTACATTGTCTTACCATGTCCATGCTTACAACGCTCAGGCCACTCTTCACGCGTGATTCCATTTAAACAAAACAAGGCTATGATGGAACAGGCCAGTGACGTGGAGAGCCTTATGATAATAAATTAGTGCATCTAGAAGTTCACGGAAGACGTTAGCATGCGGAGCTTTACACGTCTCCAATAACCATCCACCATAAGGTAGAAAGAGAATTTACTTTAGCGAACAAACAAGTTTCGGGGTCAAGGACACTTCCCAGAAATGGTAGAAATTAGATTTATAATCCTATTATGGTCAAACATATTTAAATTTGTGACCCTTCAAGTTGGAGGCATCAATTTTCTTAGATGTGCACCGAACCACCAAAATCAATGCGGATGTTTCATTATGGGGGCAAATACCACATAATCTGAGACCACAACTATTTAATAAGGAACGATTTCTGGTTTCCCCTTACCAAAAAAAAAAAAAAAAAAGGGAACCAACATGCCTTCCATAGCATGGAAACACTAAGGTTAGATTTTATGTATTATTGACAGTTTTTTTCACATATGGAAATTCAGCACTGGTGGTACAAGGCAAACCCCAAAATATATTATGTTAGCCTGAACTCTGAAGTTAGTGATGGAACGCATATTCACTGAAGTAAAACCAGGAGCACAGCACATGACTAATACTATAATAGGAAAACTGGAATATGCGTAATTTGAATTAATGATTGGCAATTTTCTTTGTAGTTGACATAAAGAAACCAACAAGGTAAAACAGTAAAGAACAACAGCTATAAACAGTGGACAGGGGTAATCCCAGGCTGGCTTTGCACACCAGAGCACTGTAATGAGGAATATTCCTGCAGAGAGGTGGGTCCCTCAGACACTATGTGATGGGAACAGCAAAGTAGACCAGGTTAAAAACTTCATGTGAAACAGACTAAATGCTAGAGCCCCAAGGGACTATCTCTAAGTAACAGATCTAGTTCATCTTTGGAAGGAGAATGTGAAGGTCTTCTCATCCAAACCAACCAATTCAGGTCCGTCCAACCTAAACAGACACATTAGCGCAAACGTCCGGACAAACCCGTCTTCTAAAGAGTAAGACGCACTGCTCTTTGGAAATGAAAGGAAAAACCCAAAGTGGCATCGACAACAAAAAAGACAAATCAAATACATCAGTGAACCAATCAGAAACCTAAAGGATTAAAAGAGAACCCAATGTAGGAAAAGCAGGTATAAAAAATGGAGCACGATCCCCCCAAATCAAAGAAAAAACTAACCAGCTGAGTTAGGAGTCGAGGGTGAGTTAGCTTGGCTTCCATGGGCTGACACATTGGTAGCAGTGACAGCCGTTTTGGCAGCATAAATATTGGCTTCCTCTTGAAATTTACCTATGTTCTTCTTGTACCGGATTCGCTTATTTCCAAACCAGTTTGATACCTAGAGCAGTTTAAGAGAAGAGGAGAAAGTTAACATTCCATCCGGCGCAAACATCTCAGAGGAAACAGAAGGGGATCAGGAGAGGGCTGCGGAGGCAGGCTACGTGGACGGATCCTATGCTGATTTAACAACATCAATGAAAAAGATCTGAAGGAAGAGTATTGAGAGGACCCATCGCAGACAATGAGATTCTCTTGCTTAATACAACGCCATTTAGGGAGACCACTGCGGCAAAACTTCTTAGGAAGGAGCTGCTCATTGAGACTTGGACACCTGTAAGTTAGGGCAGGCATTTTAAAGTCGCATGCCTCTTTTTCTTTTAATTTTTTTTTTTTTACATTTTATTTATTTTTGAGAAACAGAGTGAGACAAAGCATGAGCGGGGGCGGGGGAGAGAGAAGAAGACACAGAATCTGAAGCAGGCTCTAGGCTCCGAGCAAGCGGTCAGCACAGAGCCTGACGCGGGGCTCGAACCCACAAACTGTGAGATCATGACCTGGGCCGAAGTCGGACGCTCAACCGACTGAGCCACCCGGGTGCCCCATAAAGTCGCTTACCTCTTAAGAACATGACACCAAAATAAGCACAGCAATTCAGGCAAAATGCCTGTTACTGATCAATGCTAACACTGAGCAATCAAGGGTCACGAATTTTAAATATCCATATATGGGGCACCTGGGTGGCTCAGTCAGTTAAGCTCCCAACTTTGGGTTTCAGCTGAGGTCACAATCTCACAGTTTGTGAGTCGAACTCTGCATTGGGCTACGTGCTGACAGCGTGGAGCCTGCTTGGGATCCTCTCTCTCCCTCTCTCGCTGCCCCCTCCCCCTCTCAAAATAGATTAATAAACTTAAAAAAAAAGAAATGAAAAAAAAATACCCATACAAATTTATATCAACATATAGGTGCTCTCACTGATGGAATAATTTCAAATTTATAGAAGTTAAATAATGCTAATATTGACTAGATTCTTAGCGGCATGTACTATAGACCTTAGGATCAATATAATTCAATCTGATGGATTTCACTAAGTATTTTGTGCAAAGCTTGGTGTTAACAACACAAGGAAAAACTGAAGCGGACCACATTATTCCTTTGAATTCCAGGCTTTAAATGCTAAAGCCAATACACAAAATAAGCCTACTTTACTTTCACTTGTTAATTTATTTCCTTCATGTGGCTCACAGCAGCTGTCCTCACTCCATTCTACATCCCCGTTCCCTTTGTACCACGACCTTGGCCAGACAAGTACAGATGCAGTGAAATTCAAGTGAGGGATGTTTTATACCCTGTATTCCAGATATGACTCCAAACTAAAATGTTGTCTTTTTGTAAAGAAAGTTCCAAAACGAATCATGAATTTGGTGAGGGAAGAGAAAGTTGATAACACACGTATCCCCAACACTGGCAGATAAAAATAATTCTCGCAAAACTACATTTATCTTGGGGCGCCTGGGTGGCTCGGTCGGTTAAGCGTCCGACTTCGGCTCAGGTCATGATCTCACGGTCCGTGAGTTCAAGCCCCGCGTCAGGCTCTGTGCTGACAGCTCAGAGCCTGGAGCCTGTTTCAGATTCTGTGTCTCCCTCTCTCTCTGCTCCTCCCCTGTTCATGCTCTGTCTCTCTCTGTCTCAAAAATGAATAAACGTTAAAAAAAAAAAATTAAAAAAAAAAAAACAAAAAACTACATTTATCTTTTAAATCCATTAGCAACACTTAGGGGCGCCTGGGTGGCTCAGTCGGTTAAGCATCTCTTAGTTTCGGCTCAGGTCATGATCTCACAGTTCGTGAGTTTGAGCCCCACATCGGGCTCCACACTGAGAGCACGGAGCCTGCCTGGGATTCTCTCTCTCTCTGCCCCTCCTCTGCTCTGTCTCTCAAAATAAATAAACTGAAAAAAAAAATTAAATGCATTAGCAAAACTTAGAAATCTTATAAGGTTAGCCCTCACAGGCCTGGGTGGCTTATACCATGGCAGAAATACCAAGCCTTTGTCACCAAAATCAAACCATACCATTGCAGTATTAGTAAAGGAAAGGAGAGAAAGAAATTCCATGAGAAATTGTTTTATTTATTGTAAATGCTGGTGCCTACAGAGTTACATTAAGAGAGGAAGGGCACTCCGGGGCCATTTTAGGACCACAGGATATCTGATTTCATTCCCAAATTCATGCTTTCCTTGATGTAACTTTCACTCTTCAGATGACAGGAAAAAGAGGAAGATTTTTCTAAGATAACTGGATGATCTGGAAGAAAGGCGGAAAGTTGAAGGTAGTTTGGGAGGGCTTCTGAGGAAGAAAAGAAATGTCTGAGGTCTATGTGGTTAAATCAGCTACATGAGAGAAAAGAAGGAAGAGAAGGATGAGGGTGGAGAAGGGACGTGGCGGTGGAGTGATTCCCTTATCAGTGAGAAGAGCAGACAGATCGGCAGACAAGACGCTTAGTCAGTTCACATATTTCCAACATGGCCCACGAGGTGATATCAGATGCCCCGAGCCACGGATATAACCAGTGCTTTCATTAATTAGCTTGCTGTTCATAGTCATGGGGGATCTACTATGTGCGAGGCCCTGGGGACACACAGATGACAGACACAGTCTGAGACAGGTAATACACAAAAAATAATCGTTTCTCTGGGGAGAGTTTGATTGCCTCTTGAACTTGTTAAGTTTGAAGAGCCTGGGAAGAGCCATGGCAGGGTCCACTGGGAAGTAAGCTATAGGAGTTTGGTGTTCCAGAAGTCTCATCTGGATGTTCAAATAAAGGTATACTTTCAGCCGGAGGCACAGTAGAGATCACTCAGACAAAGTGTGTAGAACAATACTTTTCTGAGTCAAAGTGTGCATGGAGTGCTCGTGAAAACAGACCCCAACCCGCCCCGTGCCATGATTCTAACTCAGGACTGGGGTGAGATCTAAGGATTTACATTTTGAACAAGCTTCCAAAGTGTCTTTTTTGAGACCACACGCCAAGCAGCTCTGGTAATACAGGAAGGGCTGTTTAGGGATCAAAGGGGAGGATGGTCTATAGATAAATTTGGGTATATCAGCACACTTTTTGTTGTGGATCATGGGAGGAATCAACAATAAGTAGATTTTGAAAGAATCTGTGGCTAAAAAAAAAAAGTCAAGAACCATGGTATAGGCATGAAGAGACGAGGGCTAAAGAAAAAATGGTACTTCTAGGGTCGAGAGAGACAGCAGGTCTTCTAAGAAGACCAAGCAAAAGTGGCCCAAGAGGAAGAAGGCAACTCCAGAGAGGACAGTGGCAAGAAAACCAAGGTAGGATAATTTCAAGATGGAGGGGTAATTATTAACCAAAATAAATGACAGCGGCAACAAAAAACAAAACAACAAACAAAACAAAACGCAAGATAGATACAGCCTCAAAATAGCTACAGCACACACACACACACACACACACACGCCCCAAATCTGCATCCCCTAGATTTGGGAACTAAAGGGAAATTTAATAAATTGTGTGGTCCAATGAACCATGATTGGCAGGCAGGGCTACTGAGACCCCAAAAGAGGGAGTTCCCTAAAATCTCACAGTTGATTCTTGACAAAAACATGCTCCTGGCCAAATGCTCTTGCTGTGATATTGTATCATACTGTCTCCCACTGGGACTTGTTCGGCAACAGTGGGATAGCTTAGTTGTTGAGAGGAAGTAATGTGATGGGGAAGGAAGAATGGCGTGGCCTTAAGGTGGGTGAAGGAAAGGGAAAGGCGATACCATATATAAATACTCATTTTAACGGGCAAATTATTTGCGCCTTGCGTTTCCATAATGAAGTCAGTGAAGGTTGCTGGAACGGGCCAGGACTCCATCTCGGATCTAGATTTAATACAGACTAACTAACCCTGAAGAGTTCATTCTCTCTTCAACAGGGATTTAGAATTCTGAATCCCAGAATTACAAGTCAGACCATATAGTGATTTAATTCTGCTTCAGAAGTAGAACATTCCATGTATCAAATTCGCTGACTGTCAGGGACATGGCTCCTACCTGAAACCATCCTTTAAATGTGCAGCAAATATCAAAAACATTAATTCTCTTCTCTTGTGGACAAGGGATCTGAAGTTGGACAAGAATGGTTCGAGACCTGGACAAAACCAGGTCACCTGAGCTTGATCTCTGGTGTTCTGCTTTCCCAGGGTTAAGACTGGAAAAACCTCCACCGGAATCAAAGCATCTAAGGAAGGTCTGAGATGAAAAGGAATCGGGGTTTGCAAGACTGCTGCCAAAATGCCCACAGCATGTGGGGGAGGCCTTGGTAATCTCCTTGTTGTATGTACTCTGCGTGGAGTTCTCGATTCTGACTAGAATTAATTCTGCTTAGGTAAACAGAGGATGATGGGATCAGTACCCCACAGGGAGTAACAGAAGCCAGGATTTAATTCAAGGAAGTACAAATGCTCAGTTTATACAAAACAGCATCTCCTTTACTTGGAAGATGCCAGGTGAAGTCTCCTAGCCTTCTTCCCCCCACCCCTTTTATGGAAATGCCAGTACATTTGGTTCTCTTGCCTGTGACAGAATTCAGAGGGACTTTCTCTGTTAGATTTCAGAATTCTCACTACTGTTCTTAACTAGAGACCAGTGGACATCTTTGAGATGGCATTCAGATTAAATAAGAAGTTTTGGATGGATCCTTTGAGCCGACTAAATATACATACACAGAAATATTGCCTACTTTTCTATTTCCATATTACTGTTGAAGACACCAGGTCCATAAAACTATTTTTATCATGTATCTTTCCATGCCGACTGGCAACTATTATGGTTATTGCTCTTTGGGGGAAGGGGGCACTCAGTGACATTTTGTGCAACCATTCTGATGCCATCACAGAGACATGTTAAAAGTCCTGCCTCCCATCAGTTACAGAGACGAGCACGTCAAGAGAGGACATCTCAAAGTTCCATTCACTGGCTCTTTCTTGGGTTGGGCAAAAGATGAGCTAAGGAATGGCCTGTGTTTGAGCAAACCATGCGACAAATGCAGATGGCTTTCCCAGGACACGTAAGAACCTTGGCCCATTTTTAAAGCAACCGAGCATTCAACGGGAAGAACCCCAACCCTGTTTTTATACTGTACTCTACTCCTCCAGTTCTGCTGGACCCTCTCTAGTTTGCCCAGGGACTTACCTGGAAGCTCTCCTATTTCAACATATCAGGTGCTCACCTTGCCATTTTTAGGGCTTTAGCAGATGGATGCTAAAGCGAGCAAGGCATGAAAGCTTGGTAAAGCCACACCTCCAAGACCCTGCCACGTGGGCTCCACCACAGCCAGGCTAGAAGCTGAGCCTTTTGAGGGCCCCTTACCTGGGACACTGTGATGCCACACTTCTTGGCTAACTCCTCTTTGGCTTCCTCACTGGGGTAAGGGTTGCTGAGATGGGAATAGAAATATTCATTCAGGATTTCCGTCGCTTGCTTGTTGAAATTCCGTCTCTTCCTCCTTCATGAACAGAAAGGAAAGAAGGACAAAAAAGTTCACGCCGAGTGCACATAAAAAGGGAGAGACGAGGATCTCCTTCTGGGAAAAGGCAAATTTTGGAGCGAAACGTGGAATTAGGGGAAATCTGCACAAAGGGGCTGGGTGCCAAAACTGCCGCGGAAAGCATCTGTTAAATGCTTCGTGGTGCCTCACGGGGGGCAGAGAATCAGTCGCCAATATTTGTACAGAGGGGTGAGGACCATGGAGTTGAGTTGTACAACTCAACCACCTTGACATTGAATCCTGGACCAACTGAATGCCCACTGGGGGGCTGGGATGCCTCTCCAAGCCTCAGCTTCTTCAGCTGAGAGCGAAAGGAGTCACACTGGCCTCGCAGGGTGACCAGAACAGGAAAATGAGGCCACACGTGGAAAGGGCTCTGCACGGTGCCTGGTACATGGTGAATGCCCGGTGATGGTGTTTCTTCCTACCAGGCTCCAGGCACTGGATCTTCCCACTCATCAACTCAAATTACTCACTCTACACGTCTAGCGAGATAGGTACGGGTCTTCCCATTTACCAGAGTTCACTCAGCCGGTAGGTTATAGAGCCAAGACCTCAATTCGGGTCTGCCTGACTATACAACCCAGCCCTCTTTCTTATACACAAATCGCCTCCTGCCGATTACACAGAGACTCTATAGCCGTAAGTTAAAAATAAGCGAGCATTTCCCCTTTCTTCCATTCCCAGGTAAATGCATACAATGTTCTGTAAAGGCATCTGGGGAAGAGGGTGTGGAAGAAACTAGAATCACCCCCCTGGACTGCTTGACCTCCCTCAGAAGGAGAGAAATCACACCAAGACCAGCTGCTAAATGGTAAAACAAAAGCCCGCAGAAATCCTCTTAATACACAGGTTGCTGAAAGGAAGAGAACCACTTTCAGAACCAAAGTGTTTTTCTGTCTTTAAGAAAAAAGTGCTAATTGAACTACTTTAAAGTGAGAATCGCTTTACTGCCTCCTCACAGCTCTGGCCTGTGGGCAGCTGGGGAGCTGTCTGGGGACGCCCGGCTCACAGCAGAGGCTGGCTGGCCCTCCTCGAGGCGGTGGGGACCCCATCGTTAAATGAGCTCTGTTAGCACTCTGCCTTTCTTGCTTTTATCAAAAGCTCTTCCTTATGGAAGAGATTTCCAGAACATCCTTGGTTATGCCAGGATACAGGAGTTCCCGATTTAGCCCAACAGAAAGCACCGATCGCCTTGCTAGACAGGAAATTCAGCTAATATTGTATTTTCAGGGTCCCACTTGGATTAATTAACACAATAAAGTGCCTGATTTTACCGGATGAACACCATCTGTCCATAGGTATTAACCACATCTGTCCAGACTATGCCAAGCCCGAGTCACTTTCCCAAATCACGCTGAGTTTCTGGGTCACCCAGCATCAGAAATTGGGCAGAACGGATTAAAAAAGCCCAACTCGAAAAACAGGCATTTGTTAAAAGTCCTCGCCTGCTGGGAATTTGAGGAAAGTAGCCAAGTGGCTAACAAGGGCTCCGGGCCAGGCTTTCGGTAACCTCTGGCTTCTTCCCTGCCTAAAGAAAACAGTTGTCTTAGGCCTGGGGAACTGGACCCTGAAGGCTCCCCTAATTGGGAGAACCTTGGTTCATTCATTCAGCTGTCTGCATTAGCATCACACTGTATTTTTTGGGAGTCTTCCAACTGAGCTCAAAGGAAGCCTCTCTGGAATGAGCTGGTGGGTGTGGGGCTGGTACAGACAGCTGTTCCCGACTCTCTTCTCATTGCGATGTGCAACCTTCCCTAGGCGGTCTCATCTACTCTGATGGGCTCGCTTATCACCTCTCTCCGTGACGGTCTCCGCTGAGGGCCTTGGCGATCCCAAGATCAGGACTTTGCAGAATTTCAAGAAAGCTAGTGAAAAGAACATACTTCTGATGATACGCTTATTTGAGCGACCCCCCTGGCTTTGGCCTGAAGTGTGATCGGCTTGGTAGGTTAACGTTTGAGACTCTGGGTCTTGGGAGGTGGGGATCTAGGCTGTTAACGTAAGAAATGTGGGGGTTGATGAAATAGCATTGGATACATGTGGCCCTTTAGGAATGGAAACTTTTGAATCACAGTGACTCAAGAGTGAGAAGTGCAGGTGCAGCACACATACGCTGCTAAGTACCAACTGTCTTGCCTCCCGCCCTATCGCCTCTTGGAGGATCACTGCCCATCTCCCATCGCACAGCCTAGACACTCCGCGTCTCCAAAACCAGCATCGCACCGCACCCAAATCAGCTCCGTTTTCTCCATTACCCACATCCCCATAGCCACGCTTTGGTGTGTCTAAATTTATTCATCTGCTCATTCAAATACCTGAGTACCTCACAGCTGCCAGAACCTGGGAGTGACTCGGCCTCTCCTGCTGTCTTACCTTCGTCCGATGACGGGACCGAAAGCACGTTCTGCCAGGTCTAGTCCTTCAAACCCAGCTCTTCCGTTCCAGCCTACTGTCACTCTAGTTCTGAAATGGGTTTCGATAGGCCACTGTCTGATCATGTCGCTAATCACAGCAATCACAATCACAATAATGATAATAAAATAATAATAATAAGGAATCTATAACGCAGTGATCCTTAGTATATTCTAGCTGAATCATTGTGTGAATACGATATTCTGGACGCTATACTAAGGTTTTTGTTTTCTTATTCCCTTGTTTATTCCTGGGTATAGGGTTATCCCCACTTTACAGACAGGAGTCCTAGGGAGGACAGGGTTACAAAGGTAGCCAGACTTGGAATCCACGCCGTGCAGTTTGGGAACTTATGCTGTCGATGACTATACTCCGTCCTCAAACGGCTCTGAAGGTTTCTGCTGCTCACCAGGACAAATTTTGAAATCTTCACGGGTATAGTTTAGGGTTTTGCAGCGGACCTAGCCTATCCCTGGTGCCTCATTTCCCCCATCCCTAAACATGCTCTGCGTAGTTTCGTCCAGCCACATCATTGCTTCTCCATTCCCCAAAGACACTCGTGACTTCCATGCTCCTGACCTCGTCACACCACCCTGTGTACTCCTCTCCTACAGCATTTGCCACAAGCTCACATACGTCTCCCCAGCTAGACAGCAAAGTCCTCAAGGGCAGGAGCCATGTGTCACTCATCCTTGAAACCCTAGTGCCCTCACACACGGGAAGCGTTCCAGTAAGTATTGCTTGTCAAAGTTGGATCACATTGTTTCATTCTGCTCAACGGGGGGTGGAGGCTATTTGGCAAACACCATGCCAGCTCTGAGATGCCCCGTCCTGCATTCCGCCTCCCCTTCCGGTGCAGCCAGGAGGTAAGCACGTGTAACATGCGGTTTTAAGTGCAATGGTAGATGAGTGTCGGTTTGTCCCACAAGGTTATGAGCTCCTTGAAGGTGGGACCCACATTTATATATGTTTTTCTCCCCCCCCCCCACCCCAGTTATTCCAGTGGCTGCTACAGCTTCTGGCAGAGACTAAAACTCAATGAGATACACAAATCTAAACACGGGCCAGTCTGCCCAGACCTTACTGGATGTCCTTCCCTCCTGTCGTCTTCCGCTTTACTAATTAGTTTTTACGGCATCCCTCTCTCGGGGTGAAATGCAGAGGTGTTCTTCTGATATCTGATTATCGTCTTAGTGTCGTCTCCAGCAAAATGTTACCAAACAGAAGTTAAAATTATTGCTTGAAAGCCATTAAGAGTGTTCCTAAGTTCTCTCTCTTTCAACTGAGAAAACTGTGTTTATGATGCTGACAATAACTTTACCAAGTTTTATAGCACAATGTTTGGTACATACCAGGAGAGAATAAATGTAGAGTGAATGAGTGAATGAATGAATGAGTTTTTCTGGCACTGTTAAGTCAACGGAAGGAAGAGAAAAAGGACAGGATGTGAATGGACACAGCTGGACCAAGTGCTCAGCTGAAGGGTATGGATGATAGAGTTCTAGAAAGGCGTAAGAGTCCAGCCTGGCATCCACGCCCTCCCCCGAGTGTGGCCGTGACAATAAAAAGGTATCATTCTCTGTTCAGGGAGATGATGTTAAAGCCTTAAAATAGTGAGATTCTCTTGCTGGTTTCCGGGAAGAAAGCAAGCAGCCAAGATGGGAGCTGGCCATGGAGAGAGTGGTTCGTGGGAGCTGGGACCTCGGTCCCACAACCACAAGGCACTGAATGCTGCCCACGGCGGGAATAAGCCTGGAAGAGGAACTGTGCCTCTGATGAGGTCACGGCCTCAGCTGACACCCAGATTACAGCTTTGTGAGACTAAGTTAAATTGTCCCCAGACACCTAAACAACAGAAGCTGTGTTGTAATAATGTTGTGTTGTTTGAGGCTGCTAGATTTGAGTAATCCGTTAGGTGGTCATGAGAAACTAAGACAAGGAGTGTTACATAGCAAAGCAGGACCCTTCGATTCTACATACCTGTTACATTACAAAGACTAATCCTATTACTAAGTCAAAGTCCCCTTGTATTTTGTCTGTCTTCCATCGAATCTTTCAGGGATGAAGCCCTGGCCATCACACGCACATGAATATCAGCACCGAGTCTGTCTGTCCGTCTTTCTCACCAAGGTTTGTCAAGTTAGCTCCCCAGTTACAGCACAGGAAGCAAGCAAGGAAATGAACTACCCCAATCAAGAGGTCCACACTTATTTTTGAGTGCGAAAGCCATTTTGCTCAGCCATGGGCTGGCATTTGGAGTTATATTCTTTCACTGATACCAAATATATCCTCAAAATCAATGCTAGTAACAATGACAATAGCTGAGTTGTTTTCGTTTTGAAGCTTGGCTCAGAGGCAAGGATTCAAAGGTTGCAACCAAAGCAGGAAAGAGACCCTCTGTTAAGTGACCGTCCTTCAGATGCCAACTGGAACCATGTAGGCAAAAGCTGGTGGAAAGGACAGCAACTGTGTACAAAGCTCGCCTCGTTTGGGGTCTGACCTCCAACTGCACCCAGCCCAATTCCTGCGAGAAGAAATCCAACAAGACAATGATTCTGCGCCTCCCTTCTCCCCGGGTTCTCTCTGCAAAAAAAAAATCCAGTCTGGGCCCAACTTTTCTCTTTTTCAGGAACTGCCAACACACATACCAACTCCAGAATTTTAACCAGGGGAGTTTCCATGGGGATGGAAACAAGCCACGCAGAGTGGCGGTGGCTATAGCACGGGCAGGGGACCGACCCAGACAGAGGTCACCAGTCACCTGCACTCCGTACGGTGTGCAACAGTCTGCTTTAAAGAAGCCGGGCTGGCAGCGGCCATGGGCTGGCAGGGAGATCGACGCACAGGGGCCCCGCTTCAGGGCTACGCCGCCTCCCCCCTCCAGAGTCTTCCCCAGCTGGGAAAAGCTGTCTGTATTTTCACTCTGTCCTGACTTAACCCTCTGGCATTCTGGGGGCCCAGGGATACATTTTGCTGGCTGGCAGTCTCATTTCATGCTCCGTGCGACCCAAAACACACCGAAAGAAAGGGAGTTTAGGAGATGCCAGGAGTTTTAGAGAGGTCTGTGGATTGCAAAGACCACAACTGTGAACAGAGAGAGAGATACAGGTGAGAGAGCTAAGGCACGACGGTGGCAGCGAAAAATTCTACCAGGAGCAGTGAGTCTTTCTGTCTCACTGAGAAGGGACAAAACTATAAACGATGAAATGGCATACTCCCCCGACATACCTAGAGCTTTAATAACTAAAATCATAGATGGGGATGATTTTTAGGGATCGAAGTAATGAACGATGAAAGCTGCATGTGTAGAGGTTGGCTAATCTAAGGGGGAGCGTGAGTCGCCAGGGGCGCCCACACTCTGAAAACGTGGCCGCTGGAACGATGATCAAAATACTCCTCCGGAGTAAATGAAAGATAGGATTATCACCAGCTTGCAGGCCGCGAAACAGAAGTTAAAGGAAATCAGAGAGAGATGCATAAACCCACTGGTCAAGAGAGTAAAGGACCAAGAAATGATTGCTTGCTCTCTGTTCTGTTTTTTATCTTTTTTTTTTTTTTTAAAAGGACCTTTCCATCCAGGGTTTCTTCACCGGAATTCTGTGAACTCACACGTGAGGTCAGGAGTAGCACTGCCAGACGGAACACATCAAGCCTTGATTGAAAATCTGGTGCCTTATCAGACCAGCCCCTGCTCCTCTGGGCCCATGGACCATGGCCCCAGTCATCTCCGTCCTCCTAAAACTTAGCCCGGAGCGCCGCACGTGGCAATCCGCTTCCAAATATTTGCTGAGCTGAACTGAGTGCGCGCCCTGCCCGTATATACGGTGGAAGAGATCTCGCTCTCAAACCGCACTGTCCTGCTGGGGGATGCGCGTCACTGCAGCGTTCAGGAAGACCGCTAGGGGCCCAGAGCTACGACACGGCGGTACCCAGTGCTATGAAAACAAATGCGCAGCTTTTGCCCTCACCCAGCTTGGTCATCCCCGCCGTGCACTCAGAGGGAGCTGCGGTGGTGACAGCAAGCATCCGTCCCCGTCACACGTGCTCCCGGAGCTGTCTGAAACCAACGCTAATCCGGTCTTGCAGCCTCCCGCACCCGACCCAAGAGACTTCCGCAGGCTGCCGTTCGGCGTGGCCTTTCACCCGATGAAAATGGAGCCTGTGGACAGGGCCCGCTGTGGGTCCCAACCCCAGATCCGGCATGCCCTACCCACCCCCTGCCCCGCCCGCCCCACCCCGCCCCTGCCAGCGGACAGGCGGCCCCGTTGGCGACTCACCGCGCGTCCAGAAACCGGGAGCGCAGGATCATGACGGCCTCGCATGTGCTCTGCTTAAGCTGCATCTGGATGGAGCTGAATTTGCGGTGGATGATGCTGACCATACGCTCGATCTCCTTGGGGGAGATGGGCCTGGTCCGGCTCTGCTCCCGCAGCAGGTTCATCACGTGGGTGGTAAACTCGTTGCACGCCTGGAACGGCAGGACAACAAACAGGGGCCGTGTGGAGGGTCCGGGCCCGGACGGAAGGCTGGGTGGGCTTTTCTAGACACTGGCACAAGGGAAGCCAACTCACCCCACCCAAGTTCGTGGGGTGTTGTCACGCCAGAGGGATGAAGTAAATGGTTGCTTAGAAATACCTTGCATCCTGTTTGAATTTAACTTTTGGCCACCATGGACATTTTTTTTCTTTTAAGGGAAAAAAAGAATTCCTGTTTTTCATGATTTACTGTAGTTGAGAGGTGAGAACACAAATCCGAGTATAAAACGCACCCTACAGCCCGGGGCACCTGGGTGGCTCAGTCAGTTAAGCGTCTGACTTCAGCTCAGGTCCTGATCTCGTGGCTTGTGGGTTCGAGCCCCGTGTCCGGCTCTGTGCTGACAGCTCGGAGCCTGGAGCCTGCTTCAGATTCTGTGTCTCCTCCTCCCTCTGCCCCTCCCATGCTCGTGCTCTGTCTCTCAGTAATAAATAAATGCTAAAAAAATTTTTAAAAATGCACTCTACAGCCCTTCACCCCAATGTTAACAGCCAGAGACAGTTGGGGGGCCAAATACCGCATAAACTTCTGCCTTGCTCATTATCTCTGATATATTAGAACTTCCAAATGTTTGATTTTCGTATGCATCAACAGCCAAAGAATGGAATCATGGAATTAAAAGCTAACCTTCCCGGGAGATTTTGCATCAACCTATTTCTCCTTTTAGTTTTATTATGAGAATTGCCTCCTCTGTCGGCCTTCGGAAGACCCACTAAAGCCACGACACAAAAGGGATCTGTCCTCAGAGGCCTTTTGGAAATAGCATCAACACATGATGTCGAGGATTCAGAAGCCATCTCTGTAGAAAGGAAAACTCTCAGGTTAGACTAACATACCCTCAGCTCTGGAAGGGAAGTTAAAGATCATATTTCCCACCTTCTTATTTTATAGTTGGGAAAACTGTGGCCCAGAGAGGAAGGGCCTTTTCTGAAGGCACATGGCAAAAAAGGACCAGCTGAGTCAGGACCCTTAACACTTCCTATTCCAGGCCGGGGACTTCCGTCCAAACTTGCTCCTCTGAACATCACTACCCTTCCTGTGGTTACTATTTCTTAACATCTGAAGTGTGGTTTCCTTAGCTGAGCGTTCAATAAAATACCTATGCACAGGTTAACTCACAGCAACGTTATAAAACTGTATTAGATTCGTAATGAAAAAGGCAAGACGATCGTTGGACAGCTGAAGAACCAAGGACTCGAAGGGCTCCAACTTAATATCAATAACAGAAACACACCCATTCATGAGAACACTGCACGGCCCCTGTTTTTCCAGCGCAAAGCCTTTCACATCTGTCAAGAATGCAGTGCCAACAACCCACTCGCTGTTCGTTTCTCTAAGAAATCCTTTGAGGTTGGTTGGCCAAAGATACCTGCGGAGCCAACCGGGCAACGTCTACACTGGAGACTGGGAGGTCTGGTCTTTGACCCCGCCTCCCTAAGTGTCTGGGCAAAGCCTATCACTACTCCGTGCCTCGTTTTATGCATCTGAGGGAGTAGATTTAATCACTGCAAACCTGTAGCAAGGCTAGCAGCAACTATGGACCTGTACAGTGACCTGTGGATGGAGTGAACAGTGCTCGCAAACACAGGGGAGCACGCGAGAAGGGCCTGGATGGTGTGCGCTCAGATCCTGCCTCTGGGACTCACTTAGCTGTGGGACCTTGGAAAGTTGTCTAATCTGTGACTCGTCTTCCTTATTTGTGAATTGGGGGTGGCAGCACCCACCTCAAAGGGGATGGTAAGGGTCAGATGACTTTTTTTTTTTGTTTGTTTTGTTTTTGTTTTTTTTTTTTTAATATATGAAATTTACTGTCAAATTGGTTTCCATACAACACCCAGTGCTCATCCCAAAAGGTGCCCTCCTCAATACCCATCACCCACCCTGTCCTCCCTCCCACCCTGCCCTCCCTCCCACCCCCCATCAACCCTCAGTTTGTTCTCAGTTTTTTAACAGTCTCTAATGCTTTGGCTCTCTCCCACTCTAACCTCTTTTTTTTTTTTTTTTTTTTTTTTTTCCTTCCCCTCCCCCATGGGTTTCTGTTATGTTTCTCAGGATCCACATAAGAGTGAAACCATATGGTATCTGTCTTTCTCTGTATGGCTTATTTCACTTAGCATCACACTCTCCAGTTCCATCCATGTTGCTACAAAAGGCCATATTTCATTTTTTCTCATTGCCACGTAGTATTCCATTGTGTATATAAACCACAGTTTCTTTATCCATTCATCAGTCGATGGACATTTAGGCTCTTTCCATAATTTGGCTATTGTTGAGAGTGCCGCTATAAACATTGGGGTACAGGTGCCCCTATGCATCAGTACTCCTGTATCCCTTGGATAAATTCCTAGCAGTGCTATTGCTGGGTCATAGGGTAGGTCTATTTTTAATTTTCTGAGGAACCTCCACACTGCTTTCCAGAGCGGCTGCACCAATTTGCATTCCCACCAACAGTGCAAGAGGGTTCCTGTTTCTCCACATCCTCTCCAGCATCTATAGTCTCCTGATTTGTTCATTTTGGCCACTCTGAAGGGTCAGATGACTTACTAGGTGTGTATCTGGCTGCAGAAGGAGGTGTCCGGGTGCCAGTTTCTCTCTTGGTAAAAATAAACAGGGTGATAAACACCTGCTTTCTAGTCTGCAGGCAAATGCTGAAGATAAATCCGTAGATCAGGTCCACGTAGCATTTTGCTCTCCACTAAGAAAATTACTATATAAACCCAAGATCTGTATGATAAGCTTCCTCCCTGCCCACCCAGCCCCCAGTTGTAAACAAAGGGAAGGACAGAAAACCTGGCATCCACTTGGCTGGATTTGATGAGGCCACGGGGTGGGGAGTGCTGGGTTACGCACACAGCAAGCATCCCAACCAGCTTTGTGGGCAAACGCTGCACCTCGCTAGCCTGCAGCCTCCTGACCTCGTGGGGGCTCAAAGGGAGGAGGGGCTGGATGTGGGGAGGCATTGTCAAGGGCACTCGCTCTCCGCTGGGAAGCCGCAGTGCTGGGCTCACAATAATGCGCTTCATTACAGGGAATAAAAATACTCACAATATCTGATGTTTATTCAAGGCATTTCATCCTGGGGCCCTTTCTGTTCTGCCATAAACAGACAGTGGGGTCTTTTCACCCACTGCTGAGGTGGAACGAGGCAGCTGCTCGGGAACACACACTAGAGAGCAGAGGCGAGGTCCAAGTCCATGTGAGACGGACAGAGCATAACGATCTGGGTTTTCCCAGGGCCTTCACTATCCACGAGTCCTCCTCAGATCCTGCCAGCTTCCACCTTGGGAAGCTGGGCTGCCTCTGTTAGGTCAGGTGTTCTCGAAGCGCCAGCGATGGGGAGAGCTGAGGTTACAACTCGCTAACTACACAGAACCCTCGGAGGTTGAAAGTTTCTATGACGGGGCCGACTCCACTGTGGACGGTCATAAAGGCAGTCACTTTCAGGAGGTGCCATTCCGGTGCCCCAGAGACCCCAAGGATTTCAAAGGGACCCTTCCGAGGTTCCAGGGCAATGGCGTTTCTGGGAGCCGCAGACTAAAGACAAGCCCCCGCCTCGAACATTCCGCTCAACAGGCCAGAGTTTTAAGTTTCTGTCCTGCACTCTGTTGAGCCCGCCTTCTTCCCTCACTCCTTCAAAGTGGATTTGGTGCCAATCTCGGCAAAGAATATAACTAGCATTTAGGGTCCTCTTAGCCGTGAACCCGCCAACCCAGCCCAGTTCAGCCTTACAGATTCAGCCCCATCCACGCCCCAGCAGCATTATGTTCGAAAGCTGGAGAACCCTGGAGAGCTCCAAGACCCATCATTTAAAAAAAATATATCAGCTGGAATAAAATTCAGCTTTCTGACATCATGGTGTTGTCTATTAGAATGCATCAGTTCTTATATACCTTAGCTACCTACATGATCTGCTGAAAAAGCATTTTACCAACACCATTTACTGAATAAAAGAATTTCTTTCCTTTCTGTCTAATAAACATCTCTAGAAGCTTTCTTTATGGAATAACCTCAGGGTGAATCAAAGGCTGATTCAGGTAGGGGGTTTTTGTTTTTGTTTTAAGGGATGGGGTTGAGGAGGGCGATGATACCTAATTAGCAGAAAGCTAATTGATCGTCTGGTCATCTATCACCACCATGCTAAAAACAAAACCAATAAAAACAACAGAGTCAGCTATTAATAGCCAATTTGGCAACTCTACCCACGTACTACTAAAGTAGAGAATGACATTTTTACTTTCCTGAAGTTACCTGATTTTAAAAAAGCTCCTACGAGGAATGGCCACAGAAAAGTGGAGAAGATACATCTCCCAGACATATGAGTGAGGAGTTTAATGCCATAATTTCCCTACAATCCGTTATTTACTATAATTAACAATATAACTAGTATTAATAAATTACTAAACACCCAAAGTGTGTTAAGTAGGATTCAGTTCTTGCCCAGAAACTAAGGAAATGATTTGTTAGTTTTTTTAAGAATAAGAAATACAGATGATCACCACCATACTTATATAATTTGTCCTGTACCGATGGGAGTTTTTCTGAGTTTCTGCTTTCCCACATCTTTATGATTTAAAATAGGCAGATATCCAGGAGCATATTAGCCCTGGCCTCTCTTAGGTACCAGTAATCTAGTCCATGGAAGTAACACAGGACAAGCTGACTCCCTCCCTGTCTACACAAGTCCACACTCTCTCCATATTGAGTGCAGTCAGGTGGTGTTCTTATAAGAGCCCATAAACTAAGGCTCAGAAACTGGATTCCAGGGCAAGCTCTGCCCTTCACAGGATGTGTGACCCAGATACACAAGCTAAGCCTTTTGATCTCCATTCCCTCACCCGTATCAAAATGGAGAGGGTGGCAGTTCTTGTCCTGGGTACCCAACCACAAAACTGTCTTGAGAGACAAGTGCAATGCTGTTGGCAACAGTGTTTTACTCATTTTGGATGAGCGTAGAAAAATGACAAGGGGGTTTAAATCAAGTAAACAGTCAGTTCTTCTATGTTGCTGGCAACCTGAGCTAAGAATAAAGCCAGTTTTCAACACCTTCCAGCCTAATATCCATCGTAGTCATGGGTCTAGTGGGGGAAGCCACCCTCTGGGCCCTTCTTGTGCCCCTGGAGTTTGGAGGGAGTTAAATGGATGGCAGGTCTAGATAGGTTGTTACAACCAGGCTTAATCTTGCAGGTCAAGTAGGAACAGCACTGAGTAGGAAGAACTCAAGAGGCTAGAGACCTTTATAGGAAATATCTCCGTCTGTCTTCCCAAGCTATCCCACAGGTGAGGGCAGACTCTGAACTCTACAGTGATGGATCGGGTTGGAGAAGCTTCAGGGATCAGCCCGCTACCTGGGCTCAGCATCTCCTGAGATCTTGGGAAGTGTCTCCATGAGCCAACACTGTGGGAAGAACGTATGTTGTCTCCCAAGAAGGTGAACAGAAATGACTCACAGGTTCTTACCACCAGATCGCTTCTCTTTTCCTCCCCTCAAACCCTCCCCAGGCTTATCTGATCGTTGAGCTTCCATGCTTGGCTTCATGCTTCACAGCAATTTTTTCCCCCTCATAAAAGAAGGGACTCGGTAGAAATCCATTTCAGAGGTAGACGGGAGTGCAATAATGAAACTTTCTTCGCTTTAAAATTTAAAATGCCTATTTCTACTTTAAAATTTAAATTTTCTATTAAGTTTGCATTTGCCTTGTACCTAGATAGTCCTGAGTGGACCGTACAGGGTCTTTTGATTTGCTTTTGCTCCCTCTTCTTTCGTGACTCTTAGAAAAGAAAGCCGGAAAGCCAGCAATTTGATGAAAGTTAACTACAGAACTTCAGGATAATGCTGCATTCAAAAATGTGACAACAAACACACCTGTCGCCTACTTGTGGAAGAACGACTGGTGTAAGGGCCTTTTGCTCCTACTGACCACAGGAAGCAGAATGGATATGTAAATTCCCGTGTGTGTGCGTGGAGGGGAGGGTCTCTTAGAGAGAGGAGCTCTGTTATTACGTACACTTTACATACTGCTTTGTAATTTAAAGTCTTTCTTATGCTCTCCTTCACATGGTCTTTGTGGTCCCGTGATGCCAAATGCACAGCTCTTTGCCATACATCACCAGCTTTTGGGTGGAATATGTGGGCCACTGGGTCCTACGGGCCATCCGTGGAGTGTCAGGACTGGAATCCAACTTTGTTGCCTACAGGGGTCCCCTGAGACCTTCTACTCTTCTTCTGGAGGGAGGTGAGTATCCTATTCTGTATCATATACAAAAAGAACATGTTTGACTCTCAGTTGAATGGAGTCTGGGTACAGCAAGGGCTTTAAGGCTATGTTTTAGTATCCTTTCCCGTAGGATTCCATGAGTACCCAGAAGATAAGGAATCCTCCCCCAAATGAGCAAACAAGGGCCCTAGGAACCCAGCGACCACCCCACAGGTCAGGTGGTGACTCTGCTAATGACCTCTATTACCCTGATGAGACCTGACTGCACGCCAGGGGCCAATGCTCTGGAGCCCCAGCCTGAGTGTTTGTTACATTGACTAGTAATGTTTCCTGAAATCATCGCTTACAACTTACGTTTTTAAAATGCCTTAATGTCCAGTGTGCCTGGGTTTTTAACAGTGGATTTGGTAGACTCGAGGATTTGGATCGAGGATTTGGTGGACTCCGTTCTGACCAGGGGCTCTGTGTTGAAGTGCAGAGGCTGGCCCCCGGGGTCTCTGTAAGCCCCTGAGTTAAGAGGTTCTTCGTCCTTCCTAAAAGGTCCTGGCACCCGATGCCCTCATGGCCATGGTTACCTGCTCGTACTTCTCCAGCTCCGTGTGGTAGATCTGTCTGATCTGGGACAGCTTGGCTCTGTAATCGGAGTGCTCCACGGAGTTGTCTGAGCCCGCTCCTCCCGAAGCCGCCGCTGCGGCTGCGGCTGCCGCCGAGCCACCACCCTTCTCGGGGCCCGCCACCCCCTCGGCCAGCAGCATGTTGTCCAGTCGCATCAGCTGGGGGTCTGTCGGCTCCTCCTCCTGGGCTCCCCGGATACTCAAGACTGCAGAGGGACACAGTGGGAGGGGAGGGTTAGTGGTAACCCAAGCGAGCAAATGAAGAAAAATAAAAACAAGGCTGTGTCACTGGCTCAGCAAATCACCAAAGAGCCTGCAAAATGGCATCTGCAGAATGGATGAGGGATCAGGTGAGGGGATACCGAGAGTGGGGGGAGAATGCCAGGAGAGGACTGCTTTGTTCCAGAAAGTAACGATGCTCCAGCTACCCAGAACAGTCCAATTCACGGGGGCAGAAGGTAGAGGGAGCTGGGGACAGGGGCCTGGGAGTCAGTGTTGCATGGGGACAGAGTTTCACATGGGGAAGGATGGTGGAGTGTCACACAGAGACAGACAGTGGTGACGGCTGCACTACCGAATGCACCTAATGCCGCCGAACTGCACCCTGGACGCTGAAAAATGGTCAAAATGAGAACTTCTGTTATGTCTATTGTACCACAAAGAAAGTTCAAAAGTAAAACATTTAATTATAACAGAATATAATCTTCACGTTCATCCCCAAACTGCCAAATTTTTAATTCAAGAAAAGACATTTCCTTCTTCGTTTCTAATTTTAGATTTCCACGAGTTTGTGGTTTTACACTCATTGACGCTGTAATATTTGATCAGCCCGAATTTTCACATTTCCAAAATAACCTAAGCCACGTACATCCAGTCATTTTGGATGGAAATGTTAAGACCTTTCCTGCAGACCTGCAGGGAGGGTAGAGAAGTCTAAAAAGGCAAGAAGATATCTTGCATGTCAATGTCAATTATTCTTCAGTAAAAAAATAAAATAACAAAACAGCACGAAGGCAAATTGGCCGTCAAGTGGGGAATATTTATCTCTGGACACAGAGATCTCTCCATTCCAGGGGAGGACTCTGTCCTGTTCGAAACCAGGGTGAGACCCATTTAACAAGCTGTTTTGGACATTCAGAGAAGCCAGGTAGGGTGGAGGAGCCTCAGATGGATGAGATGGCTGCTTTTTATTAAAACACCGTGGCCATTTGGGTGGGGGGAGTGGTTTGGACTGGAAGAGATCAAGTGTTTTAGTAAATCAGCAGAAGAGCCAGGCAGTCTCTTTTTACTACCCTCATACAACCTGCCATAAAATAAATCACTCATCTAAACCCAGTTTAGCTGTCAGCAGCCAAGTCTTTGTTGAGAGGGAACATGAAAAGAATTTCCAATTAAAAAAAAATGGAAAAAAAAATTGGGGGTAAGTCGTGGGAAAGGAGGGAAGTGATTCAAGGCCGAGGAGAAGGAGTCCTACATCTGTTTCCGTTTGGGGATGGGGACAGCAGGCATGATGTGGCCCGACAGATACGCAAGCACTGGAATGATCCGAGAATCAAGAGCGGTTTCCAGGTAGGGTGTCATCTGGGGAGCCCCAAAGGGGGGGTGTCAGTTTCAGTCATCTCTGGAGCCCCAGCCAGGCAGCCCACGGGGTCGACACCAGGAAGGTGGGTATGAGCTCAGTACGAGGGAGCGTATAAATGTTCAGGGCATCCTATCACACAGAATATCAGCATGACCACACGCTCCTGGCTTCCAACAGGCATGACAAGAAGCAACCTCGAGCGTCGTTCGGAAGGAAATCCCAACTCCTGTGCTAAAAGGGACCCTGCAGCTGGGCTCTCACGACACATGAGACAGCCAAGAGGCATGCTGAGTCACGTGGCCCAAGAGGGGCAGTTAGAGCAGAGGGTAAAAGGCACCGGGTAGAAGAGCAATGAAATAAGAAAGGGTGGCGGGAGGGAAGGGAGCCAGCTGGGGTGGAAAGGAGGAAGCCTGTGCACCTGTACGCAAACACCATGCACGACCGGCCCCAGGTTCTGCGTTCACACCGGAATCCTTAACATTCTGCTTCACCAAAATAAAATTACCACACGGGTGATGGCATCGTTGAAGTTTGCTTTGTGGACTTTTTCTTTTCCAGTGAAATCCTTCTTTTGTCGGTCCAGGACCCTCACTGGGAAATTGCCCCTTTGACTGATCTTTGAGTAACATTTGGTCATGTTACTCTGTCCCTTGAATTTATTTACCCAAACCTCCAAAGTCCTGTGAAGAACCTATCACCACTAACAGAGGCTTCCTTAAGAAAATAGTTCAATGCTGTACCCATTTCCTGCATTAGACACCCTTCCAGTCCCCAAAGGAACGAAAAGAATGGGATCACCCAAGCACCCGGTGGTACAGTCCCTCTTCTCCGCACCTTTGCAAGTGAGGGCATTCGTGTGTGGGGTCTGTGGGCGTTTCTCTACTGGATTTTATTTGGTGAATTGTAATTGCTTTATCAACAAAAATATTTATGGGTCGTTTAAAAGTAAAAGATTCACCTCTGAGCCATTCTTTTACATTTTTTTTTAATGTTTACTTATTTTTTTTTGAGAGAGAGAGACAGAGCGCGAGCAGGGGAGGGGCAGAGACAGAGGGAGACACAGAATCCGAAGCAGGCTGCAGGCTCCGAGCTGTCAGCACAGAGCCGGAGGCGGGGCTCGAACTTGTGAACCGCGAGATCATGACCTGAGTCCCTGAGCCCAAGTCAGGTGCTTCGCTGACTGAGCCCCCCAGGCACCCCTCTGAGCCATTCTTAAGAAACAAATGTAACTGCCCCACTTTAGCTTGGGCATTAATTAAATTGTTCCAGGGCAAAATTCTACTCTCATCCACTCAACTGAATCTGGTGTCGCATATCCTCCAGAAGAGGCCATGGGACTCTGGGAGAGCAGCCCTGCACCCTCCCCACCCCCTCCAAGACTGCCAGGAAACCCCACCCCAAGATGCTTGAGCCAATGGTAATGCCTCCAAGTGGATCTTCCTGGTCACTCCACAGCCAATCCCTCGTGCACGTGGAAGATCTTATGATAATTTCTGGTCTCAAGGAAGGTAGCAAAGAGAAAGAGGGCGATGGCATCCGAATGGTCAGGACTCGCCCCATGAGGGCCAGCCTATAACCTGTCCACCCAAGATGATGGCAAAGATGCTGAGACAGCACATGAGCCTGGGACCACCTCGCTCAGTCTGTCAGTTTATTCCATTAGCAAAGTTCAATTAGGAGAAAAGTAGGAGGAAGCAGAGATAGATAGTCACAGACCAGAGGTCTGGCCCAGTCCCTCCACGTACTAGGCAGGGAACCACGGGCACGTTACCACCACCAACATTCACTTCTGAGTGTATTTTCCCTCTCCAGACCCGCACGGTTTCACCTACCCCTATTCTCCACCTTTTCTTTTTAAAGTCATTTTTAAAAACATTTTATTCATTTATTTTGAGAGAGAGAGAGAGAGAGAGAGAGAGAGAGAGAATCCCAAGCAGGCTCTGCAGCTGTCAGCACAGAGCCTGATATGGGGCTCGAACTCATGAACCATGAGATTACCACCTGAGCCAAAATCAAGAGTCAGAGGCTCAACTGACAGAGCCACCCAGCTGCTCTCCACCTTTTCTTTTTTTCTTTTCTTTTCTTTTCTCTTTTCTTTCTTTTTACTTTTTAAGTTTTTTAAATTTTTATTTATACTTAAGAGAGAGAGACAGAGAGAGAGAGAGTGTGAAATCAAGTGCAGGGGAAAGGCAGAGAGAGAGGGAGACGCAGAATCCGAAGCAGGCTCCAGGCTCTGAGCTGTCAGCACAGAGCCCGACGTGGGGCTCGAACTCATGAGCTGTGAGACCGTGATCTGAGCCAAAGTCAGAGGCTCAACCCACTGAGCCACACCCAGGCGCCCCTCTACCTTTCCTTTGAAACTATCGATGGGATACACAAACTCTCCACACAGACTCTGCACACCCACCTAATTAACATTTTGTTGGTCTCGAAATCCATCTGGCTTTAAATAAAACAAGACAGAAAATTGCTGAGATCAGCAAAGCACACTGAAAGGATACACTGTGAGCCCCAAACCACCATGGAAACTTGAGGTCAGTCACACAGTGCAAAGCACTCATCTGTATTGACTTTTTTTTTCCCCTGCTCAGGTAGAGAGGACAGATTTAGTTGAGGGGGGAAAAACACAGTGCAAATGTTAGCACTTAACTTAGCTTTTGTATCATTGTACAGATCCTATGTATCATTGGAAGCAAATACTCCTTAAAAAGAAATTGGATTTAGTAAGATTTAACACAGCTGGTTTCTAAACGTGGCCAGTAAGAAACTGGCCTGATGGAACACAGTGCACCTTAGCCTAGATGTTGCTTGCATTTATTTAGTTATTGAAATTTTTTTTAAGTTTATTTATTTATTTTTGAGAGAGAGAGAGAGCACAAGTGAGGGAGGGCAGAAAGATAGAGGTATACACAGAATCAGAAGTAGGCTCCAGGCTCTGAGCTGTCAGCACAGAACCCGACCTGAGTCTTGAACCCACGGACAGTGAGATCATGACCTGAGCCGAAATTGGACGCTTAACCGATTGAGCCACCCAGGCACTCCTTTGCTTATTTATTTATTTATTTAAAAAAAAATTATTTTTGGGAGAGCACAAGCAGGGGAGGGGTCAAGAGAGGGGAAAAGAGGATCCGAAGTGCGCTCTGCACCGACAGGCTGACAGCAGAGAGCCCAATGCAGGCCTGAACTCACAAACCACGAGATCATGACCTGAGCCCAAGATGGACGCTCTACCGACTGAGCCACCCAGGTGCCCCTGTTGCTTGCATTTATACTCAGAATTCAGAACTCATAAATAGGTCCCAAACCAGAGAACTGATGAAAATGAAATAATATAAAGATGGGGGGAAGGGAGCAGTCCTCTCCAAATTATACCTTTTAAATGATACTGAAATCATAAAGAAAATAAAAACTTTCAGGGTATGTGTCAGCCTCCCCCACTATATGTGTGTGTGTGTGTGTGTGTGTGTGTGTGTGTATACACATGTATACATATACACTCACATAATGTATACATATATGATGTGTATATATAATGTATGTGTATGTGTGTATATATATTGCATATATATAATGTACATAGATAATGTATATATAATGTGTGTATATATGTGTGTATTCATGTGTATATATATGTGTGTCTATACAATGTGTATATATATGTAATGTGGGTATATATATATAAAGTGTGTATATGTGTGTATATAATGTGTACAAATAATGTATATGTAATGTGTATACATATAATGTGCATGTAATATAAGTATATACAATATGTATATAATGTACATATATATAATGTATGTATATAATGTACATATAATCTATATAAATAATATATAATTATATATAAGTGTATGTAATGTATATATAATGTGTGCATACATGTGTGTATATAATGTATACATAATGTGTATATACTGTACATATTGTATGTATATATAATGTGTGTATATATAATGTATCATAATGTATGTATATATGTATATGTAATGTATATATGTGTATAAATAATGTATATATAATGTGTGTATATATATGTGTGTATATGTCTATATAATGTGTATATACTGTACATATTGTATGTATATATAATGTGTGTATATAATATATATAATGTGCGTATAAATAATACATATATAACATGTGTGTATATAGTGTATACATGTGTGTATATATGCATGTATATATAATGTGGTATATATACATGTGTATATACATATGATATGTGTATATATAATAACAACATAAGCAAGAGAACACATTCATCTTCCACTACTTCACATAGAAGATTCTGGTTCTGATGGTCTTGGGCTGTGTCTCTATGCTTGGAGGAGGCATCCATGGCAATAAACTGCATACACTTTATTTCTACCCAGAAGGAGAATCCGTGTGAACCATTATAAAAATGGGTGTTGGGATTCACGGATACGGAAACTGTTCAGCTAGTCAGTTAAAAAAAAAAAAAAACAACTTCCACCAACATTAAATAAATAAATGAAAAGGGTGATATGTCTAAGCAGAACTGATGCTACCTATTTATTGCTTGAAGCCAGCACACTGGTGTGTAGGAGACAAAATGATTATTTAAAAGCTCCTTTTTATCTCTGTGGCACCATGCAAGACTCAAATGAACCTTTCGCCAGGACACCAGAGATGTTAACACTCATCCTCCAAGATCCAATTTCCACCAGCGGAGCTGTTACCTAATCCAGCAACCATCACATATGATCAGGTTTCTGCTTCTCTGATGGGCGCCCTGCGCTCTCTCCCTCCCCCCCGCCACCCCTTGCTCCCCCGTCCAGCAGCTTTTACTGAACCAGGTTTTAAAGGGCCAAGTCCCCTGTTTACAGCAGTGTATACAGGGTTTTAACAGTCGGGAGTCAGGTCTGTACTCGTCCACTATCAGAGGACGTAATCAACTGCGGTGGGCTCGCTATCCAGGGGGGCTGCCCAAGGAAGCAGTTAACCCTTTTGGTAATGACCGCCAAGGAAGCAGTCTCCTCCTTGCACATCTACCCCATCTTGTATGAGACCAGTCAAGGCAGGTGAGTGATTTATGTAGAAACTGTCACGAGCCCTTTGAAAAGCATCTGATGTCACATTGCCATGGCTGGCCCAGGGGTTAATTCTTCTTCGGTAAAACTCCCAAGATAAGGGGACTGCCATACCACAGTCGGAACTGCTCTCACCACTGGTCTCCCGCTGTTCTTTCTTTCTTTCTTTCTTTTTCTTCAGAGAAGGAGAAAAACAAACCAACCCAAAGGCATATTCAAGATCCTTGGCAGGGGGGGCTGCACGCTGGTTTTGTCCTTGTCTGAACAACACGGATCCTGAGCAGCTCCAGCCTATGCCCACTAGAGGGCACTCTTTCTTCACCAAGGATGGGTTCTGCAGGGAGGGTCCGGCAGTTTCCAGTCCCCAAGTTAGCCTTGGGGGAGATGCCCCTGCTTAGACTCAACTTTCACGGTGGGGGCTGGTGGCGGGGGAGGAGGGCAGATCTACAGAGAGGCTTGTCTTCAGATTTGGACTGCAGTCCAGGGACCTAAAGGTGGGCTGGGGGACAGAGATACTGATAGAGATACAGAGATAGAGATAGCACACAGATAACAGAGATAGAAGACGACAGGTGGTTTGAGAAAGGGCATGAGGAGGCCTGGCCAGGGTAGATGCCCTCACACTCTCTGGCCAATGTCTTTGCTTGATTGGAAAGTGTGAGACTTAAACCCCCCGCAGGGCGTTTCATCGTCCATGGACTAGTCTTCACTACACATGACCAGGAAGAGTCGGGAGAGAGCAACTCTCCCGGCCTCCCCCAAGACTGTTCCGCCATCTCTAGGAGAGAAGTGTGGGACGGAAATACGTTGTCCTTGCATTTTTAGGGATACAGCCAAGTGCTGGCCTCCTGAAAATAGCACAGACACCCCTTGTATTTGTTCATCAAGTACTTGTACATACCGAATTGTGTCACCTTATAAAACATGAAGTCCAAAGTGCACAGCGGATGATTCAAGATGACAAAGGCAGTGTCACAACAAAGTAACTTTCCCCCCAAATCGAAGCAAATGGGCCACAGCCAAGACTAGAATCTAGAGTCTTACACACCTTATTCTTGACCACAACATTAGGATGCTGACTCTTTCACGAACAGTAGTTAAGTGGGCATGATATCAACTTGGGGGGGGGGGGGAAGTGTGCACACGTGTGTGCATGCACACAATGTCTTTCCATGCGCAGATGGTGACTAACATTCTGGGGAGAAGACAACCAGAGAGGAGGCAGGGAAGGAAGGAAGAAAGGTCTTCTTACTGACTTCTTAATTTCTTTCAATTCCTCCAAATCTGGTCCCCTTCAATCACCTCTTTCTGCCAATGGCACATAAAACGGTTAGAGCCCCCGTGCCACGGGACAGAATGCCCTCTTCTCTCTCGGCCAGAGAAATCCACTTATCACGGTCCTATCCTATTTCGAATCTCAGCTTGGCACCCTCCCCCATGAAACCTAACCTAATAATAGCCCAAAACAAACTCCCTCACCTCTGAGCCACCAGACCATGTGCTGTCTACACCACGGCCACAGGGCATTGCAGAACACCCGAGGTCACACCTAGCAGCTTGCCAGAGCAAGGCCGTGAGCTCCTGAAAGACAGAGACCTGTCCTGCATCTGGGTGTCCCCCATGTGGCCTCTCAGAGCCTCGGGCGCTAAGCACCTGTCCAAGCATTTCTTCACATGTAAAAAGAGCGAAGGAGGAAAGGATGGGGGGTGGTGGGACCCAAAGCCTTTTGCCTCACCATGCCAGGAGGGAGGCGGGGGGTTCCCACGTGCCTCATCCCCTAGGTGCCAGTTCCAGGCTGGACCAAGGCCAGCATGCTCTTGGATCAAAGGCCTTCTCCCACGTCAAAAGTCTGCCTTTGCAAATCTGACGATTCCAAACAAGCAAATCTAGGCTGTCATTAAGCCAGAGTCTCCGGGACCCGGAGCCTGGGGTATCCCCAGAAAGCCAACGTTATCCACGAGGAAGGCTCTGGCTGCTGTGGCGAACCGGGCACGTGGCCAGTGCCTGGGAAGAACTCCGGCAAGGGCTGACAGAGGCCCCCAGTGAAGGGGCCGTGCACACGATGTGACCACAGCTGAGCCCTGTGAGGAACGCTCAGTCCACTTACATTACTGACCACAGGCACCTCTAAGGTGCCAGGAACGAGGTGGGTGCTGGGATTTGCAAGAGGAACCAGCCATGGGCTCCGGCTTCCAGAGGCCCGTGAGTCCTAGTCCTCTGGTCCCTTCTCGCACATGACGCCAACCGCCTCGAGGCCTGCGATGGGCACAGAAAGTCGCCAGAAGAAAACCCTCAACCAATGCACAGCCTCCTCCCCGTCCTCCTGGTTCTTTCGTTTCCCACAAGCCCGATCACACCCGCAAACCAGGAACTCCTCAGCTCGAGCTGAGAAACGACTATGACATAATTTGATTCTTCTACACCAAAGGAGGGACCGCAGTCTCCAGTTAGTGACTTGAGGCTCAGGGTAGCGCGTCCTGATGCTCTTAACCCCTCGTTTGTTTCACGGAGAAGCTTATTTTCGTGTGCTTTTAAAAGAGTGCCCATCAAACAGTTGGAAACGATTAGCAATTCAATGCCCTGAAGTTTCCAGACCAGCACTCTAGCCGGCTATTGGTCAGTGCTTCTGGTTAACATGGGGGGCACCAGCAGCCACGGGAGCGGAGACCCTCCTGGTGCCCCATGCCTGGTGCACGCTACGATGGGCTTGGGGCTGCCTTGTCAGGTGAGAAGGCCAAGGTCACGAAATCTTCAGGTGCTGGAAACCACGCTGGGACTCTGTGCTGTCTGTGTCTCAGCCCTTCAGAAGCTCAGGGACATGAAGGTGGGACCCCAGCTCCAGGGTCTCTTTAAGTGCCACCAGGGATTTAGCTACAAACATAAGATGTCCTATGGCTCTTTCCCCTTTCCTTCTGGGTCTAGACGTGGCAGGCGGACCCAGAAAGGGGACCTAAGGGCCTTAGTGAATCGGCAGCAAGATTTTGAGATGCCTCAAATACCTCATCCTACAAATATTTCCCGAGCATTCCCTTCGGCACCAGGCACCGTGCTGGGTATCGAAACACGACGCGATACCCTTACTGCTTCACATGCAGCCCACAGCCACCAAATGTGCAGGGCTCCGTGGGAGGTTTTCGGGCGGGGCGGGGGGGAAATAAAATTATAGGACACTCTTGAGATGATTTTAAAGTTTGTTTGTTTTGGGGGGTTTATGTTTTCGGGTGTTCTTTAGAGAAACACATCGCGATTTTCTTGTCACCTCTCCTTCTGGGCTAGGCTTCGGCGGGCCTGGTCACATGCGTTTTCTCCTTCTCAGGCGATGCTCGGGCACAGATCCCATTCACACGTCCCCTGCTTGGCACAGGAGACTCCCCGGGCCAGCTGGCAGAGACAGGGCTTATGTGCCGGGCAGCAGGCTCCTGCCTTTCTGGATGGGCTCCGGCTGCCTGGGCGAGGGGCTTTGGTCCTTAATAGCTCAAGCCTGGACGGCAGCGCGGGGAACCCCTTTGCCCGAAGAGTCGCTGCAGAGGCTGGTAGGAGGGCGTGACCCAGGAGCCCTGGGCGTGTGAGGCCTGCTCTGCACGCGGTAGCCCAGGACGCAAGAAAGGGTCTCCTACCAGGCTGTACATAAAAGCATCAGGACTGGATAGCGGCCGGCTGTGCGTTCCCAGGCGATGCACGCTTTCTCTGCCACGGGAGTCTCTGAACGAGGTGACCGCTGAGGAAGTGAGAGACACTCCTCAATATTCTCTGGCCTAAAAGATGAAAATGTTCCGTGGCTTGGAGTCTCCGGTACCTTCTCTGCTTCGCTGCGAGTGCTAACACGCGGTAGATTTCCTTTCCCGTTATAGGTTAATATCCCCAAAGCGCGTGAGTACATGCCCAGGGCTCTCTGCTGTTAGCTCCACAGCCCGGCACGGAGAAGGATCACTGGTACAAAGTCACGTGCAGGATTCCCACGCCGTGACCCGCCCTTCCCTTCAGCTCGGCTTCCTTATCACCCGACCGTCAATAATAATATCAGCCACACCATAATTCTTATTAAGGATGAAATAAGGTCATTTTTATAAAAGCACATGTCTGTGCTCAGTAACTGGTAGGTTTTCAACTGTTGGTTAAACCCGAATCAATCCCATTGAAAAAGGTCCCTTTGGGAGGAACGAGAAAGCAAGACAGATTTAGAATTAAGAGTTTGGGTTCTGTATCTTAAGAATCAGCAACACAGAAGGAACTGGGATAAGTCAATGAGTGTTCACACACACAAACACACACACACACCAGTTCCCCCCACAGACACACAAGTATGCCCGCACATGCACATGCACACTCTCCCCCAGTTCCATACACACACACACACAACCAGTTCCCCCCACACACACAGAAGTACACACGCACATGTACACGCACTCTCCCCCAGTTCACACACACGCACACGTGCACATTCTCCCCCAGCTCCCCCCACACACACGTGCACACATACACACGTGTGCATGCACATGCACACTCTCCCCCAGTTCCACACACACACACACACCCAGTTCCCCCCCCACACACAAGTACACACGCACATGTACACGCACACTCTCCCCCAGTTCACACACACGCACATGCACACTCTCCCCCAGTTCCACACACACACACACACACACACCCAGTTCCCCCCACACACACAAGTACACACGCACATGTACACGCACACTCTCCCCCAGTTCACACACACGCACATGCACACTCTCCCCCAGTTCCACACACACACACACACACACACACACACCCAGTTCCCCACACACACACAAGTACACACGCACATGTACACGCACACTCTCCCCCAGTTCACACACACGCACATGCACACTCTCCCCCAGTTCACACACACACACATGCACATTCTCCCCCACTCCCCCCCCACACACACGTGCACACACACATGCACACTCTCCCCCAGTTACACACACACACACACACACACACACACACACACACACACACGTGTGCATGCACACGCACACTCTCCCCCACTGTCCTGTGATTCCAGGCAGGCTCATTTTCACACCATCACAGACCAACCAATTGATCCTCAGCCAAAAGAATAAATTTCAAGTATCTTTTTGTCCTCTTTCTCCCCCTTCACGTTCCTAGCTTCCTATTCTCCTCCCAAGCACGTTTAAGAACCTTGCTTCCTCTGAAGCCTGAAGACTCCTCTCTTTACACAGAGCCCCTGACTTCGGTCTTCCTGAGTCTCGAAGCATCTGAGACTCCCGGACCTGGCAGAGCTCGCTCGGGAAGACTCAGCCCTTCGAGAAGCTGGAAGACCCTTCTGGGAACCACTTAGCTCTGACGCAGCCTCCGCTTGGGTCAGATAAGCTAGCCTGGCTGCTTCTCATTTCCACTTAAAAATAAATAAATAAATTATAACCAAAGAGAAGAAAGCCTGTTCACCATCAAGGTCTGAGCAAGCTTGTTTCAGTTTACTTTCGGGTGAGATTCAGGCCTCACGATCATCCTTTGCCGCAGGGGCATTAAGGAACCCCACACTCAAATGTTAAAACAACCGGATGTTGCCACATTGCTATCATGTGTGGTCTTACCATCTTGACATCGTTTCATTGTCTTGGGACGACGCATGCTTTTCCGGTTCCTGGTGACAAGTGGGATTTCCTTGCCTGTATTTACAGACTCGATCACAGCAGAAGCATTTTATTTCTCTAACCTTCCAAACAATTTCATCAGAATTTAGTTTGAAATAAAGAACATTCTGTTCTCATACAGCATCCTTCCCAGTTTTTGAAAACCACAGCATAATTCAAAGGCAGGTTTCCTAATGCAATGTGCTACTGACCTTAAGGGATCTTCCCACAAGACAGTGATAACTGAGTCTTGGCCTGCTCCATGACTATTCCCAACTGCACCAATCACAGGAGACACGTACTAGTACGAATAGTACGCCCTTGCCCTGCTCGAGTTGGCTCACACCTCCGTGTGATGACCGGCGGCCAGATGACCGCCATCGACAGAGGTGTGTACCCCAAGGACAGACAGACCATGACATCACAGATGGCAAGCAGCAGATTCCAGCAGAGGAGATGCAGGGTCTGGAATCAAGAAATGCGGTGCAACATCCTAGCTCAGTCCATCCTTTGGCCTCTTTCACTCAGTCCTTCTGTTTCTCTCTCCATTAGAAACACGAGTCCCTTGACTCTATAAAGAGGATGAGAACTTGAAGTGTGGGAGAGAAAAATGACTAGTGTGTTTATCTCGAACACGACAAGAGGAAGGGACTCCCTGAGGCTCAGACTACTGTTACCACTGCAACTCCCACTGACGATGAGATCATTTCACATAAATGTGTATGTTGACTATGCTAATATTATGTCGAGATAGGAGATAGGACGGAGTGTGTGCCCATCTCCTACTTGGGGCCCGGGAGTTGGGTTACCTGGGGAAGGGCCTAGCAAAGAGTGTGGACGCAAAGGTGAAGGATCAGGTTGACCTGTCAGTGTCTTCCAATATATTCCTCTCTGTAGAGATGGAACATTGACTTTTAGCTGAGTTCATGGCCACTGAGAGATGCTTTCCAGCTTCCCTTGCAGCTAGATGTGGTCATGTCTTGGGTGACAAAATTCTAGAGACAGATGAGTTGAGGTACAATATAAAACTTCTAGCAATGTCCTTAAAAAGAAGGAATGTCTTTCTTGTCCCTCTCTCTAGTCTTCTATTAGCTAGAACATGAATATAATGGCTGGAGCTCTAATAGTCACTTTGGACCATGAATTGGCCTGGGGAATGGAAGCCACACCAGGAAGAAGTTATCATGGTCTAGACACCAGCCTGGATGGTCACCTTTGGACTATATGAAAACGAGGAGAAATAAACTTGTACCTGAATTTTGTTTAAGTTAGTTATTTTGAAGGTTTTGGAAGTTCTTGTGCTTTGGGCAGCCTGGCCAATCCAAGCTAATAAGAAGGAGGGGGCAGAACAATTCTGCAAGGGGGAGAGAGTTCACAGTGGTTAGTGTATTACAGAGATCATGACAAAGGGGCAGATTTAAGACGTAGAAGCAAGTCACAGAAAAACCCGAGTCGCTACTGGGGAGAATTTCTTCCTGCAGAAGGAGGTTTAGAACAGATAGAAAGAGGGCTGATCATCAGAGGGGCCTCTCCGGGAAGTGCCCTGGCTAATGAGCAGATGGGGGGGGTGGGGGGTGGGGGAGAAGTTCCAGGAAGTCTGGGGCCGGGGAGCAGGGAAGGAGGTCCTCTGAGTCAGGCTGCTGGGTGACCTGTAGCCTAGAGTGGGGAAGACGGTGTTGGCAGTGAGAGGCAGCTGCACATGGAAACCAGCTGAGAACATTCTGCTGCCTCCGCGATGAAGTAGAGAGCGAAGGAAGGCTCTGTCCTGACCAGAGGAAAACTAGGGCGGACCAAACCATAAACCTGGAGGCAAATACAGGGGCAGGAACCACACGGGAGACTGAATTCTCACAAACCACTTTGGGCCGCTGTAACTCGCCCACCTACATACAGCTCGTATTGGGACATTCCCTTACGCGAGAGTAAAATAATGTTTGCATCCTAAGCAGCCTGCAGGATCTGTTGGTTCCAGAGGACCGGAACGGGGACACAGGAGAAGGAAAAGGGAAATCCTAACGCAGCGTACTAACAGAAGAAATCACGTCTGCTCACGTGGTTGGAGGAAGAAACGCCGCAGCTGAAGGACAGCGGGTCTATTTATGGGCGCCCCAGGTCCATTCCAAAACACATGCCAATTAGCTTTCCTTCTTCCATGACCACACACAACACCTGTGACCCCAGACAGCCATCTCACAAATGCATACAAGGTCAGGCAGGTCCTTCGGGGAGAGTCTAGGGATGATCCATCACCACTCGTTACAAAAACCACCCCGAGCACAGGCTTCGCTGCTAATGAGTCACCGTGCCAGCCTCAGACACGGGGAGCTGCAGGATCCACAGGCCAACAGGCCGCGGGAGAAGCAGGATGCTTTTGCCGCGTCTCAAAACTTTCCAAGTAGCCTCCGAAAGCTCTAGGTCTTGAGTGACAGGGATGATCGGATGGCACACTGGATGCCGTGTCTGGATTCTCGCCCTAGGCACAAAACGCTGGTGGTGGTGGTGGCGGAAGGGGGGAGGCTATTTGAGATTATGAGTTCCAGACTGCAAAACATGCCTTCACTAGCCCGGTCACTGGATAAAAGAGAAACGTCTCCTGGGGACCACGAAAGGTCTCGGATTGATGTCTTAAGGGAGGCGTGACATTTCTGCATTGGGGAAGAGTCCATGGGGCCATCATTTCCTACCTCTGACATCTCGGGACCTGTGCCTTTCCTTGGGGAATGAGCCCCGGTGGCCCTGACCTCTTGGACGGCCCTCCATGGCGCCTCCTCCTCTCCTCCCAGCTGAGCCCAGGGGGCTGAAACCTTGAATGCATTAACCCCCAGCGGACGAGGGCTTCACTTTCCACGAACCTGAGCACAAGCATTCAAATCCCATCCTGAACAGAGCTTCTCAGATGCCGAGTCAAGTTTCCAGGGGGACATTTTAAGGGAGAAGTAGATTTCGAGTAAATGATTGCAACTTATCGAAAATAATGTGCTACTTAGCGTCTGCGGCAAACATCCTGGCAGGCAGCTAGGGGAAGCAGCGCGGGAGCAGATGGGAGCGATTAGGCTCCGAGTTTCAGACGAGCGTTTTGTTGTCGTCTCCGCTTGCTTTTACATCCTGGTAAAATCCAGAAGAAGGGGAGAAGGGAGAAGGGTCCTCCGGCCCATCCCTTCTCTCGGCGCACTCGAGACGGGGCCCCTCCCGCCCCCCACCAAGCGTTCTCGCATAGGGGGCGCCTCCCACCGTGGGGAGGTACAGTGGCCATCATGACCATCATCATCAAAAAGCATTTAGCACCGCAAGGCGCTAGCTAAATGCATCAACGGTTGACAGAGAGACAGATGACAGGCCATCTTAATTTTCCTTTAAAGATCTGCCTCCCTGAGGCTGGGCCTTATTTACTGTGGTTCTTACTATATTTATCTGAAGAGGTGTCTTGTTTTCTCCTCCACTGAGTGAGCCAACATCCCTCGCTGACCCACAAAATAGCTGCTCTCAAGCTGACGCGGTGTGGGAGCTCCCCACCTGTTCCACTGGCCGGATGTTAGCACGGCCCTACTCAGGGCCTTTCCTGCCGCAACTTCCCTGGGCCACATCTGGCCTCAGGGGAGGACGCCACCGAGGCCCAGAGCGCCAAGCATTCAGCAAGTGCCCGGCAAATCGGACAGGAGACTCGAGCTGTGCCCACTTCAGTAAAGGCCTTTGCAGGGGCTCGGCCTCTCCGGGGTCGCAGACTCATGGTCATCTTAGAAGCCAAATTTGCGTTTCTCTTCCGGGGCCACCTGCTTTCCAGCGGCACTCGGCTCAACTCTGCCAAACTGGTCATGTGTACTTAGGTTTCGTGACAGCCTCGCAGCTCAGTTAAAATAAAAAGCTCTCAGCCTGCGCAAAGTGTTACCGGCCTTCACGATTTCGCCAACCCTGCCATCTGACAAGGACACAGGTCCATCCACTCGTCGTTCAACAGACACAGACTGCGTCTCCACTCTCTGCTAAGTCCTGTATTTCCACTGGAGAGACTCAATCAGAAACAAGTCTGCAGGATCACGGGAGAAAGAGAAGCATTAGCTCATGACACAAAGCGAAACGGATAGGTGTGTGGACAACTGTATGAAAGAACGGAGTTAGGGGTGGTAGTTTTTTGCGTGGGAATTAAACTTTACAAAGCGGCTTATCAAAAATGAGCTCGTCTGCATGAACATTCTGGGGTATTATTAAACCCTTTATTCACATGAGGGAACAGAAGCACGGGGGGGGGGGGGGGTCAGATGGACTCACGGCCGCACAACTGGTTATGCCGTTGACTTTAGGGCTTTCCCCCTACATCACAGCTGCCTCGGGTCTTAGTACGGCCAGTAGCAAGCGAGGGCCCATGCCCGGAAACACCCACAGGACTGGACTGGGACCCCAGGGCCTGAATTAGCAGCTGGCAAGTTTCACAGGTTGGAGGCCAATGTGAACATTCATGGTGCCGTTTGCAGAATTTCGTTTCTCTGCTCTCCTGAACTGGCCTAAACCAAGGAGAACTACGAGCAACACGCGGTTTTCCCAGCTCCAATGCCCTCGATCCTGTTCCATCTTAAAAGTAACCCCCAAAGTCGCAGAATTGTTTACACGCTAGACCGTCAAAATTACAGTTGTGGGAACACTTTTTTTCTTTTTTAAAGCCTGATTTGTTTTTGCCTCTTATAACGGTGGATGCGGAGGTGAAATCCTGGCAGCCGTCCCGTTACTCTGTTCGGGAACGACGGCATTGGCTTGCTCGTACAAGACCTTGGTGCTGGGGTTCGACACCACACGGTGGGAGACGCCCTCCGATTTCAGGCTCTGTTCCCAGTGTGCAAACCACAAGTATGGGTCCCCTCTCTGCCATCATACATGGCCAAAATGGCACACGGGCTCACGCAGGTGGGAAAGTAAGATGCTCTGAAGTCCTGCCGTGAAGGAAGTGCCCGATGCCTGGATCAAGTTGCTCAGTGTGCGCACTGTGTATATTTCCTTTTCCTAGAAAAAATTAAAAGGTCTGGAGCCATCTCAGCCTCTCCTCCTCTTCTTCAAACACTATTTCCAACAGGTAATGATGGAACCATGACAACTTTAGGGCAAAAACTGGCTAATTTTAAGACTCCATCAACCAAAGCAAATTATGTTTATGTATTTGTTTCCTCTTTGAGGGAGGATCCCAGAGAACCGACTTTGGTAAAGACCCAGACGTTTCTACTTTAAGCAAACATTCAACCAATACTGCTGGTCCTAAAACTCAGGATGGCAGGGAGTTCAGAAAGGATGGAAAGAATCATGAAGAGAATAAAAAGCAGGGGTTTCCCTAATTCCTCTCTGCCTTGCTGCTACTGTGTTTGGAAGGACATTAGACTCTCAAAACATGATAGTCTGGTCCCTGCTTATGTCCTGTGGGAAAACGCCCAGGTTTGGCTCGATGGTCGGAGTCTCTGGGATGCAATATCACTATTCATTTTCTGACTCTAAAAACCTCTGGATGGCTAATATTAGCAACTCAGGCAACAACAGATGTCGGTGAGGATGCGGAGAAAGAGGATCTCTTTTGCGCTGCTGGTGGGAATGCAAACTGGTGCAGCCACTCCGGGAAACAGCATGGAGGTTCCTCAAAAAATTAAAAATAGAACTACCCTACAACCCAGCAATTGCACCACTAGGTATTTATCCAAGGGATACAGGTGTGCTGTTTCGAGGGGGCACATGCACCCCAATGTTTACAGCAGCACTATCGACAACAGCCAAAGGATGGAAGGAGCCCAAATGTCCATCGTTGGATGAATGGAGAAAGAAGATGTGATGTGTGTGTGTGTGTGTGTGTGTGTGTATGTGTGTGTATACACACACATACACACACACACATATATGTGTATATACATATGTATATATACATACAATGGAGCATCACTCGGCAATCAAAAAGAATGAAATCTTGCCATTTGTAACTATGTGGATGGAACTAGAGGGCATTATGCTAAGCGAAAAAGGTAGGTCAGAGAAAGACAAATATCATATGACTTCACTCATATGAGGACTTTAAGATACAAAACAGATGAACAGAAGGGAAGGCAAACAAAAATAATATAAGAACAGGCAGGGGGACAAAAACATAAGAGACTCTTAAATATGGAGAACAAACAGAGTGTTCCTGGAGGGGCTGTGGGAGGGGGGATGGGCTAAATGGGGAAGGGGCACTAAGGAACCTACTCCTGAAATCATTATTGCACTATATGCGAATTAACCTGGATGCGAATTTAAAAAAAAAAGGTTAAAAAAAAGAAATAAATTAAAAACGCCTGAGATCATTTCAAAGATGCTAAGGTGAGTTTTAAAATGTGGTTTTCCTGGACAATTATCCTTTTGACAGTCAAGCCTTTACTCAAAGCAAAAAGGCTTGTACCACCAGCTTCTGAATGACAGCACACATACCCTATCTCTCTCACACACACAGAAAACACACAAACGCACAACCACGAACCTAGAGTAGACAACCAGTCTAAAGTTTTCACTGTGACTTAGAAGCTAAAGCCATACATACAACGATGGCCGCAAAACTCATAGATTTATAATCCCTTCAAATAAAGAAAAGAAAATTCATCAATGCACATCAAAGAAAATTTTCATTGCTCATATTAGGCTTAGAACGTGGCAGTTACTTTTCATAGCTCTGTTTTAGTGGGCCATACCCCTCTGCATGGTTCTCTGGATTTATCCTAGAAGTAGAAATTAATTCAAGTTCAGAAGAAAAAGAAATCTCCCTGGGGGTACAACTTCTCCATTTGGAGAATATGCTGATATTCAGGAGACAACAATTTCCCTAGAAAGGGGAAGGGAAGAAGGAGAGTTTGGGGGAGGGGGGTGGGAAGAGGATTAAGAGAGGAAAGTGAAGGGGGAAAAGGCAGGAGAAAAGAGGGAGATCAAGTAAGTCTCAAGACGTCCGTGGATCAAGATGCATTACCCAGACCACATGCCCAGTGGTTAGGACATAAGACAGTGGCTCTTCTGTCTAAGCCTCATGTCACAGGGGCGCCTGGGTGGCTCAGTTGGTTAAGCGACCGACTTCAGCTCAGGTCATGATCTCATGGTTCGTGGGTTCGAGCCCTGCATCGGGCTCTGTGCTGATGGCTCGGAGCCTGGCACCTGCTTCAGATTCTGTGTCTCCCCCCTCTCTGCCCCTCCCCTGCTCATGCTCTGTCTCAAAAATAAATAAAAACATTAAATCTCGTGTCACAGTGTCCTTCCTAATATGTGACTTGGCTCTGCTGTGTCCTTTCCTTTCTTCAGCTCACCATGTCCTTTCCGTCTAAGGAATACTCATGTCCCTGGGGATTTAGAGTCTACTTCAAAGAAAGAAAAGTAGGGCGGGGGGGGGGGGCGACTGTGTGGCTCAGTCGGTTCAGCGTCCAACTCTTGATTTCAGCTCAGGTCATGATCTCATCATGGCTCATGAGTTCGAGCCCCGCGTCGGGCTCCACACTGACAGTGCGAAGCCTGCTAGGGATTCTCTCTCACTCCCTCTCTCTCAGCTCCTCCCCTGCTCATGCTCTCTCAAAATAAATAAAGAAACATTTAAAACAAAAACAAAGAAAGAAAAGCAGGAAAGGTGCATGAGGGAGCTGTATGAAACACCCAACAATTCATACTTGCGGCCCCTTTTTACTGAAATGTATTGATTAGCGTTTTCACTCATTAAATCCAGAACATCATTCTCGGGGTGTTTACCATGTGCCAGGCAGTACGGGTATGCTGGGGACACAGAAATCAAAGACAAAATGCCTGCCTTAAGGGAGTTCCACGGAGAAAGGCAGACGAACAGATCTTTCACACAGACTAGCGTGGACGAAGTTTACTCACCAAAACGCCTCCCCACTTGTGATAGTTTCACAGTCAAGCGTGCCTGCCATTCATCCTAATGTCCTCGCTCCAGTGTAGGCCACCACATATTCGAGTACACACAGCGACGCCAACATATCCTGGCACAGAGGTTGACGAGGCCAGGGGCCAGGTGCTCGCGTCCACCCGTGACCAGCGCTCATTTCGTCCTCGCGCCAGTGACTTGGCAGCCACTTGTGGAACTTAACACGAAAGAGCCATCACGAGACAGAACCTCAGCTCCGCATCTGGGGTCAGGATCCCTGCCCTCTCCCTGGAGAGTTGCTCTGGTGGAAGGAGTCGGGGGGGTGGGGGGTGGAGTCCCAAGTCGCTTGGCAGACTGTCTTGACGTAGTTCCCCCTCCATGAAGACCAAGGGCCCTGTAGACTGCACCTAAGCCACAAGCCGCACAGCCCACCAGCGATGGGCCGGGAGGGAGAGACAAAGGTGATTTCAAGGCTTTTGTGGCTTCGAAGAAGACATCTCTGGATGTGAGAAAGCACTCAAATGGTCTCCGCAGGCATCCCTGCCCTGTGGTCGGCCCCGTAGTCTCAGGTCTGTGGCTGTTGACTTCACCACACGCTCAGCTTTGTGCCGCCATATTCCTCCCTCCCTCAGGCCTCAGCATCCCACCAAGAGGGTCCTACAAAGCTACCGGGAAGGTGTGGGGCCATGACCTTTCACTCCGTGGTCTTCGACAGAGAAGCCTGGGGACGAAAGTCTCAGACTCCTACAGTCTTATCTAGTTCCTCCCGTGAACAGAGAAGAAAAGTAAATACTGAGCCTGCGGCGCAGAGGTTGGGAGGAAAGGAGCTGCGATCGAGACTCCCATTTCTTACCCGTCCCAGATCTGAGGGGAAGCCGGCTACCCCTGACCCCTAAGCAAGCTTACTCAGTGCAGTAAAAGCACAGACGGCAACCGGCAATAATTCCACATATGAACAACTCTTGCTAGGCATGAAGCACACACCAGACGGTAATCAGCTTATCTAATAGAACAGGCCTCTTTTCCTAACACAGAGGAGGATTAGCAGGCTTGAATTACAGCCGTGAAGTGTAATCAAGCCCTGATCGGCACTGGCAAAGGATACTGTATATTCCTGCTGGGCCACGGGTTATTGGCGCAGGGTGGCGGACCTACAGGGGACAAACAGGAAATGCTTCTGGTGGTAATTACGCTGGGAGACAGCGAGTGAGCAATGGGGAAGAGCCAGTATTACGGGAGAAAAATTAGATTACAGCGGACGCCCCCATCCCCATTCTACTGCTTCCAATATGTGGCAAGTCTCGAAGTTGTTGCACTTGAGCACATTTTTCAGGTCCGTTAAAAACACAACATCCCCTAAATCACAACAAGCCAGGGTAAACTTCCCCCTCGGCTGGCCACAGAAGCAACGTGGGCAGTGTCCATGGCACCGAGCCCACGGCCTCTGACCGCGGTGACCGCTTGGAAATCCAAGTAAATAAATTTAAGAATTCCATCCTCAACTGGAAGAGGCCAAGCCAACTCAACCCTTTCCTAGCTTCTGGACGGAGACTTCTCAGCGGACTTGAGAGTTGGCGTTTTATGATACGAAAAGGTCTTTACTTCCTAAATTCTGTGAGAGGAGATACCACGGCTTCTGAAATTTGTGAAGCTTCCCAAAGGACCTTGCTTCAAAAGGAAAACATTTTAAGTTTCTTTTCTCTTGTTCTGCCATTTCTTTTCTTTAAAAAAAATATTTTTTTTAATGTTTATTTTTGAGAGAGAGAGAGAGAGAGACAGAGTATGAACAGGGGAAGGGCAGAGAGAGAGGGAGACACAGAACCTGAAGCAGGCTCCAGGCTCCGAGCTGTCAGCACAGAACCCGACGCGGGGCTCAAACTCACAAACTGCGAGATCGTGACCTGAGCCGATGTCGGACATTTAACCCACTGAGCCACCCAGGCGCCCCTTGTTCTGCCATTTCTTCACGATGGACCTTTCCTAACATCCTCTGCATAGAATCCCTCCACATAAAGCAAGTCAACAGCCTATTAGCCTTCTCTTCTGAAGAATTAATCACGGTGCCCTTTGAAATTCTTCATCTATCTTGCCATCTATCCCTTTCTGCTATTCGTATTTCTTCAAGATCAAAGAGTCCAAAATGGACGCCATACTTTGGGCAACTGCCTGCATTAACATGGGGACTGCCAGGGAAAAAGGACTTCCTGACTTTCCTGAGTCGTGGACCTATCTCTTGAGGCAGATACATTGATGGTACAAACTTGTTGCTCACCTGCCCTGGGGCCCTGCCACACTCTTGCTTCTCTTCAGTTGAATCTCACCTCAGCTATTTCTTTCTCATACCTGCTTTTCAATGCCTTGCCAACACCCAATTCCTTCCAGTACACTCAGCAGGTATCTGAAGGTGACATCGTGAATCCCCTCTACAGATAATCCATGGGTTCAAAAATGATGTGCCTGAACCACCTGCCCTACCAGCCCCATGGAACCCCTTAAGCCAAACGCCCCCAAAACCACTCTCTACCCTTGATCACAGAGCGGAACCCTACAGCAGAGATCTTCATCCACATGGTCTCTGACAGGACGTGTTGAGGCCCAAACTGTCCGACTCTTAAACAATTGACAAGTTCATAAAACGTCATCTTTTATAACAATAGAAGAGACCACGGTAGAGTTGCTGTTGCATATAAGATACACAGAGTGTCAGCAGTGGAATGTTGAGCTCAATGGAATGTTGAGCTGAGGGGTCACCCCGTACTGTCTAGCAGGATGCAATCCATCTGCCAAGAGCAGAAGGTAAGAAAGAGACACAGTAATAGCAAGAAGGACTGTGTGGTGACTGTATTTGGGAGCCGGGTCAGGGGAGAAAAGAGTTCTAGTCAACGAATGTGACGTGGTGGTGGTGAAGATCCTTTGAGAGAGCTTGTAGTTCATGCCAAAAGTGCAGCCAGAACAATTCTAGTATTCAAAATGATGCTGCCCACACAGAGAGGCCGAGAACCACCAGGGTTAGCGGGACAAAGCCACCAAATGCAAGAGCCAAGCTCTATCAAGAATTCTCTCAGTGATGGGGCGCTAGGGTGGCTCAGTCGGTCAAGTGTCTGACTCTCGACTCCGGGGCAGGTCATGGTCTCACCGTTCGTGAGTTCGAGCCCCGCGTCGGGCTCCGCGCTGACCGTGCAGAGCCTGCTTGGGACTCTGTCTCCCTCTCTCTCTGACCCTCCCACTCTCTCTCTCTCTCTCTCTCTCAATAAATTAAACTTAAAAAAAAAAAAAAAGAATTCTCTCGGTGATGAGTTCAGCTGATCGGAACTGACATTGGTTTTGATAACCAAGGAAGAGTATAGGGCTGGAGCCCAGAGCTGGGCGTGGTCATATCTGGAAAATCAGACACTCTGAGTACAAGCACCTCTCCGGGTCTGACTCAGCAGGCACCTCCCCCCTCTGACAGGCCCGACCACTTGAGCCAGGCCTGCATTCAGGGGCTGGCTAGAGGCTAAATCCTGCCAGCTTTGCTCGCGCTTCTAGCCAGCCCCAGGGGTCATCCCTGGAGCCATCCAACTGGCCTTGCAAACCACATTCTACTATCATCCACCCTACCCCCAAAAGCATGCAGGGCAGCAACACTGCCCTCCTGAGGTAGAGGGTACGCAGCAGGGGAGGGAAGGGGCCACACCCCAAGCCAGAAATGCAGCTTCTGTTACAGCTTTCCAAATTGGTACGGGGTCCCGATACCAACAGTCACTCTGTACCCCAGGGAGCGTGGCACCATCTGCAAAATGGGCGGCTGCCTTTCCCTTCCAGACCTGTTGTTCAGTTTTGTAAACACACTCTCTGCCAAGCCCTCCCAAATTTATTTTCCTAGCTGACACCTTCCACGGTCACATTGAGCAGGGACACTGCTAGAGTGGCTTGTCAGACTGGGTAAAATGGTGGTCGCCTCTTTGGCCAGGATTTAAAATGTCCGAAAGGATTTTAAACCACTCTTAAATCTAGACTTAAAAAAAAAAAATCGCGTCACTGAACCCCAAGGTCTCGTGGCAAAGAATTTTGGTCTCGTGAATCTGTAATCAATTATATCTTGCGGTGGAAAAGCTTTGCCATTAGAAGGTGTTGCTGCTACACAAATCTCTGTTGAGTTTCCGATCTGTAGCTGAAATGGGTCTTTTGCAGAACTTCGGGGAAGAGCAATCGGGTGCTTTCGTGAGAACAGATGAGCCGTGGGGTCTTTTCCATGCTCGGGGTAGGGCCCAAACTTGAATTCAGCTCTGTCTTCCCCTCCACCGATCTCGGGTTTCTGCATTCCGTTCTCCTTCCCTCGGGTTCCCCCAGCCCCCCTTGGGGCCAGGAGGCGCGGTCCCATCCCAGCAGACAGGTCTGGCGGGGGCAGGTGGGTAATTTTTCCCTTTCAGCTTTAATGGCTGCTATTAACAATAAGTTGCCCTGCCCTCCCGATGGCTCAACTTGCAGCTTTTTCTCTGATTGCCTATGAGTAACGCTGTGTCACATGAGCTGTGTTTAACAGAGGTGTAATAAATGCCAAAGAAGAAATACTGCCCAAAATAAAAAAGAGTTTGTCCCTGTGTGGCCAGGATCCCATGACTTACAACAACGTTCATTTTAGCTTCCAGCGCAATTTCCATTTGCATTCTTTTTTTTTTTTTTAAGGGGTCTCTGGGGGCTTTAAAAAAGCCGTTTAAGAAAAAAGCCAGAAAGACTATAGTGACTGTCGAGTGCAGGGACTTCTGCGTCCCAGACAAATGACGCGGGCAGACAACAGACAGACTGACCAACAGGGGAACCCTCTGGACTAAGGGGACAGACAGAAGCAGGTAGAAGCAGGTAGACAAGAAAGCTAATTACTGAACGTCTCCCTTGGGAGAAAGGCAGACTGCTGTCCTTGGTGTGGTTGGGAACACCGGCCTACCAGGCTACCAGGAGACAGAGATCGGGGAAGGGAAGGCTGGATACCCCTTCCCCCCAAACACACACACACACCCCTGGGGCAAGAAAGATATCAAGTTGTCATTTAGTTGCAAGAAAACTCTATTCTCCTTTTGATAATAAGCAAAAAACACTTCTATGCTTTTCAAATAGTGGCTGGTCGGAGCCGTTCCAATCTCGGAGAAAAAAAGCAATAAACACTCAAATTCCCTGGCGGTCCCTTGGTGGAAGATGTTGGTCAGGAAGTATTTCAAATCCTCAAGGTTTTCAGGCAAAGGGAAGACAGAGGAGTAAGGAGGGTGAAGACCCCCCTCACACACTCCCCTACCCAGGAATCCTGGGAGGAAAAGTCTTGTGAAGATGGGGCCTTAAGGGAATGGGATCAAGAGGTACCTACTTCTAATTTGCTTTGCTGAAAATATCAGACAAACACAGAGGGGCAGCGGTCTCTGGAATGATGAATGCGCAAATGCTGCTTGTACTGGCCTGTGTCCCTCTTTCAAAGGTCACAGACCTCCTGACCTCCTTCTCTGCACACCTCTCACGCCTGTGTAATAAATGCCGGACGCTTCGCTGCGCATCTGAGTAACAGATTCAGGGGCATCTAAAGACACCGTGATACCGGAGCTTGGCTTCAGAAAGGCACTTTGCTCAAGGAGCTTCCCTGAGCTGGCGGCATAAACTGGTAAGAGATGGTGACCGTTTTCAACGGGTCCGACGGTAAGAAGAGACGGGCCAGCAGGAGAAATCGCCTGACCACACCCTACAGAAGAAGACCCGGGAAAACACTGGAGCCTTGTAGATGCAGAATGCCTGCAGCTCTCTCAGAATAAAATACATAACATCAGAAAAAAAAGGAATAAAAAAAAGAACAACCGGCCATTTTCTAAACTGAAAGAGCTACTGAGCGAGCCCGAGTCAGCCTTTGGACGGAGATTGGGACTCCTTTTCTGCTATAGGGCTTTGGGCTCTACCAAGAACTTTCCTATTACCTCATCCACACGCCCGCGTCTGATCCACACATCACTCTTCAGAAGTAGATCACGCAGAACCCATTTTTTAAGGAAATTGGCTCAAAGACGCTCAACTCAGCCCAGGTTTACACAGCTCACTCAAGTCTAGTGCTTCAAAGTCCAAGCCCTCGGCACCATCATGGGCTTCCGTCCTGGTACTGGGAGAGGCAAGGAGTGCCTGGGTCTGAGCAGGGGGATGGACGTACTGTTCTCAAGCCCGTTCCCTTGTGGTGAGCTGGAGTGAAAGGTAGGGGTGCGAGCAGGTGCAGGCGAGCTGAGAGGGTGTGTGGAGATACTCAAGGGCACGGCCTCTTAGGGCGCCTGAACGAAGTGGGGCATGATGGCGGCCAGTAGACCCAACTCCCTTTTAGTAACAAGCGCCCCTTCACTTAGACGACAGTGATTCGCAAACCATTTCATCTGGTGCCACAGGAATAAACGTTGGCTTGAGGTCCACGTTTGGCACGTGTTCCCTAGATGGCCACCTCATGCCCCAGCTTCCTGGTTATGACGACCTAAGTTTTATTTGTGCAGCACACATGGAACGCTTCATCCGATCCTTACGAAGGGTCTTGTCAAAGACTACCTCTCTTGGTAAATGACACCGCGAGACTCCATTAGGTGAGGGACAGAGAAGAGAGTATGACCCATGCCTTCCCCACTTTATCTAAGGGTCTTTTGAGCCTAATGCCCTTGTTTTATACTCCACTCCCCCCCCACCCCCCACAGAACCTGAGTCAGAGATGGAGCTGTTTCTGACATCAAAGGGAGTGTGTCTTCTCAGCTCCAGAGGGGCCACGAAATGACATGAACTCAGGGTACAGACCCATGATTTGGGGCCAGAGTCTCATTCAACCTCTGCGAGATTCTTCGCGATCCCCTCAAAACCTTGAACCGGCGAATTCCATTTATTTGTGAGGGAATCGAACCACACGTACAGGTGAAGGCAGTGTATCTAAAGTTTAAATCAACCCGAATAGACCGATAATAAAAGCATCCTTACGTCACACAAATAAGCAAATACTCAAGGACGTGAGGCAGGGTGGAGTGGGCAAAGACAGTGGCGAGCAAGCGAAGTTTCTTTTAGGGAAGAGCTGATACGCGTCTCTCTCGATTGTGCTATACTCTGCTCAAGGCAACTGTTCTCACCGGTGGGAACCATTCTACTGGGGACCACTGGGTTTTACACAGTGGAAAGGTGATGTAAGCTATAAATCCAAATCACATTTCAGAACCATTTCAGTGAGCAGAGGCAAAGTTATAAAGCAGTACTCAGCTTTATGAGGACCCGGAGAACGTTCACAGCAGAGGCCCATCTTGATAGCACGGTTCCTACTAGGTTGAGAGGGCTGGATGACCTCGCAGCCTCTGTTCCTCTCCCTGTCTCTGGCTTCCCGGGCTGGAATCGAAATGGGAGAGTAATCTGGTGTGTGGGGAGGAAATGGGCTTTGGACTTAATTCTAAGTCCTGTTTGTATCACTTATTGGCAGGAAGGCCGTGGGCGACATTTTGGAACTTGTTTTTTTGCACTGTAAAATAAAGTTGAGGGTACTTTCTGTCTGTGGCTTTGGGGAGCCCCTAGTCCACGGCTGGTGTGAAATACATATTAGGTTTTTGTTCATGTCCCTTCTGATAGTAGGATTTCTAGAAGCTCAAAATTTTGGCTTAGCCTCTCCAGAATAAGTTGTCTTTGTTATGTGGGCACATCTACTGATGTACAAAAAATTGGGGCACCTGGGTGGCTCAGTAGGTTAAGTGTCCGACTTCAACTCAGGTCATGATCTCATAGTGTGTGAGTTCGAACCCCACATCAGGCTCTGTGCTGACAGCTCAGAGCCCAGAGCCTGCTTCGGATTCTGTGTCTCCCTTGCTCTCTGCTCCTCCCCCTCTCAATCTCTCTCTCTCTCTCTCTCTCTCTCTCCCTCTCCCTCTCTCTCTCTTAAAAATAAATAAACATTAAAACAAAACAAAACAAAACAAAAAACAACAACAAAAAAGCCCCATGCATATGGAGAAACAAAAATAAAAACAAAAAAATACCCCCTCTGTCCAAAGATGCAGAGTTAAAGCACATTCTGGTTCAACAACATGAGTCCTTTGTTGGAAATCTTGTTCTACTTAAATACCCTGTGGTTTTAGCTGCAATTTCATGTTTTGTTTAATTGTCCAGAGTGGCAGATGTGACTTTCGTGTGCGTTTCCATTCCACCTGTTTTCGTGCCAGAAATACATGTGGAAGGTGCTGGGACTTCTACATAACGATGGGCCTTATCTCCACTTAAAATAATAAACTTACAAACTTGAAACAAACCCAAATCTGGGTTGGCAGGGAGCACAGAAGCCCAGTTTTTGATGTGTGCTCCCTCCCACTTATCCATTCTCTTCTTTGCTCCAAATCAGAATTCTTCAGGAATGACTAATAAAGAGATATCTTTCCTCATGCAAGGGAGAGTTAACACGTTCCTGGTACATCTACACAGACAGGCAGACGCAGGAAACCACCTCCATCCTGCACCTGAACCCTGTTCCTCTCTGGCCCCGACAGGGTATACATGCCTCCTTCCCATTCCCTGTTTACAGAGGCCCTGAGAATCTTCTAGGGCAAAAGGTATTCCTTGTATCCTAAGCCAAACCTCCAAACAGGGCTGGCCTTATGGATGAGAGACCCATGCTCAGAAAGACTCTGTATTTGGTTTCACACTCTCAGGTTGCCATCTTGAAATTCTGAGTCATTTTTGAACAAGGGGGGGGGGGGGGAGGTTCACATTTTTGTTTTGCACTCAGGCCCCAACAAGTTATATAGTTGGTTCTGCCTCAGAATGTATTTTCTTATTAAAAACGATCCTGTAGGGGCGCCTGGGTGGCTCAGTTGGTTAAGCGTCCGACTTTGGCTCAGGTCACGATCTTGCGGTTCCTGAGTTCAAGCCCCACGTCAGGCTCTGTGCTGACAGCTCGGAGCCTGGAGCCTGCTTTGGATTCTGTCTGTCTCTCTCTCTCTGCACCCCCGCATTTGTCTCTGTCTCTGTCTCTCTCTCAAAAAGAAATACACATTTAAAAATTTTTTAAAATAAAAAATAAAAAACAATCCTGTACATAGTGATCTGATATAACCCAAACAGGACCAGCGCATCATACTCAAGGCACACTCTATCTTAAAACCGGCACCCATGTCTGGGCCTGGGAACCTAACGGTGTAACACCTGCCGAAAACGAAAAAGCTATTGTCAGGCGATCAGCATCAGGAGAGACTGCAAAAGAAAAAAGCGGGGGGCAGGAGGGATAAACGAAAATGGCTCGAATACAACCCATTCATCAACTGGCACCCGCTGAACGGGTATCGTACTCTAGAAGAGCCCTTACTTTTTATGTCCAAAGTGGATCAGAAGACCTAGGGGCAATGTCCAGTCTCTGCGTCCCACTAGCTGGGTCTGCCTCTCCCAGCCCAGCGCCCCTCACGCATTTCCTCTAGAGCCTTTCACAGAGCACCCTGTGAGGAGCTGGGCTTGGCTGGTGCTCCCCATCTGTAAAACGGGGGTGACGATGGTGACCACGGTGAGTCAGGATCATCAGGGAACCTCAATATGAGAGGCGGGTAGACAAGATAAGGGAACAGAAGTGCTCGGCAAACTGTAGAGTGCCAGGCCAACCAAAGGCTTCTCTTCTTCCACCCGCAGGGTGATGATGCTTTGTCCGTGTTTGGTCCACTGGTCCTCCAAGGTCTTCTCCCAGCGCCCCCCGTCCTCCCATCCAGCCACACGGAAAGCATCCTTGTAGGGCTCTGTTCAACTAGACTATGCCCGTCTCCCCCTCCTCTGCTTCTCCAGGGCTTTGGATGACGGCACACAGCTCCGTAGGTCCTGTGGACCCCTCACGCGTCACGGATTTATTAGAAATCACAGCTACCAGTTGTTCTCCATGCTGTTTGCTCGTTGCCAACCGGGAGCTACCCGTGCAAGGGTGGGGACCATACGTTCCCCTTCTTTTGTCTTCTTACAGCAATTAGGACTCTGCTAGGGGCATGAAACGGGCTCATAAATACTAATATATTCAAACAAGGTAAGCTGAGTCAGTGAGTAGAGCACATAAAGGCATCACTATGATCTCACATAACAATATTTTAGGGGGCATTTCATACCCTGAGAGAAGGAGTGTATCTGATGGACAGGGACACAAGTTTCCATGGTGCCCTAGAAACTGGATGGCTTTATAATCAGACAGACCTAAATTCAATTCTGGTTCCTCTGCCTCTTATTAGCTGTCTGGCTCCAGGCAAGTTAGTTCACTTCTCAAAGCCCCAGATTGTTTCCTCATCTGTAAACTGGGGGGAATCACACGTATCTGGCAGAATTGCTAACAGGTTTAAATGAGTTAACGTGTGTAAAGTCATCAGACGTGTGCTTGGCACACAGACGGCATCCGGTACCTGTTAGCTGCTTTCTCTCGGACTTTCGCTAGATGAAATTCATTTTGAACAGTTAGGACTCCACCAACTATTTGCTTCCTCCTTCCCCAAATCTGGCGTCAGAAAACAGTCCCTTTCAGGAGCCAATCACCTTCATAGATAAAGCTGGTGTTCCCTTACCTCAGGCCCCGTTTGCAAAACAATCAGAGCAAAAGTGTCCTGTTTCCTAAAGGACATTTAACGCCCACTCTACTGCACAGGGCGCGCGCACACGCGCGCACGCGCACACACACACACACACACACAAATACACCCAAGACAAATTTTTTAAAGATAACATTTAATCTTTCTGGGCAGAGACAGAATCATGGGCGAATTAAGGGCAGAACTGTATGTATATATGTCTTTATACCACCTGCCAATTCTTGTCAAGACATTATCTCTTTATGTTCCCGGAACTGAGGGTTAAATCAATATCCATATACTGGTGATGACCACATACGTAGTTGTTGGCAGAAAGGCCAGGGTGGAGGAAAAGTATCTTAAATCTGGAACTATATGGATATCTGCCTTTCGGTGCTGGAAAATTCCTTCCCAAAGGAAGAAGATCAATTCATAGAAGAATTATAACAACGTGACTAACAAAAATGAAGGGGAAAAAAGCCTTGAGTCATAAGAATAATGTCTTTAGACATAAGAAACAGACAGTAGTTTCAATGATGATAAAGAAATAGACTAACCTACAATAATGTCTTTAGACATAAGAAACAGACAGTAGTTTCAATGATGATAAAGAAATAGACTAACCTACATACTTCATATAGAGTTGTGAAAAAAGGCTTTGTATCTGGAAATATTTCACTATGCATCTCAAATTATAGTCTATGTAGATCTGTGTACCAAAGCTGCCACGATTTTTAAGTCTTTTTCCAGGTAGGTGGACTATAGTTATTTTGACAAATTCCAATAGCATTATAAAGGCAGAATAAAAGAAAAACAGGCAGCTGAAAATGTAACAAAATAAGACAACTAAATTAGGGGACCACACATCCGGGGTCTAAATAAAATACGTGATGGTGTGGGCAAGCCCGTAAAGCTTCTCCCGACATTCCGAAGAGACCAGCAATGTTCACCCGTGAGTAATGCGGTCATCCCCACGTTACTGCAACAAAAATATTCGAGCAAGCTACACTGTCAAGTAGTCTATGTGGATTTGTGACCTAAGGAAAATCCTATTAAGAGACCAAAGTGATACACAATGTGAAATATTATACACAGATACACAAATGCACACGAAACTCTTTCTGTCACAAACATATAGGGGCTCTGTTTTCACCTTATCCTTTGAAAAATATAAATAAATAAAAGTTGGCCACCGGCTGTCAGTATCTGTGACATGTGATGTGTGTGCGGCGTGATTCCAAAGCCCTTCGGGCATCTGATTTAACTGACTGACAAAGTGCCGAGGGAAGACACCCTACTTGCTCAGCTCATGGCCAAGGACTCGAGTGATATTTGGACTACAAGGCAAAAAGTACATGCCCAAGTAGATGGAAACCGGGATTGGTTTTTCGCTAGAAATAAAGTCAGGGGTAAGAAGCCCTCTCCACTGAGGCCAGATGGAGACACACAGGTTCCTTGACCATGGGCGGTAGAATAACCAAGGAGTTGACCCCATAAATCTCTGCAATCCTATAAACCATTCTTTTATGATTTCAGCGGAAGTAACACCAAGGGGGTGAGTGGATTTCGCAGCCACATATTTTTTCTTTTTTTTTAATTCTGCAAGAAGTACACAAAGTCAACTTTAAGAATTTACACCGGGGCTCGAAGGTCACTCCCATCTCCAAGGACTGACAGCCAGTGGCAGGATCAGAGTCAGACCCTTATCGGTCTTGCTGTTGCTCTCCAAAGCACAGCACCTCCTCGGCACGAATGCGTTCAGTTACGCCAATGTAGCAAATGTTCATGAACACAATGATCAAGATTCGCCTTTGCCTGTAGCAAACAGGCTCTCTGGTTTAATAGGACACTTCGGTTCTGAATCGGTTCTAGACAATAAAAATGACTACCCGGTCCATCATACCTGGTCAAGGGTCAAGGGACATTTGGGGGCTAGGTTCCCACTTCTCTTCGAGAGCCGGTGCGATTTCAGAAGTCTACCCTGTTTCTAAGAGGTAACTGAAATATTTCCACACAGCTACGTTTTCAAGGCTGTTCCTTACAGCTGAGAGTGGCCAGATCGGTAAGTCCTAGTCAATGGGATACAGGGGGAAGTAGAGCTAGTATTCTAGAAAGTCCTCCTAAAAAGAAGTAAGTCCAGGTGCCTGGGTGGCTTAGTCAGTGAAGCTTCTGACTCTTGATTTCAGCTCAGGTCATTGTTTCACGGTTCCTGAGAACAAGTCCCATGTGAGCTCAGAGCCTGCCTGGGATGCTCTCTCCCTCTGCCTTGCTTTCTCTCAAAAAAAAATAAACATTTTTTTTTTAAAGGAGTAAGTCCACTCTTCTTCCTTACCTCTTCCTCCATTCTGATGCCTGGAATGCATATGGGATGGCTGGCACTTTAGTAGCCATATTGGATCATGAGTATGTCCAAAGATTACACTTGTCTTCTATTTCTTGAAATGGGGGGGAGTGTGATTTCTACTGAAGTTGAACCTAATCCTAACACATCCGCACGGGATTTGAATTGTGATTTCAGAATCTAAGTTTGTTTCCAATCTGTAATCTAAGAAAAATAAAATACTTCTTCAGAGTTATCAGGAGGGTAAAAACAGAGATATTATACACTAAAAGTATTTTGTACATTGAAAATTACTGTACCAATATTAGTATCGTTGCTATTATTTTTCAGTTTATTTCAAATTACCAGAGAAAAGTAGGTCAATGATTGACAAATTAAAGCCAGCTAAAAATAGGAACTCTAATTTCATTTCTCTGGCAAGATTTTTTTATTGGCAGAAAGTGAGTCCAAGATAATTAGTTGTATGAAAGTGAACACAGATTATTAAACATTTCTAATTGTTGTATTCCTAGAAAATTGCTATAAAGACATTCTTTTAGTTACCTGAAAAACAGGGATTCCAGTAGGTTTCTACTGCTTGCTCACCTAAAATCATTTGGACACAGAGCTGAGCCAGGAATCAAGGTGGACGGAGACCCACGGAGGACTCCATCCACAGCACGCTTCAGAACCAGATGTTCAACTACTAGGTCACCTCCAAAAAATGTTTTATCATAAACCAGTATGAAAATAAAGCACACTTTACTTTTAAAAGTATGTAAGGGGCTCCTGGGTGGCTCAGTCAATGAAGCCTCTGACTCCTGCTTTTGGCTCAAGTCACGATCTCGAGGCTCGTGGCATCGAGCCCTGTGTTGGGCTCTGCGCTGACAGTGCGGAGCCTGCTTGGGATTGTCTCTCTCTCCTCTCTCTCTCTGTCACTCCCCTGCTCTCTCTGTCTCTGTCTCTCTCTCTCAAAATAAATAAACTAAAAAAAATTAAAAGTGTGTCATGTCTCTGAAAAATAACAAAATAACAAAAATAACAGTAACCCTCTGTTTTGGGTTACTCTTCACTGTTCTCTCTCCACTAAGCTGGATTCCATTTAACTGAGTAGGAAAAAGAAGGGGTGAGGCTGAGCTGAGAGGCACTGCAGCTGGCAAGGAAAAGAACAGGGTCCCTTAACCACGGTTGGTACTGACCTGTGTGGACTCGGCATCTCAGCTCCTACTATCACATGCTCCCACTCTCTCGTCTACATCGGCGATTTCTCTTGTAGACCGCTTTATCCTTCATCTTAAATGACTTAAACAGAGGGGCGCCCGGGTGGCTCAGTTGGTGAAGCATCCGACTTCGGCTCAGGTCACGATCTCGTGGTCCGTGAGCTGGAGCCTCGCGTCAGGCTCTGTGCTGACAGCTCAGAGCCTGGAGCCTGCTTTGGAGTCTGTGTCTCCCTCTCTCTCTGCCCCTCCCCCACTCGTGCTCAGATGTCTGTCTCTCTCTCTCAAAAATAAATACACATAAAAAAAATTTTTTTTAATGCCTTAAAGAAAATGCAGGTGGGTAGTAGGAGACAGTGTAAATGCATGCCCCATTTCACTTTACAAGGTAGATCCCCCAAGTGAAGAAAGAAAAAAATAACAGACCTACAAGTGTGACCACACAAAACTAGCTTCCCACAGCAGGTGAGGAACACAGTGAAATTTAAAAATTTTTTTTTTAGTGTTTATTTATTTTTGACAGAGAGAGAGAGAGAGAGAGAGAGACAGAGCATGAGCAGGGGAGGGGCAGAGAGAGAGGGAGACACAGAATTCAAAACAGGCTCCAGGCTCTGAGCCATCAGCACAGAGCCCGACGCAGGGCTCGAACTCACGGACCGCGAGATCATGACCTGAGCCGAAGTCGGCTGCTCAACCAACTGAGCCACCCAGGTGCCCCGACACAGCAAAATTCTTAAAAAATCATCTTCATGGAGCATCTGCATAATCTCATGAAATCTCAATCAAAGGGAAACATGGCCGCTGGTTTTCCCCCATTCTTTGAAACGGCTGGTAGATACCTGAACTAGAAACTCCTCTGAATGCAACTGTAACACTGCATTTGCCCAACACTTAGCATTCATGAATTTGGGATTGAGGGAGAAAAAAAAAAACCCTTATACTGATCCCAAATAAATACAGCCTGAATAAACAGCATGCTTTACTACTTACCTAAATGTTCATAAAAATAATACCCCAGTAAAAGAACATATTCAATGTTTATTTTTCAGACTTCCAAAACACTCAAACCTGAGCCTTTTGGCACGCACGAGCACGCACGCGTGCACACACAGGCACGCTCACACTACTACCAGTGTCTAATAAATATGTGCATATAAGATTACACTCATAAGTTTGCATAATGTGCTGCACACGTGTGTTCTATTTTTAAACACCGACTTAGTGAGCTGCGTATACATGTGTTAATCTGAAGACAAATCCTTGTCCCTGACCACAAATGTGTCCTTAAGTGGCATGATGCGACAGGGCAGGACTTTTAACGGCCCACAGGTGGAGAAGTGGTTGTACTGAAGGTTCTTGAATAAGTCATGGAGTCAGAGGCAAGGAATCGACGAGAAATAGGCAGGAGAAAGAAAGAGGCAGGGTGGGGGCTGAGGCCGCTTGTGCATTTGTCCTACGGCCTCAGCCCAGGTGAGAGGAAAGAAAATATCCAAAAAACCAATCGCGACCATTATTCCCTCGGCTTCCAGTGGGAGTGCGACCAAGTACTCTGAGGGCAGATCTAACAGCCAACGTCCGAGGCGGGACACAGGCAGTTTGAGAAATTCCTACCCATCAAGCTTTATTGTGTTATTCCAACTAAGCAGAGACAAAAAGACAAATCTGAGCTCCCGACTTTCATTTATAATTGAACCAGGTCCAGAAGGATGAATCAAGTACCATCTGTAACGCATGCTGCATTAGCAGCCGGGAGAATAAAATATTCAAATTACTCTAGGCTACCTCGCATAATGACAGGGCTACAGAAACCGACTTGTACGTGGGGGGCGGGGGCAAACGAAGAAAAGAAAGTTTTTGTGTTTTGTTTTCTTTTTTTTTTTCAAGTTTATTTTGAGAGAGAGAGAGAGAGAGAGAGAGAGAGAAGGACAGACAGGTAGACAGAGAATCCAAAGCAGGCTGCTCACTGTCAGCAAAGAACCTGACGTGGGGCTCGAACTCACAAACCTGGAAATCATGACCTGAGCCGAAATCAAGAGTCGGACACTTAACCGACTCAGCCACCCTGGCACCCGTTTACTTTTTTTTTTTTTTTTTTTTATTGTTGCTATTTCTGGGCAAGAATCAACCCAAAAAGTGTCATTCTCAAAGAGAGAAAAAAACATAGTTGGGGGTGGTGGGCGCTTTTAACATATTTATTATTCTCAGAAAAAGCTGAAGAAGGGACAGAGGGAAAGAGGGAGGGAGGCAGGAAGAAAGGAAGAAAGGAAAAAGAGGTGGGGGAGGGAAGTGCTGTCCCCAAATTCATCAATTTAGAATCCTTCTCCCTTTAGATACAGAATCCTGTGGTTCTAGTACCTTCCTTTGTGTACACAGGGGCACTATTTGGGGGAGGGGGCGCGGGTGGAGTCGAGCTGCTCATTCTGATACCGCTAATCAGGGCTGCCGAAACGTGTGACATGGTAAGTGGCTGTAGCCCCTAGCAGTAGTCAAGACGGAGTGACAGGCTCCATTTAAGATGTCACTGCACATAATAAAGTGTAAAACTATACTTAAAATAAACGAGATAGAAACAATAAACTTGACTCAGTATTTGAACTTTTACAGACACACGGAGCCTGGGAGAGAAAGCATGTGTGCTCTGGGACTTTGCAGAGGCTCCTGGTTCTACGGTGCTTTTACGACTCTCATTTCTGGGAGATCCGGTCAGACTCCAAGTGCAGGTCAAGTGGTTGTAACTTATCATGTGAACTGGGCATCTGACTCGCTCACAGCCCCAAACCTGAGGGGGGCAGCAGCACAAGCCACGCCAAGGGCCAATCCGAGAGTCACCGTCTTCCCTTCAAACGCCTCGGAAAGGGACGTGAGCGCGCTTCCGTGTCCTGGTTCCGGAAGTTTCTCTCGGCTACGGTTCTCTGTGCCCCCAAACGTCCACCTGTGCCTTGCTGCAGCTTGGTTTCATCTCTTTGGAAGGTTTAACGCAATATTGTCAAGGCTGGTTGGCCCCAAATTGGAATGATACTTTTTTTTCCCCCTCCAGGGCCTGCAATTACTGTTACATGTGGGGGTGGATTCAATGTCAAAGCAAATGTTTTCCTTATGTTTCTTTCTTTAAAAAAAAATAAAATAAAAGCATAAATGGGAGCCAGCAGACAAAGCTGAACCAGCCACCCAGCCTTCTGAGTCATAGACAGGCACTGAACGTGGACTTCCTTGTGTGTTAGACTTGGGGGCTTCAGCTCCGGTGACCCCAGCCCCGAAATCTGTTAATGCCACACGTAAGGGCAGAGCTTGGAATGAACCGCTACGCCCTGCTAGCACAGCACATTACTGGAATTTGGGCTCAGTCAAAATAATGTTATAATCTACTGCCTATATATTAGTTACCATTTCCACCTTCTATCCTAGCTGCTTGGCTTAATGACTTTTAGCAAAGTGCATGTAGTCCAGTGTCCAGAACTAGAATCAAAAAAGAGAATAAATGGGGGCCTGGCTGGCTCGGTTGGTAGAACTCGTGACTCTTGATCTTGGGCTTGTGAGTTCAAGCCCTGTGCTGGGCGTAAACATAAAACATTTAAGGTTGTTATCATCCACAGGAAATAAAAAGCAATGGCGGAGTGCCTGGGTGGCTCAGTCGGTTAAGTCTCCGACTCTTGATTTCGGCTCAGGTCATGATCTCACTGTTCATGAGATCGAGCCCCATGTCGGGCTCTGTGCCGACAGCACGAAGCCTGCTTTGGATTCTCTCTCTCTTGCCCTCCCCTGCTTGCTCTCTCTTTCTCTCTAAGATAAAAAAAAAAAAAGGCAATTGCAAAGTTGCATGAATTAAAAAATAACAATAATAATAATTAGCAGCCCCCGCTGCAAAGCCTGGGCAGCCCCTTGCCATTAAGGGTGACCCTGACCTTCTAGGGTATCCAACCTGACTCCTCTTAAGAAGAGGTTTGTTTGGCCTTCTCTTGAGCTTAACTTTCCCTTATACTTCCTCATCATTCCATCCAGCCTGGCACTCTTATCATTTGGTCAGTCAGCAAGTGTTTGGTGAGCATCTAGTACGTTGTCAGGCACCGAGAGCCCAGCAGACACTCAAGACGTGCCAGTGGAACTGACCAAACCGAAAGGAAAAAGCAACAGACTTTGGTTTCAAACATCTTGACTGCTGGAGGGAAAAGAGAGTGAGAAAAAAAAGTGAATCACCGAACTAGCACACTTGGAGGGAGGCTAGGTGTAATCCCACCTCGTCCTGTGCACTCTAGTCTTGCACTTGGCTGGCTGCTGGAGAGGAAAAGAAAGGCTGCATCATGGATTCTGAAGGTGACGGAATAGGAAAGAAGTGAGGGGAGGCAGGTTTCCACCCGGCCACAGGCCCTGGGAGTCCCCTTCCTGCCGTGCTCTGATAGGGCTCATTAGGCGGGGACCCTTCTGTCACCTGCTTTTCCCATGTCCTCGACTCCGTGGAGCAGAGATCAATCCCCAGCATCAGGGCACATCTAAAACCTGCCACTTCAGAGTCTGTCTGCAGCTCGCAATGTCACTTCCCACCAAGCCGGGCTGCAGTCACTCGGAGTGGGAGTTTTATTAGCCATAAGCCATGACACCATGCAATGATATATTTAAGCAATAATGAACAAGAAAACAGTGGTTGCCTGAAACAACCATTGAAGTGGTAAAAATAACCAACGGTGTTTTGTGAACAAAGTGCTACGTGCAGAGTAGATTCTGTAAGAAGCAAAATAACACGGGCTTCGGGGGGCCGGGGGGGGGGGGGGTGGGTTGGGTCAAGTTGTAGGACCGAAGAGGGGAAACTTGCTGGGGAACATGAAATACTGCAGGAACGTCAGGTGGTCGTGGCCGTGGCTCCGAGTGGCCAACCGGATGGTCGGAGTCAATCCGCTGTCCGACCAATAATCCCACGTGTCCCAGAGCTCAGCTTGCCTACAAAGTCCAATTGCCTCAAAAGCCATGAAAGGCCATTTCAAATTATAAAAGTATTAGCGTTGCAGTGGAAGATAAGAACTACAGGAGCATTTGCTCAGTCTTAGGAGATCCGAATAGACCCAAATGTTCGCTTTGAGCGGCCCAGCTGAGGTACGGACCTCGGCCTGGCCCGCAGACCTCACGGGGTTTTACTGGGTCAAAGCAACCTGTGTGAGAGCCTGAGTCAGTGCAGGCTGGGCTACAAAATAGAAGCAGCATGATTTAGAGGTTTAAAAAAAAAAAAAGGCTTAAAGCGGCTTGGAAAAATGCCTTTTAAAAGTCTTTTCTTCCTTCTCTGTCAATACCCAATTGGCTGCAGGTGTAACACTGACTTCATGGGCCAACTATGCAAAATGGGTAATATAATTTACGTGATTAGGAGGGTGGGTGAGATAACACCTTTCAAGCCCTTAAAACTCTTTAAGGTAGTTTGGAAGGTGAAACATAACTTTGGGGCTGCTATTTAAAAACCAACCTCTTTGTGTTCCCTATTTGGTCACACTCCAGACAATAATAGAAAATACGAATCTTAAGTGTGAAAGTTACGACTAGGTTACAACGAATGCCGTTCACTTAGAACTGTTCAGGTCCTGTGTTCACATTTTGAAAACTTACAATGTTTCATGACTTTTTTCCACTTGTACTCTTTGAAACTGAATCTCAAAGTCACGGTCAGCTCATCAAAAATATCACTGGAGTCCCTGGTCGGGTTATATCCTTGAAACCCAATGTAGTTTATATACATCTCCCCTCCAAGAATCTGCCCACGGGGGCAGTGATGTTCTCTGTCTTGTTCATTGCTATAGCTTCTGTTCTTGGCGCAAAAAAAGGAGCCCCATAAATATTTGATGCGTCTTCCTCTTGACCAAAAAAATAATAAAATCTAGATCAGCGAGTTTCAGAAATCTAGCTACAAACCTTACCTTCGCTTCACTAACTCCAAACACCGTGCAACTCCCAATGTATCACTGACCTAAGAGGGTTGAGTTCTTCAGCGAGTTGCTACATAAATATAAAAAATTCTCTCCTTATCTAGACTTTATCTTTTTAAAGCGTTTATTTAACATTTATTTATTATTGAGAAACAGAAAGAGACAGAGCATAAGCATGGGCATGGGAGGGGCAGAGAGAGAGGGGAAACACAGAATCTGAAGCAGGCTCCAGGCTCCAAGCTGTCAGCACAGAGCCCCACACCACATGGGGCTCGAACTCACGAACCACGAGATCATGACCTGAGCCGAAGCCAGACGCTTAACAGACTGAGCCACCCAGGCGCCCCTAGACTTTATCTTTGACAACTGTTTGAATTATGATTTTTGTTGCATCATCACATTATGACTTCTCTGGATCCCAATCTTTACCCTTCCCCTCTGCACACATGTTCCTATGTCATGATAAGCCTAAATGCATATATTTATAAATAAGTATACAGACATCCAGAGTTGGTACTAAATACATTACCTTCCTCCATTTGTCTCATAATCTGGCGAGCTACGCAACATCCCAGGAATTCTCAAATCAATTTTCCTCTAGTGAGTGGATTTTAGGGTTCTGGTATTTTCATTACATAGGCTTCTATTCTGAATGACCAGAATTCACGTGATGCTTTTTACATTTCTGGACTATGCACACAACGTTAGGGTGTCCTAAGATCCTACGGCCAAGTGTATTTTTTTTTTTAAATCACAGCAAAGAAAAAGTAATTATAACTGTGAGCATAGGTGTATGGCATTTCTGTGTAAAAAATGTGTGAATTATTTCTTTGGAAACAAACAAACAAAAAAAACGCTCTTCTAATTTTTAACCCGTTTTGCAATGCCCAAATTAAAGGGGCCCTTTTTAAAAATTGAGGTTTCCAACTGACCCCACTGTTTTCCAGAAGACTACCGAGACGGGGGGGAAATCCACCAGCCTTTTTGTGACAGGACTTGAGCTACGTAGGGCAGCGTGAGGGAGGGAAGGGGGCTAGTCTTTGTGCCCGGCCATCCCTGTGCAATGCTATTCGCATAATATGACAATGATGGCTTACATCAAAAGCCACAGTGCAAATAATCCCCTTCTCCATGCCATCCCGAAGTAAAAGCCGGCCCCTCAGAATGAGAGGCAAGGTGCCAGCATTAGATAGTCCTTGTAGGCCAGCTAGCTCTGCACAGAGGGGAAGGCAGGGGAGTTTTCTTCCTGAATTGGGTTTTACGATGAATGCTGACTGGCACCAGGAGGCTACCTTGGGCCCCCAGAGCCTTCTTAAAACCCTGGCAGCCAGCCAGGGAAGCTCCAACTTTGCGGCCCAGAGAGAGCCATGTTGGCAGCTTGTCAGGAGCCAGGGAGTTACACGGCGCCCTGGGGGTAATAATATTTTCCAGAACGCTCAGGCTAATAGTCCCATGACGGGCGATTCGAAGGACTATAGGTATGCTCTTCCCTGTCCGTGGTGTTGAGGCTCCCATCCATCTCTGCAAAGTGCCGAGGCCACACTCCGCTGACCTTCAATGGCAGAGCTGGGGACACATCCTTTGTTTCACGCCACTTCATGAGGGTGCTCCATTCAAGCCAAGTCTGGCTTCTACTTGTTGTCATGCTCTGAATTATTTTAAGAAAAGAACATGTTGTACATGTACCTGGAGGCATTCTGGCACCGGATGCCTTTTTCTACCTTCTTTTAAAAAAAAAAAAAAAGACCGGTCCCACAATTACCTATACATAAATACACAGTAAAGATCCACACTGGTTTAGGAGGATGTCCAGCTGACACCCTGGTTTCTCTCTAGATCAGCGAATTGGAATCTTCCGTTGTTTCTCTGAAGGCAGCTGCAGAAGCCGACGGTTGACGAGCTCTGTTCTTCCACCGAAGGTCCGAGTAGGGAGAAGCTGTGTTTCGTCTCCCCGGATTCATCCTTAGCTCCTGAAATGTTAATCTCTTTAATTTCTCTCATCACGATGGTTTTTAGGGGGGCCTGGGTGGCTCAGTTGGTTAAGCATCCGACTTCGGCTCAGGTCATGATCTCAAAGTCCGTGAGTTCGAGCCCCACATCCGGCTCTCTGCTGACGGCGCAGAGCCCGCTTTGGCTCCTCTGTCTCCCTCTCTCTCTGCCCCTCCCTCTCTCTCTCTCCCTCAGTCTCCCTCTAAAAAATAAACATTAAGAAAAACATGATTTTCAATTCTTAGCATCACCTTTAATACTACTTAGAAATGCGTAGGGTTCTCTGTTTACATTTTATTGATGGAAAAGATAAAGACGGAGGAATCGAGTTCGCACCTCCCAAACGTTCAGATACAAGAGATCCGTGGTGCCACGGAGCCTGCTGGGTGAGCTGAGTCAACTTCAGGGGCTGTAGTACAATCTATGATGCACCATCCCAAAAAAAGATGGAGTGTAACATGCCCACAAAGCCGATCTGTATCACCTTAATATGTAGATCTCTCTCTCTCTCTCGCACACACCCCTCTATTTGTTTTAGAACAATAAACTGCATTTCGTTACCCTGTTGAAAAAGTAGGGTAGCCATTTCTCTTTACACAACGACTTTTTTTCAGGCCCCGCGAGGCAACAGCATTGAAACCCACATACAGGTTGATGCCAGTTTTACGTGTTGAAACAAACCAGTCACTCTTTCTCCTGCTAAGCAGTTAAATTAGAGAGTATTCAATTAATAACAGCTGAATATTCTGTCACATTTAGGAAGATGTATGGTAAGACAAGCGAGTTGTGATGTATCTGACAGAAATGATAAAGGTTCTCCCGACACAGTCTGGCAGATACTTGGCTCCTACCGCGGCTCTTTCTCATGTTCTAAAACGTCAGCAGCACAGACCCAAGATCCAGCACTGGCTTCAAGAAAAGAAACACTCCAAAGCGAATCAGGGGAGCCTCTGCCAAATTCTCGAAAGGTGTCCAGCCTCTGCTTTTCCCCCATGAGCCACGGACCCGTGTTCCTGTCCCTAAGCGAGCCGGGCACTCAGGCATCAAGACAGCAGGTGCAGTCATCTGGGGATCCTGGGCACGCCGGGTGGGGCCCAGACAGGACGTCCCCCCACCCCCCACCTGCCCAGCCCAGGCTCGCAGAGATACGCGCTTTCCCCAAGCCCGCGCCTCTAATGGCCAAGCGAAAATGCTTTTCTTGTTACCTATTCCTCGAGAAGCAGGAATGTTGACCCCTTCCTGACCACATTAAACAGAAATCCCCCCTCTCAGGGGCCTTTCAAGGCTGCCTGGCCCCTTCGGAGCAGGAGGGAACAGTTCAGACTGCATTTATCCCTGCTCCCAACACTGGGAGCCTTTATCCACATTCCATTAGCAAACCGCTCAGGCCCAAATTGAAAAGGAAAGAAAAGAGACCACAGTAAAATTGCTAACATACGGGGAGTAACAGAGCAATGCATGACACAGTCCTAGGACACTCTCCCCCGCCCCAGATCCACCCCCGCAGCCCCCGGCGGGCCAGCCACAGTGGCCCGGGGTGGGGGGGGGGGTGGGGGTGCCACTCTCATTTCCGAGAACCCACAGGGTCAAAGCCACACACTGGCTGTGTCGCTCACAGACGGCACTGGCAGAACGGAGCGAGGGCAAACGCGGTCTCACAGGACGCGACGTTAACTTCCAGGCAGCTCCTTCTCGAAAACTGAAGTGTCCGTGCCGAAGAATGAGGAGAATTCAAGCAGCCCTGCTTTCGCACGGAAGCGATCGGAGCATTCGTCTAGAGTTTTGTTTTCAAAACAAAGGCGAAAAGTTGTTGACTTAACTCGAGATCGGTCTTTGCAAAATGGGGTTGCGCCACCTAAGAAACCCCAGAACCCCATGCTGTGCACTTTTTTACAATTACGAAAGAATCGGAAGAAACAAAAAAGCCTAGCCAATATTTTGCGCTTCTTCACAACTTTTCTCTGGCCGTGTGGACAGGATTCATGTCGTTTTCACTGTCCTCCCACTAACTCCATCAACAAAAAATGTGCAAAACACAAACTTACTCATGTCTGCTATTAAGAAATCAAATTCAGGGGGCGCCTGGGTGCCTCAGTCAGTTGAGCGTCCGACTTCAGCTCGGGTCACGATCTCGCGGTCCGTGAGTTCGAGCCCCGTGTCGGGCTCTGTGCTGACAGCTCGGAGCCTGGAGCCTGCTTCCGATTCTGTGTCTCCCTCTCTCTCTGCCCCTCCCCCATTCATGCTCTGTCTCTCTCTGTCTCAAAAATAAGTAAAGGTTAAAAAAAAAATTAAAAAAAAAAATCAAATTCAGGGGCACCTGGGTTAAGCGTCAGTCGGTGAAGCATCCCGACTCTTGATTTCGGCTCAGGTCACGGTCTCACGGTTCGTGAGTTCGAGCCCCACATGGGGCTCTGCACTGACAGGGCAGAGCCTGCTTGGGATTCTCTCTTTCCCTCTCTCTCTCTCTCTGCCCCTCCCCTGCTCATGCTCTCTCTCTCCTTCTCTCTCTCAAAATAAATAAAATAAATAAACTTAAAAAAAAGAAATCAAAATCATCTCCAAAACCCTTTCAAGTTACAATCTTTCAAAATTCTCATGCCCAAACTCACACACCATCCCCCTGCAAAGAGACTGAAAAACTGATGCCCCAGACTTTTCCCAAGGGCAGAAAGCACTTACACGATCATGGAAAGGCCTCACCTCCTTGCCCCAGTGGCAGAGGCCGAACCATCTTGGCAGACTATATCAGCGGATTCACTACACTCTTCCCCGGATCAAAATGCCCCTTGATTGTTTCAGGTTCCACAGAATTATGATTACTGCCAACTTTCCCCTCTACTCTATTGGCAAATGCCTTGGATGAATAAAGCCCTCGTGGTGTTTATGAGCGCAAGATCACTTTATTCCCCTAATACACCCAGTGACACCGTGGGGCAACAGACCCTACCACTTAATTAGATTATAGAACTGTCAGGAATGGGTGAGGTCTTGAATTTATATTCCAATTGATATTTAATAGAGCTTAACAATTCCCCCCTCTCCTCCTTCCATATTCTGCAACCCCCCCCCCCCCCCCCCCCCCCCCCCCCCCCCCCCCCCCCCCCCCCCCGTCTTCGTTCTCAGATCTTGTTCTAGGATGGAACTATGGCTCGCAGTATCTGGTAGGGTAGCACCTACACACCAGAGGCCGGTTTTGCTTAGAAAAGGCTCTGGTTGTGGTGCCAGCAGAAGAAATTATGGGGAAGCCTCTTTCTTAAGAGCTTGTCCTGTGCCTGCCTAAATGTCCAAGCATTCAGGGTGCAAAACAAAAATCTGACGTGAGCTAAATGGACATGCTGATTGACGACCCCTTTAACTTGTTCATTTCTTGGGAAGTCACTTTGAAGCCTCCACGGCACTTGAAAGGAAATGGTGCTGACACTTCCTCAAAGCCAGGGATCACACAAAGGGAAAGAGAGCTTTTAGAGCCAGCGATTCTCAAACATTTGGGGCTTGGGACCCCTCCACGTTCTTAAAAAGTTCCTTAAGCCCTCCAAAGAGTTTGTGTTCATATAGATAATAGCTAACGGTGTTTACTGTATGAGAAATTTGAAACTAGAAAATTTAAAATGTCTATTCATCCATTTTAAAACAGTAATAAGCCCACTACATGTTAACATAAATGTTTTTTATGAAAAATGCTATTTTTGAAATTAAAAATATGAGAAAAATGTTTTACATTTTTGTAAATCATTTTTTTTTAATTTTTTTACGTTTTCATTTTATTTTTCAGAGAAAGAGTGAGAGCAGGGGAGGGGCAGAGAAAGACACACACACAGAATCCGAAGCAGGCTCCAGGCTCTGAGCTGTCAGCGCAGAGCCTGACGTGGGGCTTGAACCCACAGACTGAGATCATGACCTGAGCCAAAGTTTGACACTTAACCAACTGAGCCACATAGGTATCCCAACATTTTTGTAAATCTTTTTAATGTGTGACCTAATAGAAGGCAGGGGGGTCCTCATATCTGCATTCAGTCCTTGGCGACATCATATACCATGTAGCCTCTAGAAAACTCCACTGTATACTCATCAAAGACTGAGTGTGGAAAAAAAAAAAAAAAAAAAGAAGGCAAATAATGTCTTAGTATCATTATCAAAATAGTTTTGACCTCCTGGTTCCCTGAAAGGGTTTGAAGATCCCCCAACCATCTTTGGAGAACTGCATGTAGCACTGGAGAATTTCAAAACATTTTATGGATACAACACAACAGGCATGAACAGGTCAAATCGCCCTTCACTCCCCCAGTCTCCACTCTGATCATCATAGCTCATTACACGATACATAAACCATTGGTTACAAGTTACAATGAAGACAAATCTGACTATAGGCTTTCTGCTCCAGAACTTACCCTGCTAGTTCTTATAAAACGTTCTTACCTAGGATATAAAATAAGGAACACTTAAAACTAAACAGAAGAAAAAGGAAAAACAAAGTCTTCTCCAAGCCTCCTACAAGCTACCTCTTGTTCTAGTATCCAGACTGAGATAAAGCTGCGTCAGCCAGGGACAGAGCCCCAAGGCAGCAAGATGGCAAGAGGACATCATACTATTTCAGATCGATTTCACTCCCCCTGGCCCTCCCCACCGAGAATAGCCAGACCAGACATCAAGTATGAGTGTACTTTTTCTTTTATGGGTTTTTTTTTCTTTTTAATGCCCTTGTTTGAGAATATATTTTAGTTGCTAAGAAACTAGTTTCTTATTGTAGATTCAGTGAGAGTAAAGATAAAGCAACTGTCAAAATAGCATGTTATTTTGACAGTAGCCATATCATAACCATAAATGATACAGTTTATCTGTACATTTTTACCTTCACTAATGGGGTCTAAATACTGTATTCTCAGATATCTCATACATACACAAAGACACACACACACATGCTTTTTAATAAGGCCACCACATAGCAATGAGCACTCCGGGAACATGAATGAATGAACACACACACACCACTCAGCCCAAATGTGAAAGTTCCTTTTATTTATTTATTTTTAAATGTTTATTTTTTTGACAGAGAGAGCACATGTGCACAAGCAATGTGGCGGGGGGGGGGGGGGAGTGGGGAAGGAGGAGAGAGAGACAGAGAAAGACAGAGAGACAGAGACAGAAAGGGAAAGAGAAGGAATCCCAAGCAGGCTCCCCGCTGTCAGTACATAGAGTCTGATGCGGGGCTCGGAACCATGAAATCATGACCTGAGCCAAAATCAAAAGTCCCACGCTTAACCCATTGAGGCACTCAGTCGCCCCGTAAATGCAACTTTAGCAAAGTACAAACACTCTACTGGCTTTAGCTCAGTGTTTACTACGTGTGAAGTATTTTTTTTAAAAAGAGATAAAACTGCCTTTTATTTTATTATTGTTTTAATGTTCATGTATTTATTTTGAGAGAGACAGATAGTAGGTATGAGCAGAGGAGCAGCAGAGAGAGAGAGGGAGACAGACAGAGAATCCTAAGCAGGCTCCGTACGGTCAGCACAGAGCCTGACTTGGGGCTCAACGCCACACACCCTGAGATTATGATCTGAGCCCAAATCACGAGTCGGATGCTGATCCAACTGAGCCACCCAGGTGACCTGAAATTGCGTTTTTAAAAAGTAATACACATTGTCTTCTAAGCAATAATGTTTTTGCTTAAATCCTAACTTTTTATGTAAAGCAAAAAAGGCTTGGGTAGGGCTGTATTCACTCAAATCATCATTCCTACATACTGACTCTCAGTCCCTCAGAGGATGGTAACCACCATCGGACAAGGCAGACCTTCTATACTGGCCTGCTTGGTCTGTGGTTCTCCTGAACTGGGCACTTGGGCTTTGATTGGGCACCCTCCCATCCCCTCACCCATCCGTCCCAACATCCCCTAGCTACTGTCCTTGTAGAAAGCTTTTGGTGTGGTCAAACGGTCCAGGCCTCGCTTATTTTTTTTTTTTAATGTTTTATTTTTTTTTTATTTTTGAGACAGACAGAGACAGAGCACGAACGGGGGAGGGGCAGAGAGAGAGGAAGACACAGAATCCGAAACAGGCTCCAGGCTCTGAGCTGTCAGCACAGAGCCCGACGCAGGGTTCGAACTCACGGACCGTGAGATCTCGACTTGAGCCGAAGTCAGACGCTCAACCGACTGAGCCACCCAGGCGCCCCCAGGCCTCGCTTATTTAACAAAAGCAAGTTCATGTGAACGATCAAATCTACCAAAATCTCCAGCAACTCAAACCAAATACCTGAATCTATACTTCATCACATTTCTGTTTGGCTGACAAGCAGTTTGGGGCAGAAATGAAGGAAAAACAAAAATAGATCTTCATCTCCCTGTGTCTACCTACCGAGGGACTAGTAATAACAAATGCTATTCATCATCACTTTCACCTATTTCTTAGGGCAATTACCCTTAAAACTCTATCTAAGGAACAGTAAGCGGTTGTTAAAAATCATTATTTGAAAATAGTATGGCAACATGGAAAAGTTCTATACTGTTTTGTTAGTTTAGTCATAAGCAAGATGTTGGTGCATGTTCCAATTCTAGCGATCTCACCTACGTCTCTATCTATGCATCTCTCAGTCTACAAATGGATAAAAACGAGCGAGATAACAACAAAAAATGCAGCGTGTTGCTGTATCTGAGAGGACAGGATTGTCGGTATTTCTTTCTCTTGTTGCCCCAACTCTCTGTGCTGCTTTAACAGCGTCTGGATAATCACAAAGAGAAGGAAGGACATCTTAGGAATTCAGCCGTACTTGATTTTCCCTACTTTGGGGTGGCTTGAAAAGTTTTACCAGAGGTAGTAAGACCTATCCAGCAATGTCAAGGTTAGGCTAAAATCAAACCTATGATTAGAGTTGTAAGTGGTTTCTTCCTGGCTTCCTCCTCATAATGCTGATCCTCCTTGAACTGGAGAAAGATGTCCTGTCTTCTCTACCACCAACTACCACATCCCCCCTCCATCCTGAGGTGCTTCCGTAAGATCAGGGTGGTATTTTCAAATCCTCATACAAGATCTGAGGCAATGTGGTGATCTTTCTCCTCATCCAGAATAAAGGACAGATGTCATGGCCGTCTGTTCCCCATGACCAACAGCCCCCGCTTCTCGTCAGCTCCAGGAGAGCCTCCTCTGAATTCAGCCAAACCGCAATGTGTAAACACTTCTGCTGTGAGACTCGAATTTGGTGATAGAAATTCCAAGAAGCCAGAGGCTTCTGCAAAATAAGTGAATCATAGGGAAAAAATCTGCTCTTTTCTGATTGACCCTTTTAATGACGTATTATTTAACCTTCGATGATCGAGGTCACAGAGCCTGCCATGACCTCTTCTAATGACTATTAAGCTGACCTTAGGCAACAAAGCCAGCAGGAATGAGAATTGATTAGGAGAATGTGCTGCCTCTTTCTGAAGAGGCCGGACCTAGAGTTCTTATTTCCACTTAATTATCTCTTGGCCTGTCCTCTGATACACATGACTGCTTCTAGAAGCCAGCAAACCGGAATCACGAAGCAGTGGAAGTCAGGTGAACCCCCATGAACTGTCTCTCCCTGCTCTCCCTGGGGACGTGGACACACACACACACACACACACACACACACACACACACCCCTTTGATCACACCATTACCATTTATGGTGTGATATGGTCTTTCGGTATCTTCTGTTTTGAATAAAGAATCTGAGGCTCTTAGTGTTTAACACTTTGCATCTCAAATGCTGCTGATCTATTTGTGTAATTTGTCAAACCGAAAGTAAAAAAAGAATGCATGGTGTCCACACTATTTCCCATATTGGCTGAACTTCATTTTGAGCTTAAAACGGTGGGGAGACCTTTCTTCATGGGTTGTTTGGCATATATTATTTTAATACTCACAATCAGTGTATATGTTAGGAGATGGAGTAAGAAATATTTCTGCTGTGCTATGTAAACCTTATCTCCCAGCTGTCAACCTTGAATCTAAACAAAATTCTAAAGCTGTCTGACCCCACCATGGGACACAATTCCTCCACAAATATGCAGGCTGTGATCTTCCTTGGTCTCACTGCAACTCAGGTCAAGTCCTTGGGCATCACCAAGGTCCAGCACATGTCTCCACTCAAAGGATTATTAATTATCTCACAATTGCTCTACTCTTTAGCCCAGGAAGAAACGGCAAGCAAAATCCTACTTTGCTTATTCTTCATGTGCAAGATGGCAGATACTTTCATTTCTAGCGCGCCCATGGTCGTTCAAGATTCCGAGAGGTGCAGTTACTTGCTTACGGTTACGGAGTCGAGGGCTGTTCTAATCTAAGATCCAGCGAGCAGAACACAAAATACACAAAAATGTATTGTCCTAGTTACATCTGTAATAGGCCAAGAATATAAACATGACCGAACTTGTCTTCGTCCTAGCTTTTGCAATCTTTTCTTGTACTTTCAAATATATACATGAAACACACACACACACACACACCCGTATGGATGCCACATTAACATAAACAAGAGAGTAACAAACATAGTACTCTCTACTGTCTGGATCTGCTAAAAGGAAAAAGATCATTCTCAAATTCACTAGTATTTAAATCTGGAAAAAAAGGAATTTAGTGGCCAAATAAAATGTAGAGTCAGAAGATTGGAATTTGAGCTAGTCGTCGGTCACTTTTGAGTTAGGTGCCCCCTGGAAACCCAGGTTGCTGAAGCCTGAGCTCCTCACTTGCACAAAGGGAACGATACCCCTCAAGGACTCGCGGGATAATAAAATGAGACAATGCGGTGATTTTCATGTTTTCTGAAACATGAAATCCTTCCTTTAGGATTATCTGGAAGCACCATATGTAAACTAGACGAAGGCGGCTACACTCCAGAAGAGAAGTGAGATCCTGTCCCAAGTCACCTCAACCTCACCCCATGTACCCACAAGCAACCATGAGGACCCCATGGAATTCTGTGCAGAAAAATTGGAGATAATTCATATAAAGGCAATATAAAGCTGTTGTTGCTAGGGGCCCTGAGTGGCTCAGTCGGTTTAGTGTCTGGCTTTGGCTCAGGTCATGATCTCGTAGTTTGTGAGTTTGAGCCATGCATCAGGCTCTGTGCTGACAGCTTGGAGCCTGGAGCCTGCTTTGGATTCTGTGTCTCCTCTCTACCCCTCCCCATCCCTCAAAAATAGACATTTAAAAAATAAAAAAAAAACTGTTGTTGCTAAAAGAAGGACTGATAAGAAATCTAGACAGGAAACACATAGAAGAAAAAAAAGACAACTATTCAGCATAACTTTCTCAAGTGACACTTAAAAGTTTGACTACTTGTTAGCACTTTTACCTACAAATACCATGCTAAGTGACCAAGATGTGTGAGCACAGTGCTCCCTATTAATTTATTATCCGTTCGGAACCTATTGCACCAAGAGGCCAAGCACAGGAACAATAATTCTGAATACTTGTGACACCTAAAAGCTGGCTTTCTTAGCTTTTCTTTGGCCATAGGAAAATTAGAGTCAATACTTTATTTCCAAATACTTAGGATGGCCACTTAAAATATACATGTTATACTGTTCTTTTTACTTATTTATTTTTAATTTTAGAAAGAGAGACAGGGGAGGGGGGCAGAGGGAGAGAGAGAGAATCTCAAATAGGCTCCGTGCTGTCAGTGCAGAGCCAGACACAGGGGCTCGAACTCATGACCCATGAGATCATGACCTGAGCCAAAATCAAGAGTCAGATGCTTAACTGACTGAGCCACCCAGGCGCCCTGGAGAGAGAGAGAGAGAGAGAGAATGAGAGAGAGAGAGAACGAGCCCAACATGGGGTTCAATCCATGACACTGGGATCATGACCTGAGCCCAAATCAAGAGTCAGACGCCCCATATACTGTTCTGTTATAAAATAATCAGAGGCCTTTCCTGGGCATTGCTCAGGGCCATGTGGCAACAGCGTTATCAGTGAGAGATTGTTTCAATTCTGATATTTAGAAGGTGTCATGGAGGCCACCTGGGAGGATCCTTCAGAAGCACATGGCTCAGGAATGTCAACTCTGGTTGGACCAGACAGCACAAGTATCCGGAGGAGAATGGAACTCAGGATTATATCGACAGCCATGGCCCTTGGTCCCATATGTACATCTGAAGGCATGAGCCAAATTCACTAAGAGACTTCTGAAGGCTCTTGGAGAGGTCTGACCTCAAGATGGTCTCTCACTCAGCTCACGTCTTTATTAGACACCTCACAGAAGGAGTGAATTGGCAGAAAATGCTTAGAGCCTTTGCCCTAACCTGTAGCTGCTTGACTAAGTTCACGACTAACGACTCCTGAATTGATAGTGTTACTATTACTTTCTTTGGGTGCTTTACGTTTAGAGGATGCAACTCAACTAGAAGATTCAAAGCCACTTACTGGGTTGACCGTGTTGAGAAGCAGGGAGGCACCTCATCTGTGGTTCTCTATGCGCTTTCCAACACATTAATTATTACAGCACTCTGGCCAAGAGACAATATTATCAGCCCAATAAGATAAGGGCAGAAGTGTAGGTGTTGATATAACTGTTATTGTTAAGATGAAGTCGCATTTGGATTAATAAAGGCTCGATCCTTTATGAAGTACTTTCAGCAGGCAGCATGTGATGATAAAGGGAAGTCCCAGGGCAGCGTCGGGGAAAGACAGAATTCAGTAATTCTAATTTCCAGGCCATTGCTCAGTCTGTGGCCCATGCTTTCCTTCTATTTTTCACTGTAAAGTTTAAGTTCCCTGCTCTGATATTTTTCCTTGGTCGGAGAGGCAATGTGGCACCGTGGGAAAAAAAAATATGGATTCTAATATCAGCTTTGCTAGTATCTAGTAAACGTACTTAGATATGTGACCTTGAGCAACTTTCTTCATCTCTCAGACTCAGTTTCTCCATCTTTAAAATGAGAATAGAAGTATTAACCTGTAAGTCTGATGTAGGTAATAAAATATTACCACCTAAGTTTGGTGTCGAGAAGAAAAATATTACCTCCCAAGTTTGGTATATTACACGGAATAGTCTTGCAGATGACAAGTAATCAACCAAGATACCATCCCTCCCTTCCCTCCTGCACTCCCCCCAGTCCCCACATACCCTATCTTTTTAGATACAACACTAGACCAAATAGCTCAACTAAGATTTGGGACCCACGTAAAATCTCCACCTATGCTGATGAACAAACTTCCCTCAGATTACCTATATGTTGTTCTCCCCCTGCCCTATAGGGTTGTTGCAAAGATCCAAGAAGGCAATGGATCTAAAGACATTGGGTATGGAGGCTATACAAGTATATCAGAATAGCCGTGAGTGATATAGTCACTTCACATAAGAAAGCTGTGTTCAGTAACTATTTGCTCATTGGACACATAAGAGGTTGTGGTTGGAAGCTCTTCAGTAGTGAGTGTAGATGATTTGTGTTATCTCAATCCAAACATAAAGAAATAAGGAACTATAGAATGGAGAGAAAGGAATCTCCTAAAGTTACAAGATTAGGCTAGAAATGAGCGTAGGAAACATAAGCTACCACTGAGTCAGACACATTACTTTGAATTTCAACTTGGTGTTGAACGTGGGTGTCGTCTGCCTGTGTCTTCCGCTATTTCTGAAATTCTGCTAGTGTTCTCTGCTGTTCTGTGACCTTACCTCTCACTGTTATCTTCTGGTGTATGGGACAAATGTTGAGATGATAATGCCCCAAGTCCATACGACCCCATCTGACTTGCAAGTTGACGAGCCAATATCCATTCTACCTTTCCTCCTTAGAATCAGAAGTCCGATGTATTTAGAAAATATGCCCAGGTAAATGGTTACATTCTTCGGCTTCCTTGAAGCTAGCAATGGCCACGGAACTAAGTTCTGGGTAATATGTATGTGGAATGTTCTATAAGGGTTTTAAGAAGGCTCCTTAAAGGAATAATTCAGATAAGAAGTATGCCCTTTCTAACCTTCTCCGGCCTTCCTGATTGCCTGGAAAGTTGATGTGATGGCTGGAAATCCAGGAGTAATGCTAGATTATGAGGTGACTTTGGGGGTGGAAGTTAAACGCAGAAGGATAGCTTTCTAAGGCCCCTCGCTCTCAGATGACTCACTTTTGGAATTCTAGTCCACAAGATACTGTTTAAGCCACCAATATTTTTAATGTTGCTGGCAGACGGATCTAATGCTAAGTGATACAGAGTTGGTAAACTGTCGAAGAGAATCCTGGATTTCCTTGGAATCAATTTTGGAAACATACATGAAATATGATGCGTAGTCTCACAGATGCTACCTAATAAATCCTGAGGGGTCTGGCTGATATGGTTATGCATAAGTGCAGGTTGGACAGATACCCTTTCCAACAGCAGCAGAGGAAAGTAAGTTTTTGAGTAAAAAGATCAAAATAGTGAATAGTGAGGGCTAGGAGTGTTGGGTCCTTGAGTCCTGAGGATACCTTATTAAAAATGAGACAGCAAGACATGGAGAGAGAAAGAAGGATAGGAAAATAGAACAGGTCAGCATGTCCAAGTCAACCAAGACTGACTTTACAGTGGAGGGAGGAAATGAACAAAACAGATCAATAGAACCGTTATCAAATTTGTTATCATGGCAATGAATATTCCTATTATCACGGGCATCTAATTATGTTGCCATTGATTGGATGTTTGCGTGGGAGGAAGGCAACAGGTAAGATACCACCAGGAGCATCTCCTTCAGGCTATAGCTCATTTTTTTCTGGCTTTGTTCTGTCACAAGTCTCGGCCCCTCAGGAACCTTCTTCACTGGCTTACACTGCCGTTGGCCAGGAACTGACCCCACAGCAGGAAAGTCGACCGTATTATTGGAGTCCAAGCTTGGTGCCACTCCTTCTGTCCAGTAAGTAGTATGCAAAGCCATGACTCCTCTGCTCTATGATGAAGTCATTCATTACCATTTCACATTCATCACTGTCAATTGCTCTACAGTGACTTTCAGAAGCCATGACTCGAGCATTTTCAAGCAGCAGGCTGGCTAGAACTGTTAACCCCCTCTCTGTAGATTTCCAAATAAAAGCCCAAATATGGTGACAAGGATCTCCACGTGGTCTTTGTTTGAGTCAAGCCGCAAGCAGCAGCTCTCTGATTCCCTTTTTTTTAAGGGTCAGAGGTTGGGGCGCCTGGGTGACTCAGTCAGTTAAGTGTCCCACTTCGGCTCAGGTCATGATCTCGCGGTTTGTGAGTTCAAGCCCCACGTCAGGCTCTGTGCTGACAGTGCAGAGCCTGGAGCCTGCTTTGGATTCTGTCTCCCTCTCTCTCTGCCCCTCCCCCGCTCACCCTCTGTCTCTCTGTCTCTTTCTCTCTCTCTCAAAAATAAATTTAAAAAATAATAATAAAACAAAAGACGTTAACAAGGTTAGTTAAAAATGGACTGTTTCCATAGAGCAGGTTCCTCAAGTAGATACCTGAGTTCTAATGCAGATATTGGCTTCAGGGTGTCATTCATTCATTCTTTGTTTATTTACTCATTTGTTTGTTTACCACGTCTCCTACTATACTAGAAATCCAGTTTTGTGATCCTCAGTGTTGACTACAAGATAGATACTCCAGTCCATAAGTAACATTGATACCCCATAGTTGAAGGCTTTGAAGACTTTTCTCCCTCTACCTAGTATAGAACAAATACCAAATATCTGCACATTTCCCTATTCTAGAGCTTCTCTAGAACTGACTGTACTGTAAGTAGAGAAAAATACTTTTCTCTTCGAGACTCCCTAGAAGAGGGGCGCCTGGGTGGCTCAGTCGGTTACAAGTCTGGCTTCGGCTCAGGTCACAATCTCACGGTTTGCGAGTTCGAGCCCCACGTCAGGCTCTGTGATGACAGCTCAGAACCTGGAGCCTGCTTCGGATTCTGTGTCTCCTCGTCTCTCTGCCCCTCCCATGCTCATGCTGTCTCTCAATAATAAATAAACGTTAAAAAAAATTTAAAAAAAAAAAGACTCCCTAGAAGACTGTCTTTCAAAGATGGTATTTTTTATTTGGCTCTTAGATGAAAACTACAACTCTCAGCTTTTCTTCTTGCCCATAAATTTGCATTTTTTCCAGATGGGATATGGTTTCGCCTAGAAAGGTTAAAGAAATTTCTATTTTAAAAGAATTAAACCATCGGCTGTTAGCTCCAGGTTTACAAGTCCCTCTTGGAACTGATGGTGACATTTCTTTGCTGTTCATGTAGGTGATTTTCACCCTCGTACTTCATTGTGGCTTTGGTGGTTCATAAATCAAGCACACTTACGTACGTGTACACACACACACACACACACACACACGCTGACTACAGCCTCCTAGGATACCAGCTTCACACTGTTGTCTCCATCTAGAGATCATAACGACGACGACGGCCAGGGGACTTATTAAAACACTCTCACCATTTATTAGAGCAGTGTAGTGAAAAAGAAAAAAAAAAGGTTGGCTAACATCCTACCAGTGCAACCAACTGGGACTCGCAGCCCATTTCTGCCATTACCTCCTTGTACAGGCATTACATTTCAACGACAGGAACGAAAGACGCTGATCCACTATACCATCATTCTTTCACTCTTGGATCTGAAATACATTTTACTTATAGCACCCTTTCTGGACGGTTGTTAACAGGAATTGCAATTTATAACCTTGGAAATCTGACCAGCATCCCCTGGAATAGTAAAAGCATTACCTCTAAGTCATATGAATTCTGGATCACTAAAAAGAATTTTACCCTAACGTCTTCCTGGCTCACTGAATCCAGAGCTGTGTTCCTCATGACCCACAGACACTGTCCTCACTCCATGAGCCTTAAATAGTCACAAGGACTACTTGGCCAACTTTTCTGCTTATGTCTTAGAAAATGTGTCTCTCAGTATATCCCTGAGCTGGGATAAGTAAAACTATTAATACCACATGGTAGCAAAGAAGAAGAGGAAGAATTAGCCCTTTACTCATGTTAACACCAATACTCACACATAGGTAAAATACCAGCTCGTTAGATTTTCTCTTGTTAAATTTTTACAGTTTACTTACGATATTTAATAATGTCCCATGTCTGATGGTTTTGAAATCTTTATCCTATATCTAGTAACAGTGATCAGATATCAATATCCACAGGTAGAGTTAATTTTACCTTTTCCGTCTTCCCACAGAATTTTGCAAATATTTATATTATAAAGCACTTATCATGTGCTCAAAACAGCTGACTATATATCTGTCTGTTACATAAACTATGAGTTCTTTGAGAGCAAAGATAATGTCTTACTCATGCCTGGCACCTAACAGGTACATATCCAATATTCTGCAAATTAATGAATGAATTCATATTGGAATCCTAAGTACCTTATACAAATCATTGGTGTATATCAGGTACTCAGTAAATATACTAATTCCCTATTACATAAACCCTTCTTGGTGGGGTCGGAGCTTGGTGGGCCCTCCCCAGATGAGTCACAGATTCGTTTCTTCCATCCACTGGTCCCTCTCTCTGACATAGTCCCCTATTTGCAATAGAGCTGCCTGCTACTGGACATCAAGTTCATGGCCACTAGGCTGAGTTCTCTGAAGAAGGAACTGAGTCTTTTCACATTTTTTTATCCTTTCCATACTGTAAGTTAAAACGTATTTTCTTCATCATATGGCCTAGCACATATAAAGCATATGGCATGGAGTAATGGCTCAATATGTTCTGTTGCCATGGTCGTGGATCACAGGAAAGAAAACTAGGACCCATGGGAACTGAACCTCTGGTATTGAATCAATGACTAGGATGCTCTCCTGGCCTCCGCCAAGCGGCCATAGCATTTCACCCATCGCCCTCTTGCCTGCATCTCTGTCCCCAGTCAGTCCTTCACTTGGAACTTTTATTTCCTCTTCTCGTGTTTATATCAAATTGTCCCTTCTTCACATATAAAAATCTTTCAAGCATATCCTACCTTGCTTATGCTTAAGTCACTGAGGCCAGGAGCCAACAGTATCTTTCTCCGCAAAGAAATGGAGACTTTCCATAAGGTGCATTTACATTGTTTTAAAGCTATAGACCTCTGGTATTTGTGCCTAAGGAAAATGGACCCTATAACTAAAATATTAAAATGGCACTCAAATATTTCAATATAATCTATTTTGTCTCTGAGATCTCAGGTAAACGCCAGTGTGTATGGAAACACACACACACACACACACACACACACACACACACACACCATCAGTGTTGCAGCAGGAACCGCGTCCAATCCCAGAGAAAGAGACGGCGCTGGGCGGCTTAACTGAAAAGGAAGAAAAAAGGCAAGAGGGGGAAAAAAAAGTATAATCATCTAAACTTTTAAAGACAGCAATTTAAGCAAATTGCCATATCTGCTTTTAGAAATGAAAGGGGGAAGAAAAATGCTCATTTCTTTCGAAGCAAAACCGAGCAGGTCAATGGCTGTGACAATCCTCTCAATAACCACTAACAAAAGACCAGTTTGGGTGGTTAGGGAAGCTGTTCAATAGCAGGTATTCATTGAATCTTGGAATAATTTCGCTTCCCACAAGCTGTGAGAGCGAACTAAGCACTCTGTAGAACACAGCCTGCTAGGTAACACATCAGCGGCCGTGGTGGAAAAATAAAATCCGCAACCAAATATTTCTTGAGCTTTATCGCGTGATTATTTACTCAAAAAGGCAGGGAGCTGAATGTGGGGCCCATTTAAGGCACAGGAGCAGGTGAGAAGGCTTCACAGCAAAAACCACGGAGACGGAGTAGGCACGCGAGCGGAGGTCTGTGATGGATGGACACCCGCGGGACGCACGTGATGCAAGATATTTTACCTTAGACGACAGAGCCGTGGCGAGTTTTTGGACTACAGCTTCCGGGGACCAGTGTCACCTGTTGCATAATTTATTGAGTCCCCTATGGTGTGCACGATATGAGAAAGGAGCATGGGCACTGGGAAAGGGTGAAAGGTATCACCAAACAGACCAACCACCACACCAACTAGACACTGGATAGTTACAAAACTATTCCCCAGACGGGAAAGCACTACAGCATTGTTTACATAAATAATAGCGGCAGAAATGAGAACTAAGTGAGCCATTTAGAAAAGGTTTCTTGCACCAGGTGAGAAATGGGGCCAGAGAACGCGATGGGTAGCACAACCCTGTTTTCGTGTTTCCTTAACTGACCGCACAATTCAACTAGGTCAGCTCTTAATTAAGACCTGTCAATTTTAGGAGAGGTTTTATTTTAATGTTACTTAATTTAAAAAAAAATGTTTAATGTTTATTTATTTTTGAGAGAGACGGAGACAGAATGTGACTGGGTTGGGGCAGAGAGAGAGGGAGACACAGAACCCGAAGCAGGCTCCAGACTCTGAGCTGTCAGCACAGAGCCCGACGTGGGGCTCGAACCCACGAACCGTGAGATAGTGACCTGAGCCGAAGCTGAACGCTCAACTGACTGGGCCACCCAGGAGCCCCTAATGTTACTTAATTTTAAAAACGGAGTAATTTCCACTCTTTATTGGAGCATAAAGATTCTAGAACACTAGAAGTCTGTATCAACTGGCCTATTTCTATCACTGTGAGATCTTACCTAATTTTTCCTTTGTGGAAAAGACGGTACAGTCTCACTCAAGAAGAGCTAGAAGAATAACCACTTTAGAATACAGTGTGGTAGTTCTTATAAAATGACATACGAAGTTACTACACGATTAGGAGTATAAGTCCTAGATGTTAACCCAAGAGACGTGAAGATACATTCCACACAAAGATCTGTGCACAGGTGTTCGTAGTAGCTTTATTCATAAGAGCCCCCACATTGGAAATGATCCAAATGTCCACCACTAGAGGAACAGACAAACTGTGCTATTTTCCCACAATGAAATCATACTCAGCAACAAAAGGAACACATTACAGAGCCAAGCACCAAGGGGGGGGGGGGGTGCCTCTCAAAATACTATTTTTGAGATTTTATATAAGAAGCCTGCAACAAAAGACTCCATTCTGTACAATTTCATTTATATGAAGTTCTAGAAGAGGGAAACTATACATAGTGACAGAAAGCAGACTGCCAGGGGCAGGGACGGTGGTGGGGGTGGTGCATGGCTGTAAAGGGGCAAGAGGCAACTTTATGAGGAAGTAGAACAGTTCTCTGTCTCAACTGAGGTGGTGACTGGGGGGAGATACATAGATCTGTCAAAGTTCATCAAACTCTACACATAAAACAGGTGTATTTATATAAACCACACCTCGGGGCACCTGGATGGCTTAATCGGTTAAGCATCTGACTCTTGATTTTGGCTCAAGTCGAGATCTCAAGGTTGTGGGATTGAGCCCCACGTCGAACTCTGCACTGACAGCAAGGAGCCCGCTTGGGATTCTCTCCCCTCCCCTTCCCCCCCTTCTGCCCCACCCCCGCTCATGCGGGCTCTCTCCCTCTCTCAAAATAAATTAATAAACTTTAGAGAAATAAAAATTAAAAAATAAATTATACCTCAAGTCGATAACCATAAACACTAAAAAAAAAAAAAAAAAAAGGAAAAAAAAAAGGAAACAATATTCACACTTCACTACTGAAATAAAGACTCTGACATAGTTCCCTAACCTCATCCTACTTTATTTCTTGACTTAGGGGACTGATCCACCCCACCTTTAAACACCACTAATGTCACACGCGATGCACGTCAATCGAACTTCAAGTAAATGACCATTCAGGGACCTGAGAGCTTAACAAACCAAGGCTCACGGAAGGACTTTCCTCGGGGGGCTCTGCCATCAGGGGGCCAAGAGAACACAGAGTGGGCACACTTCTCAGCGCTGCCCAAAGTCAAGGCAGGGAGGTCCTGAGGTGAGACCACTGGGTGGAGTCCACTTGGACACATACCTGTCTCTCTTGTCTCCTTGGATCTTGGTCAACAGTGTTACCTCCCACTTCACCTCCTAATCCTCCGGAATCTCTACAGCAAGTATTTCTTACTCACTTCTTACTTGGAGACTCACAAGGCTTTCACAGGGTATCTCTTTTCTGGTTCCCCCATAGTGCCACCCACCATCCCTCACGTGAAGCTCGGGACTTCACTTCAAGAGGGACTAGAAGGAAACCAGACACCGAGAAACCCTGTGCTTCCAACCTCTCTTCTCCACTTCCTTCTCCCTCCGCTGTTGCAGCAAATCCCTGTCTTCTCCTTCCCATGCAGCTTTGCTGACTTCTCCCTCCTCCCCTCCCTCTGTCCATCTTGTCGGCCTCATATTAGGTTGACAATGATTTTTCTGACTTTCGGTGCCTTTCCTGGCTTGTGCCTTTGTGAAAATCTATGTATTTTCTGAAGGATAATGCGTATGTCATTGTTCCTCATGTGGCTTTTTCCCTTTTCTTCACTCGGGTAGCAGAGGAATGGATTTTTCTCAAAGAGGGAAGATGAAAGGAGGAATTAGGTGGAGACGAGAGAGCGTGGAATGAGAGAGGAAGGTGTCAATTAAAAAAATGAACCCCACCGCATCCCCCTCTTGACAGGTGGGGTGAGTGGAGCTGACAGCCGTCGCATTAGCTGGCTTTGGTGGAACCCTCATGCCTCGTGGTCCCCCGAGCTCCAAAGGAGTGATTCCGGGCCTAGCGGACACACTCGCACATTTTTACTTGGTGTTCCGCCGCCTCCCCCGCAGCTATTTCTAATAATGGTAATTATAATGATTTGAGGCTTAAGCAGGGCAATCCCGGCCTGAAGGCAGATTGTAATGAAGTAGTCAGGGTGAAGGGAAGGGAGGGGGCAACCGGGGAGGAGGCTGGATGGGGCGCTTTTGGGCCTTCGATGGCTTTGTCTAGTCAAGTGCAACCAGGCGGCCTCCATCGGGGAGCCCCAAGTTCCATCCCGCAGGACATTCAGAAACCTGTCTCTGTCGGGGAAGGAGGATCAGATCACTTACACCCACAGACAGGCCACGCTGACTCCTGGGCAAAGCGACAGCTTCGTGTGCCCGCAGTCTCTCTGCCCGCGGCCCGGGGCTGGCTGCTGTTCTCCGGGCGGTGGCTTGGGTCCCACCCGACACGCTGGGCCCAGTGCCTCCCGTGCCCTTACCGTTGATAACACGGTCCTAAGAGCCTTGGCCAGAATCCAATTACTGCTGATATACATCTTCTCTTGACTCCAAATGGCTCTTTCTGCCATTGAAGGATACCCCGGAATGCTGAAAACTTGTCCTGATTGCTGAGTTAATGGTCATGTGGTCCTCGGCTCTGAAGGAATGGCCTTAGGGGGAGCCTTGATAGGCCTCCCCAGTCATCAGCGCTACCCCACCTCTCCGCTCAGCCCTTATTAAAGCCATTCGTTCTGAAAGCTACAAGAGTATGTTTCCTCTTCAAATGCTCGAAAACAATAGCAGGCAGCCGGGGATCAGATAGAACAATGCTTCCTTAATCACTATTCTTTTTCCTTCTCTTTCAATTGCTTCCATTTTCAGCTTTGTTCCCCACTCTCCACGGCGAGGCCCCTACATGCCTCTCCGCGATTGCATACACGCGGATATACGCACACACATATAGGCACACACACACACATCCATAATACTTAACAACAAATTTCCAAAGTGCAAAAACGTGCGTAGTCTCTGTATGTATGACATATAGAATCTAATCTCATTATATCCCGATGACGCTTATTTTTGGCCTCTCTGAGCAGTCAATACATTCTTTTGCTGCCAAGTGTTGAATGAATACGCATATCTAAATACTTCATTTTACAAAAGCAATATTTATTTTTTTTTCAAATGATCGTGGTGTTGCAAATATGGAATGTATTTATGTTGTGGCTGGAACAGAGATGAGCTAAGCTGTGGTGAATATATATATAGCTTATGCAATATAATGTAAATAATTGCATAATACATATAATGAAACATATTAAGCATTTAAATTAAATTCTAACTGGAAAGGAACACTTTTGTAATAGCATTAATGCATTACAGAAGCATTTAGAATGTTCTCGGTTTCACTTTTCACCTGACATCTATAGCTCTTGCTATCCAGCTCAGGAAATAATGCCATGATATGATCTCTTTACTCCACGTTTCCTGACTTCAGAGATATTCCTAAAGCAATTGACTTCATTGGCAAAAAGGCAGCCCCATGAATATTCCTTCTCCAGATCACTGTACCATCAAATACACTTTTATCTTTCCCTTCCTCGCCCTTTACACGCTGTCCAGGCACCTAAGTAAATACTACCACAAGAGAGAAAAATGTTCAGTATGTCAAACCTTGCCACTCATGGTAACGGTACCTTATTAATTTTGTCACACTATAATTCATTAGTACAGATAAAATAATACCATGTTATCCTCAGGGCCTAGTCCTGTGTGCAACATACAACAGGCATCAGAAAGTGTTTGTTAAATCAATCCTTATGTGATAGCCATATCACGTAAACGGGGAAAACAGTACCCAATCCCTAAAACTTCAAGAATCAGTACATGGTGGGTCATGGCAAATACTTCATCTGATGGTGATGGCTTGCAAAACAAACAAAATCACATTAAAAGAAGCATTCAGATCATGAAATTAATTATTCAGACAAGAAATAATAGCAGTAGTTAATTAGCATTGCAATTTTTATATTTTCTGTATTTTCAATTTTTTTAACGTTTATTTTTGAGGGAGAGAGACAGAAAGCAAGCGGGGGAAGGGCAGAGAGAGAGAGAGAGAGAGAGAGAGAGAGAGATCCAGAATCTGAAGCAGGCTCCAGGCTCCGAGCTGTCAGCACAGAGCCCGACGCGGGGCTCAAACTCACGAACCGTGAGATTATGACCTGAGCCCAAGTCGGACGTTCAACCGACTGAGACACCCAGGTGCCCCTGTATTTTCTGTATTTTAAACATGCAGATGAACTGCCCATTGAAGTTGATTTTGGCCCATTAGGTACAAGCACTGCTTCCTTCAAACCATTACTGGTAATCAGGACCTACAATACTATACTTCTTACAACAAAATTCCAGGAGAAAAGGAGAAAGCAGATAACTTCAAAATCTAGGGTACTAGCATCTGATGTATTAGTGCTGTACATAAAGTGCATGCCCGCTGAAATCACATACATCTGAATGTCCACCAAAGTCACAATCTGCCAACACATGGTGAGAAATACAAGCACACATAATAAATCGACACTCCCACAACATAGCAACACACAGTACATAAGTACCTGCATGTGCCCAATAAAGTCCAATCACCCATTTGTAAATTGGTCAACTAAAGAAGAAAAAATGAGTAGAATATTTCTGTGGACATAGTGAGAAACAAACACAAAACAAGGGTCTAGGTGTTAGAGCACACTGTAATTGAATAAAAGCTATTTTCCTTTAAGTTAAGATTTTAAAATATTTGATAGACGTTAAAATCTCACTTACAATTAATTCCACTATAAAGTTCTTTAATAGTCTTTGTTTCTAGTTTATTGAAAATTTGAAATGGATATTTAAGTGGATAAAAAAAACGAATTTCAATGTTTCTTCAGTCCCAAATTAAGCCTCCCTTTATGTCTGAGCAGTACCCTTCTATCAATTCGAAGACGACCTTACTTACGTACAAGCAGATTACTTTTTATCCTTTAATTTTTGTAATTTAAATTTTAGTTAGTAGCAGGCTACTTTTTATAAACAGATGGTAGTACACAGAACAAAACCATACTACATGGTATTCCAGTATTCTTTTTCCGCACCAACATCTTTTGGAATTTTACAACCAGATAAGACCTTCTTTGAATCCAACTTTGAAACGATTCCAGTCCTAGGATATCCTTATTAGATGATACAAAGACCTACCTGCATAAGTCCTGTGTAAGAAGAAAGGTGGTGTTGGAAGCAAGAAAGACTCTTGAGAGTTGCCCTGCTGGGTACCCAAAGATGCACATGAACCAGGGCTCTGTGGTCGAGGGAGAGGAGGCACCCATTGTGTCAATGGTGGCACTACACCCTTGTGGGGCACAACAGTGAATGAGACACACAACCAGGTATCGGGGAGTTCTTAGTCTACTGGGTGAGTCACAAACATCCCGAGATCGATGGCATCACCCACCCGGTATGTAGAATGAGGTCCATCTAGAGACCATCCGAGGTCGGAACTCTAGACAAATACCAATATCTAAGGGTCTGATGGAGAAAGAGAAGCCCATTAAAGGGGAACAAAATCATTCAGAATGATAAAGGCCAACGGAGTACAGCTTCTGAGAAGAGGTCACAAAGAAAAGTGTTAAACACAGCAAAGAAAGAAGTCCAGTAAGATGAGGACTGAAAATTACACGTATGGTCAAGCACCTGTGGCGCTTGGGTGACATTATCTAGAACGGTCCCAGTCAAGGATGGAGGCAAAGGAAGGCTGAAGTAGGCTGAGAAAGATTAGCGGTAGATTTCTGCCGTTACGCATTTGAAGGATATAAGGAAGGGAAAGCCTAGATAGTTATGGAAAGACAGAGCCACAGGAAGGTTTCCGTAGGTTAGAAAAGACTTAAAAATGCCCACGAAGACACAGAGGACAAGACCAGAAGAGAGAAGAGGCCAGCATAAGGGGCATGGGTAGAAGAATCACCTTTATATAAGAAAGGAAATAAATATCTCAGGGCACCTGGGTGGCTCAGTCAGTTAAGCGTTCGACTTCGACTCAGGTCACGGTCTCACAGTTTGTGAGTGCGGGCCTCCCATCGGGCTCTCTACTGTCAGCACAGAGCCCGCTTCGGATCCTCTGTCTCCCTCTCTCTTGGCCCCTCCCCAGCTCTCTCTCTCTCTCAAAAATAATAAATAAACATTTTTTTTTTAAAGAATGGAAATGTCTCATGGAGGAAGCAGAACAGGAAGGCAGAATACGGATACATTTGGAGACAACGCGGGGGCGGGGGCTAGAGAGGAGATGGAGGGATTTTTGAGATTAAGGAGTTCAATTTTCTTCATGAAGCAGAAAGCAACGTCCTCTGCCAGAAGGAGGCTGCATTCAGGACTAAGAAGGGCACAACACGTGTGACAGTCACTAGGGCAACTAGCTTGTCTGCAAGGAGTGAAAGCATGAACGGGTGGGGCAGAGCGCCCAGATGAAGTTTGGGAACCGGTATCTGGGGCGGCACTCGTGTCGCACCCGTGTGATCCCGGCCCTGCCTCAGCAGTCCTTGGTCCACCCCTTGCTACAAAAGCAGGCCCATGTTTGCAGAGGGTAAGGTGGTACTCAAAACCGGATGACCTGGGGCAGATTTCTAGCCCCCTCTTGTTTTTGCTTCGATCACCTACGGGGAACACCTCCTGCGCCCCGGCACCAGGACGGCGTCTGGCTCCTTTACGAGCTCGCAAAGCCAACCGGGCGATCACAGAAAAAGAAGGCAAGGCCGGCTCCCACATTCACCGGGCAGGCTGGTGTTTTGCGCATCTCTTTGCGGTTGTCCCGGCCCTCTCCCCAGCATCAGCCCTGTCCTTCTGGATGCCCGGGGTGCAGGGAAGGGCCTGGTAGTTGATGCCCTGGGAGGGCCTGAGCGCTGACCCTTCCCGCACCTCTGGCCCCCCGCATGCCGCTGGCGAGGCCGGAAGGTCGCGGAGACCCGCGGCGGCGGGGGGGCCGGGGCGCCATCCGTGGACCCGCAGAGCACACGCGGGCCGCCAAGCCGTGCTCACTTCTGTGGCAGACTTCATAAGGCTCCGCTCTTTGACTGGCGTTGAGTTTATGTGAAAGTAATTAACAGTAATTAATCCTTAATTACAGTAATTAGCCAAGTCGCAGTAAATTAAACCACATCTGGAGCAGATGAGGGCTTCCGAATGGGAGGCAAAGAGAGGCGACAATCGGGGAGATGCTGAATTCATCTGACAGCATCTGATTAAGCCTACCTGTTGCTGGCAGCCTCATTTGCATGTTGTTTTTGTTTGCATTTCCCAGTAACCCTTTCAACGGCATTCACAGTGTGGACCTCTTGGTCCCTGCTTAACTACCGGTTAGGCAGCCTTGCTGCCGTGGGAGGAGGGAGTCCCTTCACATCCAGCAGGGTGGTCGGGTTTGCCTGGGCTTTATTGATACGTTTCCCCCCTCCCTCCCAACAAACAAAAATATAAATAGCAGGGACCTCATCAACTGACAGGCTGAAATCAGAGGAGAAGCCAAGCGAGATTTTTTTTTTTTTTTTTGGCTGATGAAAAGGGAAGATGATATGAGCCATTAACGTGTCTGATGGGGGAGGGAAAGTGAAGAGTCGAAAAAGGAAAAGACACTTGGAAAAATGGGTCACAGGGGTCATCACTTGTAAAGAAGTTCCCAGAGCCTACAGAGAGGGAGTCAAGCCTCCAGAAGGCCTACATGTCACCGACACGGACATACGTGCACACACAGACACACACAACACACTGGCAAGAAACACACCAGACTCCTCCGTTCTCTCATTCTGATGAGAACCATCCATCCATGCATTATGTTGTTGCCCACTTATTTTTTTTATGTTTATTTATTTTGAGAGGCGAGGGGGTGGGGAGAGAGGAGGAGAGAGAGAATCCCAAGCAGGCTCCACAACGTCAGTGCAGACAGAGCCCATGTGGGGCTCGATCTCACAAACCGTGAGATCATGACCTGAGCCGAAATCAAGAGTCAGACGCTTAACCGACTGAGCCTCCCAGGCACCCCCGTTTTTGCACATTTAAACAAAAGAGGGCACTCAAAATCCCACCATCCAGAGAGAGGTGCTGACAAACGTTAAAAGGAGAGAAAATATGGCAAAATATTGGCAGTAAAGGTTATTCTAGTTGCTTCTTTAACAGCAGGGGGGCACAGCTAGTTGAGTGAATTTGACTTGGTGCCCTGTCGCTGCTCTAGACTTGACCAAGCTTATGCAAAGCAGTACATGTTCTGCATATTGAATCCTGGAGCCTGAACCGCTTGGTTGTCCGGATCCCATTCTACTTGTGGCAGCTAAAGTCAGGAGAACAGAGAGGGCCACAGATGTCATTGCTACAGTACAACACTTTAGGGGGAGATGGCGTTGAACTTTTTCTGAGAGGTAGGAGAGGGCTGGGGGGAAAAGGTGAGAGGAGGGGATCCCCTCCTTCCTCCAAGTCTTACACCTAACTAGGTTAGAAGACCCAGGACGAAAAGCGACACTAGGCCATCCTCACCATGATTAGGGCGGTCCTAGGACACACGCTTATGAGCTGAGTAGGCACTAGAGGGGTCAGGACATCCGCCTGCTGACTTCTGGGCACACGACTGGCGTCGCCAGGCCGTGGCCAGTGAGGCACGTAACTGATGTGGCACGGGGCTGGCTCTGTACCAGTCCATCCACCCCGCCTTTCTTCACCAATGCCATCAACTCTGGGACTGATTCTCAGGGCTATGTTCACGGAGCAGAGCAAAACGAACTGTTAAGCAATAGGTTCACAGACTCCACGCTAATTTCACAAGCTAATAAGACCTGCCATCTCTAACCTCCTACAGCCCCACTCGGCCTCTGCTGCCCTCACAGGGACTTATACGTGGCTTTAGATGTCCTCAAGCCCTCTAGAATGTATCCCAACAATACTCAAGATCTGTTGCTCCCCAGATGTGCAACATGAGGCAAGTTAGAAACTAAGTCTGTTTCTAAATGTTCAAACTGGGGCGGGGAGCACTGATGGTATCTACATCATCACGTTATTGACAGGATTAAATGAGGCCATGAATGTGAAATGCTGACCACAGTACCTGGCGCACAGGGACTATCTGGGAACGGTTACTTCTTTCATTGTTATTATTATTATTACCATCTGTCCTTTGCTTATTACAGTTATATGAGAAGCAGCACAGACTCCCAAGCCAGACTGCCTGCCTACGTGGACGAAATACGTTGTTTATGAGCCGTGTGACCTTAGATAAGTCAGTTAACTTCTCCGGACCTTAGGTTCCTTCACTGTAAAAGAGGGCTAATATTTATACCTACTTCATCTGCTTCTTTATAATTAACTGCCTAAAAGGCACTCAGAATCGCCCCAAGCATATAGTAACTGCTACATAAATGCTGCCTCGTAGTAGTATTTATATGTATACACACATGAAGACATATGTAACACACACACGCACATATATGCAATACCTTGAAATCTCCAGATCCGTAGTAAAAGCACTTGTATCAACCCATGAGTCCCTAGAAAGCAGACCCAACCTACTGCTACCCTCCTAGATAAAGTCTTAATACAAGCTTTTTGCTGATACAGTTGAGGAAGAGGGGGAAGAACACAAATGAAGACACAAATATAAGTACATGTCTAACTGTCTTCAGTAGGACTTTGACCATGTCATAGTGAGCCGATCTAACAATAGGACATCATATAGGGAAAATTCATTTTGCATCAACAAAGGTACTCTGAGTATTTGAAGCAGACTGTCCAAAATTCATTTCCTACTTACTGTAAGAATTCCATCACCTATTTTCTGTTTGCTTTCTTTAAACCTCTAAGGTCAGTTACCCAGTATGCCTGGATGCTGCCTTGAAAATGCACGTTCTCATCTTTATTCAGATGTCCTATCAAACATACTAAAAAGCAAAGCGGCCGCTGCAGACTGAGCAGAGAAGAGCATGAACACCTAATGTGGGGCTCAGGAACCTACCGGCAGTTAACCATACAATTACCTGTGGTTTTCTACAAGTTATAATGAGTTGGGCCATTTGGCGTATCAAATTCCTCCTGAATGGTTTTGCAGTCCTCACCCTTGCAGAGTCACGGCTCTGTAAAGAAAACTAACAGGTCATTTAAGCTGAACCATGTTGCAGTGGATGGGGAGAACACGGGGATAAGAGATGTATCCTGCAGTTAAAAATTACTCAGTGACTCTCGGGGCCCCTGGGTGGCTCAGTCAGTTAAGCGTCTGACTTCGGCTCAGGTCATGATCTTGAGGTCCGTGAGTTAGAGCCCCGTGTCGGGCTCTGTGCTGACAGCTCAAAGCCTGGAGCCCGCTTAGGATTCTGTGTCTCCCTCTCTCTCTGCCCCTCCCCTGCTCATGCTCTGTCTCTGTCTCTCTCTCTCTCTCAAAAATAAGTATTAAAAAAATTTTTTTAAATAAAAAGAAAAAAATTACTCAGTGACTCTCAACAGGTGCAAAGTCAAAAACCAGAGGCCTTGAGCAAAACACATGCATTCTGGTGGAAAATAAACAAATCTTTAGCAGAGAGAGGTCCCCTCCTTCTGGGGAGTGAAGTACGTCTAGTTATCTTGACTGGCCACGTTTTCTGCATTTCCCCCAATTTCATTATTCAGGCCATGTCTAAATCCGGGAGAGGTTATAATTCTGAATAATGGGCTATCTGCTGCCTGTGGGGGGAATGTTATAATGATAATAAATAATTCCTGAAAATTACGAATGACGTCTATGCTTTTGGCTCCATTTTGGAAAACACATAAATTATTGGTTTGCCCAAGAAATGGGAACATGGAGCGCGGGCTCCTTGCTCGTGTCTCCAAGAACCGCGGCCTGAAATGGTTCACCCATCTTAATTAGTCACACCCATTCGCACCCGAAGGCGTGGGAATGAGCCACCTCGTTTACCTTCATTGGTTTCTCTTCTCAGATGCACAGCAGATGATGGAGGGAGGGCACAGGTGCTGACAAATCCCACTAGCGACAGCAAGGAGGTATGAGCCTCCCTCTCAGATGAGGGACGGACAACTTCTCCCACCTGCCCCACACAGAGGAAGGCGGTGCACAAAACTCTAGGGGCTCAAACAAAAAGAAACCTGTACACCGTGCCCTGCCACCAAATTCTAGCCGCCGACAAAGGCCAGAGGCCCCTCCTCACGTGCCAAAGGAACGTGGCCGTGAGTCGTGTCCAGTACACGGGACAGGGCTGCTGGCTTTTGTTCCACACCAACTCAAGAGCTTGACACCACAGGGATATGTAACACTGAATCTGCAAGTCTCAGTACTAAAAAACCAACTGCAAGGGGCGCCTGGGTGGCGTAGTCAGTTAAGCATCCCGACTCTTGATTTTGGCACAGGTCACGATCTCAGGATTCACGGGATCGAGCCCCACACCGGGCTCTGTGCTGACAGTGAGGAGCCTGCTTGGGACATTTTCTCTCCCTCTCTCTCTGCCCTTCCCTCACTCTCTCTCTGTCTCTCTCTCTCCCTCTCAAAATAAGTAACTAAACTTAAGAAACTGTTTACAAATAATTTCGAAAAACAAAAACCAACTGCAACCATGTGAGTGGATGTGGCAGGGCCAGGAGACCCATCCAGGCACTAACCCCCTCTGCTCAGAAACACTAAATGAAGGTCATTTGCCCTGTTTACTTTTTAAAGTATGTCAGTTCTCAAAAAGCACGCTTTATTAAAATGCCCTATATGTGAATTGTATTACTTTGAATTATAACCGAACGGAGTTTTATTAACATGACGCGGTGAACAGCAGATAAAACTGCACACGCAGAGTCCCTGACTTCTAGAAGCTTCCAATGAAAACCAACAGACGCTTGCAGAGATTTCCTAAGATCATAAGACAGACACTAAGGCCACACATTAAACAAATACATAAATTAAGTACGTTAATTACTGAATTTCATTACGTATTCATTATGTGCATTCCAAGGGTGAGTGCAGTAACTCACTCAGGAGCTGCTAGAGGGTCAGAATATTTATCCCCGGGGGTCTGTAACTTAATAAAGCCTAAGCTTAGTGTTAGGCTTTAGCGAAACCGTAACACCATATTGCATTGCCGGAGCGCCTGACCAAAATGCAGTGATCAAAACGTAGCTGGAGGGATCCCAGAAAACCAAGGGGAAGCCTTCTTCCTACATTATGGAAGCACAAGCGAGGCTCTTGGAGAAAGTCAACGCTAAGAGGGAAGCGGGGCCCCAACTCCGTGTCTGCCTGAAAGCATGCAGACGATGTCACAGCCCTAGATGGGTCTCACTTCCTTCCCGTGCAGAAATGCAGCCTGCCAAGCCCCACACAGAGTGCTATTAAGACACAAGCAAAGGGTGACCATGAAGAACTGTGTCACCGCGGGAGGTGCAGGGCTGCTTTGTACCAGTAAAGCATTATTTTGTCGTTATGGGTTTTAGGGAGCACTTCTCTCCCTAAAACACTTTCTAAAGACCACTTTTAGCCTCCAGAGACGTCCATTTCATACCCAACAGACCTCAAACATAGTGCTAATTCAGTGATGAAGTGTGTGGCCACGCTCACAATTTTCTGTAATTCTGGATGTGACTTCCGCATGCATCTCTTCCTATGCCCAGATGTGACCACGGCCAGGTTTTTGTTCTCGTTTTTTGGTTAATTCATGGGTCCCAGCCATATTCATGACCGAATGTCACCTGGTTAATTGAACTGATCCTATGGCAATCTAGCTTAACCACTGTTTGCATGGCTAAAATAACTGGTTTGGCAAGGTCACTGTCCAGATATTCCGGTGACCTACATGTAGACTCAGGATCATCGTTCCCACCGTGTCCCCATTCTCTCTACACTAAGGCCATGGCAAAAAACAAACAAACAAAAAAACAAAAAACCAGCCTCTGCAAACTGTAATCAATCTATTCAAATCAGGAAGACCTACATCTGGAGATGTAGCCGTGTAAGCTGACCAAAATGTTTGTATGTAAAAACAGATCACAAGAGAGTGCACAAACTCTGGTCATTCCACAGTAGTCTCGAGTGATTTTTCTTCTTGCCAAAAACAGATCTAACTTTTAAGGCTAAAAGAGCCGTACACGAATCCATGTATATAACACTTTTCCAGCAAGACACCAGCCAATCACCCAGGGGAGTCAAAAATTTTCAACTGAGCACAAGGGCAGAAAATTCCAGACGCTCTTAGGCGGTTAAATTTCGTTTCCAAATCCGAGGGTTGTCAAAGGCTCCCTCTACCAACTGAAAAGTTGAAGACAGGGCAAATCCCATCATGGTGCCACTCTACTTGTCTTGAGCAAGTCCCTTGAATTCTCTGTCTTGGCTTTCTTACCAAAAAATGATGGAGAGTCGCTTCACAGTCAGAATTTCCTTGTGTAGGCAAAGTGCTTTGAAGATAGGAAGCCAGACATGTTACCGGATCATTATTTTTGCCCCAAAATGTGTTTGCTATGTGTTGGGCATCAGATGTTTCTGATTTGTGCCTTAGTCGGAGTGTATGAGACACGCAATGGTTTAAGGATTGCTGCGGGAGCAAGACAGAACTTTGAGATGTGTTTCCAGGGAGTCAGCCAGTCTGGAGAAACACCAGTGGCTGAAACTTGACCTGGGGGAAAGCGGTAAGGTGTTATAGAAGTTGAGGCCATGCAAACAAAGGCAAGCGAGGGGCTAGCATGCAGATTAGGAGACAGTAAAGAGAATTGAGGTTGCATGTGAGGTCCTGGATACCTAGGGAGATTTCCCACTGGTACGACGTCGTCCTGGAATTAACTTATTTATGTATTTGTTTAACGCGTGACCTTAATGTCTGTCTTAAGATCTCGGAAAATCTCTGCAGTTTCTGGCAGACAGAGCAAGCCCCTCTAGGAGGAGCAAAGAAACATTCTGAAGACTCAAGAATGTGAAGTCAACTGAGCCTCAATTCAACCCAAACCTTTGGGGGTTTATGCGTTATTAGTCCGTATCACGGCTTCCAGTCCCTTTAGAACAGGAACTCTCAAAGGCCTGACAAAGAGGAACGGACAACTGCAGTTCCCCATTTTGCCTTCTCACTGTCTGCAAGTCTCCGCTGGGAAAAGATGCCATGCTTAGGAGGCTTACACACCAGAAGGGATTTTCTAATGAAAAGCACAACCCAAAGATCCCTCTCTCACTACAGGACCATTGCATTTGTCTTTCAAAACTCAGGACCAAGTGCCGGCATCCCTACACATACAATGGAGGGATCCCAAGTCGGCAGGATACAGGCAAAATGCCCAGCAAGTCATGTCCACAACCGCCAGTGACAAGCAGGGCCCGTGACTCTTATGCCTAGAGAGGCCACAAAGACAAACATCAGAGTTTCCTGAAAGTAGCCCAGAGGAAAGGCGGAGCAGCTCAGGAGCCAGTGGACGGGTCCCCATCCCTGGATGAGGCACATGGCCTCCTCTCCCTTCGCTTTGTTGCTAGGAACGGAATCAAGGATTATCTTTCTTCAGCTATTGCCAAGCCAAGGGCGTCTGCGAGAAAAAAGTAAAATGCTAGATGTGAAACACATCATTGCTGTGGTCTAGAGGAAGTCATCGGCCTTTGCTGTGTGTGTGTGTGTGTGTGTGTGTGTGTGTGTGTGCGCGCGCGCGCGCACGCGCACGTGCGTGCATGTGTGCACATGCTCCTGAGAAGCAATATTAAGGGGTTAGAGGCTCAATAAAATGCCTAAATTTTTGGACTTGGTTTACATCCTTGTGAACCGCACAAAAGCATAAAGTATCTTTGTTCTTCTTTTAAGTTTTATTTTATTTATTTTGAGAGGGGGAGAGAGAGTGTGTGAGAGAGCGGGGCAGGGGCAGAGAGAGAGAGGGAAAGAGAGAGAATCCCAAGCAGGCTCTGCACTGTCAGTGCAGAGCCCGACCCAGGGCTCGAACTCACAAACTGTGAGATCATCATCTGGGCCAAAGTCAGACGTTCAACCGACTGAGCCACCCAGGCGTCCCAAGAGTGAAGTTTCTGATGGGGCTTTCAGCCGGACCCCACTACGAGGATACATAACCCAAGGACGTCTGATAATCTCACTTCCAGTTGGAACAAGATTCTTCTAGGCCTTCGAAAGGGTGACTCAGAACCAACTAAAATGCTTGGAGCTTCTAAGGTTGGGCCAAGTTTTAGGTGAAAATATCCTATTGCGGGTCCGCGTCTGTGCGCAGGTAGACAGACGGACAGGCTCGCGACACCTAACGTGTCTGCCGGCTTACCCTATTTGGGGCCAGAAGCTGAGCTCAGGCAACACCCTCCCTCATTTCAGCACCTTCCAGGCTGTGGGTGCTGGCCCTTCTTCTCATCTGCACGGTGCAAATTAATTATACACTTTAATTTCATGAATTATTAATTTGATTCTGACTCGGCAGCTTATGATTATCCAGCGCTACAGACTATACAATTCCAGCTTCATTAAAACATCACCAGCTGCCTGAGAGACAGACATTAAATAGGGGAGAGCAATAATAAAATTAAGCTTCCGGCGCATAGCAACAGAGTTTTCATCAGCCGCAGGCAGTGCAGGGCTGAGCTGCCTGGCTGGCCCGCGCAGAAGGGGGAAAAGTCCTTTCAAGAGGAGTCCACACCCTTCTCCGAATGTGCTTCTTGGCCCTTCCAACATGCACACAACTTCAGATGGTCAGATGGCATGATGAGGGGGAGGGGGTATGTTCATCTGTCGATCTCTCCCTCCAGCCCCTTCCATGTGCCCACCACCCACACTCGTCCAACATTAACTCTTTGATGACTGCCAATGCTCCAAGCAGAGCCGGGCTGGCCACCACCCAGCATCTGCGAGCGCCAGCTTCCGAGCAGGGGCCACAACGGCTGCCAGCCTAGCAGACAGAGCAGAGTAGAGCATACGCCTCTAAGGAGCCAGCCCAAGATACTTCTTCGCACTGCGTCTCTTTTCCCTCTTCTTTGGCTCTTTGGGTTTAAGGAGAGGCGATGGGACGACTGGAAAGGGACTGGGCTTCAGGTGCAGCTTGTAGTGAGCCCAAGCCAGCCGGTAAGCGCACCCTTCGGAGGTCGCATGTGCCTAATGCCTAATCTAGGGCCCGGCACGTATCAAGGACTCAGTCGGCGCAAATTCCTTACTCCTCGTGTTCACATTTTGTAAAATGAGGGAAGTGAGCTCCTAATCTCTAAAGTTCCCATCGATGCTGATTTCTGCACCTCTGTGTGGAAGACGTGCCGTAACTTACAAAGCTTATGATGCTGAGCCAGAGTCGATAACTCTTTCCAAGAAGTTTCATGCTTCCTTTTAACAGGGAGCATTAGAAAATCACATATACATCACTCAACGAGATCACTGCCATAGGTTTTTAGGCGTATCCTCCTAAAAAAACCCTAGGCAGTTATTCCTCAAAAAGAAGTCCTGGGTTGACGGTCACATCCTTCTTCAAAGAATTCAAGAAACCACTGGATCCCAAGACAAGGCCCCAGCTCAGCCAGCATTATGGAAGTAAATGGGAGAAGTACAGGAGAAAGAAAGAGAGAGAGAGATCCAAGCCCCCTTCTTCCTTCTACCGTGTATACAAAAAGCCCAGTTAAGAATGCAGCCCTTGGAGCACCTGGGTGGCTCAGGTGGTTGAGCATCCGACTTTGGCTCAGGTCATGATCTCACAGTTCGTGGGTTCAAGGTCTGTGCTGACAGCTCAGAGCCCAGAGCCTGCTTCGGATTCTGTGTCTCCCTCTCTGTCTGCCCCTCCCCCACTCATGCGCGTGCTCTCTCTTTCTCAAAAATAAACATTATTTTATATATAACATTATTTATTTTATATATATATAACATTATATATACATATATATAACATATATATGTATATATATGTATGTATATATGTATATATATGTATACACATGTATGTATATATATGTATATATATATACATATATAACATATAACATTATTTCTTTCTTTCTCAAAAATCTTTCTCTCTCTCTCTTTCTCAAAAATAAACATTAAAAAAAATTTTTAAAAAAGAATGCAGAGTCCTCTGTGGATTAATATACTCCTTCAAAAAATAAAACCACAGCACTTCCTCCTGGCAAATTTGTGGCAAAACAATTTGTAGAAGGAAAAGGCTGGAATTTAGACATTCCACTTAACTGCTTCAGAAATCTAAGGACCTCGAACCTTGTGGGATTTGAAATCGATGGAATTAATTAAGGGAGATGCCCAGCACTCTCCACTAAGTAATCAGCAGGTACAGTAGACCTGAAAGTCTATAAAGAAAAATGGAACAGGATGACATTGAAGGAGGCAGGGAGGATTAAAAAATGAGCGTCCGAGTGGGAAAGTCACATGCCCATTGATCGCGACATAAGAGACGAAGGCTTCGGTGAGCAGGAGGAGAGAGGATGGTTGCAGAGGGTGAGCGTAAGCCGTGCAGATACGTGTAATCGGTGACAGCCAGGCAGAGCCACACAGGGGACCGCCTGCCAGGGAGCCTGGAGCTGAGGGTCAGTCCGGGGGTAAAGATGCAAAACCGGGTCGAAGATATTCCCATTTTACTGGACAGTGTACCACTCTACATCATGTTGTAGGGCGTTCATTGTCTATTTCCTTCACTAACGTGGAAGCTCCATGGGGGCAAGGGTTTTGTCTGTTCTGTTCTCATTGTATCTCTAGCATCTAGAAAGCAGCCTGTCATCAAAAAGACGCTCGATGAAGTTTTATTAAATGCATAGATAAATAAACAAATAAATGTAACATTCCAAGTGAATGTAAGTACCCTGGCTACTCCCTGGGTGGGAGTCTCCAGTTCCCCAGGGCAGCCAGGTCGAGAAGGGGGAAAACACAGGTGAGCTACAAATGAGAAATCAAAGAACAGCCACTCCGTGAACAACACGGGCTTGAACACGGGTTTGAACTGCAGAGGTCCACTTACACAGATTTTTCTACAGTACAGGGCCACACGTGTGTTTTCTCTTCTTTTTTTAAAATATTTATTTATTTTTGAGACCGAGCGACCATGAGGGCAGAGGGGGTGGAGGCTGGGGGATCCGAAGCGGGCTCTGTGCCCACAGCAGAGAGCCCGACACGGGGCTCGAACTCGCACACCGTGAGATCATGACCTGAGCCGAGGTCGGATGCTCAACGAACTGAGCCACCCCGGCGTATTTTCTGTATTTTCTCTTCTTTACGATGTTCTTAATAACACTTTCTTGTCTCTAAGTCCCTTTCTTGTAAGAATACAGCATATATTACCTCCAGCACACACAATACATGCTCATCAACCGTTGATGCTACTGATAAGGTTTTAGGTCAACAGTAGGCTGTCATGCTTTGGGGGAGTCATAAATTATACCTGGATTTTCAACTGGGCAGGGGGTTGGTGCCTTTATTCCCTGCAGGGTTCAAGGTCACCGATAAAATGCTCAGCGTGCACACCTGGGGAACATTAGTGAACCTTTAGTAACTTGCTTTTCCACGCTAACGGCAACAAATAGAAAAGGGAGGGAATGTAGACAAGTGTCTTGGAAGGTGTTCCACAACAGGAAGCAACCGTGCTGTCACAGCAGAGGACCACAGTTCCAACAAGTCAACTGCTTTTGCTTTCAGGTCGTTATGCCTCCACCTCTCCCCTCTCCTGATCCTGGACAAAGAAAAGCAAACACTGCCACCCCGTTTTAGGGACGGAGTCCCTGAGATTTGAACTGGTGCCCGAAAGAGAATTCTGGCCACCCTGAGAATCACAGAGGAAGTCTGAAGACACCCTGGCCCCCAGCTTCATATGCCACCCAGTCAAAAGCCTACTCTGGGGCCTGGGGGTGGGGGGGGGGGGGGAGAGGGAGGGGAGAATGACAGTGAGTCCTGTATTCCTTGGTGCAAAGATGACGTTTCGACCACAGAGCACAACTAGAGGAAGCCCCCTGTGTGACAATACCAAGAGGCAAATTCCAGAAACAGGAATAGACCGTCTGCCATGAGCTGGAGAATGCTCACAGACCCCTGGGATTATTAGAAGGAGCTTGACTGACAGACGCCCACACCAGTCCTAATTTACTGGGTCATGCCCTTACTGGTTCAGGTGAGTAGAGCATGGTGCCTGCCTAAGATATCCTGACGCTCTTCCGGACAAAGCGATCCCCTTGCCCTGCCCAAGAGGATTCCCCTAAAATCCGTCTTTTGTTACAAGAACGGTACAACCGCTGGATGCCTTGTATACCCCGGAAAGGAAGCCACGGGAGCCCTAAGCCAACCGCAGCTCCAGTAGAGGGAAGCCCCTTCCCTGGACCAGAGATCACAAAGCCCAACAAGCCACGTCCCCCCCGGACATCTCTGTTACCTTCACAGGCATCTCAGCACATCCCTGCCCAGTGCTATTCACACTGGAGAAGACACTGGCTGGGTCTGGGGGGCAGGGGTACTCAAGCTTCAGTGATATTTCTCCATGTGAGATTCCCCGCCCCCCCCCCCCGTGTCGGTGCTGGCAGAAAGCATTCTTTTTTTTTTTTTAATTTTTTTTTAACATTTATTCATCTTTGAGAGACAGAGCATGAGTGGGGGAGGGGTCAAGAGAGAGGGAAACACAGAATCTGAAACAGGCTCCAGGCTCTGAGCTGTCGGTACAGAGCCCGATGCGGGGCTTGAACTCACAGACTGTGAGATCATGACCTGAGCTGACATCGGATGCTTACCCCACTGAGCCACCCAGGCGCCCCCAGAAAGCATTCTTGAGGGGTTCCTGTTCATGTCAGCAGACATTAGCCCGAGTAATAGTAGCTTTTGTTTCTGTGTCTTCTCCTAAATGAAGTTAGAAGGCCCCAGGGCTCTTGGGTACATCCCAGAGTCCTAGGAGACCTGCTTCCTTTGTGGCCAGGACTATCAGGTGGGGAGTGACATGCCGACTTTCACTACAGAGTACGAATGTCAGTCACAGGAGTCTCTCCGAGGGGGCAGCATGTTCACATAGGGAACCTCGGCACAATGGGGGACTTAACACACAGTAAAAGCCCCAGCAGGTTCTGCCACCTAGGAGCTGAGAATCCAGACAGGGTGAAATTTCCCATGAGCCCAGATAACTGTAAAAATGGCCTGCTATCATCAGACCCACAGAATTGTTAAAAAAAAAAAAAAAAAGGAGGAAAGAAAATTAAAATATGCAGAACAGCGAAGGAGCATTTTCAGAAACGGAGAGCACAATCTTTCATTGTGTGCCCTGTCCTTATAATAAAAACACAGTGTCGGACCTGTCTGGACACGGGGACTTTGCGGTTTCCGTGTGAGGCTGGACATTTTGCATTCAATACAAATGAGTTCCTCAAAATCAGAATCAATTGTCATAAAATGGAGGGAAGTGTTTTCCCGAGGGGCAAGCACTGGCGGTACAACTGGAAATGTTCAACTTGATTATAATGCTTCGCGAAAAGGTCAGCGTGGGATTTCAGAGCTGTACCTTGAGGACGTGCGCCGTGTTTGCAGGCAGGGGTGAAACGGGGAGACGCGGGCTGCCCAGGCTCGTACGTCCGCATCACTCTGATCACATGTCAGGGGGCCAGCAGCGGACCGTGTGCTTCGGAAAGCAAAGAGACGCGTGCGCACACTTGTACGCGCGCACGCAGTTAGATGCACGCATAGCCGCACGCACTTGTGGGAGCCAAAGCACTTCCAAATTCGATGGCGGGAAGAGTGGGCCATCACTGGCATGTTCACTGAACGGGACAAAAACAGTGTTCCCGTATAATCTCGTAAAGCACTGGATATCCATTTAGCGGGACACAGCACAGAATCACCTGGGGAGCTTTTCAAAAATGCACATGCCTGGGCCTCCCCACAGCCGGAGATTCTGATCCGGGACAGGTACGATGTTTACAAAGGTCTCCAGGCGATGCAAACACACCACGCGTCTCCTCCCTGGTTTCCTGTAAACACTATACTTACAGCTCCAATTAACAGCCTAAAGCTTTCAAATCCTCTGACCAAGTGAACACCTCCAGGTTCTGGCCGAATGTTTGTCACCGAACTGCATCATCATTAGGATCAGGGCTCATATTCTACATTTTACTGCAGACATCAAACCATGAGCTTCCTAACCTCCCCAGGCACAGGGCAAGTACAGACAGAAGAATTTCCGCGAACCCTACCTCCGATTTAAACCTGCGGGAGGGTGCAGAGAAAAATGGCTCAGCATGGAGTTGCTTGCTCGTGGGCCACTACCCTGACCATTTGTTCCCTCTCACAGCCCAGCATGCCTGTGTGGGCCTCCGGTAGCCCCCAGCTTGTTCGGTTTATCAGATCTGACGGGGTCACTGGCCGGGAGCAAGGCTGAGCAGAATTCTGAAACACTTCCGTGATCAACCAAAAGGCTGTCATGTGGCCATTTCCTGAGGGTCAGCCCTTCCTCTTTCAGTACCTCCAAGGGTGATTCAACTCGAGGGAGGGGGCTTTACCACAAACACTGGGAACACGCAGGGCCTCGGTCTCAATTCCAAAGAGAACGAAACTCGGCCTCACTCGCAATTCACATTTCTACACTTCAAAACCTGAAATTCCAAAACAGATCGCTCTCTCAAAACCAGTCCCTGCCACAAAGAGAAGAGTGGGTGGCTACGTCTGCCATCTTTATAAAAAGTCCAGCTGACCAGAGAGTCAAAAGCGTGGTCATCTCCAGCCAGGCCGTCTCTGTCATCAGCTTTGATTTCACAAAGGAGCAGAGGTGGCTGAGTTCATCCCCAAAGCCGGGCAACTCAAGGGTTGGCTGCTCGAGTGCTCCTCAGTCAGCGCCCTGTGGATGGATGCTCATCATGTGATAGTAATTAGGACCTCTAAAATCACTTTGGAGACTACATTTGTGGCCCAAATCCTAAATACTCCTAGTTGTCAAACATTCCTCCTTAGACCCACACATCTTAGAGTTAGTCCTAGCGAAGCAGCATCCAGAACGATGAAGGCCACCACACCTTGACCTCTCAGAGCTCCTGGATGGGATCCAGTTGGGATCTTCAATGGACAGTAGATTTTCACCTCCTGCATGGCTGTCTTCATGGGGATTGGGGTTGCAAAAAATAATATCTTTTTGCAAAAAATAATCTGGATTCTCCAAAGTTACCTTGAACATGCTACAAGGCCAATGCAAGATATTTTTCTATGTTAATCGACATGTCTAAGCTTAGAGTCAAAAAACAAAAAACAAAATCAAACAAAACAAAAGGTGAAACATGCTGGTAATGGCAAGTTCACGCTTTTTCACTACAGTATCGTAGCTCAGGAATCAGACTTAACTCCACGACAGAAGCATTAGGCACCGATGGGCAAAGTCTTTAACTTTTTTTTTTCTTTTTAATGTCTGTTTACCTGAGAGAGAGAGAGAGAGAGAGAGAGAGACCGAGCACGAGCCGGGGAGGGTCAGAGACAGAGGGAGACACAGAATCTGAGACAGGCTCCAGGCTCCGCGCTGTCAGCACAGAGCCCGATGCGGGGCTCAAAACTCACAAACCGTGAGATAGTGACCTGAGCCAAAGTCGGGCGCTTAACCGACTGAACCACCCAGGCGTCCCAGTCTTTGTTTTGAACCATTCGGAACTATCCGAACTACTCAGAACAGTTTCTGAATCCATACAAATGGGGATAACGTTACCTATCTTGATATTTTTTTGAGGATTAAGTAAAAACAAAACGTGACGTCTGGCAGATACTAAGTGCTAAAGAGATTGCTACTATGTTAAGCCGTCGTCATTATGATTATTAACGGAGATTCATCTCCTTAAGGTCATACTGGGTACTGTTGTTAGCGACGGGCTAGAACTGGAGGGGAGCAAGTATTAATTCCACTCAGCGCTCTGAAACCGCCGTCTCCCCCTAGTGGAAGCCTATTAATTTGTTTGTTTTTGAACTCGGAAGGGTTCGGCCAAAGGCACACCTGTTTCCAGACGGGGCTCGATGAAATAAATGCTTCATTTTGTTTCTCCGTCAGAAACGGGGCCCTAGTCCACGTAGGGGATACGTCTAGAGAGCGTTTGTTCTAACTTTCTGGAGCTAACACACACCTGCCCAAGTAGCGGGGCTGATGTACTCCCACTATCCTGGAGCTCCTAAGACGGTCCCAGCTGCTGCTGGAAGGATTTTTAGATGCATTATTTATTTGAACACCTGCCTGGCAGAGCTCAGTCTAGGAAGGGAGGGGACACTGGGACACCCAGGGATTCCTTCCCGATACGGTTGCATTTGCTGGTCTGTATTCAGCCTGTGGCCATTGAAGGGCCTTCCTCCTCCCCAAGTCTGGTTCTGACCGCACCACGCACCAGGTGGATAAAAGTCTTCAAAGAAAACACAACCCACGCCGCTTAAAAAAAAAAAAAAAAGTTTATTTATTTATTTTGAGAGAGAGAGGAAGACCAGGTGAGCACAAGCAGGGGTGGGGGGCAGAGAAAGAAGGAGAGAGAGAATCCCAAGCAGTAATGTCAGCGCACGGCCCAACGCGGGGCTCGAACCCACGAACCGCGAGATCGTGACCTGTGCCCAAATCAAGAGCCGGACGCTTAACTGACGGAGCCACCCGTGTGGCCCCCGTGCCATGTTCTTAAACAGAGGCTCTCAAGTCATCCAAGAACCCGAAGCCAATGCCATGCCAAAGCGCGGCAGACACAGAGCACCCTGCCCTGGCAGCTATTAAGACATCAGTCGCTCTCAGCTGTCCTCCCCATGGTGGCACACTTACTTCCAAAGGTGGTATCGCTTCCATTATTTTTACTGGAAGGAAAACTGAGACACAGCAAGAGCTGCTACACAACTGTCACCCCCTTTCCCATTTTCCTGCCTTTATTTCTATGGTTCGCCTCAAGCGCAAGAACCATTCTTCCCTTCTGCCGACTTCAAACCTACCCATTTTTCTTTTTTTTTTTTTAATTTTTCTTTTAACTTTTATTCATTTTTGAGAGACAGAGAGAGACAGAGTGTGACTGTGGGAGGGACAGAGAGCAAGGAAGACACAGACAAAGCAGGGTCCAGGCTCTGAGCTGTCGGCACAGAGCCCAACGTGGGGCTCGAACTCACAGACCGCGAGATCACGACCTGAGCCGAAGTCGGACGCTCAACCGACCGAGCCCCCCAAGTGCCCCAAACCTACCCATTTTTCAACCCCGAGCTCCAGCTCCCTTCCCCGACCAGCCATTTCCCACCATCACCACCACCACCCTGGAACCGAACTGCTGTCTGCCTCCAAAACTGAATATTGCCCGTATCATCACATTTAATATTTGAACTATGTTCCGCATTGAGCCATCACAGCTGCAGTGTCTTTAGGTCTTGTAAGAAAGGAATTGCATATGTTTTCCTTAACTGTTTGTAACTCGGCACCAGGCACGCAGGGGGTGATGAACGCCAGTCTGAAGGCTGACTGAGAGGCCCTCGCCAAGCCACGCGGCAATCTGCCATTATAAAAATGTTCGCAGGAAAAATTCTTGCTGCCAGCGCACGGGGTTGGTTCACCAGGTCGTGCTTTCTCTGCACACTCCGCCTTGGGCTAAATTGCCTAATTTTTCAATATTTAGTCTTCCCATTCTGTTCAAGGGGGTAAGGATCTTATTATTTATTTAACTCACAGGAGTCTTAAGCGACTGACTGTTTATGGAAGGTTCGGAGATCCCAGAATGAATGATGCCGCGTTTAGTGCAGAGTACGGCCGCCTTACGCAGACCAGTGGGCGGTGTGTTCAGAGTCCTGCGCAGAGAAACACCACTTGGCAGTCACCACACACACCGTTGTCATGTGATCTGGAAACATCTCGCTGGCATAACTCGTACGCAGAATGTCTTTCTATGTAATGACCCAAATATGCCAGTCACGTGCCTCTGAGAAGGAAGTAAGATTCCAGAGAACTGCAGTTTTGTTATATCCCCCACCCCGGCCCCTCAACTCCCAAGTAAGCTCTCTGCCTTGGAGTTGGACCCTCTGTACGGTGGCCTTCAAAATTCTGTGTGGAGAGTCTGCCTCTGTGTGTAGTCATCTCAGGGTGATGAAGAAAGGAGCCTGGTATACAAAGGGCCCTGGTAGGGTGAGTGAAGGTCCCAAGATACAGATTTTTAACCGACTGACAGAATTTATGCTTCGAGGGGAAAAGCGTATCCTGGCCAGGATTTCTGAGTCAGAGGAACAGACTCCGATAATCCACAGGCTTTCAATCCAGCCCCTCGCTTTGAAGGCCTGGGCCAGTGAAGCAAAAGTAGACATACCTACGTTTAACTCACCCACTCATCAAGTACCTCCTGGGATCCAGGTGTTATTTAGACACTAGAAAAGAGCAAGTTAAATAAGGTCTCCACCCGGGGTGACATTCCCCGTCCGTCACCGAGAGACATGGAAGGATCCCACAGCAACACAACTGGAGGAGGTTCCTGGACAACTCAAGAACGCACCGGACTCCTGTTGCTGAGAGCCCAAAGTCAACTGACCCTCAGGAGCACGGGGTCTCCCCAAGGCTTCGTGAACAACCAACCGCAAGGCAAACACACACCAACAAAAATTCCCTGATTATAATCGGGCCTCTGCAGAACCCAGAGGTCTGCCATCAGAACCGCCCAAGACCCCGTCACCATTTTTCACTGTTTCTGCCGAAAGAGATTTAAGAAATGCAAGGCTGGGAAGGTGCACACAACTTAGAAAAATCATTTCGTGAAAGAGTCATCGCTGGAGAAGTCCAATTCAAAGTCCTATTCATCCGTTCACTCACTCCACTATTCAACAGTCAACATCTCTTGAGCAGCTCCACGCGCAGAGAGAGGCGAGAGCTGGTGTCTTGGGAAACACGGGGATGGGCGGCACGGTCCCAGCTCTCGAGGAACTTACAAAATCAGTCGGGGAATCACAAGCCTCATTTTACAGAGGAGTAAACAGTGGCATGGAGAGTTCAGGGACGTATTTTAAATTCTTCATCCCACAACTAAGTCATCCTATAAGGTCATCATAAAGATGAAAAAGCACTGGGCTAGAAGGCAGGACCATTCTCCTCATCCCTAGTCGGAGCCCCCAGTTCAGGCTTACGGGGCAGATGCCCCTCCCTGAGGTTTCAATTTCCTCATCTCCACAACGAGGAGATAATTCCTTAGAGTGGGTCCCTCCAGCTCTAAGATTCCATGACTCGAACACATATGACCAATCACGTCTGGGAGTTAGAATCTCTCGGGGAGGGGATTTTAATGACCATGGTTACTCCGCTGATGTAAAGTCCTACCGAAAGGAATACGGGAGCCATTCCATTCCACTGACATGGCTGTATTTTTTCTTAGAAGGTGCGTAGCCCTAGGTGGGATACGTTCTCTTCTGTGGACTTTCTACCTGGTATTCTGCCATCTTAGTAACAGTGGCAGAGAAAGCTGGAGCCCTTCCCTACATCTCCCTGCAGCCCCTGCTAATTGCCTATAACACAGGGTAATAAGTGTTTGCAAGAGCTATGTTGCCCCCTGTAAGAATAACTGCTCCAAAGATAATGTAACCAGTCTATGTGCGATGTGACAAATGGGGACTTGGACTACGTGTAAAGAACTCTTAATTAAAGGTTTAATAGACAGTGAGAGGACTGAACCAGATCATATGCAAGGTCTCTTCCAGCTTAAGATTTTTATATTATATTACTATGAATTCAGGGAAGATATTGCAAAAGATCCCTTTATGTTGAGTTCACCAGTGCCTCTGAAACGTTAACCCAAATCATTTATATCCCATTGATTACATTGTATATTATTACGTATTATCTCCAAAAAAGGAGAATAAAAGTCGGCGTGGAAGAACCTCCGAGTGGATTTTTAAAAACAGACCGTTTCATAATTTCATTACATTTCCGACCCTCCCCAGAGGTTTTCTCTGAACTTGGGGGGGACGTCTCCAAAACTGCCAATCGGCTGGCCATTTTGCAACACGGGAGCTATAAAATCATATATGTGGAGATCTAAATGATGGAGAGATTTCTACTTAATTTTTCCCTTCCTGCTCCCACGTATCAATTGTCCTTAAAACTCATTTTTTGTTTTTGTTTTTTCAGTGGTAGACACACAGGTGGTTCTTATTTCAGGCGGTTCCAAAGGTTCTGCTATTCAAAGATTAATGAATAAAAGGAGCCTTGTAAATAGATTTGCATGATAATGGTGATAATGCTCTCCGCTGCCTTCTGTGCTTACTTGGATCTGTGTGCCCCTGAAAACGCTTCCCTCCCTCCCCCCCCCCCAGGCACCGGTCCCCTGGCCCCTCTTTCCCGCCACCTGACTCCACTCGCTCAGTCTTAGGCAGACAAAAGTGAGTCGGGAATTGGGCAGCTGCACAGAGAGCAGGAAGAGGAGAGGAAGAAAGCAGAGAAGAGAGATGGAGACAGACAGACAGACAGAAGCAGAGTAGAGACTAAAATGCCATGGGGCGCCCGGGTAGCTCAGTAGGTTAAGAGTCCCACTCTGGCTCAGGTCATGATCTCACGGTTTGTGGGTTCGAGCCCGCATCAGCCTGGAGCCTGCTTCTGAGTCTGTGTCTCCCTCTCTCTCTCTCTCTCCTCTCCCCTGCTCACGCTCTTGTCTTTCTCTCTCTCAAAAATAAATGAACATTGAAAAAAATAAAATAAAATGCCTAATGCGCTTTAGGCTAGGAAGGTTTCTGCAGAATGAACAGAGAAAAAAAATACCAGACTTCCAGACTTCCACTGTCTTCGGCAAACAATACCTTCAAACTTCCCTTCTGCTTATGGCATCTGCTGCCCAGCACTATTATAGCCTCCCCCCTACATTTTACTTTCACCACATGCTTGACGACCTCACGTATTATCTTTTTGTCTCAAATCCGTAACTGTTCTAGAACCACACATATGTCAAGGCCCAGGTGTAACCTGTTTCAGAGAGTTGGGTCTAGGGGCAAAAGCTATAGATCTGGCTTTTATCCATCTCTGTAGAGGGACAAGTTCAAAGGGCCCTTCCTTGAAGGCTTTGCCGGAAACCTACCCCTCTCTGAAAACCAACAGTTTCTCCCTGGGGGCTGAGTACCAGCTATTAAGCCATGACGTCATGGTGCCTCAGGTTCTAGACTTCCCTGAGCCTCCCTCCATGTCCTCTCTCCACGCTTGGGGGGGGTGGGGGGGCCTGCCTGTGTTCCTCTCACCCCCCAACCCATTGTGTGGTCTCTAAGCCAGTGTGAGGATGATGAATTGGGCAGGGAATGTCATTCTGGAGGAATGCCACGAAGACGCCCCAGCAAAGTGGATTAAGACAGAAAGCAAAAGTCAGTCCCTGCGGCAGGGGAGGATGGGGGAAGAACCGAGCACCTAGGCCTGGCGATCCAGATGATCCAGATGGAGACTCCCAACGGCGGGAAGATGCTAAGCCATCAGGGCCCACACACCAGGCCAGCCCCTCGCCTTCCTTTGTCTCCCAAGACCTGCATGTGTTTTCCCTCATTTGAACGGAGCCCTGAGCGCTGGAAGCCGGGCTGACCCTCTGCCTCTCATGTTGATTAACATCCCGCGGGGGCACACGGTGCTCCCCGCCCCCCCCCCTTCCTCTGCGCCTTCTGATATCAAACCGGGAAAAGGGAATCTAAAAATAAAGCCGGGGCCAGAGTGTGTACCACTCGATTGGGCTCCTGTGCTCACAGATCTGCTTATTTTGGCCTATCTCTCCCCAGCGATAAGGCTGCTAACAGCCTGTTATCAGCCAGTTGGTGAAAATGTGCTCCAGCCTGATTAGGCCTCAGTCTTTGCCAAGGTTATAAACAGCCGTTATCGTTTTCCCGAACAGAATAATCCGGACAGTATCAGCTCAGAAACATATGGGCCACACAGAGAAGATAGCCGCTGACGGACACTTCATTTTAATTGTAACGAGTGGGTAGCAGCAGCCGGCAGACAGCAGACAGAGAGCCCCCGATTGGCGGCCGGGCTGTTGTTTTTTTTTTTTAAATCCCTTCCTCCTTCCCTGGTTTCCGACGCCTAAACCGCTTTGATATTCTGGGTGGCATAATGAACCGGACCCTACCCCAGATGCTACCAGTCACCAAGCATGACCCTCCCCGAAAAGGCAGATGGGACCTTTCTGATTCTCTCATGGAAAAGAAAAGGAAAAAGAAAAAAGCAAAAAAAAGCAAAAAGGGGAACAAGGGGAGAACTCCTGCAGCGCTCTCTGCTCTTCAGCCCCCAGTTCAACTTCAATAACCTGTCTGCTCACCCCACCCTGATCTCATCCCCACGGCCGTGCATCTTCGGGGACCCCACCCGGGGCCCTCAGCACGCAGCGGGGGGATATTTGTAATGGAGCGTGTATGCAATTCCCTCCAACTTCCCACACCCGGACGCACATCAACCGCGAGGACGCTGGCGGGGGACAAGCCTCTGCGAGCGGGGACCTTGTGTCCCGAAAGCAATTTCCCCAATCTGGTTTCTCCCCATGCTCTTTCCTGGCAGACTTGTTCCTCAGGCTTGTCACAGAAGAGTCAACTACCTGGAGCCGTGGAGGGGAGGGAGGGGACAGAGCGCACAGAGAATCGCGAAGGTCAAAGTTCCACCGAAAGCGTTCATCCCCTCTCTGCCTCCGGGTCCGCAGGCGTCTCTCGGTGGCTGACAGCGCGGCCCCGGGTCGCGGCAGTTGGCCCGTGGCCAACGGCCACCCTGTCTTTTCACGGGATGATGCCATTTCCCCTCACGCGTCAGCAGAAGCGAGTGGAAGGAAGGGGGCTGAAGAACAGGGAGGAAGGGTGGTGGCAAGAGGGGGCGCCTCCCCGCACCCAGCAGCAGACGCGGTCTGCCATCACTGCCCAGCCACACGGGCTCCCACCTGGTGGCCCAGATGCGGCAGCGAGAGCAGGTGGGGTTCCGAGGAAGAGAAGCACGGAAGCCCCCACCTTGGACTCAACTGTCGCTGTTCACGCTTCTGCTCAACATCGGAAGACGTTAAGCACCTTCAACTTGGGCCTGTCTTTTTTTTCCTTCCCTTCTCCCAACTTTCGCCCTTAAACCCTCAGGAGTGCTTTCCCTTTCCCCGTCGAAGGCCGCACCTGCCACGGCCGGCCGGCGCACACACTCCGTGAATTCAACAGCACTGGAGAAGTCCCCAGTTTGAACTCAACTTGTGGGGGCCTTCTAACAAGGACAAAAGCGGAGAACTGAAACGAGAAAAAGGAAAGAGGATAAGTGAGCCCAGAAGTTCCTCCCTACCCACAACAGTGCCTCTCCTCTGACATCAGTTTCTCATTCTGCAGAGAGAGGGTGGTATCGCTTTGCCCGGGGAAGAAACAGTAACAACAGCTGATATTTCCCGAGCACAGGTGCACAGGCCGGGCACAAGCCAAAGCATCCTGTACCCGCTTGCTGATTTAATCCTCAGAACGATTCTATGATTCACGCCCAGGTGACCAGCTCCCAGCTGCATCTACGCAACGCCAGCGTCTCCTGGGTCCCCAGGAGCTCACATCCAGGGTACACCCTTTCCTGGAGCGGCCCCCTCATCTCTCTTCCTCCACATGCACTCCTCCACGGATTTACAGGGGGCTCACGAGAAGCCCACCCCCAGACTGACCAAGCGCTCTGGCCCCCGAGACTTCTGGCATTTCAGTGTCGATGCCTGTAATAATACCAAATTCAAAAGAAAGAGAGAGAGAATTCTGCTGCCAGCTGAAATGAGCCTGAGGCACGTTTTGGTTTTAATTCTTTTTTTTTTTTTTTTTTCCACGGCTTTTCAACACCTGCTCTCGCTCTTCCGCTCGTCCTCCAAAGCGTGGTTTAGGGTGCCTTGCGGTATCACCACCAGACTGGCCAGCAGATCCGTGCAAGACTCTGCAGTGGGTGGTCTGTGTGCAGTGTCTTGGTGGTCTTCAGCTCAGTCCCCCCGCACCAAGTTTCAAGGTCACAACGGTCTTCCCCTAGTTGCCATCGGAATCTGAAAATATCCGGGAAACGTGAGAATCCCCCTGGGAACCCACGAGCGGGCTCAGAGGCAGTTTATTCAACTTCAAGTGGTCCCCCCCCCCTTTTTTCTATTTTTGTTTCCTTATTCTTTCTGTTTCACTGGACCCTGCTTTGTTCTGCTACAGTTTGGGGCTATCAAGCCTGCAGGATTTCCTGCAACAAGCAGCTGGACCTATCTCTCCGGTGGGTCTGCTTCCCATTTCGTCCACGGCCCTCTTTTCGCCTGAGAAGCGTCCACTTCCGTAGAAAGCAAGCCAGTCCTCTCCGTGTCAGCAACGGACGTAGATGGAGCCTTCGGGGTAGTGGATGTGGACGAAGCGGCCACAAAAAGTGGGCTGGGACGCCGCCATCTTGTCTCTGCTCAGTTGCCAGCGTGGTGCAGCGCGTCCCGCCTTCTCAAGAGCATCTGTGGCCCCACTGCCGTTGCCCACTTGCTCGGGTGTCCCCGCGGCTGTGAGCACCTGAAGGACCAGCGCCCCGTCTTCCTCCAGTCTGTATGTCCGGCACACAAGCGCGGACCGCGGCATACAGGAAGCGCTCAATAAATAGCGGCTGAAGCGAGGAAAAGATCCAGGTCGAACCTGCCGAGGTGGGTGTTCGAGGCCAAGTTTTTCGGAGACAGCCTTGATTCAACACCTGGCTCCCCCCCACCAACTCTGCCGTGGCCTCAGTTTCTCCATCTCTCAAATGGGGGTAAAGCACCTGTGCCAGAGACTTGTTGCGATTGTGTAAGTTACCAGCACTTAGGGGCACCTGGGTGGCTCCGTCAGTTGTGTGTCAGGCTCCTGATTTCGCCTCGGGTCATCATCGCACGGGTCACAAGTTCGAGCCTTGCCTCGGGCTCTGCACTGTCGGTGCTCGGGATCCGCACTCTCTCTGCCCCTCCCCCCTCGTTCTCCCCCCCCCCCCCCCCAACTCTCTCTCTCCCCGTCAAAGTAAATAAGTAAACTTAAAAAACAAAACAAAACCCTGCAACCAAAAATAATAGGCGGACTTTCTAGATACTGATTTGCAGAGCGGCGCCTGGTGGCTCAGTCAGTGAAGCATCAGACTCTTGGTTTCAGGCTCAGGCCGTGACCTTGCGGTTCGCGAGTTCGGGTCCCGCCTCGGGCTCCGCGCCCACCGTGAGGCGCCTGCGCGGGGGTAAATGCACTTTTCAAACAGAAAGCGCTGGGCCCGCTTAGAAAACGGTGCCCTGAGAAGCAGCTCCTGTTTCTGAACGTGCGTCCCTCGCTCCCCGACACCCGCCCGTTACCCAGCCGCTCTGGCGGCCGTCCCGCTCCGACCAAAGGAAAGGCCGCATCCGGGCACCGGGGTTCCAACCCCTGTCGCGCCAGAACTCCGAACCCCCCCCCCCCTCCCCGCGTCGCTCGGCCTCCGCGGCTTCTGCGGCCCGGGCTTGGCCGCGGTCGCGGTCGCGGTCGCTCCGCGTCGCCTGGCCGCGTGACCTCCCGGACAGGGACGCGTGCGGGGAAAGCAAGTCCAGATGTCACGTCCGCTGCCAAGTCTCGCGCCGGCGACGCCCTTCCGAGTCCGGCACCGGGCGGACCTCGCGCGGGGCCTCCCTTCGGGGCGGTCCTTCCCGCGGTCCCTGCCGGACATCGCCCCCCCCCCCCGCCGCCCGGCCGAGCCCCGGCCCCCCTCGCCCACAGAGGCTCCCCCCACCCCGGCCCCCAACCTCTCCTCGGCTCCCCCTGCTCCCCCCCCACCCCCCCCCCGCAACGCTTCTGGGTCTGGAGCCTCGTAACCCATTTGCCCTCCCCGGGAAGGGGGGGGTGGGGCCCGGCGGCTCGGGGTCCCGGGCGCAGAACCGCGCTTTCCTTGCTGCCCCCGCCGGGAGGCGGGACCCAATGCCCAGAAGGCTCTGCTGGGCGAGCATCGAGGCCTCACGGGAGCCCGGAGGACGGCGTCTGTGCTCTCGTGCACGCGCACGCACACTCGCTCGCACACACACACACACACTCTCGCGTGCACACTCCCTCTCACACACACACACACACAGTCTCTCACACACACTCACCCCCCCACTCGCACACACACTCACATACACAATCCCTCTCACACACATACTCTCACACACACATTCACCCCCCCCACACGCACACATTTCCCCCCATACTCTCGCACACACTCACATGCACACTCACACACATACTCTCTCACACACTCACGCTCAAACACACACGGTCTCTCACACACACACTCACATTCCCCCCCACACTCTCACATTCTCACGTGCACACTCCCCCTCACAATCACACACACTCGCACACTCCCTCTCACACACATACTCTCACACGCGCACACACACATCCCCCCACACTCGCACTCTCACACACATACACTCACACACGCTCTCACACACTCACACCCCCCCACTCGCACACACTCACATGCACATTCCCTCTCACACACACTCTCACACATGCTTTCACACACACATTCATCCCCCCACACTCACATGCACACTCCCCCTCACACACTATCACACTCTTGCACACTCATATGCACACACACATGCTCACACACACTCCCCCCACACTCACACTCTCCCTCACACACAGTCTCTCACACACACTCTCACTCACACCCCCCACTCTCACTCACATGCACACTCCCTCTCACACATACACTCACACACACATTCACCCCCACACACTCTCCCTCACACACACTATCACACACACACTCGCACACTCACACACAGGCTCACACACACATTCCCCCACACTCACACACACTCCCTCACACACACATACACTGTCTCTCACACACTCACATTCCCCCCATACTCTCGCACACACTCACATGCACTCCCTCTCACACGCGCGCACACACAGTCTCTGACACACATGCACACTCACACATATGCTCTCACACACACTCACATTCCCTCCCACACTCTCGCACACACAGACATACACTCTCGCACCCACTCACACACACACATTCCCCCCATATTCCCGCACATACTCTCACATGCACACTCCCTCTCACACACGCACACACACACTGTCTCTGACACATGTATACTCACACAGATGCGCTCACACACATTCACATTCCCTCACACACATACACTCTCACACACGCTCTCACACACACATTTCCCCCCATACTCTCGCACACACTCTCACATGCAGACTCCCTCTCACACACATACTCACACACACATACACTGTCTCTCACACACTCACATTCCCCCCACACTCTCACACTCTCACACGCACACTCCGTCACAGATACTGTCTCACACACGCTCTCTCACACACATTCCCCCACACACACTCACACACCCTCACATGCACACTCCCTCTCACACGCTCACTCTCACCATATGCTCTGCCTCAGACACACACTCACATTCCCCACACACTCTCCTGCACACACATCTACATACACACTCCCTCTCACACACATACACAGTCTCTCACACACACTCACACATTCTTACACATTCACATTGTCACACACGGTCCCACACACTCACGCTCCCTCACACGCACACAGGCTCTCACACATACGCTCTCACATACACTCACCCCCCACTCATACTCTTACATTCACACGCACTGCCACGCACGCACGCACACAATCTCTCACACACGATTACGCCCTCACCTTCCCGCACTCCTGGTCTCTCACACTCGCGCCCACACCCGCTCACACCCCCGCGAGGGCGGCCGTCCCGTCAGCCCCAGCGCGGCTCTCCTCTGCCCCGTGTCGGGCCCGGCCCCCCCCCCCCCCCCCCGCGGGAACCGTGCCAGACAGCACGACAGCCCGTTCCGGCGGCAGGGCACGAGAAACCCGGGGACACCGGGGCCCGGGCTTCAGGTCACAGCCGCTGCCTCCGCTAGTCGGAGTCCCGCCCTCCGCGTCGCGTCGGCCGGGCTGGGGTCGAAAGCCCGGCGTCCCCCGCAACACTCACGGACGTCCCCGACACTCGCCGTCCCCTGTCGTCCCTGCTCGTTCCCTCTCGGCCTCCCCCGAGGAGTCCGCACCACGCCCCCCCCCAACCCCGGGACCCCACGCGGCAGGTGGCGAGCCGGCCGAGGACGTCAGTACCTGGGGACAAGCCCGAGAGTCGACTCCGCCTGGGAACTTGGCTGTGACTGCGGTTCCTGTCTTCTTCGGTGGCCGCTTTGCCCCGGTTGAGGGTCTTCCTAAGACTGCCAGCCGCCACCTCCCCCGCGGTCCCTGGAAGCAGGACTGAGGACGCCAGGGCTGAACGGGACCCGAGCAAGACCCCCCCCCCCCCGCCCCCCGCCTTCGCCAGGAGTGCTTCCGGGGGGGGGGAGGGCTGCGTGCACCTGACTCCGTGCGTTTGCGCCTCGGGGGTCTCATCACGATTTACGTCAGAGGCCGCACACGGTGTTTCACTCCGTAAAGCGCGGACGCCATCGTTGTAGGCGTGGCCCGCAGCCCACCAACGAGGGGCCAGGCACGTCCTCCGACGGCCAAGTTCAAAGACGGGCACGTTGCGCGTGAGACTCCACAGCTGCCATACACGACGAGTGGCCACACGGGCATGGCTCTTGGTTTACAAACTCAAGAAGGTGGATCACGGTCTAAGGAAACCAACGGAACTACAGGGCTGATGGTGAACAAAGCTTTTGACTTGCCAGGAGGATCACCAGAGGTGTCTCACCAAGACCCCCCAGCCTTCCAACCGCACGATCTGCCTTCCAACCATATAATTCACATGCAGCTTATCAGAAAAACATTTAGTGCCCAAAGCGAGTTATACCATATTTGTTAAGGATGTCACACATCTTCACAAAGAAAACCTCTGATCCGCCTCTAGGGTAGGGCCCGATGACCTATAAAGACGGCAAGAAGAGGAGAAAAGATATATTGCCTTGTGGCTAACATCACCCGCCATCCAAGGCCACAGAGACCAAAAAGAACAGCGGCTGCACAAAATAACAGAATCAAGACACCTTCAAGCTACCCCTCACTAAGTCACAAGTGTCTAGAATTTTTAAAAAGACCAAAAAAAAAAAAAAAAAAAAAAAAAAAAACAACCCACAGAATTCCAAAACACAGGCAAAATAAAACGAAAGGCCTATTATAACTTACTGTCTTTCGAAAACATAATATCCTAATTATTCTGTAAATGTCATGGCCATTAGGCAAATTAACACGAAATCCCAGATCAAAGTGCCATTCACACATAGATACTTACATAACATTAGGTGGCTGAAGGTGAACAGGTGCTATAAACAGCTTCTTTGAATGTTTTTAATGTGTCCGCTAGTAAAACCTTCTGAAGAGGTTAAAAAAATTCTAGAGCACAAATTGAAAATTAAAGGCAAGTTGATGGTACCTCAAAATTAAGCATGTCAAGTGAGAAAATTATAATCAACGTGTCTCTGTACTTCTGAACCCCTTCACTGTGAAGGCACATAATACAAACACATGTATGTTTATGCACACAGGATTCTGCATGTGCATAGGAAAAGTCAAAAAGGCTAACACATATGAGTGGTTAATCCTAAGAGACTACGGAGAGAATCTGCAATCCAGACTGATAAATGGATATACTCGCAAACACATGCCCTCAGACCCAGGCAAGTAAACAGAACATGTCCTGTTATAGAGTCAGGTGATCCTGAGAGATTATATGTAACATTTTCTTTATTACTTATTTATTTTAATTTTATTTTTTAAGTGTTTATTTATTTTTGAGAGAGAGAGAGAGAGAGAGAGAGAGAGAGAGAGAGAGAGAAAACACAAGCAGGGGAGGGGCAGAGGGAGAGACAGGGAGACTCAGAATCCGAAGCAGGCTCCAGGCTCTGAGCTATCAGCACAGAGCCTCATGCGGGGCTCAAACCCACCAACCATGAGATTGTGACCTGAGCGGAAGTCAGACACTTAACCATGAGCCACCCAGGTGCTCCTATTTATTTTTATTTTAGAGAGAGAGACAGAGAGAGAGAAAACAGGCACGAGTGGGGACGGGAGCAGAAGGAGAGAGAGAGTCCCAAGCAGGCTTCACACTCAGTGCAGAGCCCGACACGGGGCTCAATCCCATGATCCTGGGATCATGACCGGAGCCAAAATCAAGAGTCGGACGCTCAGTCGACTAAGCCACCCGGGCGCCCCTCTATGTAACATTTTATAGACTGAGTTATGTTATATTCTTTGGGTAACACTATTTAAGAGAAGTTCATAGCCAGACATCTCTGAAAGTAACTAATCCTATAATTTACCATATCTGGTAACTATAGTTCTTGTAATTATCAGACAGAACCCATATTATTTACTGTATTATTTACAGTAAAAACATTTTTTCCAAGACACATTCTAACATCGTATAAATGATTGCTTCGTAACAGGGGATGATTATGCCTCCAGGGGGCATCTGGCAACGTCTGGAGACATCGTTGGTTGTCCCCGTGGAGTGATGGGGATGCTGGCAACCATGGCAGAGAACAGAGATGCCGCTGACCCTCGTACAGCGCACGGCACAGCCCCCACAACAAAGAATCTCCTGGCCTAAAAAGTCAATAGTACAGAGACTGAGAAACCAGGATGCAGATTTTCATAAACATTACAAAATTCCTCAAGTCATGTCCCCGAAAGGCCTTTAAGAAAGAAAACATGAGGGGCGCCTGGGTGGCTCAGTCGGTTGAGTGTCCGACTTCAGCTCAGGTCATGATCTCATGGTCCGTGGGTTTGACTCTGTGCTGACAGCTCGGAGCCTGGATCCTGCTTTGGATTCTGTGTCTCCCTCTCTCTCTGAACCTCACCCGCTCATGCTCTGTCTGTCTGTCTCTCTCAAAACTAAATAAATATTAAATTAAAAAAAAATTTTTAAAGAGAAACAAAACATGAGAAGTTTAAAGCCATAAAAGAGAACTCTTTTTAGTAGCATTTCGATTATTTGCATATATAGCTGCTTGCAGGGGGGGGGGGAAGATGCTACCATATATTACTTCAGCTAAAATAACGCTCTGAAAACCCACCACCCGTACTCACATTAGAGCCATACACTGAAAAATTCTGGGAAATCAACAAGGAGTTGACAAAAAACACCCCGAGCCGTCCTTCAGTGAACAGAGGAGCGTGTCCCGACCGACGGTGTTAAAATCAAATAAAGTAAGATATAATAAAAGCCAACTTTTTAGCCAGCGAAGAATAAACACATCTGGTATTTAGAGTCCTACACGTGTGTATCCATCCAATTGTATAGCATCAGAGCTCTGCTGCCCAGTAATATAATAATATTATTTTTGAGATCAGTTAAGGTATAAAATGTGCGTACTCTCAGTCTTTAATATTAATAAGTCTTGTAACTAGCGGTTTCTCGTAGCCCCGAATTCTTGAGCACAACTAGAAAGGGCACTTATCCTGAAAAATCTAATAAATTTACAGTTTTATATACTTCCTTCAATTGTAAAAGTCTTGTTCAATAAACTTTAAAATGCCACTATAGAGCAATAACACAGACAGTATAAACCCAGCCCTGGGAAAGCTGTGCAACCAGAAATTGTTCCCCTTTCTGCTAGAGCAATAAAGTTTTATATGTTTGAACTGACTGTAAAAAGGTTTGAATGTTGGCAACTGGGGAATAATCTGTCTTCTTTATAGTTATTATCATATTTCCCACAAGACCCCTTGGTCTGTGTCAATCCTTCTTGTATATGACACCTTTGTACTGTCAGCGAAAGCAAGACTACTTTCCTTTTTTTTTTTTTTAACTATAGGACTTGTATCTGTTTTCCTTCAGATTACAGCTAACAGGAATAAATTATTTCTGACAAGCATCTATTGCAGTATTTTACCAAATAAAGCTGCTTGTGAGCTGCTTTTCCAAGAGCTAGGGGGGAGCCTCCTCCCCTTCCCTCCTCTCTTTCTCTCAGCTGATTCAAATGCAATTCAGGGATGGTTACATTGGAGGAAATGCCAATAAAAAGAGATTTGTAGGAAAGTTGCCCTGAATGCTGGAGCCCACCGTAACAAGGTGGTGCGGTCCTCGTGGGTGCCGTTGGGCCTGTGTGGAGAAGAAGTTTAGGAAAGGTGGGAGGACGAGCCATCTCTTTTTCTTCCCAACCTGTCTCAGGTCTGAGAGTGTCTGTGCTTCTTGGTTCAGACAGAAAGCCGAGTCCAGCCAGCAGGAGTGGCTGTGACCAGCAGGAGGGACGTCCAAGTTGTCACGTGGAGGCTTGGGCTCTTGGCCAACAGGTCACCGCCACTGGAATGAGCTTAGGCTCATGATAATCAGCAAAGACAGTGTGTGTGTGTGTGTGTGTGTGTGTGTGTGTGTGTGTGTGTCTGAATGTCATGTGTGTGTGTATGTGTGTGCCTGCATGTCTGTATGTCTATTTGTGTGTGTGTCTGGGTGTCTGTATGGGTCTTTCTCCCTCCCCCAATCCCACTAAAAAGTCAGAGAGGAATGAGGATATGCACAAACACAAAGTTTTTCAAAGTCAGACGGCATTGTGTGGTTGGACGTCAATGGAACTGGCCCAGTTAAGTAAATTATGTCTGCACTCTGGAATAGACAGAGTCCCTCCGAGAGACCACGAGAACAGGATGGTCAGTCACTTGAACACAGGTGCATACATACTGGCATATACGCACGCAAGATATACTCATGGGAGTGCACACGCTCACCCTCAAACACAACTCAGCCAACTCCAAATGAACAGTCAACTCAAACGTGGAAGTTCTGGGGTAGGACGGTGAATGCCCAACGAAATCTGTAAACCTAGCAACTCTGCCAAAAGGAGGTCGTGCACGTGAAATTGAGTAGATACACTGGCCTCTCAGTGACCCTGGAAAAACATGGAGCTTGTGAGCACATTCAAGTTCGTGAATGTGAATCCACGACGTCCTGTTACGTTCCCCTCGCGATCCCCATCTCCACGAACGTTCAGACAACATTATCACGTGCCCTCCTGGCCCCGTTTGAATGGCAAACATTCTTACCTGTGTACAGACGACACGAACAAGTCTCGTGACGGCAGCTACCTCACAGGACCAGGAACAAGGAACACCACGCTCCCTCCCACCGCCCTTCCCCCGGAACCGCTACAACGAGACTTTTTAACAAAGGTGTAGGCACGCGCATCTCAACGACCCGCCTACAGGAAAACCATGGTTCCACAATACCGGTTCTTTATTCTCTCCAAAATGGGTTTCCTGATGGAGGTGAAAAGCTCTTGGGTTTGGGTCATATGTCACAGGGGCATTAATAAAAAGGACAATAGGTGCGCTTTTTAAAATCAGGGGCCTAGGACACAGACGTAGGAAAGGGCACAAGTGACAAGTGGGTAGCTCGGTGGAACAATATGAAATGCCTTACAAATGTGCACATCATCCTTGGGCAGGACCATGCTAATCTTCCCTGTATTGTTCTCATTTTTCATATGCGCAGCTGAAGTGAGCGCGTAGGCTGCATTTAAAATGCTCTTACGTGGCGGCAGACGGCCAGCTTCAGGACCAGTAAGTAAACCACCCCCAGAGTGGAGCAGCAAAGGGAACTCCCAAAGGGTAAGGTATGTACCACAGGCATCTAATTCATGGAAGGTACTTAGGAATTGCAGATTCCTTGACCTGCTGCGAATGCAGGGCCTGTGAATCTGCATTGTATCAAAAGCCGAGGTTATTCTGCAGGATCGCTGATCTTGCCTGCTGAGGTCCACCGGCCATTCCCCCCTGAATCACGTTCCCTTTTACAAATACGAAGGGCCTCAGTACACACCCTACTGACATAGCAGGTGGTGAAATTCAAAGCACTGTGCACCATGCTGTTTGAGACAGAAATGAAAGGGATCTAGAAAAATAGTGTCCAGGGGTGCCTGGGGCGCTCAGTCGGTTAAGCACCCGACTTCAGCTCAGGCCGTGATCTCACGGTTCGTGAGTTCAAGCCCCGCGCCGGGCTCTGTGCCGAGAGCTCAGAGCCCGGAGCCTGCTTCGGATTCCGAGTCTCCCTCTCTGTCTGCTCCTCCCCGGCTCATGCTCTGTGTCTCAAAAAAATAAATAAACATTAAAAAAGAAAAAGAAAAATAGTGTCCTGGAAGCCTTGCCTTGTTCTGCCTTTCCCCTGAACTCTGGTCTCCATCCATACCCTTCCCGTTCTGTGCATCCAACTGGGGTCTGGATGCCGAGAGGCAGAGTTCTCCTGAAAAGGGCAGGAATTGGAGCTCTCCCCTACCTTTATTATTGTTGTTGTTGTTGTAAATTTCAACAACCCCCCCCCCCAGGGATTTGTACCTCACTGGGTCCTAAAATACACCCTGCCTCCTGAACCCAAATGTAGCTGGCTTTTATAGGAACACAGTTGAAGAAATATGCTGGGACTCTAGAGGCACTCAGGAAGACACCATGAGAGGCTCCAGCTTCCAGAACAGGCCAGGGGCCGGAGGATCCCACTAGCCCAAGGCAGATTCACGTTGAGAGGGTCTGGTGCTGGTGTTCTTCAGCTTATAGATTCCATCCAAATTTGATTATATGCTAGGGAACTCTCGCAAGATACAAACGGAGCAAACGAGGCAGACCAGTGGGCATCAGGCATTATTGCTGGTACCACTGCTTCTCAACAATCCTGATCCCCGCTGATGCTACTACGGCGGGGACCACAAAGTTCTGGAGCCTGCCGGGTGTCAGGCACCCGTCTAAACTCTTCAGATGCACCAGCACATTTCACCCTCAGCGCTACTCTTACCCCAACGCACCAACGATATTATTCACCGAGGGACAAGATGCTGTCACAGGTTGGGACTATTCTCCACGTACATCTAGCATTCATTCCTGTTCTATTCAAGGCTGCACGTAAGGGTGTCTAGGCATATGCAGTAGCCAAGGGCAGGAAGAGAACTTTTCTGTTAAAAGCTGGCAAGAAGCTGAGGAAATAACAAGAGAGGCTATACGCTAGGGGCCTTGGGACGTCAGATAAGGCTTCTTTCTAGAAGGAACCTGGAGTCTGGTGAGGGAGCCTGGAAATGGGCAGAAGACAGCTATATATGATAGCATTCCAGGGAAAGAGCTGAGAAGTGATTGGGGCAGAGGGTGGTGTAATGACAATTATAAGAAAAAAAATACATATACAGTACACATCCCTTTTCTCAAGAAAATTGTAATATCCTTCATCAGACAAGATACCCTCACACAGAACAATCAGAAAATATCAGAAACTGTAAATAGCCAGCCGGTGCATACAGTCGCACAAATCTGAGGAATCAAGAGAAAGGAGACTTCAACACAAGCTGTGGTTTCTGAAGGGCGGACAGAGACACACGCAGAGGACAAACAGCAGACAGCATCCCAGGAGGAGCCGTGGGAGGCAAGACAACCAACCTGCCTGGCAGATCTGGACCCAGGAGCGAGGACAAGATCCTGACGAAAAGGACGCAGGCAGGTAAGCCCGGCCCCTCGCCTGGCCGACCCCAGACGTGGAGCAGAGTCAAGGCCAGGGCACAGCCTGCCAGCAAACCTAGGCCCTCCTGCTCCTGTGGAAATACTAACGACCTCGGAAATCAACATGACAATAAAAACATAAAATCCCCAGGATGGGGACCCTCTTATCACAGCACAGATAGGGATGGTGGCATGCACTCATACACAGCAGGTGGATCTCAGAGGATGCGGTCGGGCTGAGGAACACCCTAGATGGAAAGGCTCCGGGGAAAAATCCAACAGCTGCTGGAGGTGGGCTCGGTGCTTCAACAGGAAGCCCCTTCCGAACAAAATCAAGGCCAATGATGGACATTCACTAGGAGTCCTCCTCACTCCAAAATTCAGTGGGTCTGTGAAACCTCTGCACAGGAGAGGGGTGAATACCCCAACTCTTAGATGACTCTGGTCTCCTGGGTCCCCCCGACCCAGTGCCAACAATATAAACATCCAACCGGGGCGGTGTCCTTGACCGTGTGACCATCACTGTAACATCAGATGAGAACAGCACTGCTTGAGGTAAAAACATGTGAAGCTGCCGGCTTGAAAACATTATTTCTTGGGTGAAGTTCTTCACCTCATCACTTAATACACGTTTATTGTTTTGTTACTAACAACAGAAGTAATGGCAATACTTTGGTATCAGCATAATGTTTTATACCCTAACAATACTTTCATAAGTGTGATTGTGTTTACTTTTTTTGTAAGTTTTTTTAAATTCATTTTGAGAGAGAGAGAGAGAGTGCACAAGCAGGGGAAGGGTAGAGAAAGACAGAAAGAGAGAGAATCCCAAGCAGGCTCCGCACTGTCAGCTCGGAGCCCGATGTGGGGCTCGAACCCACGAACCGTGAGATCATGACCCAAGCTGAAACCAAGAGATGCTTAACTGACTGAGTGACCCAGGCACCCCTATGTTTTCTCTTTTTTTTTAAAAAAAAAAAGTGTGTTTATTTATTTAGAGAGAGAGAGACAGAGAGAGAAGGAGAGAAAGAGAATCCCAAGCAGGTCAGCCAGGTCCGACACAGGGCTTGATCCCACAAACGGCGAGATCATGACCCAAGCTGAAATCACAAGTCGGACGCTTAACCAACTGAGCCACCCAGGTGCCCCTGTTGACTCTTGCTAATAAATGTATCCATGTTATAGGTGAAGACCCTCACACCCAGAGAAGGTAAATGACTCACTCAGGGCCACAGAGCAGGTAACAGCCAGGGTTACACGGGGGCCACATCAACTGAGTCCTCATAATTTACTAAATGCTCGTCATATGTAAGAGATGGGGCTGACCTCGACTAGGATACAAAAGTGGGTGGGAAAGGTCACAGGAACCCAGTGCGAAGGACAAGCACCTTGAACCCCGAAACTGACCACCTTGCGGTTCATTTCACACCACCCCGCCTACCTGGCTGCGTCCCTCCCATCAGCCCAGCGGATGCAGGGTCCCCCGCCTGACCCGCTCACCCTACAGCAGGCACTGAAATTGGCAAGGAGGTAATAAAGACGACCCTCTCTGCTCCCCTCCACCCTCCTTACAGCAAAGCCACCGCATTCTGGTCAGCAGGCAAACAAACAGCTAGGCCCTGACTACACAAAGTACCAGGGAATCTTTGGGGGGGGGGGGTTCCCCAGGGGCGCCCAGTAACACGAATTTCCATCTCTCCCAAGTAATCGAAGCGCTCCCCGTCGGCCTCCGCTGCAGAAACCAACAGAGCCCCCCAGCCCCCCTACCCCAGCAACCGGGGCACATGCTCCCCGCGGCCACAGGGATCCCGAGCCCCTCAGGAGCTGCCGAGGCTTTCTCATGTGCCGGCTGCTCATCCAGCGTCATTAAGGACACGCCGGTCTCCACCGCTTCCCTGCCTGAAGAAAAGCCACCCACGGGCTCCCCGCAGAGGGACATGCGAGAAGCCCCCGGAACCCACAAAGGGAAGCCAGCGTGCCGAGGGTTAAGCGCACCCTGTAATAAGCATCTCTGTTCCGGCGTGTTGCGAAAGCCCATTACCTCCCGCCACATTACCTCATTCATTTCTTATATGCGGATGGTTTATTTTCCCATGAGCACCCTGGCTCTCAGTATTAAGTCCCCTCCTTCGCCTCTATTTCTCTATCCATCACATTTAACACTCTGACAGTAACAGTCTATAATGTTTCTATTCTACAAAACCGCTCTGTCAACTCCGGGCTTCCAGAGCAGCAACTGAGGAAAATAAATAACATCAACGCCAGGGACGACAGCATCGCGGCTCCCTTTCTGCTGGGCTTTTTTATTTTATATTATTCTACAAAGGGAGAAAAAAAAATAAAAATAAAAAAAAATAATAAATAAATAAATAAATAAATGGGCGGGGGGGAGGGAGGTGGAAGCAAAGAAGAGAAGAATTTCCTTCGCATCCAATAGACGCTTAACAGACCTGAAGGGACAGTCACGGCATTTCCCTTTCAGACAAAGAAGTGATTTCCCCTCTCTTCTCGAATCCCCTGACCGCCTCCCCCCCGTTTCCCTTTCCACGGTGGTTTACAAAAGGACTGATATTTACTGCACTCCCTCTACCTGCCCCCGGAGAGGCAGAGCAACATAGAGCCGAGAGAGTACGCGGCACCCCGTGAACGGTGCAGGGTGATTCATAAATTCTTGTCATCTTTTCTGGAGCAAGAAGGGGGTGGAGGCAGGCCAGTGGCCCACAACATTTGTGGGGGGGGGTGGAAGTGGGGAGACACCCAGGGAACAGCAACTCTGGAACCCAAGAGGAGGCAGAAAAGGCAAGGAAACACGAACTCCTGAGAAATAAGCCACTCGGGAAAGCTGCCTCGTCTCCATATTCCGGGGGTGTCCCAAAGCTGTGTTTATTTTCATCCTCCAGGATGTACATCGTTTAAAAACGTGTTATATTTCCATCTAGCTTCCTCAAAAGATCTCCAGATAGCTGGGCGGATGGATACTCTTGAACATAATTTGGCTTCCTCTTCATGACCCAAATCGTTCATCATTATGAATGCCAATTACCACCCAGACCCACTGCTGGATGGGAGTCTGCCTGTCTGTTGTACATAAACTCCATCTGCTGGGCTGCGTAAGTTCTCTCCTCTCCTTCATAGTTTCACTGCCTCCCGGAGTAGCCTTTTCTTCAAAGGCAGGACAGTGTTACAGTCAAGAGCATGGCCGCGGTACCAGATCATGGAAGCCAAGACCAACTCTGGGCCGTGGAACCCCGTTTCTGATCCCCTCTCCAGGCTCTGGCCTCCCCTGTGAAATGGAGACAAGTACGGTGGTTTGAAGGCTACCCGAGTTAAGACTTGCAAGCGTTTAAGACAATGTCTACCGTTAGCAAAGGTCAGCTGATCTCAGTAAATATGAGTGATTACCATGCCTGCATCCTGGCAGGAGCTAGAAAGCCGGACGGCAACACGGTTCGAATCGTGTTTGAAATAAGAGTATAGAGGTCTTGGGTGGTGGCCGGTGGGCACTCTGATGAGTCAACTGGCACAGGCCGGAGTGCATGGTGCCTTTATGGTGGCCACGTGGAGGCCCTCTACGCTAACGCCCTGGCTCCAGACGGGTGAGGCTGCCAACACTGAGTTCGGAAAGGTGAGATGTCACTCTAGAGAGACTCGTTCGGGATAAGGAAAGAACAAGGAGACAGGAGACCACGCTGGAAAAACAACCGAAGGAAGGCCTTTCACCGAACACTGCCGAACACAATCCTGCCATTCCTTCTCTTCAACGGGAGTAAGACGTACGATGTATAAAAGTGCTTTGAGTGGTATGAAATACTCCGTGCCTTACTGTCTTTACCAACGGGACCATCATTATTACTCAACTTCACACCCTAGAGCTGTTAAAAAGCACTGCTAACCCTAAAGGCGTTCAGAAGTGGGAGTCTGGTTTTTCCTCGACTGCTACCCAAGGGGCCACGGGATTTCTTTTTTCCATCTCCGTCTGTGGGGGGAATAGAGCAAAGGGCAGGCGCAGGGCCCAACCCTCTTGACGATGGGTACCCTGGGGATTCACGCACATCGACTCCCCAGACCTGCTCCCCACCAAGGGAAGGTCAGACTCCAGCATGTCTAAGGCTCTTGCCACAAAGCTTCAGAATAATGCCTGCATTCCAACCGAAGGGGCAAATGGGAAAAAAAAAAAAAAAAAGTCAAGACCAAACGGGATACGGCATGTCTGATGCCCAGAGGCAAGGAAGGACTGGTTCCCGAAGTCTTCATTTCTTGTCTGGTTCAATTCCAAATATCACCAACAATCTAACTTACAGAGGCAAAGATCGCTTCTGCTTTTATGACTTTTTATTTGGGGGTTGGGAGAGTAGACGTAAAGACCATAATCAGACTTAAGTGACATTATTTCATTATTTTAAATGATGACATTTCATTAGTGCTGCTTATAGTATTCCCTGACACTTTAATTTTTCTATTTTGGTGACAGAAAGGCAAAGGTGACCTCACAGCACCAAAGATATCCCCTAGGGAAAGAGGGAGCTGAGCCTTTCATACAATTTCTTTCCAACAAATTAACACTGAGTATGCCTATGTATAAAGAAAGCACTGGAGGGGAAAATACATAGGTAGGTGCAGTTCCTGCATTCAAAAGTTGATAATTTAGTGAAGAAAGAGGGACATATGAACAACTGACTAAAATTAGGAGTTGAATAATTAGAAAATACATGCTAATTAAAGCTACAGGCATTTTGTCCTAGGAACATGGCAGAAGGGGTGATTACTTTGAATGCCAGTCTTAAGAGAGCTTTCAGATTTTCACAGAAACAGAGATATTTGGGCGGCTGCAGAACTTTCCACTGTTAAGGGCTCAGCTGACACAGTCATGCAACCTATATTCAAACCCCTACTCTGCCAATGCCAACCTGGGTAATTTGGGCAAGTAATTTAAGGCCTCTAAGCTCAGTCTGCTAGTCAATAGAGCGGGGACAATGATAGTATATACGTGCTAGGCTTTACAGAGAGGGCAAACTAAAAGAATGAACATAACACCGTGCATGATATGCAACCCCTAAATGAAGATTAGCTATTATTAATAGAACACTTCTCCAACCCTTATGAAGTAGGTGACATTACCATCTCCACGTTCACTACGGAGATAACAGACATGAGAGATTTCAGGTCAATGTCACACAGTAGATGGGAGGATTCTGGACACAAACTCAGGTCAATCTAACTCCAAAGTCAAAGTTCTTTCTCACTATGTTTTATTCTTATTCAAGAAACTCTGTCTCCTCCCAGAAAGGAGGTGCAAGATCTAGAAGGCAAAGTCTCAGAAATCACCAGAAAATAGAGCATGATTCTAGCAGATCACACATGGTCTCTAGTGAGAAGAAGTCACATGAAGGTCAGATACACAGCCACTAGGAAAATCAACAACACACAGAAGTGATCACAGTATTCTATGAAACTGAAAGGTCTAACACAATCCGAAATGAACAAAACTCTACCAGGCATTCAAATTCCCTCCCCTTCCTAATTTCCTTGTTCTTATTAGTGCCAAGCCCATTCTCCCAGGTAACACCTTGAACACAGATACAGAGATAAAGAGATGGACGAACTCAGAGTCTAGTTCAAACTTGTGCAGGATGCACAATCCTGGCAAAGCCTCATTTCCCACAGCAACATGATAATGGGCATCTTATGACCATGCCCTCTGGTTATTTGGGGGCACTTGTAATTGTTAAACAGCTTTTCACTGTGCTAAGTAAAGTCCCATCTCAAACTTTTTGTGGCATCCAAATGAATCAGTGAATTAAATGATTCAACCATTCTTTCCATCTATCTATTTTTGAGAGACAGAGAGAGGCAGAGCACAAGCGGGGGAGGGGCAGAGAGAGAAGGAGACACAGAATCTGAAGCAAGGCTCCAGGCTCTGAGCTGTCAGCACAGAGCCTGATGCAGGACTCAAACTCCCAAACCATGAGATCATGACCCGAGCTGAAGTCGAACGCTTAACTGACTGAGCCACCCAGGCGCCCCTCAACCATTCTTGACCCCTACCTTTCTTTCCCTCAACCTCCATATCTAGATGGTCACCACACGCTCTTAATCTTTCTTTCCCAACAGGCTGAGACTACTCATTCCCAAAATACCACTCATTTACCCAGACCCCAGGTCCTCTTGTCTCCTGGGTGACTTCCCTGCCTTCAATCTGTCTTCAGTCTAGTATACATCCTGCACACTTTTATCAGAATAAAAGTCCTTAACTCTGGTTTTAGTAGATGTCATCTGTGCTTAAACAACCACAGGGTCTCCACTTCTTGCCTGAACCCCTCTGCTAGACATTCAAGGCCACACTATACCTACCACTTTACCTATTACATCCTATTTCTCATACTTCCCAATATGTATCTTCCAACTTGGTTGAAGCAACCATTTCATAGGACAGTCCCACAAAAAGGCCATGCACAGAGAAGCACGTGTAAGTTTTATGTAGCATGTCCAGAGCCACAGAACCACTCATGGATGAGCTAGGGCTCACTCCTCAGACTCCCTGTCTAGGGCTCTCCCAAAGTCCATCAAAATACGATATAGCACTAAAGTTGCCTATCTCTAGAGAATGTTGGGACCAGTGGATAAGATGGTACCCATGGGACTCCCTAGTTCATACACTGAATGATTATGGAGCACTTACTAAATGCTCAAGCCAGGGGCGCCTGGGTGGCTCAGTCAGTTGAGCGTCCGACTTCGGCTCAGGTCACGATCTCGCGGTCCGTGGGTTCGAGCCCCGCGTCGGGCTCTGGGATGATGGCTCAGAGCCTGGAGCCTGCTTCCGATTCTGTGTCTCCCTCTCTCTCTGTCCCTCCCCCATTCATGCTCTGTCTCTCTGTCTCAAAAATAAAAATAAAACGTTTAAAAAAAAAATTTAAATACTCAAGCCTGTCGTAAAAAAAAATGGAAGAAGGATATAAACAGGCATTGACCTCAAAGTACTTATGGTACAATGGGAAAATAAACATATAAAAAATAAAATTACAAAGACTAGGTAATATAAGTTAAAATGAAGGAATATATAAGGCAAAGTGAATACAAAGAAGAAGGAATATCTAGGACTGAATCAGAGTACTCGGAAAAGGTCTCTGCTAGGGTTTCAATAATTAGCTGTAGTTTACTTTACGGATGGCAGGTACGGGGATTCCTGGTGGGAGAGACAACCTTCAAAGGTATGGGGAAAAAAGTGGCAAGTTTTAGGTATTGTAGGTGACTCCACATATTTGTAACCTACAGTGATCTAGAAGAAAATGGTAGGAACTAACCCTGGTGAGGTAGACAAGGGCTAGATCTCAAGGCTAATGGACCTACGCCAAGGACTTCGGGGTTCATCCTGCAGATTTCCACGTTGTGTCTATGATACATACATACTCGCTGATGATCAGATTCCGGGCATACTACAGAGGGTGGGCCCAGAGAAATGCACGATTCCCAGCAGACTACTGAGCTACTTTTCTTCCACTCTCTCGGCTTTTCTTGTAAAAGCAAAAATCCCCTCTGGATTTCTTTCAGTTAGCACAAACGGGTACCAAGGTAGGTCTTTCATAAAAGTGAAGTGGCTCAACGCAGGTTTTTGAAAACTGAACCTGTACCTCCCTGTTCCTCAGCAGGCACCCCGGGGAATAGCAGGGCCACCCAAAGGATCCGGTGAAAGCTGCCTGTTTGATGTCTCCTCCCTTCCTCGGCAGTGAGTATGAACAACAGCGTTGGTTCAGAGACGCCTCCTCCTATAACTCCAAGCCAGATCTGTCCTGGATGTTTACCTCTGCCATGTAACAGTGGTCCCTACCCAACATCCTCCCTCCTCCGCAGACACAGAGGTCCCAGGGAAGGCCGCACTCACACAGGCACCCCTCTTGGGATTAGCACAGTTGGGCCAAGGCCCACCAAAGCCATGTGCTCTGGTGGAAAGAACCCACCCTGGGTTTAGTCTTAGCTCTACAACTTACTAACTCTATGACCTTGTGTCCTTTACTTAACCTCTCTGTGCCTCGGTTCCCTGATGTGAAATGAGAACCAAATAAAAATACCCACCCCCTCCCTTCACATTCACAGTTGTTGTGAAGATGAGGAAAGTGAATGCTCCTGAAACTTTTTTTTGATTTTAATATTTATTATTTTTAAATAGGTACTGTGTTTACAAGATAAAAAAAAATACCTCTACGATACGCATGTGATTGATTCCCACATGTTGCCGGGTCTTGCTCCCGCCCTTGGCTCCCTTCCCCCATCCCCCTCTCCCACCGGGCTTCTACAGGTAACCATTTTAATTCTTTGCTTGTTTATCTCCGCGGGGTTTCTTGAAAGGATTGTTTCCAATATAAAGTGCTATATAAAGTAGTGATCATTGTTGTAATAGGAAAGTAGGTGGTGAGGAGAAGGACGGGGATGGATGGCTGTGTTGTCTACCAGGGTCCCCATTTCCTCCATGGAAACCTGCCTCATTATTACCATAGTTCACACTGATCCGTTTCAACCATCCATCGAGCCACCCACCCATCCATCTAGCCATCCACCCATCCATCCAACCAAGCAATACTTACTAGTGCCACCTGTACTCAAGGCTAAGTGACAGCATCATTCGAGGAATGCTAAGATTAATAAGTGCGTCTATAGCACGTTTGAGTTCATACCATCCTCTTTCAGGCTTAAGCTCCCCATCACACTCCTTTTCTGTCTGGATGTGAGCTGCCTACCACCGGTAACCACAGACTGAATGAAGTTTTTCTATCTCCCAAAGCACATGGTGTGGTACGCCCAAATGCATACAGCAGACACTCAAACAGACTTGAGGTGGCCACAGACAAGAAGTCCTTGGTGCTGCATCGGTCAGTCAGGGGGCCTGGGGTCCAGCAACCTTTCCATCAGTGGTGGGAAAATCCAAGATGGCCTGCAGGCCCTGGGAGGGGGCGGGGGTGGTCTTAGACCGGAAGGAAGCTGCCTCAGCCTCTGGTTACAGGGAGATGAGATTTGAGGGCATGGGTCTCTACGTTCTCACTCGGTGAGAAGGGACAGAGCAGGAAGAACAAAAGGACGGGCGCTTATAACAGCTTCCAACATGGTGACATGACCAAGGAGGGAAAATGACTCAGCAGAAGGAAATGTTGTGCATCAGCTGTTCTCGGCCAAGGAATGGTGCGGCGGCAGAAACACGACATCCCAGCAGCTCCTGCCCCTGCCCCCAACACTCAAAATACTTCCCTTCTTTTTTGTGTTAAGATTTGGCAACTTTCGATCGCTTTATAGCACATCTTTGAGTTGTCCATCAAGGAGGCTTCCTCGTGTTGCCACCAAATGACTTTGGGACCTTGAATTACAATGCAATGCAGTGCCTCTGTGTCTCCACTGCTCCATCTGTGGGATGGGGGCGACAGTCCCTACTCTGTCTTCATTGTCAGGTGCCAGAGAATCAAGTGTGCTAACATCCACTAATAGAAGCATCCTCTAATTAAAACGGGTATTGGTGTTGGAATAAGTACTGACTCTCTCCCAATGGGGGGGAAAAAGGCATTGTTTTTAAATGAAGAATTTTTAAGGTAAGAACCAACTGATCACACACCCGGCAGCCATTTCACATAATTTTTTTTTCCTGTTCTGATCTTCCAACCCTAGAGAGACCTTTGTGGACTCTTCTCATAGTAGGCCTGACAACCTCTTCCAAGGAATGTAATTTTAAAGGTCAATTCCAAATCCAGGCTTTGAATCTCTTCTATTCCTCCCCCACCAACCTTTTTATATCTGTCTGATGTGCCCTCTTTCCCAGAGACTCACAGCCCCCTCCCGTCGAGCCCCCTCCCGCATCCTGTGTGGTGGAGATGATAACCAATCATGAAAACCCGCAGCCTGCAGCCGTTGGAGCGAGCGGGTGCACGGAGGGGAGGCCGAGGAGGAGCCGGTCAGGATGCATGTAATCAGAAGGGTTATCTAATGCTAGTTTCATTCTAATTGAGTCAGTACCATATGTCACCCTGCAATAACATCACAAGCAGCATGCAACTGAATACATATTTAATTCACATAATGGGTACAGCAGTAGAAGTAATCAAGGCAGTTTGCCATAAGCCATAAAGAAATGTAGCTTGTTCCTATCAAGAAACATTTGGCACTTAGGGAGAGAACTGTATCACCAGCGAGAGGGGAACCGTATTACTGCGAGGGCTCATGGGGGGAGGGGGAGGCAGAGCTGTGGGGGGCGGGGACATGGGGAGAAAGAGATGAGAGGGAGAAGGAAACCAACAAATGAAAACACGAAAGAGATTAAAGCCAGAACATCGATTCCCTGCGAATGAAAATCAATGAAGGAATATTGTCAGTGGATCGTTGACCATCTCAATATAATTAACAGTAATGGATTTATTGGCAGTAGCTTAATGATTTAACATCAAATGTGGCCCGGAATTTCCTGTGCTGTCACGGGCCCTTCTCATTCCCTCCTGGCCCAGTCCGCGTCCCAGGAAATGGATGGGGCTAGGGAGGGTTAAAAACATTTTTTTTTTCACATCCCTTCATCTGGATTGGCATCTGACAGAAAGCTGCTCGCCCATTCCCTCATTTCCTCCCTCAAGGAGATGATTAATACCGCTGGGCAATGCTCATCAATATCTTTGGACAGATCAACTAGAGTTTTCATTAAACCCATATTAATGTCCTAGATACACAGCTGTGGACAGGTTATTCTAAAAAAGGGGGGGGGGGTGCAGAAGAAGAAAGAAAGAAAGAAAAGAGAGCAAAGAGAAGCAAAACCCTCCATTTCAGTTAACTATTCGCCTGGAATTAACAGGAAACCTGGCTCCTTCCCTCATTAGGGCTTCTTCCACCAACATGTTTTGATGTATATTTCATGAGGATAAACAAACATTCATTTCACTTTGGGAAGGTGTTTGCTGTAATGTATTGTCAGCGTAGCCAGCAAGGAGGGGACATTAATTTCAATTCTGGTGTTTAAACACTTTGGCGAGTCCCAATTACTCATTCCCCAGCTCGATATCAGGAGCCCCAGAGGAAGGTCGCTGCCTCCCCGTGCGGCCCCCTGGGCGCGGCCCCGCCCCCCAGCGGGCACAGCTCTTCCCAAGTGGGGAGAGAGCGGGAAGGAGGCGAGATGGCTTGTCACCCCGCCAATCCACAGTCAGACCTCGGCAACAGGGGCCAGGAAGACCGGGCCTTGCATTGCTGCCATCCTTGTGAGAAGCTGTGTGCACGCAGGAGTTCGAAAAGGAAGTCAGATCCTGTTTTTTTCTTGGGCTAAATCTGAGGATGCCAACCTTTTCATGGAGAAGAGCAACGCCTTGATACCTAGAAAGCTAGATATTGGGATGAGAATGGGAGAACAGAGACAGGCCGTGTGTCACTGAAGACCTTAAATACGGATGCGGAAGAGGTCATGGTCCTGGGGGACCTGGAGGGGCCCCTGGTGGCACCTTCCAGCCACTCCACCGTCAGAAACGTCTGCGGCAGGCCTTCCTTCCATCTTGCAAAGGATGAGGAAAGGAGACCTCCTGCATCCCTGAGAAAATGAAGCTTTGCAAAGCTAGAGGACGCAACAAATTTAATTTTATTATTCATGATTATTATGTTATTCGTTTCCATCTGCATTTCTTTTTTTTTCTTCTTTCTTTAATGTTTATTTATTTTTGAGAGAGAGAGGCAGAGCATGAGCGGAGGAGGGACAGAGACAAAGGGGGAAACCCAGAATCCGAAGCAGGCTCCAGGCTCCGAGCTGTCAGCGCAGAGCCCGACGTGGGGCTCGAACTCATGACCTGAGCCGAAGTCAGACGCCCGACCGACTGAGCCACCCAGGTGCCCCTGCATTTCTTTTTTTAAGTTTATTTATTTTGAGAGAGAGAGAGAGAGAGAGAGAGCGTGCGTGAGTAGGGGAGGGGCAGAGGGAGGGAGAGAGAGAATCCTAAGCAGGCTCCGCGCTGTCAGTGCAGAGCCCGACGTGGAGCTCGATCTCAGGAACCTGGAGATCACGACCTGAGGCGAAACCAAGAGTCGGAAGCTAAACCGACTGAGCCACCCAGGCGCCTCTCCCTCCATTTCTGATAGCACCTGCAGCTTTAGCAAAAAGTTCTTCGAGGGGCGCCTGGGTGGCTTAGTCGGTTAAGCCTCTGACTTCGGCTCAGGTCATGATCTCACAGTTTGTGAGTTCGAGCCCCATGTCAGGCTGGAGCCTGCTTTGGATTCTGTCTCCCTCGCTCTCTGCCCCTCCCCCGCTCGTGCTCTGTCTCTCTCAAAAAATAAATAAAAACAACAACAACAAATTAAAAAAAAAAAGTTCTTCGCAATGTGCCAAGCCTGTCTTGAAGCCACCAGTGAACTGCCTGCACTGTTGGACACAGCAGAGGATCTCTCTCCACGTGGGGAGCCGGCTAGCGAAGACTTCACCAAACCAGAAGAATCCTTCCTAATAGCGTGAAGAACTAGCCTCAGGTCTATCTAAACAGTTACTTCCAGCTAATGATAAACTATTTAAAGGGAGGTGCACACATGTTTCAAAGACACAACTGTAAGGTTGAAAAATGAACGTGAAAAGATGGCATGATGACATGAGATATGTGTGCCCTGGCAGGAGCGAGAGCAGCCAGGAGAGGCAGGTGTCCCCCCAAAGTCTCTGCGTGGGGGGAGCACCGGAAGTCACAAGCGGGAAGAGCCCAGGGCCCACGTGGTACCTTGGGGATAGCACAACACACAGGGTCTCAGATGCATGCCCACAGCAGGACCCAGCTGGGAGAGTTAGCGAGATCTGGAAGACACAAAGCTAAGAAGGACAAAGAAAACGCCCCCTGGCTCTTATCAAAGTTACTTCTTCCGTGAGTGAATGCTAAGCCCACAGTTTCTCCATATATGAGGGTTTTTTTTTTAATTTTTTTAAATGTTTCTTTTCCAAAGAGAGAGAGAGCACCCCATCTCCCAGCGCCCTCCTCTCTCTCTTTGCTCTGTCGCTTGCCTGCACTTTCCAAGAATCCAGCAGCTCAAGGGTTAATGTCCAGCACCCAGAAGATAGTCCCAAGGGCCATGCTCCAGCACTATGGCTGTGTCCACACTGCCTGTCGGGAGTCCACGCCGTGCTGGTTGTTAAGTAGTCTGGACACCACTTCTGCATCCAGGGTTGGGAATGGTCAGTGCATCACTCATTTGTTCAACAAACTTATCCGCGACTGAGAGCGTACTGGCCTGTGCCCAGGAGATCAGGGAAATGAAGTGGGATCCTGGTCTCTCTCACTGACTCGCCCCTGTGAACCCAAGGAGGGAGGCATCACCATTCCTTTCTGCCTTCTGACATCTTAATGCACACCTCCTTCCAAGGGTCCTGGGGCAGCCAAGGAAACATACCTCGAGAAACTGTGGGACTTAGCATTCACTTAAGGAAGAAGCAACTTTGATAAGTTTGAAAGTTTCTGATGCTACCCCTCTGCTGCTTGTCACCTGCTTAGTTCCCATCAGACAGGCCAGGGAAGCTTCCCAAGAGACCAGACCAGACAGGTTTGGCAAAGCAGAGAAGCCTGATAAGATCTGGGTCTCTGGCAGAGAGGAGAGGCTGGGAAATTGGCAAATAGTTCTGTCACAGATCAAAAAAGACTTGAGGCCAAGAACACACCCTTGTGGGGTCCAGGTGACCTACCACTGTCATCTAAAAAGAACCAAATGTAATGGGGTGGCTCAGTCGGCTGAGTGTCAGATTCTTGATTTCTGCTCAGATCGTGATCCCAGGGTCGTGGGGATCCAGCCTGGCATCGGGCTCCACACTGAGTATGGAGCCTGCTTGGGATTCTCTCTCTCTCTCTCTCTCTCTCTCTCTCTCTCTGCCCCTTTCCCCTGCATCACACACACACTCTCTCTCTCTAAAAGAAAAAATAAGAAACTAAAAATAAATAAATAAATTTTAAAAACGTAATAGGACTCACAATAATAATAAGGAGCATCACTTACTGGGCGTCTAAGGCTCTGCACATACCCTCTGATCTAATCCGCACAGGTCCCCTGCCCTGCAGGTAGTTTGTCCCTTCACAGGCGAATAAACAGAGGTCTGGGGAGGTTAACCAGCAATGCCAGTAGGTGGCTAACGCAGGATTCAAACTCAAGCCTGACCAGTTCCCACCGGGTGGTGCTGTGCTCTGTGACTCTACAGACGATGGGCACCTAACGGTCTCCACCCAGAAGGCTTCAAGAAGCCACAGACTGAGGTGCTCTCCAGCACCAGGGAAGGCACCCCGTGTAGACAGGACGCACACAGGCTTTGGACTCTCACACAGGCTTCACCCTTCACCACCTGCTCAAGTTTAGAAACGTCACTCAGGTCCCAGATTCCCCATGTGAGAAATGGAGACGATGCCCACCTCTTAGAACTGTTGTTGATAATTGAGAAAAATGTTTATGAAAGTCCTAGCGTTGTTCCTGGTACAGAAGGAATGAATAGCAATTCTCCTCTGGTCTCCGGGACCCCTGTCCCCTCGCAGGGAAACCGGAAACACTTCTGCGTTATTTCACGCTTCCGAGAGGTAGGAGGGAGGAAAAGAGCAGAGCCTGGGGTCCGGGATGGAATTAGGACCTGCTGGCTTTAGTCATCCACTGGGGGGAAGCTGACTTTGCTTCCTTCCACCCTAGGAAGCATGACGGTGCCCCTAATTTGTAGGTGAGATAAGACCTTTCCGTTCTGGAACTCTGTGATAAGCTGCTGCTACGCTATTTTCATGAGCTAAAAGTACATTTTTCATGAAAATAGAACTAAAAATAACAACAACAAAAATAATGCAGAGAGATCTAGGAGAAGACATCCCCGTCTCCCAGGAATAGCCGTGACAGAGGAAGCCTTCAGAAAGGCGGCTGTAGAAGAGTCTGAGGAACACTGGAAGATTCTGCGAATGCCTTTGGATGATTCGACATCCCTTTAACAGAGCTACAACTCCGCAGTCAGAAAACGAGGCTCAAGTCTTGATCCTGGCATGTTAACATCCTGTGTCACTCAACCTCTCCGGGACTCAGTTTCCCCACCAGTAACTGGCTCTAGTAATTCACATCTAACTCCTGGCGTCAAGGTCATGATTAAACGCCGTAACATACTTATAACTGAGTCCTCTTCTGAATTTGTTACTAAAGCTCAACACACAGGACTACTGTGGTTCCTAACCATAAAATTCTATAGAAAGTTTATTTACTTTCTATATGCTGGATATGACTACTTAGGTTTAAGAACAAAAAAGTTCCATTATTGAGTCTAGTGCCTCAAATCTCTTTTGCCAATACATGTGGTACAAGAAAGACTCTATCTCAGGAGGCTCCTCCCATTGTAAGTGACTTCTCGACGTGTGAGGCGCTCATTCTCTTTCCGTATTTATTCCCCTTAGGAAGTAACATCCAAACACATCTTGATACCCAGAGAAGCAGGTCTATGAGTCTAGGACACTTAAACATTTAAATACAGTCTTCTCAACCTAAGGGCTGAGGTCAGAGAAGTATCCTGGTCTGCCTTGACCACATGGGATCCTTCTTTCCAGGGTCTGTCCATTCTGGTTTCTAAAAAATTTTTTAATTTAATAAAACCATTAAAACCCGCTTCTCAAAACTTAGGGAAAGCACTAACACATAGATTCCCTTTGTTCTCCTTCCGTTTTTCAGAATTCATAAAGCGTAAGAGAGATCAAAGAATAAAGACAGTTCTTTCATTTCTGCAATCCTTTCACAAAGTATCAAGAAACAGGGAAAACACGATGATAATGCTATCTGCCAGAGATAGGTAGATGTATCTACAGATTCATCTACAAAAAGCAAACAGCATGCTTGAGCCTGAGGAATTCACAAGGATATTCACAAGGCTGTTTTAAATGTAAGTCTAGCTCTTGGATATTCCGCACATAAACAACAGAAAAGAAATCTTAAGAGGAACTATAAATCTGAAAGTGATCCCGCGTCAATACGAGAAAGAAGAGAAAGGTGCACCGTACCGCACAAGCACATAGATTTTACCATCACAGTAAGTGTTAAGTCTGTAGACCGGGTTCAGCAGCCTTACCTAGCTTACCCAGTGATGGATCCAAACCAAGTGTGGGCGTGGGCGTGTCATGTGCAGCCAGGTGGGGTGGTGGTTCCCGACACATTAAGCAAGATGACACAGCAGAAAGGCTTTGATTCCATTCACATGGTCTGGGTTTGAAGGTCCCTTCTACCCCCACCCATGCAAGCAACCCCAAGCAAAGCATTTAGCCTCTCCACCTCGGTTCTCCGGGTTGTAGCACAGGGAAGAAGATAATGACACAAACCCTGCTTGTCTCATTTGTTGTGTGAGTCAAGATAACAGAGGGGAAGCCATGTAGCCAGTTAGAAGGAGCACTGGCTTCAGAATCGCAGGGCCAGACTTAAACGTCTTAGTTGTGGAGGCGGGGGACTTGGCTGGCTCAGTAGAGCATTTGAGTCTGGATCTCGGGGTTATGAGTTCGAGCCGCACGTTGGGTGTAGAGGTTACTTAAAAATCGTCTTTAGAGGCGCCTGGGTGGCTCAGTCGGTTAGGCACCTGACTGCAGCTCAGGTCAGGATCTCACTGTTCGTGAGATCAAGCCCTGCATTGAGCTCTGCACTGCCTGTTTGGGATTCTCTCTCTCCCTCTCTCTCGGCCCCTCCTCTGTTCCTGCTCTTTCTCTCAAAATAAATAAATAAACTTAAATACAAGTCTTTAAAAGAAAGTCTTATTGTGGATGCTTTTTACAGGACCTCCGGGCCATTCCTTGAAATGCTGGGTTTCCTCTTCTACAGAACAGGGCTCTCTCTTCCACCGCAAGGCACCCTGGTGGGCATCAGGTGCCGGAACACCTGATAGGACATCTGGAAGCTGCACACCTCTCCACGGATGCTAATAGGGGTCACGCAAATGTAAGTTACTGCCATCCGCTAACTGATCTGTATCTGGCAACTTTGAGTTTTGAACCCAAATTGGATGAGGGTCCTAGAATGACCACTCCCTTAGAGGTTTTCTTCTCCCTTTGTGCCCTTTTCCCCAGGACATGTTTAGCGAGCCGCTCTCTGCATCAGAAGACTCACAGGCTGGGTTCCAAGCAGAACTGGAGGCTGGGGGGGTGGGGGGTGGGGGGTGGCGTGCAACAGAATGATGGAGAAGCCCCGCAGCCCCGAGCTGCCCTGCCCTTGCAGGGATCCCACCAGGAAGGAAGGTTCGTGAAGTGAGGAGAAGAGGAAAGGGAAGAGCTTCTTTCCTCCCATTCAAGTGGTTTTCTGCTGAGGGCCTCCTGTCCATGGAGGCCCCGGTAGAGCAGCGACCCCAGGATTTCGACCCCAGAGCTCCCCAGCCTGACGCCTCAGCCCCCAGTTTCCCCCACAGCCCCAGGAAGGAGGCGGCCTCCCATCAGTAGCAGAAAACTGGGGGTAGAACCTGGGACATGGTTATCCTCAGCCTACACGAATAGCCTTGCTTTTTTTTTAAGTTGGAAGTACCCAACTTTGATAATTGACAGAAAACAGCAACTATTAAGCAACTAAAAGTCATCATTCCTAAAATAAAAGTTCCTTGAGGTCAAGTTTTTTTTTTTTTTTTCTTTTCTGCTTTGTTTACTAAAGTATTCCAAGCACCGAGAACAGTGCCTGGCATGTAGTAGATAGATGCTCAATAAATATTTATTCAATGGATGGATGAGTCCATGGCCAGACAGATGGCCAGACAGATGGGAGGGTGTATGGATGAATAGGTCCTTCCTGTGGGTCCAGAAAGAGCCATACCCAAACCACTCTCGTTTCTAAACACGTGCAAAGAAACTGAGCGATCCCCAAATGCAATTTATGAGCCATTTTCTCACCAGTTCAGAATAACCAGAAGGGCCAAGCTGATGTAGGGATGGCTCAAGGATGGCTCTCTGAGAGACTATGTTAAAGAAGGTAGGATGCGGGGCGCCTGGGTGGCTCAGTGGGTTAAGCGGCCGACTTCAGCTCAGGTCATGATCTCACGGTCCGTGAGGGCTGTGAGTTCGAGCCCCGCGTCGGGCTCTGTGCTGACAGCTCGGAGCCTGGAGCCTGTTTCAGATTCTGTGTCTCCCTCTCTCTGACCCTCCCCTGTTCATGCTCTGTCTCTCTCTGTCTCAAAAATAAATAAATGTTAAAAAAAATAAATAAAATAAAATAAAGAAGGTAGGATGATTTCTTCCCCTTTCTTTTCATTGGGCCTATAACATCTGGTAGATCACAACTGTTTGGTTTATTTTTTTTTTAACATTTATTTAGTTTTTGAGACAGAGACAGAGCGTGAGCGGGTGACAGGCAAAGATAGAGGGACTCACAGATACCAAAGCAGGCTCCAGGCTCCGAGCTGTCAGCACAGAGCCCGACGCGGGGCTTGAACTCACAGACCGTGAGATCATGACCTGAGCCGAAGTCGGATGCTTAACCTACTGAGCCTAAACAGCCCCCATCACCTCTGTTTTGATAAATCTATAAGAAAGACTTACATTATAATTACATTGTGATTATATGTGTCACATTAATGCATTTTTATTGAGTACTTCTATTCTATACAAGGAAAATACTTAAAGGCAAGCTTTTGTTTGCTGGGATACTTCAAACATTCCCCCCAAAGTCTTCTTTACAGTATTCATTTATTCAACAAGTTTCTTTCTTTCTGGGTAAATAATTTTATCGGCAAAGACAAAACAAATGTAAATCTGAGTTGCTCAGGACCAAAGATCAAAACTTGGAGCAGGGCTTAAATTAACGCGTCTCTCTGGAATTCGGTTTTCCCTTACTTTCTTTTTGTTTTTTTCCTATCCTCAGCTACACCTCATGGTTCATTTCATTATTTCCTCTCCTTTGTCCTTAAAGCTCCTTGTCACCTAGTGAGCAACCCAGACTTGGCCTAATGCAATCACTGGGTTTCTCTCCACCTGTCCCCAGACTGCTGAGGAAAAGTCACACAACCAAGTTTCCATGGGCCTTCTATGTACTGGTCTGGAACAAAACCCAACAAGCTGCTGAAAGCTGGGGTCCTCCCCTCAGAGGCATCGAGAAATCTACTCACAATCGACTGCAATGTATCTGCGAACAGTTCTGTCTCCAAGAGGCAGCTATAATGAACTCCTCAATTAATTAATATTTTAAACCATCTAACGTAGAGGGATTTCTTTTAAATGCCTAACTAACTTTTCGACTTCTTTCTCATTTGTTTACCTTCTGGTTACCATTCCCCATTGTTAAAACATACACACGTACGTATGTGCACATACGTATACGCACACACACATACACGCACTTCGTTTTCTATTCTCTGAGCACAAAGGAAATGAATGCAACCAGTTTTCTCTTCCCTAGTTCTCAGGTTGTAATTCATATTGCAAGAAAAAAGTTTAAACGTTTCAAAGTGCCAGGCTCGCACACAGTAGGTGCTTCATAAGTGTCTGTACAAGTAGGAGCAAAGCACAGAGTATAAATAACACACAGAAACTCAAGGAAATGAGAGTGTTCAGCCTAGGGAAGAGAAGAGGAAGGGATAAAGATAGGGGTCTTCAAATATCTGAGTGGCCGGGGACGCTTAGGGGGCTCAGTTGGTTAAGGGCCCGACTCCTGATTTCGGCCCAGGTTGTGACCTCACGGTTCATGAGTTCAAGCCCCGTGTTGGGCTCTGCACTGACAGCATGAAGCCTGCCTTGGGATTCTTTCCCTTTTTTTCTCTTTCTCTCTCTCTCAAAATAAATAAACTTAAAAAAAAAAAAAAATCTGAGCAGCCGTTGTACAAAACAGCAGTGGATTTCTTTTACACTGTGTTTAAGGGGAGCCCTCAGATGGAGGAGAGAAAATCTCACTGAGGGAGATTCCGTCCATCAGGAGAAAAAACAGCCTGTTTGAGACGCAGAATATCCTAACAACTTTTTGTTAAATAATAATGATCTCCAAGGCTCCTTTAAGATAGAAAAGCTCTGTGCTCTTACTACCCCTTTCTAGGAGTATTTAGACAAAATCTGGGTGACACCAGCCAGTCCTGTTGAAGCTTGTGGTACTGTAAGTCCACTGGGTAGGCGTTTAAAATTGGATCCCTTCTGGGGCGCCTGGGTGGCTCAGTCGGTTGAGCGGCCGACTTCGGCTCAGGTCATGATCTCACGGTCCGTGGGTTCAAGCCCCGCGTCGGGCTCTGTGCTGACAGCTCGGAGCCTGGAGCCTGTTTCGGATTCTGTGTCTCCCTCTCTCTGACCCTCCCCCATTCATGCTCCGTCTCTCTCTGTCTCAAAAATAAAAATAAACGTTAAAATTGGATCCCTTCTGAATCTGTACTTCTAAAACTATTAATGTCTTCTCTTCCAGGCAAACCCCAACAAGCTTAAAAGCTTTGCTTAAAAAAAAAAAGCAAATGAACAAAATAAATGTTTGTTTCATGAGCTTCTAAAATATAATCTTTTAGTAATTAATTTCTAGTTCCTTATGGGATATCTGTGAGCCCCATCTGCCTGGAAACAGGCTTTCCTTCTGCATTTGTTAAACCATTTACGTCCACCCCACCACCAACACACAGGTAGGGGCCAGATTTCCACATGTGACAAAGTAATGCACCTGCTCTACTCTGAGATCTCATTCCCACCAGGAAGGAAGAAACCATTAATTAATTTCACACCATCACTGGTATTTCCAATGGCACCTCCCTCGTCAAACTAAGATCAGAGCGGTGGCTTGAGTTTTATTTATTTATTTATTTATTTTTAATTTTTTTTTTAATGTTTATTTATTTTTGACACAGAGAGAGACAGAGCATGAACGGGGGAGGGTCAGACAGAGAGGGAGACACAGAATCGGAAGCAGGCTCCAGGCTCTGAGCTGTCAGCACAGAGCCCGACGCAGGACTCGAACCCACGGACCGTGAGATCATGACCTGAGCAAAGTCGGACGCTTAACCGACTGAGCCACCCAGGCGCCCCTTGAGTTTTATTTTTAAGAGGAGCTTGGGGTCAGGAGACACAATTTGTGGACTCCATGCCGTCATTTCCTTCCTCCGAGCCTCAGATTTGCCACCTGTAAGACGGGGTGGGATCCGTGTTTGCCCCAAGAACCTACTTCACGGAGCGGTGACAAAGATCGAATGAGAACACAAACATCGATGGAAACCCTCTAGTGCTATTATTCAAAGGCGGAAGATTGTTTCTCAGGTAAATTTTAAAAGTAACTACAAAAGTAGCAGTAAATTTTGCCTCTTAATTACTTAGGCAATAATTAAATGAATACAGTCTGTCTGACTTTTTCTTAAAGAGCAATGTAAGGTCTCAGATTCAGTGATCGGACTGCGGTCGACAACCTGCTGATCTCACAGTGTGACCTTAAAAATCCAAAGGCCCGGGGCGCCTGGGTGGCTCAGTTGGCTAAGTGTCCGACTTCAGCTCAGGTCACGATCTCGCGGTCTGTGAGTTCGAGCCACGCGTCGGGCTCTGGGCTGATGGCTCAGAGCCTGGAGCCTGCTTCGGATTCTGTGTCTCCCTCTCTCTCTGCCCCTCCCCCATTCATGCTCTGTCTCTCTCTGTCTCAAAAATAAATAAACGTTAAAAAAAAAAAAATCCAAAGGCCCAAAAGGGCTGCCAACGTCTAGCGAAAGCCCAGGTGACTGCACACACCATGTCCCATCACATATTTTCGAAGCAGCCCTTCAGCTACCTCCTACCTTTGCATGTCTCCTACTGAGCTCTTACGTCCTGACAGTGGCCTCCCGCCTCTCCAGTGGCGACAGCAGCAGACTGGCCCCCCTGCCTGCCCCGTGAGTCATTTCATCCTTTTCAAAGTGTCCACAGAGTTTTTGACAAGGGCTTCTTAGTCCTCCATCATCTCCTGTCATCGTCTCCTGCCCGGGTATCATTCATCAACCAAATAAAAAGCCCAGCCCAGGAAACAAAGTATTTGATGTGGTTAATTAAGAACGTGGAAAAAAAAAGAGAGAGAGAGAGAGAGAGAGAACGTGGAAGCCACGTAACCTTTAGCGGGCTGATGAGGAGTCGGAGGAAAACCCAGGGAAGCTTTTCATAGTTATTGGCAAGCCAGCGTCTCAAAACACCGGCCTGGATACCAGAAGATACATGTAGAATTTGATTTAGTTTATTTCTCCCCCCCGCGCCCCCCACCCCGACTACGTGAGGACAGTTTCCTCACTACTTACATGATATCTCCGCCATCGCAGATAAATCTAAATTAAAATGACCTTAGAGCTCCTTCCATCTCCAAACGGGTCCCCCCGTGGAGTCTGGAACACAGCAAGTCCTAATTAACAGAGCACAACAGTTCTAAAAACAGTTGTCTGTCAAACTGCCCTGCAGACCAGAGGCCAGGGAGGGGCTTGTGGACACGGTCCCCTTCACTGTGGTCTCCTTGGCACTGTGTGGGTAGTAGCAAAGGTGGAAGAAAAGGAAATGATCTCTAGCTGATTAAAAAAAAAAAAAAAAGTCTCGCACTAGTGAGCTCAAGGGCAATTGAAAAGAAAAGCGTCACCTCGAGGGGTCACCCAGCCGGACCACCAGGGATTAAGGGAACTAATGTTTTCGATTGGAATTAACCAGAACCCGCCCTGTAGAGAAGACACAGAAGCCTATCCTCTACCTTCGAATCCCCTTGTCCTCCCTTCGACAACCCCCGATCTCCCACTTTCTGACAACAAAATCTATCACAGGAATCTTCTTTAGGAAAGAGTTATCTTAGGGTCGTCTGGGTGGCTCAGTCAGTTAAGTGTCTGACTCTTGATTTCGGCTCAGGTCATGATCTCGAGGTTCGTGAGTTTGAGCCCCGCGCTGGGCTCTGCGCTGACGGCGTGGAGCCTGCTTGGGATTCTCTCTCTCCTTCTTTCTCTCTGCCCCTCCCTCGCTTGCACACACACTCTCTCCCAAAATAAATACGTAAACTTAAAACTTTTTTAAAAATAAGCGTCCTTTTTACTCAGATAGTCGTTAGCGTATACATCGGCTAACGAAAACCAACCGATTACAAAACGTGGCTTAACGTATCATGGGGATATGGTCTGCTTCCCTCTAGATGGGCTGTGGCAGCTGGGTGACTGGTTCCTGGGATTTTTCACTCGAGGCCCTGGCCACCAGCTCATGTTCTCAACCAGAAGCGTGAAGAAGGCCAACAGCTTTGCTCATCAAAAATGCAATTTCCCACACACAGAGGCAATAGCACAAAACTATTTTCTTTCGTTGCCAAATGAATTGTGTTTGGTAATCTGAAAGCATCATAAATTTTAGACACACAGGACCCAAAAAGGAGCTCGCCTTTGATGCTGGTTGTGATTCAGGGAGGGCACTGTGTGGATATAAACGGGCTGGCCGCTCCCGGGACGTGGGAAAAGGTGCAGATCCTGAGAGCGGAGTCCGTAATCTGACGTTCGGGTCTGCCTCTTGGGTTGCTCTATCTATGCGCCAGAGGATTTCCTCGTCCTCTATAAACAGACACACCCGTGTGCAGGAAACAACGTCATTAGTAACCCCTTTGCACTTACACTTCCTCTGTAAGAAAGCCACGAAGGTTCCCCACCACCAACCACGTCTAGCCTGTAAGCCTGTCTTGAATGGGTGCACGCTGGAAGGGAAAGAGCATGGCTTTGACAGACGTAGGGGGAATCCACCATCACGTATACTTTCTATTAAAAATGGGCCAATGCCACTAAGTGGATAGGGCCGTTGGGACAGGGATTAAATGATGAAATACATACGTGAACCACCGACTTGAAATTCTCTTGGTCTCCCTTCCATAATCTGACCCTACTCATCTTGCCTTAGTCTGTTTGAGCTGCTGTTAACACAAGGACCACAGACTGGCAGAGCCATCAGTCTATAAACAAGAGAAATTTACTTCTTAGGGTTCTGGAGCCTGAAAAGTCCCGGATCAGGGTGCCAGAGGATTTGGTGTCTGGCTGGAGCCTGCTTCCTTTTTCCTCGACGGAAGGCCATTTTCGCTCTGTCCTCACATCGCAGAAGGGGTGAGGGGACTCTCTGGGGTCCCTTGTGTAAGGGCACTAATTCCATTCGTGGAGGCCCCACCGTCATGACCCAGTCTTCTCCCAAAGGCCCCACCTCCAAATACCATCACATTGGTGATTAGGTTTCAACACGTGACTTCGGGGGGGGCACAGACAGTCCATCCATAGCATCATCTTATTCCATTGCTACCATAACCCACATTGTGCTCAACAGGCAAGCCCACATCCTCGCCGTCACTCCCTTCCAATGCAGAAGTGGTTCCTAACTCCAGTCACCTCCTTAGTGCTGGTGACTGCCTCCTCTCCCACCCTCGTGCCTCCCCCAAGCACCTCACCCTGCCCCACCTCCTCTCTACGAAGCCAACTCTAATTATGACGAACTCTAAGCCAAGGCTTCGGTCTCTGAAATATCACTGTACTTTTAATCCCTGACATCTAATTACAAGTTCACCGAACATGATCGTCTGCAGTTTATGTATTGTGGTCTTCTCTCCCAAACACTGGAAGCTCCCCTAAGGCAGATAATCCATTTTTTATACTTTTTTTTGTAGACCTCACAGCACCTTAAAAACGGTCAGTAAATGGTGCAAATAAATGCACTTTGTAAACTGTCAAACAGGGTGTGCATGGAAGATATTCTTCCTTGCCATAAACCGTGAAGGCCTGGCTATTACTCATGTTTGGGACCTTCGCAGTACCTTCTAGTTGGGCAAGGGGTCAAAACTAGGCCAGGAATCCTAACGGGAGTGTCCAAATGAGGTGTGGCAGTGATCGGTGACCAGTGACGGGTATGGCGGTGACAGTCTTCTGCAAAAATGAAAACACCCAGGCAGTTACTGCTATGGGTAGAGGGGGCTCTGGGACAGCAAGTCCATTTAAAGGCTGACCTCAGCCCTTGGCTCAAGGTCAAGGTCGAAGCTTTGAGAGAAACTCTCAGCTGCTAGGAAGTGAATCAGGCAGGGCCCCTTGAGAACAACACCACTAACACATATTAAGCAGAACAGTTAAAAAACAAAACAAAACAAAACAAAACATCTCCATATCAGGGGGCGCCTGGGTGGCTCAGTCGGTTAGGCGGCAGACTCTTGGTTTCGGCTCAGATCACGATCTTCCCCGGCTCACGGGTTCAAGCCTCGCTTCGGACTCTGTGCTGACAGTGTGCAGCCTGCTTGGGATTCTGTCTCCCTCTCTCTCTGCCCCTCCCCTGCTCGTTCACTCCCTCTCTCAAAAGTAAACGAATAAACATTTTTAGAGAATAGTATTAAGAGAAACCTCCACATCACGTAGGCTGGCAAATTGAGGGACCAGGCTTTGAACCCAGGCAGCCCCACTCCAGAGGCTCTCCTCTTAAACCCTTCACTATAATCCATTTCAAGACTTGGTGTCTGAGCCCAGAAAAGTCCTTGAACTAAACTCTGCACCTATGACAGTCATGCTCCACGGCTTGAGATTCTGGATTCTCTGATCCTTACGAACCAGCTGGCGTCAGCTGGGTGCTGTAGTTTCTACCTTCATCCACACAACCCTGCCTCTTTGTCCTGCCTCCTTAGTTTAACCTTTCTGGTCCACCTGATTTTAATTCCTTATTTTTGTTCGTCCTTGGTTCCATTCTCCGTTGGTCTAGAGCCAGCCCTACTCCACGTCTGCTATAAAAATCCAGTACCTCAAGGGATCTGCTCGTTCAGGAAGGAATCTGAAAGCAGAGAAGGAATTGACAGTGGAAGTCCAGACACTTGGCTGGACAAATACAACACAGTTATAAAAACACTTCATGGGCCCATGGAGGCCCCGGTTTATCGCAGGCGATTGGCAGACGGAGAATGCAAAGCCCCTCCTTTTCTTTCTTGGTCCCCTCTGTGCCACGAGCTACTTTGATCCAGCCTTCCTCTATCAAGGTGGGCTCAAGAACCTAGGCGAGGGGACTGAGTCTGTTAACTGCCCCAGTCCATGCCGAACAGAAACAGCACAGCCCTCCTCCCAAGGCAGGATCAGGGGGGGAAAGGTGCCATTGAGGGAGAGGGCGTGAGGGGTCACCAGACTCCAACTGCAGACACGGAGGGGGACTCGGCACACGGATCGCACCAAACCTGGCGTGCACAAAGTCCAAGACCTGGTGTTCTGGACTGAAAGTCTGTGTCACTCCAAAATACACCTGTCGGAGCCCTAACCCCCCACGTGAGAGTCGTAGGAGGGAAGCCTTCGGGAGGTAAGTAGGTTTCGAGGAGATCGTGAAGGTGGAGGCCCCCATGAGGGTATTAGTGCCCTTCTACAAAGAGGAAGGATATGTAAGGATATCTGTCCGCCATGTGAGGGTACGAGGAGAAGGTGGCCAAACAGGACTCTCACCCAGAACAGAATACACAGGCACCCGGATCTCGAACTTCCCAGCCTCTGTTTACGCCACCCTCGTTGACGGTATTGTGTTATGGCAGCCCGAGCTGACTAATTCACCCAGGCTGGTGAAAGAGGGGCATTTCATGTCCAATCCACAGCAGGATCTGCTTTCATCCAAGCACGTCCAAGGGGAGATGATGCAAGAAGACTGGAGCTAGTCCTTAGGATCAGAAGGGGGTCCTAGGGTCCATGCATGACGACAGGAGTAACGCCAAGGATCTCGCAGCTGCCGAGGGCAGAACGTGAAGGGAAAAGCCAGTAAAGTGCACGAACCCCTCATAATGGTGGGCAATCCGACGCAAGCCATACAACAGAAGGGATTTTGAGGCCCTCACTGAAGAGGAAAGCCTGCTCGCCAGCTCTGGCTCTGGCCAGCTCTCAGCGGTGCCCAGCGCCAGGGTGGTGGACGATCACGCAGAGGTCGCCGTCTCCACCGGCGGGGAGCTTGGGAGGTACAGACTGATGGCTAGGACTCTTAATGCTTCTTAAGCGAACAGTAAAACGAAGACATTTCCCACTGTCTTCAATGCTAAGGGTTGGATGCCAGAGGTAGAAAAAAGACCCAGAAGAGAACCTTTATTTCTATCCCATTTCTATGAATGAGATGGTTTTACTTCCCCTGCCCCCCACCAAAACTCCTGGGGGAGAGATCTGTAGACATGACCTGTCAGCCCGGGACAAGGAATTCAACCTTGGGCTTGCTGTCCTGGCTTTGCCCTCTACCAGCTGTGGGACTTTAGACAAGCCATTCTAGACCTCTAAAGCTCAGTACCCTCCTCTTAAAACGGAGTTAATTGTATTTCCCCTGCCAATCTCCTTGGGGTGTTTTTGAAGATCCAACAGGAATACAGATGTGAAAGCATTCGGCAAACCATAAAGTACCACGCAAAGAAAGGGGTTACTTCCACGGGCACCATAGAAATCCTAACGCTATCCCATCAAGTTTAAAGACACTTCCAGTAGGGTGAGCCTGTGACCTCTTTCTCTGACCAACCACCCTGTATCACCTTTGGTCTCTATTCACCTAGGACCAGTGGCCTCAGGGTCAACTGATTCAGATTTGCGTTTCTTCGTTTTTTCCCAGTTTGTTAGAGTTAGTAGTTTTGCTCCCCTGAAGCTAAGGCATGCTGGGTGGCTTCTAAATTCTGGCAGCATCTGTAAAAATTTCTGCCTGTTTAGTTGGCATCAAGTTCTTAATGGTACTTAGTGGTTCAGAATTAATTTCTCCACCACAGAATTATCCAGGACATTCCACGCCTATTTATAGCTTTCTCAGGAGTCCCTGACTACTGGCTTTTACTCCAAGTCCCTAGGCTATCTCTTTTAACAGGAAAAAGGGTTTTGGTGGCAATTACCAAGGTCTAGCATTCCAACTTAGCAAAGAAATGATGACCTTGGCAGAGCAAAGCAAAGTCAAGTACGTGGGAAGAAAACTAACTATTTGCATATCTGCCGCAGAAATCAACTGAAATGGTATTGAAAACACAAAGATGCTAAGGCTCTTTGATCTAGAGTTCAACTTCTCATTTCCCTCTTGTCCATGCGTAAGTCATGACCCCGGGAGACCTAGGCTTGATACAACAAAAGGGGGTCTGCTTCTAGAAATAAGCGTTTCAGGGCCACAAAAACAATGCCATCTCATGTGAAGTGAGGAAGCCCCAACCTTAAGAAACTTGAGAAGCAGAGGTGGAGGCTGACCCATGACTGAGGGTGAAAGGGAAATAAAACCAGCCACGTGTTGAAAGGTCAACTGGACGGGGAAACAGTCTCACCATTGGAATCTACACGTACCCATATCTTATTTTCAGCTCAGGTCACTGTGCCCCAAGTTCCCAGCATGTAAAACACTGACAGTTATTCAAAACCCCCTGGGCACTGTGCCTGAGCTGAGGTTTTGCATGTGGCCGAGGCCAGGAGACCTTGCAAACCACACGACTGTCGCTTCGCCCCCTAGTGGCTGGTGTGGCCCGTGCTGCGATCGGTGGGGAATCGTACCCCACTCTCCCTAGAGTTCCAACCAATTGGGAAGTTCAGGGCTGAAAGAAATGCTGTCCCTGCTGAATCTACAACGCCAAAATATTAGCAGATTCATAGGAGCTTAGTGTCCTAAGACAACTTAAAAATGTCAGTAACTCTTCTGGGAAAAAAAAAAATGCTAGAGAGGGTGGGCTGACTAAAATATAGAGAAATAGTGGCCCTTGGAACTTGGATTCCCTGGAGGACAAGTCCCCCTGCCCCCACCACTGCCGCCTTTTCGGGTACTCCCAGCCCCACTCTGACTTTCTGAGAATAGCACTGATAACTTATTTAAAGCGTTCCATTATTGTAGGTGAGGGACACTCCAGTGACCAATCTGCCAAGAAAATCCCTCCACTGGGGTATGTTCCTCCCCACCCCCCCTTTTCAACCTTAACATAAAATGTGTCATACACTATGATCACGTTCACAGCATTTATATGCTGGTTAATATGCATGTATGGTAGAAATGCGCTGGGGCCCAAATAGGTTTGCTGGATAGAATTCCTCAAAGAAGGGCCATGGACAGGAACTCAGAATTTTATTACATTCACATGCACACCCACATCTGAGTGAGTGCAGTGCGTTGCTGTTGGCCCTTTCCGTCAAGTACAATTGTAGCTTGAAGACAGAGGGGGGAATTAGAGAATAAAAGATGAGAGAGAGAGAGAGAGAGAGGGAGGGAGAGAGAGGAAGGAAGGAAGGAAGGAAGGAAGGAAGGAAGGAAGAAAAATAATGACATTTCCCCCTGCCTTTGAAGTGCCTGCACGTTGACCAGATGAATTGGGAAAAGGACACACTACGGGTATCCCCAAAGCCAAGACAAGGTGACTGAGGACACTCCCCCAGATAAGGACAAATATAGAAGTCTCTGTGTGCTCATGTGTGTATACACATTTGCAAATAATCAGATGTACACGCAAGAGGCACAGGCATGCTTCTGCACATTTATGTGCTATACAGACATGTGTTCACAGACATGAGGCAAATATCTCTTTACAAATACAATTTAGCAGGTATGAGACTGCTGATCAGCAGCAGCTTAAGAAGAAGGGGGAGAAAATCCTGTGGAAATCATTAATACTCCAGGAACCTCTAAGACTCAACCTGAATGCAGACACTTAAGCTCTCAGCTTTGCCATTAAAGCTGGGGCCTAAATTATTGATCTCTTGCCTTTATCAGCATAACAGTCACGTCCCAGTATCGAGATCTAAGTACACTGCGGTCCCTCTGCTGCAGCCACTGAAATAATTAGGAGAAATTCTCATTAAAGGAGAGTGAAAGGTTCAGAGACGGAGGCAGAGCAAAGGGTCCGGGAGGGTGTTTAATGTCTTCCATGGGGTCAAGAGATCACTGGGATCAAATCCCCGAGCAGTGCCCACAGATGACAGCTTATCAAAGGGAGGAAGTATAAACAACTCACACATGCAGTGGCCCTCTGTGGTGTGTTTACATCTGCGGGTGTCTATGTGGAGTCACACGCAGGCTGCAGAGAAATCGCCTGTGTTCACAGGGGGGTGGGGGTGGATGGCAGGGCCGGAGCCTCGCCGTGTTGGGGGCGGGGGGTGGGGGGGGGCTGGAGAGCGCAAAAAAAAAAAAAAAAAGAGAGAGAGAGAGAGAGAAATGAAAAACAGCCAGGGTAAGAAAAATACATGAAAAATAAATAAAAAGAAACATATTAATAATGGAAAACCCACTGTGGACTCTCTTCAATTTAATTTATTCATTCTTTGAAAGTACAAGGGGGTCTGGGGAAGAAAGGAAAGGTAAGGCATATGGGCAAGCCAGCACTTTCTGATGAGCTCCCAGTTGGGTTAGCAAAGACACCAGGATAATATATACCGCGGATTCAGACACCCACACTCACATAAAACCTTTACTCCGATGGCAGAGCGGCTTTCCATTGATTTGAATGCAGATTTCGCCAGCTTCTCCTACCCTCCCCCACCACTTACCAAAAAAAAAAAAAAAAAAAATCAGCCTTTCACACATGTTCCCAGAAATGGCCCAGACTTATGAGGAGAGAGCAAAGGACAGAGAACAGTCTTTCAGAAGCCAGACCGGCGGAGGGACAGGGTTACGACAGGGGAAATTAAACATGAAGCAAGGGGTAAAGCAGTGGAAGGAAAGGGCAGATGAACGGAAGCCTCTCGCCCAGCTCCAGGCAGGCACAGACCCCGGCAGGCGAGCCAGCGTGGGCACACGCGTGCGGGCACACGCGTGTGCCCGCACATCCGAAGTGGGCCCACATTTAACGTCAACGTGCAGGCACTGAAAAGAAAAATTCCATCTCACACGGCTAATCAGAATTGTTAGGGAGACCATTACCACAAACACTGGGAACATCTGAAATTGATTATTTTTACTTCATTCCGTTAATGAAATCCTCCAGTGACCAAGCCCTAGCCCTGGATGAATTTCTACATAATGAAAAGAAAAAACAAGAATAACTTCGCTGAGTTAAAAAAAAAAAGGTGGGGGTGGGGGTGGGGTGTTGCCGGCTGTGTATTTGAAATATACAGGTATTTACTCGGTGGTTTCTGTCCGTGCAGAATAATTGAGCCGGGCTGAATCTGTTCCCACCATTTTGTGAGAGGGAGATATTAGCATGGACCTCACATCCCATAAAGAGCACCACATCATTAAATGTCTTGGGCTGGCGCATAGGGAAGAGAAATGCGGGATGTCACCGGCTGATAGGGAAGAAGACTTGATGTTATTTATTAGGGAACACTTACCAGAAACTGCATTTTCTCCATTTGCATTAGATACGGGGCCGCTGCCTCTGCAAAGTGCATACATGCGCGTGGACACGGGCAGAAAGAGAACACTCCTTGGGATCCCCCCCCACCGCCCCAAGCTTTGTTCGCTGTCCCCTTAATCTCCCGGGCACCCAGGCCTTGGCTTCTTGGACGTCTTCCCCACCCGTTCTGCCCCTCTCTCTGCTCTGCCCCCCCCCACCCCAGTTTTCTGCCCCAGAGTCGCTTCCTTGCTCTAAAAGCCCCTGTCCCTCCCACGCTCTCCATGCGCCCATATATTCAGCCTCAACCCATCTTCCTTTCAGTCCTGACCCCGATGCCTTCAGCCGGCTGGCTATTGAGATGTCAGGATGTCTACAAGGAGAGGCCATCACAGCAGGGCTTATGGGTGGGTTTCCCCGAAATTCATGAATTACAGGAGTCACACGGGGTGGGGTGGGGGTGGGGCAGAGGGGGACAGCTGACACATATTTTTTAATGAGAGTAAGGGGAAAGCGGAGTTCAAGCTTCCAGCGGAAGTGCTGAAATTTCCCACCAGGGGATTCTCCTGGAAAAGACGGTGTGGAAGCATAATTGTCCGGCCCTGGGTTCCTCCCCAGCATTTCATCCCTCTGAGGGCCAGTCATCAAAACAATCCGGAAATTCACTCTAAAGATTGAAGCCTCAGGCCATCGGCTCTAAAAGAGGTCCTAGGCTATTTCCTCTGGATCTCCCTGAGGGTGTGCTATGGTGAGGGAAGAAAACCAAATAAGCCTTTCGAGTGGTGGCAGCTCTCGGGAGTCCACGCTTGGGGCCTCGGTCACTTGGGGGCAGAGTCGGGCTTCTTCTCGGACCGCCCACCACTTCTGTGCCCTGGTATTCCGGAAGCAGTCAGATGCGCATGAGGAGTGCTCTCCAGCCCTCCTGAAGAGCAAGCTGGTTGTCCCCCACCTCCAAAAGGTCCCACCTGGGAATGTCCCACCCCAAAAGGCACATCCACATCAAAAGCCACGTGCGTGGCGGGAAGTACCAAAGGCTACAAACACGGGGGCGTGAGGCTAGGGGTGAAGGAGTGGCTTCCCCAACTGTTTTGTGACCGCAGGAGAGGGTGGGCAGGGGAGACCCACTGGCCGACAGTCAAGAGAGGCGGCGGTGCTTCTATTCCAGAGAACTCAGCTTCTGGAAAGGACTCCTGGATCTAGAACTCGGTCCGTACTTGAGACGACTTCCAGGGAGGAGAAGGAAAAGGAAGGGAACAGAAGGATTTCTGTGACACAGGTTATGCTCACCTGCCAACAGCCACATCTACCAGGAGAGCCCGCCCCGCCCCCCACGTCCTCGGTGCATTTACTGGGGGGGGCGCCCCTCACCCCGATCCCTTGTTGCCGGCTCCCCGATGCGGCGGCCTCTCCCCCACCCAAAGAAAGTGGCCGAGTGTAATTATGCAGAAAGCGCCACTGGAGCTATATCAATAAGACAGACGTCTGTTGTATCATTCTCTCTCAGTAAGGCATTTCTTCTCCCCAATTGCTCATATAGAATCATAGCCTAATAGCATCCCATTAACATAATTGCCAACACAACTAGTGTTCCGTGTCTCAGAGCCATTTACTTACTTTACCATAAAGAATACCAAAACAGCCCTAAAATCACAAAGAGGAGGAAAGAAGATGGGTGGGTGTTGGGGAAGGCGCGAGCAAAACTGTACCCCTTTTATATTCCCTTCGCTCCCCAGAATGGGGTTCCAAGACGATAAACACAGGAGTGCCTCTCTCATCTGCGGGAATCGTAACACAGAGCCTTCCTACCAGACTCCCAAGCAGACGTGTGCTAAAATCTAAACGGATTCTGCCAGGCGAAATGAAATTCCCATTATTTTTAATTAATCCTTAATTAAAATATATTACTCCGCAGATTCCGCAAATCTCTCTTAATATGCAAATGCGGCCCATTCAAGGATATTTACATATCATTAATTAAAACGGCACATTCTTTCAGCCTAACAAGCTGAGGGGCTGTGGCTGCTGCTACGTTGGCTCGAGGAACCCGTCCTGGCAGTCCCAAGCTCATCTGATAAAAAGACGTCAAGTGCTGGCCACGCTGGGGGAAGATGAGGCAAAAGGGGGAAGAGGACGCTATCCTCAGACACTCGCCAGCACCAGGACTTCAGGTATCATCTTGGGGCCGCGGCCAAGAGATTCTGGCCGGGCTCTGAGGCTCCCTGCTGTCTACACCTTCCTGGAGATCACCTCGGGACCCAGCCCCACTGGGGCTTGGCCGGGAGGCCGTGCGTTTCCGACTCGGGCAACCCTGAGTCTTGGTGGAGGCTGGCCGGGTGCGGGGGGGGCGCTGGCACGGGAGAGGATCTGTACACCCTCGGCCGCTTTGCGCTACACACGCGAAACCTTACGGAGCCTCAAAGTCGGCCACCTCCCTCTTGATCAAGACGCGACGGGGTTTGGTGGGGAGAAATGAAATCGGACGCAGGACACCAATGCCTCTACCAACTGCTTAGGTTAACAGCCGAGGACGGCTAGGGAAGGAGTCACGGGGGGGGGGGGGGGGGGGGGGTGGAGAGTGCTATGTACTCGAGTTCACAGAGTCCAAGTTTAAGACCATGTAGCAAAGGGTTGACGGTTGGGAACAGAGGATAGGAGCCGGTGACGATGACACAGCTCCTGACCAAAACGTAAAGAAGGAGGAGCTCACCAAGGAGAAGCAAGTGGAAACGGACATCAATCACCATTTCCGAAGACAGGCCTTATCAATCAGGGAGATCTGCAAACAGCACTCCAGCCACCCCCAAAGCGGAATCGGGGACCATTTGCGCCCAGAGAGGAGGACAGCCTGCTGGCCTCAAATCTTTCACCGTCTGGACCACCTGAGACTAGGACAGGCCAGGAAACAAAATGCAGGGGCGCGTAAACTGTATTCACAGTAAGTTTTGTTGTCCAGAGACCTCTGGGAGCCCCTGCAGGTGAGAATCCCACTGGTGGCAGCCGCCCGGGCCCCCTCCCTGGCTAATGACTCACTCTCACAAAGTCCTTCAAATCTGTGTCTCAGCAAACTTACAGCCGATTATATGCCAGAGACACGTGTGGACATTTTATTTTTTTAATTTTATTTTTGACGTTGATTTTTGAGAGAGGAGACAGAGCACAAGCAGGGGAGGAGCAGAGAGTGACGGAGACACAGAATCCAAAGCAGGCTCCAGGCTCCGAGCTGCCAGCACAGAGCCCAACATGGGGCTCGAACCCATGACCTGAGCCGAAGCTGGACACTCAACCAACTGAGCCACCCAGGCGCCCCTCTGTGGTCATTTTAATAGCTGAAACCAAGAATATGAAATCTTTGCATATCAAGGGTCTACCGTGCTTAAATGAATAGCTACTTCTCAGATTATGACGAAGGTCTTGTCCGTAAGATACCTTCGGGCTGAAGTGGCTCCTCACAGGGTCTGAGATACAGCTCAGTGACCCAACGCTCCTGTCTTGGCCCAAATGTCTTCTGTTTCTTTGTACACTGTAGTCCCAAGAGAGTCAGATGTATTGTTCTGCCAATATTTATTTTTTCAGATTACAAACTTCTACGAGGCAAGGACCTTAGCTCAAACACTTGCATTTCCTTTTACTTAGGTCACTGGCATGTGAAGACAGAAACTAAACATACACACACACACTGGATGATCAACGTGAGATCAGTAAGATGAAGGGACAGTCACAAGGCCAAGCGTTCTCGAAAATGGCGCAGCAGGCCTGAAAAAGCCTTCAGAGGCGGTGTCGGTCTGAGCAGAGAGCCACGAAGCCTGCAAGCTATTATCTAGAATGCTAGAACTATCCCAAGACAGACATGAGCTCAGGCTCTGTTCTGCGGGGGCAGCCTAGTGCTTACAAGCAAATCCAGGTTCAAACCTCAGTTCCACCCAGGAAAAACTGCGTGCTGAAGACAGGTTGCACACAATCTCCAAATCTCAGTGTATTTATCCGAGAAAAGGAGGATCAATGCCTTCTCCTTTCAAGAGTTCTGTGAAGAAGATTAAGTGAGATAACCTAATAAGGCCCTCGGCATATAATCAGGACTCCTAAAAGGTAGTGATTATTAAATTATTTTTTATTGCTACTTTTGGGGGAGGGTGCAGGAGTTTCGTCCTACTCCCTCAATTCTAAAATCCAGCGACTCTCAGGAATCTTCTTTTGCATCCCCATCCCTCATCCTCTGTATTTATTTCAGCCTTTCTCCCAGGCATTATTAACTGATATTCTCTGAAACCAGTCTAGGGACATTTCTATTACTGGAATAGCAATAACAAAAGCCCCACAGTTCTACTGAGCTTATCAAGCTGCAGAATATCTGCTCCATCAGCCAGAATCTGTTATCAGGCTTCTTAGAGCAGCTATCATTATTTCATTTTTCTTTCTCAGACTAATCTGAGAAACGAACACACTAGTACATTATAACAACATAAGCATTAGCTAAATACATCACTGAATCTTTGAAACCTTAGGCATATTTATATACAAAAGCATCACATAAGAATAATGATAATAACAGACTTAAGTCTCCTTTTAGCATTCGTAAAGTGTCCACCGAATGCAGAGTGAACTGAGCCTCCTTTCGGGCCATCCAGGCTTTGAAGGTATTGGAAGAGAGCCGAGCAGCCAAGAAAGACGCAGGAGGGAGCCACCAAGTTAGACATACATATACCCCCAAGAAGATGGCAAATGAGGACCTGCTCTAAGGGTGAGGCATACATAGCACAGTGAACAGCACCCAAGAGCCACATTCCAGAGCTCCCCGACTCCCCCGAGCCACCCAGTCTGGTGCACCCCTCCCTCCTAAAGTTGCTCCAAACTGCGAATCCCATACCTTACATCTTACTGCTGCCGAACGTCTTTGAGACGTGACGATTGTGATAACTGTCTACACTAGGAGTCCACCTTCCCAAGGCCAAACCACAAGACTTAAAACCTCAGACACGCCTGCAACTCGATGCAGGAAGGTAAAAATGGGTCCCAGCGATCTGATGCAGCTTACATTTGGAAGCGGAGCAGTTGAAACTCAGAGGACTCGGTCTTTTGGCAACCACGGTGATGAGGCATGTGGATCTTTAGTGGATCTTTAGGGGCAGAAGTGGCCGAACTACCGGCAGCAGGTCTGGAGTGTCCCGGCTGCCAGCAGTGGAGGCAGAAACCTATCCCTGGATGAGTCTCCCTGGTTCCCCTAGGAGCGGCGGACACAGGCCCTGGGGCCATCCAGACATTCTGTAAGCTTACCTGTGTCCCGTGTACTTTTTTCGACCTTTGCTTTTTAAACCCGCGATCTTTAAATAAACTTTTTATTCTGCTTCGAGTGGCCAGTGTGTATTATTTTTTAACGAATTAACAATTCCAATGCAAATGACATCACCCATTCTGCCTGCCCAGTTAGACAACCATCTCCTAACTAAACCCCTCATGCAGAACTCACGACAGCACTGACAGTCCACGGAGGAAGGGGACCAGCCCTCTCCTTCCCCCACCCGTTACGAAAGCTCTCTTTTCTAAGAGCCTATTAACACACATTCCAAGTCCGTGCCACTACGAGGCTCCCCAAAGCGCAGAAGGACACCGGGACCCGTCTCTCGTGAAGGGGGTTCAGCTGGAGCCAGAAACCCTCGTACGTCGTGCTGGTTGATGTCGCGACCAATGTTGGCATCGCCGTCGCCCGTTATCAAAAGCAACGTGAACACGTGGCTGGACGGCCAGGCACCACCCACAAGAGCTTCCTCATCCCACAGAGGAAGACACAGAGCCTTAAAAGGACATCGGGACAAGGTCCCCCAGCTGGTCACTGTCCGATCCTCATGAGAAGGAAAGACGCCTTCGTGTGGAGATGAGGGAGACTCGTACTTTCTGAGCTCCCTGGCCCCAGTTCATCTACTTTCATCGAGACATCCGTGTCTTGCTCACCGCCATACAGCCACCTCCCTCGGCTGCCTGGATTAATATCCATAATTCAAAATACTCCCCAGACGCAAAGTGGCTGCCAATTTCGGACCAACAAAGCAACTGTCTTCCTCTTTCGGGATTGACCGGCCACACGTGGGGAGACTGCTTGAAACCCCTTGACAAAAGCATCAGGTACCATTCAGCAGGCACTGGGATTCCCGTACACGGGATCACCATCTCTAACTTCCTTCCACTCTTGGCTCCTGGGAAGACTAATTCACTTGCACGTCATCTGATGAGTCAGAGCTGTACGATGAAAGGTGGCCTAGGGTTCACCCCAACCTACCTGGCAATTGATATTTTACTGAAGGCGCCAACACATTTCCCCATACTTTGCTAATGTAATTATTTGCATAGGACTATGATGGATAGGATATCATACCAAGAGCAGTACATTGAGGAGCGCTCAAAAAGTGTTCGATGATCTCATAAATGTTTTAATTGCAGTGACAGACAGGTGCAATCATCTCATTAAATGTAAGTATCTTTGATATAGCTTTACTTTTAAAGAACACACAGCACGTCGATGATGAGGATCTCTGCCTTCAGAGCCTCGATCAGGCAAGCTACGGGCCAGAGCCCAAAGCACACCATGGTGAGCGGGTTCTGCGTTTCGTGAAACAGTAACATATTATTACACTACATCATGTTGTATCCACGGGGAGAGGTGCCCCACTAAGATACCTTCTGCTCTGACCAAATCTCAAGATAAAAGACTTAATGGGGAAGAAAAAAAAAGCAACTTCACATTTTGCTTAAGTCATCCCTTTGGCTGACATATGTGGGCTGCTGTGGCTTCTGCAGAGGCATCTCAAAGTTACAAAGCTGGGCGGGACGTAACTAGTTCTGATCAAAATCCTGCGCATTAACCACTTTCTACCAAAAGAAAATCAATATATGTGCGCGTTCATAGGGATGTACAACACAGAATGATAAACCTCTGCATCAGGAGAAGGTAACAATGGGGGAGAAAGAGTGATCATAATAACCAAGTAACCAAACTCCGGGAAATTGTGGAAAAGACCAAAACGGCTTCGGAACAAAGGCATCCGCTGCCATCAGGCTGTGCAGGACACCTTGACCCCGGGGGAAGCTCAAAGCCCAAGCTCCCCGCCAAGGTCCGGGGGGGAAATCCAGGCTCGCCAGAAGGGTCTCCTCAGCGTGTCCTGTGCCATCATGCATGGCACCAGACTACCATATCTTACTGCGGGAGCTCAAGACTGACTGGGTACAGGTGGTGGCATAGAGGACGCACCCGGAACTTTCCAGGACTTCAAGGTATTCTAGACGCATCCTGTGAACTCTGCCAAAACCATGTCTCCTAGAAGGCCCGACGTCTAGTCAGGCTGAGCATTCCAAAAACAGACCGAGGAGGTATTTAAGAAGAAAAAAAAAAGACTCTTTCTTCAAGTCTGGAAGGAATTGATTTAATAGGATTTAGAGAGTATTTAAGAAGAAACCATTCATGAAATTGATGCTCTCTATGGGAGTGGATGCTTTCAGGTCTGCAGGCTTCCCTCCCCCCTTTTTAATTCTATAACCAACCTAGTCACCTCTGCTTGAATACTTGAAATAAAAAAAAAAAAAAAAAAAAAAAAAGAGCTGACACTATCTTTAACTTCCACTGAGCTGGAAATGCTTATGTCCCCAGGGATACCAAAAATAAAATTACAAAGATCAATAGGAGAGGCTGGTTTATGGTGAAGTTGCCGGTGGCCGCTAGGCCACATGGAGGAAAGGGTCTTGGGCTCTCCCTGTGGATGTGGAAAGACCCTGGACACAAACCACTGGGACCTTGATCACTCATGCCAAGGGGGTACATCCTTCAGACACCTGGGAGAGAGCGCACTCTGCCAGGCTCACGCACGGACGCTCAGCACTCGCGTTCCTCTTCTTTCTGACCGCTATGGGTGCTCAAGAAGAAAGGTTAAGAACATGGCGGCGGGGATTGAACTGAGAAAGAATTCAGTCCGACGAGGAAGAGTCGGTGGATGCAGAGGAAACCAGAGAAGAGACTGGTTTTGCTCTTGGCCACTTCCCGCCTGTGTTTAACTTCAGGAAGGTGAGCGAGGACTGCCGTAAGCAACGTGTCTACCTGCAAAAGCCCTGAGCTACCGCGACGTGCCGAGGCTCTGGTGGTCCTCCCCGGTGGGAGCACCGCAGAGATCTCCATGAAGGCGCCCGGCTCCACGGCTCAGGCAGGTACCGCTCACCCGACACAGAATTTGTGAGGGAGGAGTTTATAAATCCTAGAAAGGGGCTGAGTCGTCCCAACGGTTGATACATTATTTGTTTAGAGGCACAGACCACGATCTGCAGCAGTGTTAGAAATAAAAGACTACACTAAAAAAAAAAAAAAGAAAAAAAAGAAAAGAAAAGATGCATCTCGTGCTTGGGTGTTCCAAGCTCAACGACCAGCCAATGCGCTGGAGAGCTTCAGTCCAGGGTCACGTGCCTGACAGCAGCACTGTTTTGTTAGCCAAGAAAAGGAAGCGGCGGGAACACAGGTGTCAGTACAACCACCAAGTGCGACCTGTAGACAAAACCGCTTCCTTCTTCCTTCGCCCAGGTGGCGGACTTCGCCGCCATCGCCTTCTCGGGCTAACGAGGTGACAAGGAGCCACAAGTTAATATAAAGGAAGTGTACGTCGTGCCAGAAGCGGTTCCCTCTTCCCCAGGAGGGGGTCCCCACGGTGTCCTGGATCCCTCGCCCATCTCTCAAAACCCGCAGGTGTCATGAGTCTCCTCAGCTCTGCCCCGTCGGTGCGGCCCAGAGGCCTCCCGGCAGCTGCTTTTCGAGCCCGGGTGGGAGTTCCCCAAAGCTCCAGGCCCCAGCACGTCCCTTGTGGGCAAGGTCCCCAAAGGCCTCCTTGCGAAGCCCAAACCTGTATTTCAGGCTCAGACAACATTCCCGTATATACTCGAGAGCCAGGCGCCCTCCTTCCCCGGGCTTGCTTACAGCTTCTTTTCTACCAGAACTGTTTCGCTCACTCAGAGAACCGCGTCTTTATCCTGATCCACCCTGGAAAACACAATGGGCCCTGCCCCCCTGCTCCCTTTCCTCCGGGAAGCAGTTTCTGAGACAGCATGTGACCCCCCCCCCCCCCCGAACGTCCTCTGCCAGTCAAGGTTTTGGGTCACAAACAGCAGGAATGGACTCTGGCTCACCTGCTGAGGAGCGGAATTTATTGGACAGATACGCAGTGCCTCACGGAATCAACAGGAAGCCTGGAGAAACCAACTCAGAAAGCTAAGCAGAGGCGGCCGAGCGCACAGCCAGTGTGGGTCACAGGAAGTCAGTCAGGAGACGGGCAGGGCGCCGCCAGCTTTGAGGCCACACCATGCCACCAGTCCCACCCCTCCATCCTCCTGTCGCCTCTGTCGTCTTGTCGTTCTGCTCATCTCCCCACTAATTCAAGGCCGGGCACCTATTTCCCATCGGCCAGGCGCCAGGCGTTCAGGCCCAGCTGCCAGGGAGAGGGGAGAAGCGGGGTCCGCAGGAGCCTGTTGGGGGGCGGGGGGAGAGGCCGCTCTTCTCGGATTTGTCCCCTGCTTGCTCGCTCCAAACCCAACCTCCCCCTCCTCGCTCCCAATTCCAGTGGTTCGGCAAATGGCTTTGGAATACACAGCGCACGGTCACGACGACACAAGGCGCTGGTGGGGGGACAAGGGGAAATCGAAACCATGGCTGCTGTTCCCCGAGAACTCAGGCATCACTGCCAGGGAAGGGGGGCTATGTTCCCATGACGAGGTGGGAGACAGGGGCATGTCCCACGCTTGAAGCTTAGAAGGAAAAGACCTGTGCTGCCCTCCACGTGTGCAGCCTCAGGACTTACGACGTGGAAGCCCCAAATCGTACTCCAACTGGACCTTCCCCCGTCCCCAACGGAGATGACACAAACCGGTTCACAGCTTCACATCGGGGCACGTGCCCGGGACATGATTTCTAGAGCTTGACACCACAGACCGAATTTCCAGCAACTCGGGGAAAACATAGCTCTTCTGCGTGCCCGGGTCTCACCGTCCACGAGTAGGAGTAAAGGGGCTGTGACGGAAGCCACACTTTGTAAGTGCCTCCCACTCACCAGGCACTGCGCTGCACGAGGGATCGGCAGGGCCGCCATCTGTCTTCCCCATGATCTGGGTGAGGGTTCTAGAAACTCAAGAGTCGACCATCAGGCCACTTGATGACTCCACACCGGGGCAGGTTACTCAGGCTCTTTGTCCTTTGTTTCTTCAGCCATAGCCCTTGGAGGATGGTGGTGAGTATTCAAATAGATAATATGTATCGAGTGATGAGAACAGCACCTGATATGTAGGTGCTCAATAAATACTGCCTATTTATTAGTATAAGGTAGCTCTTAAAATCCCCATTTTCTTCATCAGCCTGACTTTGGAGAGGTTAAGTAGCCCGCCCAAAGTCATAAGGCTCGCTCTTGCGTGTAGGTATGTAGAACTGGGATGCCACATTCAGGCTTGACTCTAAAAACCAGTGTTTGGGGCGCCTGGGTGGCTCAGTCGGTTAAGTGTCCGACTTCGGCTCAGGTCACGATCTCGCGGTATGTGAATTCAAGCCCCGCATCGGGCTCTGTGCTGACTGCTCAGAGCCTGGAGCCCGTTTCAGATTCTGTGTCTCCCTCTCTCTCTGACCCTCCCCCGTTCATGCTCTGTCTCTCTCTGTCTCAAAAATAAATAAATGTTAAAAACCAGTGTTTACTTCCGTGACCCCGCACTGTATACACTGTCAAACACACTCAGGGGTGTGGAGCTGCCTTCCAGAGCAAATGCTCTAGTTCCACTGCTTGTGATGCCGAGGCACTGTCACAGCAATGATCCGTTTTAACAGATCTCTGGGATTCTATCTCTAGTAACATCTGTACGTATTTTGGTCATTCTTACGCAAGAACTGAAATTCCGAGAAACCCCTGCGACCACGGCAGACGCAAAGCAGTGTTCAACTGGTCGATGTACACACCGGGCTGGGGTGGACCTTTAAAAATGACAGCATCCTTGGGGCGCCTGGGTGGCTCAGTGGGTTGAGCGTCTGACTTCGGCTCAGGTCACAATCTCACACTCTGTGCGTTCGAGCCCCGCGTCGGGCTCTGTGCTGACAGCTCGGAGCCTGGAGCCCGCTGCGGATTCTGTGTCTCCCTCTCTCTCTGACCCTCCCCGGTTCATGCTCTGTCTCTCTCTGTCTCAGAAATAAATAAACATTAAAAAAATTTTTTTTTAAATGACAGCATTCGCTTTCCTGGTGTTTGGGTACAGGGTCACTTTCACAAGCGCATTAAATCACGGCTGCAGGATCGGAGTGGGTTGTAAGGTCAATCTGTTTTTGTTTTTGTTTTTGTCCCTCTGTTCCCCTTCCTTTTGCTCTTCCTTTCTTCTTTTTATTAGTTGAGAAATAACCACAACCCCTGGATGCCCTCATGGTTACAAGAGAAAGGGACCGACTTCTGAATTTTAGGTCTTCCCATCTGCCACCCATCGCTCTCCTCACACCCTTGTCCTCTAGAATCTGCCTGGCGTCACGGCACAAATGCCAGCAGCCATGACACCAGAGCCGCCGAGAGGCATGTCTTCAGAGGTACCTTAGCAGGAGGCCATCCCCAAAGCCACCAGGATGACAAGATGGCAAGTCATCGAGTAGCAGGGGCATGAGGAGTCTGTTTAACTCTGGGACTATCTGTCCATCACTTTTCCTTTCCAAACAGCATGCAGGCTCCACGGGCTTAAACCACAATGGTCAATAAAGCCACACAGATCAGGGTGAGTAAGCAAAAGGCAAGAGGATGGCAAATCTAACTCAGGAAGGAAAAGGGGCATTCCTTTCCTCGACTGCCCTACTGCGGTAAAAGCAAGCCCCCTTTCCACTCGAGCAGACCAAAAAGGCAAACAGGTGCACTCAGATCACATGATGTCAGACCGAACAGTGCGATGTGAATGGACTCAACATCCAACGTCCCATGGTTCAGGACCAACTGAGTTGTGATTAGCACCTGGTAAGGATTTCTTGTCTTGTTTCTGCCCTCGTAAAACAGGTGTCATGGAACATGCTAGAACTGAGAGACTGTTTTATTTCTGATATTGAAGTAAATCTTAGCCAACATAGTACATAAGCATTTACTGTTATTTTGATTCTATTGCTTCGATTAATCCCAGTTTTAATACATCAGCGATAATATGAGGTTTGATTTACCATATTATTATTATTGTCTACTGTCGAGATAAAAGTCTCCCAGTTACATGACAGACAGCAGATGTCCCCACCTTCTGAATAGTATGATACCGACGCATGACACATTTCCTACGCCCTAAAAATGTTTAGCTAAAGTGGGTAGAACGACCCTGGTCACTGAAATAAGTGTTCCACTCCGATGTCCCTCAATTGCCACATATTTCAGAAGCTTGTCTTTCGGAGTCCACTCTTTTTTATCTTTACATATGTCCTTGTTATTTCTGCACCCTGTGGAAGACAGTACCAATACACCCCCTAATGTTTAGTTTTGTTTGTTAAGCTCATTTGCATAGACTAGAATATGCTGTCTTAATATCATTGCTTTAGTCAAATACCCCAGATAGAGTATTTATTTCATGTGTAACACAGCTTTGGTGTCATACAAATTACCCACAGTTAACCCATTCGGAAACGCACACTTGGGTCACCAGCTGACGAAGAATCTTATCATCTGCCCTCGATACGGTATAACCATATAATACATCCCACATAACATGTGAAAGATAACAGAACAGCACGAGGGTATATACCATTTATGTAACACGAGGATACCAGCATCCACAATTAGTCGTATTACAAGAATTTCCTGTACGGTTTAGCATTTTACCGTCCTTCTACTTTCTATTTCACAGTGAGCAGGGTTCTCCTTCATTTCCTCACTGTCTATCACTCAATCTTAAATTGACACAGCAAATCCTCCAGTGACATCAAATGGCATGCCATGTTTCAGCCAAATTCTAGACAGTTTTCTCCTCATAATTTATCTAAGATGAAAGGAATAGATGTGTTTTGGTCCCATACAGATTTGAGAGCCTACTTCGTCTTGAAATGCTATGAACAAGTATTTTTTTTTTTTCTTATAATTTAGTTTCAGGGAAATGAAAACACTCACCATTACCAGTTTGCTGATCTAAATGAGCTCAGATGAGATGAATTCTACTACTTTTTAACATTTTTCCAACTGCAATGGTTTAAGACCCAGCAGAAGAATACAGATTCTACAGGCAAATTCTACAACTGGGACAAAAATTTCTGAGAGACATACTAATCTTTTCCCCGTTCCGAGTTATTATTTACTTGACAAAGATGATTAATCAGTCAACTATAATGGAGATTTCATTAGGGCATGACTGATTTTGCTTCTACGTTCCTCAGTCTGTATACTTGCCTAAGCTACCTGGCCAGAGTTACTTACTTATTTATGTGTTAGACCAACACATATGTGGCATTTCTTCCCATTCAGGAACTCTACCAATAGATCCTAAGAGTTATTCATTATATTAAGCAGCCCACTTTCTCTGCTCAATTAATCAGATAATGAGAGCATCTCATTTTGACTCTCTTAAAAATATCATTTCTAAAACATTTAAGACTATACCACGTAAGGGCCACCTGGGTAGCTTAGTCGGTTGAGCATCTGACTCTGGACTTCAGCTCAGGTCATGATCCCAAGGTCGTGGGATCAAGCCCCACATTGGGCTCTGCGCTGAGCAAGGAGCCTGTGTAAGATATTCTCCCTCCCTCCCTCCCTCCCTCCCTCTCTCTCTCTCTCTCTCTCCCCCCCCACCTGCCCCCTCCCCTGGTGGAGCTTTCTCTAAAATTTAAAAAAAAAAAAAAAGAATTCTACTGTCTATCTGCAGTTGAAGGATGAATATCCACATATGATCCATACCAGTCAAAGTGGAATATACTATAATGGGGAATAGTTACATCACCTTCCTGTTCCATATACCTACTGATTCCAAAGGCAGCCACTCCCTCATTTGTCATACTAAGTCTCCATCAAGTACTAGGTTCTAACAATATAGCAATAGTTCCATTATGAAAGCAACCTACCCGTGCCACGTAAGAGGATTAGAGCAAATATACCAGCCAACTGTATACAATGCTTTAGATCCCTAAAGCCCAGCGCAAACAAATAAACGAGACAAGAAAACAGATGGCCACATCAAGGAGGTGTGAACTGGAACTCCAGACCAGCAGACGTAAAAACGAGGTCAACCGCAAGAAGAAAATCCAACGGGCATTCTGCCAGAATTATCCACACCGTCTTGATCGTCCCAATGGGCCAACACCAGCAGTAGCTCATTCTCTGGGAGGTTAAAAGTGGTCCCCACGCCCATGTGCCTCGTCAGTCCTATTATGCAACACTGGTCTTTTTGACTTCAGAAGCCAGACCACACCCCATAGCATGAGCACGGTGCCCTGCAGAAAACAGGTGCCCAAGAAAGATGTCAGAGATGGGGGGGGCGGGGGGGGAGGTATGCTGAATTCATGAATAACTCCTTTTGGATAACTTCCATAAAATCAGTTTTTTCCCCCGAGTGTCCTTCGCTAAGGCGCCATCCCCAGCACAAGCTGACCCGCTAGGGACCCTTCTTCCGTTTCCTATCACGCTCCGTGCTCCTCCCGGTAACAACATGTATCACATGCTATTCGCAGCTGTGTCCCCCCCCCCCCACCCCACCGAAGGCAAAGCTGACTTTATTTATTTATTTATTATCCCCAGTTCAAGAAATGTTACTAAATGAATAAACAAATGCTTAAGATTCGGTTAAAGTGCCATGGTTCTTTCATGGGCTCACGATAACGGAGTCCTTCCTGAACAAGCGTTTATAATGCTACGTAAGTGTGTATCTTATAAATTCATGTGTGTGGGGGGCAGAGAATGTAGGACGGTTGATGTGATGCCTCCACACCTCTCCTCTCAGACCATTCGCCCCCCACTTAGGCTAGTGAGAAAGTCCAAACAGCACTGGGGACAATTTAAAGAAGGAACGAATTTGAACTCTAGGATTTCTTGCTTTCCTGGTCCCCATCTTTGCAAACCCCTCTAGATCTGTGCTGTTCTAATGTGCTCAGCAAGGCTGAGACAGCGGATTATTAACAAGTTCACATCAATGAAACCTGAGAACTCGTATCTTACCCTGATGTCAACTCTAACCAGAGCACAAACGGCTGGGCCTCTCTTTTCTGTCGGGCCACTTTTCAAGTGGCAATTCCTTGGAAACACACACACACACACACACACACACACACTGTCCAAGGGAACAGTACTGGGTTATGTCAGGGAACCTGAATTCTCTTGCTGTTCTAAGTTGCCAAATGCTAAGTTGCTCATTGCTAAGTTGCCAAATGATCCGACAAAGTTTTCCAGATTGTCCCTATAACTAGAGGCTCCCCCGTTCACTGTACTTAATACCTGCCAGAGATTTCTAGTTTCAATTAGTGACGCCCTTGACTTCACTCTCCTATTTGGAAAGGAAATGGCAGAAGCTTCTCAAAAATAAACTTCCACTTTGATCTTGAGAGAAGGGGCAGCGGAATTCCAAAGTCAAGCAACCAACCCAGAGTGACAAAATGCCAAAGAAGGGCATCTTGCTCTATTGCTGTGCTTACGGTCATTAACAGCAAGGGACAACGAACCAGACCGTGAACTCCAAGCAAAGAGAAAAATAAGTCCCAAGCGAATTTAAAGCATCGGTTTGTGGGCCAAGGTGTGAAAGGTGTGTGGCCATGAAGCCTGGGTCGTGGGCATCTCTGCTTTCCCCTCCCTCTCACCTGGCGGCATGGCCCTGCGACTGAAGCCGGCACAGCCAGGCCAGGTGACCCTGTGCTCCACAACTGTTTTCAACATCAAATTATTCCCAAACAAAATTTTTCTTAAAAAAAAAAAAAACCTCAAGTGGGATTGCATAAACAGATAATGGTACATTCATACAACAGACTATCTACCCACTTGGCAATAAACAATCGATCCAAGCAACAACACGTAAAAATCTCAAAAAACATTACAATGAGCAAAAGCTAGGCACAAAAGGACAGTGTTGACCTTTTAACAATGTGGGGGTTCGGAGTTCCAACCCCCGCAGGTAGTTGCAAATCGATTCACTGAGGTATTCCTTTTCATTTTAACCCCAGTATCGTTAACATGCAGTGTTATCTTTCGTTTCAGGTACACAATACAGTGGCTCAGCAATTCTGTACATTACTCAGGACACATCCCAAGTGTATTCTGAATTCTCTTCACCTACTTCCCCCATCCTCCCACCCACCCCCACTCTGGTAGCCATCTGCTTGCTCTCTAGAGTTAAGAGTCTGCTTTTTTGATTTACGTCCTTTTGCTTCGTTCACTTGTTTTGTCCCTGAAATTCCACATGTGAGTGAAATCATATGGTATTTGCCTTTCTCTGACTGACTTATCTCACTTAGCAGTATACTCTCTAGACCCATCCGTGTTATCACAAATGTCAAGATTTCATTTGTTTTTATGGCTGAGTAATATTCCACTGTATATAATACACCACACATCTTCTTTATCCATCCATCAATGGACACTTGGGCTGCTCCCGTAATTTGGCTAGTCTAAATAATGCGGCGATAAACAGGGGTGCACATATCTTTCTGGATTAGTGTTTCTGTAGTCTTTGGGTAAATACCCAGTAATGGGATTACTGGATCAGATAGTAAGTCTATTTTTAATTTTTTGAGGAACATCCATACTGCTTTCTACAGTGGCTGCACCAGTTTGCATCCCCACCAACAGTGCACGAGGGGTCCTGTTCCTCCACACCCTTGCCAACACTTATTGTTTCTTGTGTTTTTGAGTTTTGCCATTCTTAACTTTCTATCTCCTCTAACGCTAACTAATAATAGCGTAATGTTAACCAGAAGCCTTACCAATGACATAAACAGTTAACGCATATTTTGTATGTTTTACATATTACATATTGTATTCTTACAATAAAGTAGGCTACAGAAATTTTTATGAAGAAAATCATAAGGAAAATACATTCACAGCACTTAATGTATTTATTGAAAAAAATCCTCATAAAATTAGACCTGCACACTCAAACCCATGTTATTCAAAGATCAACTGTATATATACCACATGATTCCAATAATATAAAATGTAAGAACTGGCAAAATTAATCTGTGATGGTAAAAATTTTGAACAGTTGTTATCTGGAATGGAGGTTGGGGGTGAACTAAAGTTCAAAGTGGCAAAAGGAAACTTTCCAGGGGCGCCTGGGTGGCTCAGTTGGTTAAGCGTCCGACTTCGGCTCAGGTCATGATCCCGTGGTTCATGGGTTTGAGCCCCACATCGGGCTCTGGGCTGACAGCTCGGAGCCTGGAGCCTGCTTCGGATTCTGTGTCTTCCTCTCTCTCTACCCCTCCCCAACTTGTGCTCTGTTTCTCTCTCAAAAATAAATAAACATTTTTTTTAAAAAAAAGGGAAACTTTCCAGGGTGAGGGAAGGACTCTGTGTCTTAACTGGGTGTTGGTTACATGGGTAACTTCATTCGTCAAACACATCTAAGTATATACTTAAGTTCTATCCATTGTACTGTATGTAAATTTACTGCAGTTTTTAAAATTCAGCACCAATCTCCTCCCACCTTTGACTAAATCTAGGAAGTTCTGTGGTATAAGGGAAAAAACATGAACTTCCAGAAAGAGAAGACCTAAACTATGACCCCTGTCACCCCCATCATCTTGAACAAGTGAGGTAACATCTCCACACACTTCCCATCCTGTGAAATGGAGACTTCTATTAAAGGTCATTCAAACAAAATACCCCAATGACAAAATACCAGTAACATAGAGAAACATGCTGTAAATAATATGATGTTATATACAAAAGAGACGATAGAAATATTATTTCCCAGATTGGGGTGGGTGTGGGTAAAGGGAATCTACCAGAGAGTGCCTCCATTAGGATAATTTTAATTTATGTGATGATTTTTCTCTTTCCACCATTTTAAGATTCTTTTTTAAGGTAGGCTCCATGCCGAGGGTGGGGCTAGAAACCACGACTATGAGATCAAGAGTTTCAGGCTCCACCGACTGAGCTGGCCAGGTGCCCAGCTTTCCACCATTTTATTTGTTTGTTTATTCATTCATTCATTCACTCATTCATTCAGAGAGAAAGCAGGGGATGGGGCAGAGGGCGAGAAAGAATCCCAAGCAGGGGTCCATGCTCTTAGCGCACAGCCCAACGCGGTGCTTGATCCCACAAACCATGAGATCGTGACCTGAGCCGAAACCGAGAGTCGGATGCTCAACCGACTGAGACACCCAGGCGCCCCTCCACCGTTTTAAAACATGGATTTCTGCAGCTGATCAGAGTCACTAAACCAGGAGTGTTCCTTTCGTCTCCACATTTCCTTATACACACACACACACACACACACACACACACACACACACCCTCCATAAGCTCTGCCTGTTCTCCCTCCCTCTAGCTGCTCTGCCTGGTTTGCAAGGTGCCCAATCTGCATAAACCATGAGGATAAATCAATCAGGCAATGAGAAAAAGGCAACAAACCGCAGCCAAGGCCAAGGTGCAAAACCCCACTCCGTGTGGGGTAGGTCATTAGGTCCCACTGAGAGACCTGGATGTCACCTTGCTTAAAGTGGACTGGGTCACCCATCTGTGGCGTCCCTCTCTTTTCAACTCTCCCCACCTGCGTTTTTTTGGGAGGGCTGTTTATGTGCTCCCCACACCTCCCTCTTCCCCTGCTCTGGCGTTCTCTCCCGCACTTTCTCTTTCTCTCTAGGCTGGGTTTAATTTGACACCTTGAGCTTTGGTAACGAGGTGGGGAGCAGAGCAGCCACAGCGGAATTCATTAGGCTCAACACTGCAGGGCCCGCTCTCTGTGCGTTAATGACATCGGAGGGTAGGGAAACGAGACAGCCACCACGCGAGATGAAATAAACATGAGGACTGTCAGCAGTGACAGCCTAAGCAAAGGGGACAAAATGAGCCAGGTAGAGACCTTTCCCCGTCCACACAATGCAAACCGACAGCTTGCAAGGCCCCCCCTCCCCACAGCCACCCCCCCTCCCCTTACCCAAAGCCGAAGAGTGAGTAAGAGGTAGGGGGAGGAGGAAGCGTGGATGGGAAAGAAGGAAAGAAAATACAATTAAATTATCATTGTTTTAACGTACAAATTTCATTTATCAGTTTAATGTTGGCGCAAACCAAATGCCTCACCCTCCTTCAGAGAGAAGGCGCAGGGAGGTTGGGAGCTGGTCTGCGATGCTTGGAAGGTGCTTTCCTCCCGCCTCCCCGCCTGAAGCTCTCTCTCTCTCTCTCTCTCTCTCTCTCTCTCTCTCAGCTGATTTCTTTTTCCTGAGTGGCACCACCACCACCCCCTACCTTCAACCACTATAACTCCGTCTCTCCCTGTTGCTAAAGGCAGCACTGGAAGGAGGAAAGGAAGGGAGAAAGAAAGCAGAGGTGAAGACGAAGGGACAGAGATACTTGATTCTGTACATGTTTTGTTTTAAAGGTGAGGGGGGGTGGCAGGGGGGTGACAAAGAAAATCCAGCCAGCATGAGCTACATCCAGACAGGGTTTTGCCCACCCAGAAGAGCAAGCACCCTGTTCTCAGTTACCAGCTGTCAAGAGGGTTTACTGGCAAGGAAGGTCTTAGGGGCGGCCACGGCCTCCTCTTCCTCGCACAATGCAGAAGAAATGCACTGGCTGTAATCAGGCTAAGTCGGGACCCCCCCTCTTCCAATAGAAATAATCCCCCATGGACAGGAGCAGGGAGAAAGCACCTCCCCCCCAGCCCCGACACTGTACTCGCCGAAGGGAAAGGTGGCTTCCCCAGGTTCAAAAGGAGCAGACTCTATCCAGTTGGCCACAACGTGAAGCCCAGGCCTGGGATCTGGAGTGTGATGTTTCCCTAATTCAATCTGCGGATCCCACAGCCACAGCTAAGACCTTCTGCCACAGCCCTTCCCAGAAACCTTCCCCTCTTTCTCAGCCTGTTTCAGAGACAGGACGTTAAGTGAGCCACAGCTCATACTTTAAAGGCCAAGTATCGCTGTTTTCTTTGGCCATGGACTTCTCAGGCAAGGTTTTCAGAAAACCCCCAAAGCTAGCAATATTATGAGAAGGGAAAAGAAAGCCATCATCTTTTTTATTCAAGGGAAAGTATACGGAGGCTGGATCAGTGACAGAATTCAAACTTAGAACAGACCAACACGGGTCATTCTCAGTTGTTTGAATCAAAGTTTTCCCTATCCAACCCCTTGGGGGGCGGGGTCTGCCAATCTGCTAGGGCTTCTGCCTCCCAGATGTAAAGAATGCAGGAGGCCAGGTGTGAACAGTGGGGGCTCCTGATGCGTGAACTTAGCTGGTCATCACGTAGGAAGCCACATGGCCATGACTCCAAATCACAGATATGAACAACTGCTGCCATAAAATTACTTGTTTCACACACAGGAAAAAACAAACAAACAAACAAACAAACCCCAGTAGATATGAGGTATCACAAAGTTAAGGGCCATGACAATTCTTTCAGACACGTCCTGGGTTTAAGGCCTAGAGACTGACTCCCAACAAAAGTTTTGTCTGCCTTCAACACGGACAGAACCTTAGTTTCCTCCTCAGAAAATGGTTAACACCTTCTTCTCCCTAGATGGTGTGAAAACAGATGGGTTGGCCCCTTCTACTAAGCATTATAATCCCCGAAGGAAAGCGATCCATTACGAAAAGTGCAGGAGAAGAGTTTTACATTTAAGAGACTAATTTTGTTTTAGGCCAGAAAATACGATTATAGAACATCTTGTCAAGGGAAAGAGACACACACGGTCCATTTGTTCTGGAAGGCAGAGAGTGGAGTGATGGACAGCACGGACCGAGCTACGTCTGAAGGCCAGCGTTAGCATGGGTCACCTGAAGGGGGGAGGCCAGGAGTCCATCCTGAACACAAAGGTACCACCACACAGGCCTGCCGTATCAAAACAAGACAAGCAGAGAGATTAAGTAACGTCACACACACCAAAGGCATGGTAGTTAAACAAAAAGCATGTGCACATTTTTTTTAGGTTTCTTTATTTTTGAGAGAGAAAGACACACACACACACACACACACACACACACACACACACACAGTGTGAGTGGTGGAGGGGTAGACTGAGAAGAAGACACAGAATCCGAAGCGGGCTCCAGGTTCTGAGCTGTCAGCACAGAGCCCGACGCGGGGCTCGAACCCAGGAACCGCGAGATCACGACCTGAGCCAAAGTCGGACGCTTAACTGACTGAGCCACCCAGGCGTCCCAGGGTATTCACATTGGAACTGCCCTGCCATTTAATTTCTTCCGGCCTGAGGTCTACTTTCTAGCCCTGTGGCTAGCGGCCCCAGCTCATTTGCATGTTTCCATTACACTACCTTGCCCTGCCCAATGTCAGAGGTCATCCCTTCAGAAGCCGCCTTCACACCTCATATTCCCTCACTATCTGAAAGAACAAAGCCAAAGACCTTCCCACCAAGGCACCAACAGGACAAGCTAAGGAGCTAGTGAGTACAGTGGAAAGAGGAGGCTGTCTTTAGAGACGGAAACAAGTGTCTTCCCCTTCACTTCTCCACTCTTTACATGTTTGGGGACCCTGGGCAAATGATTTAGCCTCTCTGGGCCTCAGTTTTCTCCTCTGTATAGTGGGCAGTAGAACACCGGCCTCTGGGCCACATGCAACTTACATATGGTAAGTGTAACGTACCTAGGACAGTGCCTGGTGTGTGGGAGACACGTCCAGTGGGAGTGGGGCAGCTGAGGAAGGGTCCAAAGAAGTGGCCATGACAGTTGTGAAGTTCCCCAGCCTTGAAGTATGTGCACAATGAGCTACGGGAGCCTGATGAACCACATTTACTACCAGAAGGGCCCCAGAGCCTGAGAACATCAAGGCAGAGTTAAAACTCGCTCCCCGCTCCCAGTTTCTCCGAGGAGCACTGCCAGCCATACCCCCACCCCGATAAGCCCTGCTTCCTTTCCTTTCTTTGGCTACTCTCGACCTCGGCCTGCTCTAACCAACCTCCCCGAGTCCCCACAGCAGCTTCTGACGCCCCTGGTGCAGAAAACCACCAGCCGGGGTGCTCTGAGAAAATCCAGCCCCCAGACATTCTGATTTCCCTGTTCCCGGATGGAGCCCAAGCATCGGCGGTGTTTTGCAAAAGTTCCCCGGGGTGATTTTAACGTGCAGCCAGGGTTAAAAACCACTCTGTAGCAAATATACTTGTTACTGAAAGGTTTATGCATAACACGAAAAAAAAAAAAAACAAAAAAAAACCCATTTCTATTACCATTATGACTTACTTGGCCAGAGTATCACGCCTCTCACCCTAAAAAGATAAGCTTCTGGGGCTCCATGAAAGATCATACCTGGGAAGGGCTCGAGAGGTCAGCCAGGTCGTCTCCATGTGTGGAGGAGGCTCCGAAAGGTGAAGTGACTTTCTCTGATAACACAGCAGCTACTGGCAGAGCGGAACTGCCCCCCTTAGAGCCGCAGGATGTCCTGACCTTTCTCTGGCTCCCGCTCTGAAGTCTGGATGGCGGACAACCGCTCTCCCTGTCTTCTCCTTCCTCTTTTCCCATCCTTCCCGGGGCTTCCTGAACCCCTGGGCTTGTTTCCAATCTTTAACGCTAAACGTTATCAGTTTGAAATGTTCCATATAGTGCCTGGAGCTTTGAGGGGAAAGGTGCCATGAAAATCTTAATAAACAAATAAATAATTCATACGAGGCATTGGTCTATTCTCTGCACCACTGGATTTCAAACATTTCTCAGAGGCAGACTCTCCCCCATAAAGTCAAACACATAACAGCCCTGAAACAGAAGGGCAGGGGTTGAAGCTGGCGTGGGGGTCCAGAGCCTCATGGGCTCACTCCGCTGCCAGGAGGGCAGCGCTGGGCCAGCCTCACACCCTTCCTGAGGCCCCACGGGGCATGGACTGGAAACCGGCCCAGCACAGGACGCACAGCCGCGTTGCGCACTTAGGACGGACAGCCCAAAGAAGAGTTTCGTTACATTACACATCCTCCTCTTCCCCAGAAATAACAAGAAAAAGAAGTCATTTGTTGTAAAACAACTACACCTGTGTGAAAATCGCATGTATTGCAAGTGGGTTGTGACAGAAATACAGAAACCTGGCAGTGGTCAGAGCCGGTCAATCCACTCAGTGCTGAAATGGGATTTAGGTCCCCCAAGGCCATCAGAGAAAACCTCTCTCCACTCGGCAAGCTCCCTGTCATTCGTGCATGTGTGCATGTATGCGACTCTATTTGTTTTCTCCCCCAAAGACTTAGGGTCTCCAAGCCCTGTTTCCGTTCAGGAGCAAAGGGAAATGGACAAGCGAGGAGGCCAGGTTGGGCCACATTTCCAGCCCAGAAGCATCTACGGGTCTTTGGAGACCAAGAATGCCTCCCTCTTCCTGATGGTTTTTACAGAAGAAATTCAAAAACCCCTCAGCTTGATTCCTTAATTTCCGTGGCTGCGGATGACAGGCCTTCCCACTGCTGATCTAACCAGTTAGGCAGCGACAATTACTCATTCAGGGGCTACGTTTGCCAAAAACATTGGATTGATGATTTTAAATGATTTTCATAATATAGATGAGAGGAGGATCACAGCCGATTCTTGTTTCTTTGCTTACTTGCTTGCTTATTTATTTCTTTAATCACCATGTGCTCCCGAATCAATTCCCCCTTCCTTCTGCTCCAGAGAAACTCTGGCTCACTTAAAGACGAGGTCTGAGCACCTGTAACAGGCTGTCAAGGAAAGAAGGCAGAGACAGAGAAATTAAATCTCTTCAGATTTGCATTGTGTACTCCTGGTCAAGGTGCTTGGACCTTCCTTTCATCTGACTGTCTCCACAAGACAGGCGGCACGCTCCCCATTTACAGGCAAGACGACTGAGGCTGACCAAGGTCACGTGACTTGCCCAAGGTCACACAGTCTATGAGCCTTCCACGTCTCGACTCCCGCCTCACAATTCCCAGCCCCCACTGTGACCCTGGACGGACATGAGTCAAAATCACTGCGGAACTTGTCATTCAGCAAGGTCCTTGTCACGATGGTGGCATCATTGCTCTCCCCCAACTTCTCTGCTGACAAATCTGCACACTCGTGGGGAGTGAGCTATGTCACCTCCGTGTGTGGGTTGGCAAGAATAATGGCCCACGAACCATTTTTTCAAAGGGCCACTTACTTTGTCCTTAATATTTCAAACCCAAGCCCTCTGCCATCATTCCCCTCCTACCTCTAAGTCCAAATTCTTTTTGACCACCCCCCCCATACTGTTTCGCCCTCACCCCCCTCACCCCCCACCTTAAAATCAAACAGCCATGGAGTCTGTTCAGATGCCCTATTCATCAAGGAAATGAATTCCATATGCATAATTCATTTCTTTTGTGAACTTTTTCCCCTGCGGGGAGTTAATGCTCTCCAGTGCACTGGGGACCGAGGCAGGCAGAAGGGACCAGTGAGCGAAGGGGGCAAAAATGCCTTCCCCGTGTAGCCAGGACAGAGAGGGGCCAAGAGGTCTGGCCTCTGCTGGCTGGCACCTAGAAGTCCACCATTTTATCTCGCAAAAAGCGAGGGGGACCCTGGGCCACCGATCAGAGGACAATAGGCTTCGCCTTCAAGGGCGAGCAGCCAGGGGAGCCCGGAGGCCTTCTTTCCAAGCCCAGGGGCTGACGGTCGCCTGGAGAGACAAAATGGATAGATCCCTTCCACTCCTCCGTGCCTCTGCTCATATTAAAAACCCAAAACTAAACAAAGAGATATACACCGTGCCCAATGCACCATGTTTAACAGCTGTTGCATTTGGAGAAAAAGCAGTCCCCAGTCCAAAGTCAGATTTGAAAAACGGCTTTATTAAGGGAAAGATTTACTGTATATGAACTCCAAGACTAGAAAGGGGAGGAGGAGGGGCAGCTGAGAAAGACAGATCTGCCAGACGGGGAGCCCAACTGACTCCGCTGGCTGATGTTACCTTTTGGCAAGTTTCGCTGACCCCCACGACCTCCTGGAAGTGACAGACCTTCGGTTATTAACTCTTTAATAACAGTCTAGAACCCCAGAGTTCAGAGCTGGCTTGATAAATGGCACAAGAGATTTTAAGGCCAAGAAGGAAGCTTCTCTTCCAGCACAGCCTACTTCGGGGAAACTGAGGTTACTTAGCGTCTTATCCGAATTTTTAAAAACACCTCTTTCTTTTCACTTCTCAGCGTCTGCCTTCCTCCCTCTCCACAGACCCAGGGGAAGGGACTGGTAATCATTTGAGATTTGGGGATTCTCGTGCCTGATTCTACAACCGCCTCGTCGTTCAGGAACTGCATCTTGGGAAAAGGTCCACTAGCTACCTGTGGGTGGTCTGATGTGGGCTAGACAGGATGAAAAGTACAAAACAGAACCGCATCTCCCAATACGTGGAAAGCAACAGAAATTCTGCTGCGATTCCCGTACGAGTAACCTGTCCGGGCAAAGAAAACCGCCAACGGCTTCCATCTAACGTATGAAAACCAGAAAGTGGCCGGCCAGTTTTATTTCACCATCCACTAGAAGCGTAACGCCAAAATACGTGCTCCATAGGGAAGCAACGGAGAGCAATAAAGGATATGTGAGTTATAAATTAAAGCACCCCCTGGGGTTGGGGACCTGAGAGAGCTCCTTGCCCTGGCCTCACAGAGCTGACGGTCTATTTAGGAAAGAAAGAAGTGTGAAGGGAATTCTAAAGTTCAAGTGAGCCCAAAGAATATAGAGATGCCTCAACAAGCCAGACGACACCGGCAGTCGGCAGAGATTCCCAGAGACCCCTCCATGACCGCCACCGGCCCACGGCAGCTTCACGCAAAGGCTCTGGAGTTGGGCGGACACGTGTCTGAACCCCAGTGATGCCAGTGGCTGGTTATGTGAGTTTTGACATGAATTTGCCCTCTCAAATCTCATCTGTCAAATACACCGTATAATGTCACTTCTTCGTAGGATGTTTGTACGAATTTAATCAGATTAAGGCGTATACAATAACTTGGTCGTATGCCCAATGGTGTATGTGAGTAGTATACGCAATAAGGACCCAATAAATTACAAACTGAACAAGGTGTTAGCCCATTTAACCACTGGAAACAAACACGGTGATATAGACTGACGGTGACGGGTCAGTTGGCTTGGCACGAAGTCTGATGTAGACGTATAACTTGCTTCTTTTATTATTATTTTTTCATTATTTAAGTTTATTTATTTACTTATTTTAATGTTTATTTTTGAGAGAGAGAGACAGACAGACAGAGAGACAGAAGAATGGGGGAGGGGCAGAGAGAGAGAGGGAGACACAGAATCGGAAGCAGGCTCCGGGCTCCCAGCTGTCAGCACAGAGCCCGACGCGGGGCTTGAACCCACAGACCACAAGATGGTGACCGGAGCCGAAGTCGGACGCCCGACCGACTGAGCCACCCAGGCGCCCCTGTAACCTTGCTTCTTATATGGACTGGCTAGAAGGTGAGTCGAAGAGAATAAAGGAAACCAACCCCTCAGCTGAAGACCTGGTTTTTCCATCCCTCACTCTGGAAGTATCTAGCTTCCACTAGGTGGACCTTCCATCTCCGTGCTGTGTTTCGGCAAGACACCACCAGTCAGCATCTCTCTGTAGCCTTTGGGGATAATCTGGACAGTAAGTAGCATCGCCCTGTCACGGGGGTTCGGAGAGCTTCTGCAACGCCCCATTTAACTGCTCTGTGCTCCTATCTTCGGGCTTCATTAGCATATTTCAGCAGTGCCTTGATGGATGAAGATAGATGGGGGAACATCATCCTTGGTGAAATCACTGTTTCATCAAGGTTAAACCAGCCTCGAGCTTCGCCACCTCCCTTTGTTTGGCTAGGTCTCTAATAACAAAATTAACGGCAGAATTAATGCCCAGGAGGCTCCCGGTGAAATACACTGATGCCCCCAGAATGAAGCTTTATCCCGGACCTCCCAGTTTATAATCCATCAATCAGTTGCTTCCATACTTTATTTTAAACTAAAACATCACCTCCATCACAGCAGAAGCCCGCCTCTCCGGCCTTTCCTCTGAAACAGCTGGGCTGGGAAAAGGCTAAGAGGGAGCCTGTTGCCTCAGAACTGTCACAGAGACGCCAGTCAAAGCAGACAACACAGGGCTCATGTGCACGTAGGTCTGCTCTCTACCACCAGACCGCGAGCTCCTTGAGGGCAGACCGTTTTTGTCCAATGTCCTTGAAACACCTCATGAAGTCTATTGCTCTCGAAGGCAAGTGGCCTCTGTTCACTACGTCCTCGCTGATACGAAGGGAACCGTGTTCGCCACGATAGAAACGTCTGCTGTTGTCCACAAAGGCCCACGCGACACTTACCACCCAGTAGGACTTCACAAGACGAGGGTGCGGTGCAAATCCCGCGGCCCCGACCCCACGGGAACTGCCCCCAACAAGTCTCCACATCACCCCTAAGGGATTTCACCTCTGAACCAACCCGTGGTTGGGACACCCCTGGGTGGCTCTGCATGTGAACACGGAGCGATGCCCTCGATGATCCAGTCGGAGACCAACCCGAGGAGCAGCGTGTCCGGGGGGCCAGCTGCAGTTCCATTTCTTGCCAGCCGTCACATCCCCTTGGCAGGACGCTTCTGCTCTGTGGGACCCAGCCTCCCCAAGGTGGAAGCGGCCTGCACGCAGTCCCCTCACCTCCGCACGGGTGTCACTCCCGACTTCCCGTGTGGTCTGCCGGACAGACGGCGACGGGAATGTGGGAGTGCACGTGAGCACCCCTGAAAAAGAGGTGGGACAGAAATAAGCCACGCTAGACGACGCGGGCAGGATATTGCTACCCTGTGCATCCAGATAATTTCCTAACAAAATGGGCAAGGGAGAGGGGGAGGGGGTGGGGGAGGGAAAACATCCCCAAAGCGGCATGTTAGTTACATAACTCATCGGGGTACTTTATCTCACTGGACCTCGATTTTCCAGGGGTGTTTGTGAAGGTCAAAGCCTTCAAACTTACCAAGTGTTCTAACTTCCTTACAGGAAGGGGTGTGAGCTGAACACCAAAAGTCGCCGTGACCGTGCGAAAACCAAGCACAATGTGTGAGATGGGTCATGAAAAGGATGCAAATCCACAAGCTTGCACCATTTGGAGGGGCTGGGACTCAGCGGGCAAGAAAACCTCCTTCCTCGCAATGTTCGTTGACATTGATTCTTGAAAAGCCCCAGGAAGAGTGAGAGCGCCGAAGGTACATAAGCCTCGAAGCTGTTCCCTGGGCCCGCTCTCCTGGTTTCTTCCCCGGGAATAGCTGAGGGAACACCACTGAGCCTTTCGTGGCGACCAAGGCCGCCGCCAAGCCCCACAGAGAGAACCACACGAAACCACCGCACAAGAAGGCGGGCTGTTTCCACATATAGCCAAGCGGGAGGGCGGCTGAGGAAGCGTGTCTGCGGGGGGAGAAGGCCTCGCTGCTGTACTGGCCTCCACTCAGCCACCGGCCGTCCTCCTGGCCTGAGCCGGTCCCCCGGGTGCCATCGCGGGGGGCTGCTGGACCCCTCTGAAGACGGATCCAGGGATGCATGGATCCCACCCATGTCTCTCCCCTCCGCTCCTCTCCCTTCTTCCTCCCTGCCCCCGAGCCGCAAGTAGAATGCTAAGATGACTATCACGAGTCAGCTGTGGCACAGGGCCATGGAATGTGACAGTCAGACGCCGCTCAGAGAGGACGCAATGGAAAGAACAGGTGGTGTGGAATTTTAGAACCGCGCTGCTTTCGGCATTCCGCTCAGAGTCCCGGAGGGCTGCTCACAGGGGCACTTTTTGAAGGATGGTCTCTCCCCGCGCAGAGAACAAGACATGGAGGAAGATGCTGGTATCTCGGCGAGGCCGGAAGTGAGAGCCAGAAGGGGGGTCCTGAGAGTTCAAGTCCCGCCTCCGACAAAGAAGGGAGGCTACGAACAGCTGTTTGTCCGGAAGACTGTGCCCGTGGTTTCAGACGCAAGGAACCAATGAAAATAAGCACATGCCGTCCCGGGTGCTAGCGCGAGCACGTGGTTTCCGAGGATCTGTGCTGGGCAAGGGCCAGTCCCCCGAGTGGAGCATCTTCAGAGACAGAGCTAAACATGCCGAAGCCTCGACTTCCTCCGAGAAACAAGTCAACGTGACCATCACCCGCGCTGGGGAACCTGAAGGACGAGAGCGCTTCTTCGCAGGTCTCCGTGAGAGAGGCGAGCCGAGAAAGGGCAGCCTTCCCCTTTGAACCCCGGAGCCACTCTGTAGACTAGAAGACACACGAGTCTAAACAGAGCGGAGAAGACACGAGGCCTTATTTCAACCCTGCTGATCGCACCCAGCTCCGTGGAGGCTTCCAGAGGCCACGCTGCCATCTGTCCGGAGGTCACCCACTGGTCATCCTGGAGTCTAAAAGTCAAGTCTCAGGGCGCCTGGGTGGCTCAGTCGGTTGGGCGTCCGACTTCGGCTCGGGTCACGATCTCACAGCTCGTGAGTTCGAGCCCCGTGTCGGGCTCTGTGCTGACGGCTCAGAGCCCGGAGCCTGCTTTGAATTCTGTGTCTCCCTCTCTCTCTGCTCCTCCCCTGCTTGTGCTCTGTCTCCCTCTGTCTCTCAAAAATGAATAAATGTAAAAAAATAATAATAATAAAAGTCAAGTCTCAAGCTCCTGGAACCTTCTCACTCCACAGGGACTTCCTACACTACTCCAATCCCTCTGGTTTTTGCCAAAGACTTCATGTACCACTTCAGGCCCTAGGATTTTGGTTCATCTTGGAAGCAATGGTCTCTAGAACCCCGAACAAATAATCTCACTATACCATAGTACTGTCTCATCATCTGTGAAATGTGTGTCAGCCAGTTAACCATCCCAACTGATTCTGTAAGGACTGTCTAAGAAACCACTAAAAATAAATTAAGACTCTCCAAGCCGCCCGTGAACCAAGTCAAGCAATAAAGGAGGCCAGTTTCCTGTCTTCTCTAACCTAAACGGAGGGAAATACTGGCTCTTCCTTTAAAAGGCTAAGACTTGGGGCGCCTGGGTGGCTCAGTCGGTCAAGCGTCTAACTTCGGCTCAGGTCATGATCTCGCGGTTCATGGGTTCGAGTCCCGCGTCAGGCTCTGTGCTGACAGCTCGGAGCCTGGAGCCTGCTTCAGATTCTGTGTCTCCCTGTCGCTACCCCTCCCCTGCTCACGCTCTGTCTCTCTCTGTCTCTCAAAAATAAATAAACACTAACAACGACAACAACAAAAAAGACTTAAGACGTAAGACAAAAACCAAGATGTCGAAGTTTGTTCTGCACAAGCTTTTGCCTTTCTCCTCCCGATTTCCCGTTCTTGAACCACGGAGAGGACGGTAACAACAATTACCAGCTATGCTAACAAACTTGAGTCCTTTTGAACCTTCAGACCCACTCTGTCAGGCAGATACTGCTAACCCCCTTGCAGGCAAGAGCACGCAGGTTCAGGTGGGGCACGCAGCTTGCACAAACCCACCCTGCAGGGCGGGAGCGGAAAGAAGGATCGAACCGGGGTCGTCTGATGCCAAGCCTGTGCTCTGGCTGTGATCCAACTCCCATAGACCACAACCGGGCAGGTGGCACCCTCACCCAAGAGGGGGTGAGGCGGTGAGCACACAGTCCCTTTTGCTCCCTGCCAGGGCTACCTCCCTCAAGCTTTCGGCTGCAGTAACCCTTGGTCCTCTACACACACAACCACCAAGGCCCGAAGTCTGACTCAGGAGGCCCCTGCCAAGCAAGCGTCTTTAGACTCCGTAGCAAGCAGGTGACCTCAGCGAGGAGTGTCATGCGTGAGGGGTGCGGGTCAGAGCTGGGAGAAACGGTCGGCCCAGCAGGGATCACCTGCCCTGATCTCTCCCGCCCGCTTTGTTCCCCAAACCTCAAAGAACAATAGGTAGTCACGATCCGCTCTCTTGTCTTTTTCACTTAGTGTGTGAGTGCGCGCGCGTGTGTCTTTATCAGAGAACTGGCTGTTTTATATTATATTCACACACGCAGAGCAGGGGCTCGCCGGGCCCAGTAGAGGCAGCACCCGGAGGAGCGAGGCGCTCTTCTGAGCTTCCCGGTTTCGTTTAGCAGTCAACCTCCAGGTCCGATGGTGCTCAAGAACTTCGAAGGGGAAACTGAGGAACGCGGCATAAAAATGAGGGCTCAGTGCCAGACGGTGCGGAAAGTAATCGCTTGAAAGCGGGCACTTGCGTATTTATCTACCGTGGTTCGCTGTGTTTTCCTACATCTCGTTGTGCCTAGGGCAGAGAGTGACCCGCAGAAGCCATCTGTATTGTCCAGCAGACCAAACAGGAAGAGGCACAGAAATCTCGGCAAGTGGCCACGCGGCCTCTGTTGCTAGGCAGCGCGATTATGTCCATTCCCTGCTGCTTGGCAACCGGCATTTCCCATCACATACACACACAGCCACAGCAGCAGCACAAGGGTCTTACAGCTTGGAGAGAAAGGGCTGCATTTCAAAGGAGCTTCTGAGTGTGAATGGATCCCCTCGACATTCCGCCGATATCCAGATGGCCCCCAGAGCGAGATGGCCCCATTTAATCAGAAAGTGTCCCTTTGGTGACACTTGAATTTTACCTGATGGCTGTACAAATCTTCTACTGCGTGCGGTGACGTGCCAGAAAGAGCCTGAGTCAGCAAGCTCGAGCTTTTGGAGAAGACAGCCTGTTCTCTCTGCCCCATACCTCTGAAGAATTCGTTGGTAGAATGATCGTTTTCCCAGGATCGGCTGTCTAGCAGGCTAGGCTTCAGAGGGCCAGATACCTTAAATGATGATGTTTCTTTCTGTGGTCCCCGACCAAATGCCAGCTCAACTTGGCAAGCTTCTCTTAACAGAGGGCAGAACTGTCCTACCGTCACCTCATCGGTCACTATCTGTCAACTCAACAGCAAGGCCAAAGTCATCAACTTATTGTAGCTGCCTACCGTATAACAAGACTCCTTCAGCCCACCTCCTGCCTGCCTCTGAGTGATAAAGAGATGCCCAAAATCCCACTGGAAGTTAGTGTCCCAGCAGGCACTTGAACTCAGAAGCCCTCGGCCACTAGTCAACTGTCCTGGCCACCATGAGACCTTCTCCATTGTTTTCTGCCTAGACCCACGGAAGGATCGTGTTAATTCATTTTTTATTCTGGTTTTCTTTCAGTCCAACCTTTTAATGTAGCAACTGCTCTCACAGCCCCTTGAGGAGAGACCACACAGAGTTCTGCTCTGCCCGCCAGGGGAAGCACTCTCCTAATACCATCAAGGGCAGACACACGCTCTTCTCAATCTTTCCGCAGGCTTTGAGAACATTCTCCGGCACCATTCCGATTCTACTCTGCATTCGGTGAGATCATCCGAAGTGATAACCTCATTGGTATTTCATTTTCTTCCCGGCCCCAGCTGGAGAATTTTTCCCCTCATTAAAATTAACGAGGTCAGTTTCCCAAGCTCAAGATACCGAGCACTCCTGTTGGAGTTTTGTTTCTTAAATTGAGCTACAGTCTCTAAGTGCGAAGTTATACTAAGCGTCATTTACTTTATTGCTGCGTAATAAGAAACCAAAATGGAAGTACTAAGCTATCCTCCCCGTACATCTGACACCTCAGCAGCCACACGCAAACACACACAAACCACACATCCCCGACTCAGCCCGTGGCTTCCCCGCGTTCCGGCCACAAAAGGAACCTCACTGGTAGGAAGAAAAAACAAAACAAAACAAAACTCGGGCCTCCTAAGTGGCCAGGGATCCAGCTAGCATCCCAACCAACTGGAGAAGAAAGACACAGTCTCCCTGGGCATTTGACAAAGCCACGGCGTCCCCGTGGACAGTAATACAGGGTAAACGAATCTGAGCCGAGGGGAGGGGCTCGCCTCGGCAGCCGGTGAACAGGTGACCAGATATCCAAAAGCTTAAGGTGGCAGTCCCACCAAAAATCAAGGGCGCATTATATGTCACCAAATAAGAGACATCCTTAACACTACATCCCTGGTGAAAGGAAGGGGAGAAAACAAATAAACATAAAAAGCCAATTCCATAAATGAGGTGGAAAGGCGCTCTCCCGGGCATCCGTGAATACTCCTATCCCACATGCCAGAAACAGGCTGGGCTCATCCACCTTGTTCCAAGCTGGAGTAACATGCTTTTGAGACAGTCACGCAGCAGGGAACACAGTCCCGTTCAGACTCCCTCCTTCCCTCCTCCTCTCAATTTCCTTCTCCTGAGGTAGCCCAACCAACTTTGGGCCCCCGCCCCGTCTTCCCCCCACCCCCATGCTGTAGACCTGTAAAAATAAGATCTAACTATAACTGGACTGAGATCGAAAGGGGGGTAAAAAAGATGCTGGGGGGGGAAGGACGCAAACCTGGGAGGGGATTCCCACCAACCAGGCCGGGGGGAGAGAAGGAGAAGGAGAAAGAGAGAGAGAGAGAGAGAGAGAGAGAGAGAGAGAGAGAGAGAGAACGAGCAAGGGAGTCTATCCAAAGCTGCATCTGAACGAACCTTAATAAGTTAATGCAGAAATCCTCCCAAGGAGTCTGGCTACAGGAGACGCTGGTCTCCCCTGAATCAAAATCTGTTATGTTGTAATATAATAGATGTAAATTAAAACAGAAAATCTATCATGCCTCTAATGTACCCTGATGGCTGAGTGTGTGGATCCGTCCGAGGAGAGGCACCAGGAGGAAGGGTGATATATGGCGAAGCTGGATGGAGGGCGAAAACCGTGGCGAGGCGCGCGGCGGAGTGGCGCAGCCCGTTCACGCTCCTCAGACCCAAGGGCAAGAGACGAATAAATGTTGATTAGTGTTGATTTTGTCCGACAAACGCCTGTCGAGTGACAGTTGGGCTAAGCTGCACTGAAAGAGAACCATTAATCTTGGTCTGGTTTAAGTAGAGTATATTAATTTGTGTCATTTTTACTAAGTCGTACTGAGAAAGGCCTCTTACCGCTTTGCATATGACTGCTTTGGTGGTTTCGCCTGGTCCCCCTCCCCCCCCCACCCCTCACCCCCCACTTTCTAAAACAGATACCACGGTGGCAGCAGCAAATTCAAATGACACAGCAGGGGAGCAGGGGACTGAGAGCCCCTCTCTCGGATTAAGAAAATAAACTCCCAGGGTGTTGGCATAGCAACAGCATTTCAGATGAACTGCTATATATTCAGTGATTAATAAATTAACATTTTTTACAGTTGTTCCTCCTTTCCTCCCCACCCCCACCCTCCCCAACCCCCCCCCCCCCCCCACTCAACACTTCAACCTTCTCCACACTGTGTCTCTTGCCTCCTCTAAGGAGACAGAAAGGAGGCTCCGCGTATTAGCAGCCCAAGAGTTAACTCCTGCCCACGGCTGCCATCCCTAAAGACAGACAACATGGCCTCTTGTCACCCGTGAGGCTGTGAGGAGGCTGTGGGGCCAGCGGGCAGACCCACACGGACCTCCGTTCAATATGGTGCTCGCAACATGGCTCTCTCCAAGATACAGCCGGCAGCGGTCCCCGGCCCCAAACATCTGGGCCTTTCCAAGTCCCGACAGGCTAGGAGACAACCAAGAGTGACCTTGCCTCCCCCCAAAAAAACACATCCTTCTGAAACAAAGACCCCCAAGGCATGTCCAAGGGGGCCTGGACCTCCCTACCGCATGCCATGAAAAGAAAGTGTGTGTCTGTGGGATGGTGGTAAACCAACAGGACGCTGACACTTCCCTTCTGAGCTTACGGTCGCCCACCAGGCACCACAACAGACTTGGGCAATTCCTATTCCAGAAACAGAACCCAATCAGCGTTGGAAGGGAAGAACAGATACTAAGCACTGCCCTGGCCCTCTGGTCAGTCAAGTTGGTGAACTTGAACACGAAGTCAAGTTCAAAGAGCACTCTTTTGAAAGCCTTCGTGAAATAATGTTATGCTTCAGGAGACAGGAAGAGGGAAATGGCAAATTCTGTGCTTCAGCATAACCATCTCTTAGTCCAAGGTGAGCCCCAGCAGGTGCGGAACCAGGCCGGGTCCTGCGGATGGCCGATGGCGGTAACCTCAGCCCTCAGGAGACACATGCCCACGACATCCCTGAAGGAGACTCTGGCCAAATCGCTCAGCAACCCACAAGTTCGGGCTCTAAGAAGACCAGAGGAGGAATACTCAGTGAGCAACCCAGAAACCTCCAAAGCAGAAGAAAGAATAGAATAGACTATTCCAGAGCTGGCACTGAGGGTGACAGCGTTCCAGGCAGTGGGGAGCTGGCTTGCAAGGTGGCAGCATTGAAGAGAGCTGGGTCGTCATTATCAAAGTCGGTTCTGAGGGGGTTCCTTCCTCAGCTAAATGGGAGGTTAAACTATATAACCTTTTAGGTAGCTCAAGGCCACTGCTGGAGGACGAAGGAAATAAATAACAACAAAAGCACTATGAGGCCTACCACGTGCCAGGCACTCTCAAGTGCTTTCCGTATATTAGCTAGGAGGGGCATACCTACGAAGTAGACAGCACTATTATTCTATAGATTAGGGTACGACACAAAGGGAGCTTAAATAATACATCTAGGTCACCTAACATACACACGGCAAAGCTGTGACTGAAACCGAACAGTCACAGGGTCCAGAGTCTACGCTCTTAACTCTGGCACGATGATGTGCTCCATTCAAATTCTACCAGACCCAAGCAAACAACCCATACATACCGAGACCCTTGAATGATAGCAAAATGGACCTGGCCGTGGAAACTCCAGGGATAGAAAATGATGTGATTACAAACAGTAGGAGAGAAACAGAAGACGGTCCCGAAAACAGAACCCAAAAGAAGTCAGTCGCGGACACGCTACGCGAACGTAGTGAGGTGGACCCAGTGTCAGGAGAACTGGTTCTGGGTCCCAGCTCTGCCACTAAGACCTGTATGAACTCAGCCGAGTTAACATCCACTCTGGACTTCCCTCTCAGTGAAGCAACTGGTTGGCCATTTCTAAGGTCTCTTCCGGCTCTTAACCCAACATGAGCAGGTATAGCACCATGAGATCAATTTCCCACCTTTTAGGTTATTCCCAGAGTCTCTCTTAACAACATCCTTTTGTGCCTCCATTTTTGCCTTTCTACCACCATCCAGCTTCCGGGGAACCCCAATGAGTTCACGGCCATATCTTCTCTAAACCTTAAACAACACACGCGTCCAACGCGTCCACACCATTGGCTCTCCCTAGTCTACTGATCATTAGAAAGGCCTGTTTTTTCGCGGGTTGGGGGTGGGAGGCTGATATAAAACAACAGACTGAGAAAGAAAAAACAAACACAGGGGATGAGCAGTGCTGAACCCATTGTGAGCAGTCTACCTATTCTACGTTACTAGGATGCCTATAATTCCTGAAATCGTCCACAGATTATGAAAACCTGTTATCTCAAGGTCCCAATCTCGGGTCCAGCAAGAAAAGGTTATACAGGGAGGCAAGGACAGATGCGCCAGGGTCTCACCTCCCTGAACTCAGAGCCTGACTTCTTCCCCACCTCCCTCTGAAATCAGAATATCTGAATAAATATTCAGAATGGGCCATACCCTGGGAGGAAAAAAGCATAATGAGGACTCAAGGGGGGTGAGGGTAGTGGAGGTCCTAAGGATCCTTCCCCTCCTCTGTTAACTCCAATGCTCCAGGACGAATGTGTCAATGACCATGTCAATGAGGTGCCCTGAGGGCTGTTAATGCCGCAGCCGGGCCAAGGTCCCGTGGTTTCAGGGCAGAAGGGTACTAGGTCAGCCCCAAGTAATCGTGATGATAACAATAACAATATTAGTATTTGTCCGCGGATGGGGCGGTGTGAAAGCAATCACATTAAATCCAAGGAGACTCCGATAAAATGACGCCAAGGGTCAGACCGAATCTAACAACAGCCTGTGATTTGTGGCCCTGCCACGGCTCTAATTTGCCTCTCTCCGGCTGACGGCCCATGAAGGTGAGGGGTGTCGCTGGGCGCCACCCAGGCTCGGCCTGCGGAACAAGAAAGTCACAGCACTGCTCACTCGGCCCCCCGACTCTGCCGCGGCCACCGGGGCTTCCAAACACGAGGTTTTTAGATACGAAAAGAGTCCAAAGCGGACCGACTCTGTTTCCGGAACCCTGATTTCTATGGTTTTCCTTCATATGCTACAAAAGCGAATTTATCTTGGTCACCTCACATGCATATTAACTGCCTTCCTCCTGTTTGCTTCAAGTACATCGGATGCAAGGGTCTGCCTGCAAAAAACAATATGTCTTGTTTATATATTATCTCGTGTGCATCGTAAACAGTAATGGCAGGGGCTGTCTTTTTTCTATCACACTTGTAAATATGCCCAGAGGCTAGGTAGCTTCTCCAATAGGTAAAATAAATAATGAATTAAGTAAGTAGACCTGTCCCTATGTGGATTATTTATGTTTTGCACCTTTAGCTCAGTAAAAGGGCCAACGTAAAGTGACAGCGTTTATGTTCCTCTTTTACTTAATTTTTTGTGCTCCTTCCTCAGCCCCCATGAGTTCATGACTTGAATCGGAGAGGTACGTTTTCTGGCTTCTCCGTGTCGTTTGCATCCCAAGACATTTAGGTTTGTTCCTTTTTGCTCTTGGTTTTTGTTTTATTTAGTTTTGAGAGAGAAAGAGAGGGAGCACATGCCAGTAACGGAGGGGCAGAGAGAGAAGGAGACACAGAACCTGAAACAGGCTCCAGGCTCCGAGCTGTCAGCACAGGGCCCATCACAGGGCTCGAACCCAGGAACCGCAAAATCATGACCTGAGCCAAAGTCGGACGCTTAACCGACTGAGCTACCCAGGAGCCCCTAGGTTTGTTCAAAAAGCACTTTGAAGACTGTTACCAAGACTGTCTCTTCCAGTGGGTTCATGAAACTACTCGTTTTATTTTAGCCAGAACTTTCAGCTAGCATCGAAGCCAGATGGAGGCTTTTAAAGGGTGTCTTACACACACACACACACACACACACACACACACACACACACACACGAGACAACAGTTATGTACATTAACCCGTAAGAAAAAGAGTAAGCAATATTATGTGTTAGTAAGGTTAATCTGCGGCTCCTTCCTGCCACCCCCAGCTTCTGCCAGGTCCCCAGACCTGCTATTTCATAATCCACTGTCAGTGACATCATATTACCTAAGAACCTGCCGGAGGCGACAGAGTTACCTTCATAGTAAGGTGAGATTTGCTGACTCTCAGGCTTTTGCATGATGATGCCAAACGCTTGTCATTCTTATTTTATTATGAGTCACGGAGGAAAGAATTAAGCACGTTATTAAAAAAAAAAAAAAAAAGATCCAAAGATTGCACAAGAGAGTAAATAATTGCCAAGTACCTTGTGAGGGCAAAGCGATTCAGAGGAAAGAACGTGGGTCTTGAACTCAGAGAAACCAGAGCTTTGCCACCTACTAGTTAAGGGAGATTGGGCGATTTATTTATTCTCTGTAGGGCTCAGTTTCCTCATCTGTCAAGTGGGAATAATAACTCTTTCAAGTTATCGAATGATGTGCGTTACATAGATTATCTCATTGTATATCTGCTCGACAGGAGCCCACCGAGCTCTTCTCACTAGTATTTGGAAAACAGCAAAATGATATCAAATGGAGTATCACAGTGTTTCCTGGTTGGTAGATGGATTATGGCAAATGGCTATGGCTACAGGCAGCTTATGTATGAAACAGCATATACGCACTCATGAAATACATGAGCCCAGCATCACACCTGCGAGTCGGAAAGGCCAAGGGAAGATCTAAAACAGAGCACGACCTGTCTCCTAAAATGCCACATTACCCAGGCACGTGAAATACCTCACTCAGACTTAAGAAATTCAGAAAAGAAGGGGCGCTTAGGCGGCTCAGTCGGTTAAGCATCCGACCGGCTCAGGTCATGATCTCGCGGTGTGTGGGTTCAAGCCCCGCGTCGGGCTCTGTGCTGAGAGCTGGGAGCCTGGAGCCTGCTTCGGATTCCGTGTCTCCCTCGCTCTCTGCCCCTCCCCCGCTCATGCCCTGTCTCTCTCCCTCAAAAAAATTAAATGAAAATTTAAAAAAAGAAGACGAAATTCAGAAAAGAATCTATCCATTATTCTTTTTCATGTCATCCAAGAATGGATTATACCCTCTCTCTTTCTATACACCGTGCCAAAAAAAAGTCTCAGATCTGAATTCATGTCCCTAATAAAAATCACTAAGGTCAGCTAGGTAGAATCCCATGAGCACCCTCCCACTGATCACAAGCACTAGTTCTGTTAATGACTTTAAGTGACATCGGGAAAAATCCTACATTGTTCTAGAACTGTTTTATTCACCTTCCTTTAAAAAGTGCTTTTCCCGATAGCATTTCTCATATCATCTGTGATTTCTCTGGCACACTCGTTCACGCCATGTTTCAAAAGAGAAAGTCAAAATATTGCCCATATAAAATCTATAAATATACGTAGCAAACGCATGAGCATTCCAAATGTGGTTGAGATAAGAGATTACGGAAACTCTGACCTTTCATCAAGGTGTTGGCAAGCCAACCTTCGTGCTGGAAAAAGAGTTGAGAAATCTGGGGGAGGGGATCGCCTTCCCACCTGTCAGTCTTTGCCAAACGATCTCACCACTCACTACAGCTACACCCACGTTAGTGGGAAATTGGCCCGGCAGCACAACCTTTTGAATAATGTCTGTTGTAAGGCATCATGGCAAAGCTGATGTCCAACTGGGGGCTTTGACTTGTGGGTTTTCATCCCACTTGCGCCACCAAAGACCAAATGTGACCTCGGCAAGCCACATACCAATTTATACCCGTTTCCCTCAAGGTAACCGCACACAATTCGATCACTCAGTCCCATGAATCCTGTAACAGCCCACAGACAGTCAAGGAGAAAGTCTGCGGAAAGGGAAAAACCTTAGAGACACAGAGAGAAAGCCCCAAAAATGCATATGGGAATCCGTAGAAACTGCCCTATGAGGGATTCCAGAAAGAGTTTCTGTGTGTCAAGGGCTTTCCTCAGCCTTCCGTCTGGCCACGGCACTTCCTACGGCGGCCAACCACTTACGCAACTCCGCATTTAACTCGAAATGCTTCACGTCTTTCAATTGTGCCTTTGGATATTTTTTTTTCTTTTCTTTCTTTCAATTTCTAGATCATGGGTGTCAGCTTCTTCACATCCCTTAGAGGACAGGTTCCAAGACACGCGAGGGATAATTAATGCGGGGACAGCCGCGGCGGTCTAATAAACAGAGCTTTTCGCATAAAAGAGGAAAACAGTGCCGCGGATGAGCAGGGTGAGGGCCCCAGCCGAGTGTCTGAGGTCAGCCCAGACGGGCACTGGCGTAAAGAGCGTTGCACGAAGGTGTCATTCTACTCCACCCTAAGCAGCGGTGGAACGGTTGCCATGGCAGCAAAGGTACTTTAGAGGGACACGAGCAAAGAGAGACTTAAAAAGAAAAAGACAATATGTGGCCTAAACAAAAATATGTGACGGCGTAAGGGGTGTTGTAAAGCCTTTATTGGCACTTGTTAAGGAAGACCTGTACAGCTCACTCGTGAGTAATAAGGCGGTCAACCCAAACTAAGGCACTAAAAATTTTACAGCACCCCACATATCACATACATCTAGATAGATAGAGACACGGAGAGATACATATATAATGGATCTTCACTGATCCGCTCACAAACGCGCAAGCAAACGTTGCTACCGACACCGCAAACGCCAGCTTCTAGTAGAGTTGTTAGATTTACCAACATCCGGAATTTATCGGCTCCCCGACTCCACGTACCGTCCGTTCGGTTCTTAAAAGGTCCAGAAAGTTCAGCAGCAATGAGAGAGAACAGTGATGGCTTCCCGGGGAGCGCAGCCCGGGCAGGTGCATCAAGGCTAGATTCCCAGTTCTTCTGGGCACTCCACAGCTAATTTAGTAATTCAGCGTTGGATTAAATGCTCCCGCCTGCCATCGGGGACCGTCAAGGTGACTGTCGGGGATGCAAAGAGCGAGGACCACCGCAGCCCAGCGCGGGAGATGAGAGGCTGCCGTGTCGTACGTCTGCGTCCCCTACCTTCCCCCCCCCCCCCCAAAATATGCCCCAGGAGTATCAGTTCTAAACGTATGGGCAGTCTCATTAGAAAAAGATGGGCTCGAAGACCGTGTGTCATGAAGGCAAACCCATGGTAAGCCATCATAGACTTTTCAAAACACTTTTGCAAAGTGAATAATGACTCTTTAAAAAATTTTCTGCCAAGCGAATGGGTTTTCTCAAGGCGAGGTACACATAACCCAGGGAATCCCACTCCACGCTGGGCTGAGAACAGATGGCCCCAAAAAGCAATGGGCGTATTACCTCGCTCAGTCACCTGAATCTAAAACAGGTACAGAAAGAGGCCTTCCTGGGGCCCGTGCTCTATTTACTGCAACTCCCAGGGGCCAGTTTCAAATGTACAGTCACAGCCGGAAACCAGCTTGGGTAAACTCAGCGGGCCGATCTTGCCCACCTCTAAGTGCTTCACAGTGATGGGTGTGAGAAAAAAAAAAAAAAAAAATGAGATTACATGAATGAAAGTGCTCCACGCTCTTTGGAGAGAAAAGCAGGCAAAAGCTGCAACGTATTGGTATTATTATTTCTACTGAGTCATTTCGGAAGCACAGACGCAGATGTCTGCCTGCCTGTTAAAGGTGGCGTGGTGCCCGCCCCCCAACAAAAGGCCACAGTCAGTCCCTTCTGTGACTCAGAAAATGTGAACCGCTCGTCTCGCTTCCCCGAAAGCATCTCGTCTATCACACTGGCTTCTTCGAGTCCCAAGAAGGAGACCCCTTCAAGTGGAGGATTGTTATTTCCTTTCTCTGCCATTCTGACCCTCCTGTTCTGGGCGCGGAGGGTCCATTCTGGGGAGGCACCCCTCTTAATTCTACCATGTCGGCTCATCACTGCCGAGGTGAGCCCTGTCCCCTACCATGCTCACCGAAACGGGAGGCGACTCTTGGCTGAACGGAGGACACAGAAGCTGCGGGCGACACAGTGATCAAGTCGAGCCACCCGTCCTCACCGACACATTCCCAAATCAAAGGGCCGCTCATAATAATGGAAGTTCAACGGCGTCCATCTTAGAAGCGGTAAGTGGGCCAAGGGACTGTGTCAAAGCTCCGACTATGAAAAGGAACTGTTAAGTTTCACTTCCTTTAAAAAAAAAAAAAAATTAGCAAATGGCTCATTTTTCCTTAAGGGGAAAAAAAGGCATTTTCAATTAGGTGAATAGAAGGACAAACGCTCCAAGAACGTTTTGCTGAAGTTATAAGTGGTTTTGAAACCCCTCCTGTCAGAGCGTTAGTAACACAAGATTTAAGATGCCCAATTAATTTTTTCCAGCCACCAGCCAAAAGTAGATGCAGGAGGAGGTTAAAAGCTAAGTGTTTAATTAATATTAAATTTATAAGATTCTCTATCACTGAAAGCATTGTAAAATTGAAAAAGCAGTTAATTTTACGGTTGCTGTGTATTCCTCTGCTTTGATCTTTGATCTATGATATAAAATCACCAACTGTAAAGATTCGCCAGCTTTATTATACCTGCTTAATGGTAAGAAGGAAGAAAGAGAGGAGGAACCCACAGACATGAGTGGGAGTGGGGCCCTGAAACTGGCCATTAGCGTTGATCAGAAAAACTTAAACGCGAAGAAATGCAGGAGGCAGACTTTGATCAAGCCCCATGTGGAGACGAGTCGTGTTCATCTCATCCATTTCCACACCTCACTTTTCTGGAGCGTGAAGACCGGCAAAGGGCAGGCGGCTCTCTCTGACTTAAGACAAAACACTGAAGGGGAGCCTGGGTGGCTCAGTCGGTTGAGCGTCCAACTTCGGCTCAGGTCGTGATCTCACGGTTTGTGGGTGCGAGCCCCGCGTCGGGCTCTGTGCTGGCAGCTCGGAGCCTAGAGCCTGTTTCGGATTCTGTGTCTCCCTCTCTCTCTGCCCCTCCCCCACTCTTGTTCTGTCTCTGTCTCTCTCTCAAAAATAAACATTAAAAAAAAAAATTAAAGAGACAAAACACTGAAGAAGAAAAGATTAGGTTGCATTTGGGAAGAATTTTCTGAAATTGAAGAGTTGCCAAGGCTTTGATGGCTCATCGCAAAGAGACCCCATAACATTGCCTTCCTACAGAGAGAAATCCTGAAATCAGAAAAGTGTGTGTCTCATGCACCTGTCTCGAATGGCCTATGTATCGATTCATTCTACCAAGGGCTCCATCGATGCACCCACATGCAGAAAGCCAGGCCGGGACAAGGAACACTCAGCCAGGGCAAGGAGTCCTCTCTAATCAAAGGCATTCACAAAAAGCCCTACTGATAAAGGACAATGGGACAAGAATCAGAGGCGACAGGGGGAGAAACCTGCCACTAGAGACGTCACCGTCCTGAGCAAGGTTTTCCCAAGGTTTCAAAACACCCTATTTCTGCCAATCAAGACAGATGTTGGGGCCCTCAACACCAGACCCAGTCATGAATGTTTCAAGTTCGAGGGGGGGAAAGAGTGTATATGCCCCTCAAATCAACTGAGCGTTTAGCCGGAAGAACACATACTTGCCTTCATCCCCCCCTGGCCCAATATGGCGGGGAGGTTGTGAGCACGGGGCTGAGGATGGGGGGAGCGGGTTCAAGGACAAACCAGGAGGTGGAGACAAGAGACCAACCCCTGCTCCCAGAACCTGGTATCCTATTCTCCAAGACGAATAGGGACATTTCCAACTCCTGGCCTCCTTCAATTCTGCCTCAAACCCAGAGACAAAGACCTATTATGCAGAATAGATTTTACAGAAAGGCAGAAGGAGGGTGAGGGGGGATGGGATCATTCATGTGAGGTGTTTTTCCTTTTCTTTTTTTTTTTTTTTCCTTTAAATCCCATCAGGGATCTCATTATAATTTCATTATTAGTAGAAAAACCAAATAAGTGGCAAGGAAAAGAATCTCAACTTAATATTAACGCACACACTCACACACACAAAGATGAAAAATCTTCTGAGCTTCAAAGCAGCTGCTAATTTTCCCAGCTTCAAACGACTCGGGGAGAAAGACGCTGATAATGAACGTGCCTTTTCCACCGGCTCCCTTGTAAACTTTTTCTCTTTCCATCTCCCTCCCCAAAATCTGTCCTCGTTTTAACTGGAAACAAACAGCAGGCACCCGAACAGGATCCCTGGGTTCGTTCATACACAACCTTTTGTCAGTGCTTTATCAAAAAAAAAAAAAAAAAATGCAGGGGAAATACAGGAGTGCGATGCCCATCTTCAGAGGACAGTGACGCAGCATAGTTTACCGAATCAAGGTTTAATGGTGAAACCGAGAATCCCAGCGTCTCAGGCCTCGATGCCGGGGAGAGCCGAGAACAGCAGAGCAAAAAATAAGCCCAAGTCTCCCAGAACACCAAAACCACAGCATTTCTGACTCGCCGCATTCAAAAAAAAAAAATTTTTTTTTTTTAACGTTTATTTATTTTTGGGACAGAGAGAGACAGGGCATGAACGGGGCAGGGGCAGAAAGAGAGGGAGACACAGAATCGGAAACAGGCTCCAGGCTCTGAGCCATCAGCCCAGAGCCCGACGTGGGGCTCGAACTCACGGACCGCGAGATCGTGACCTGAGCTGAAGTCGGACGCTTAACCGACTGAGCCACCCAGGCGCCCCCTGACTCGCCGCATTCAAAAAGGGCTTGCAGGCAGCTCTCCTTGGCACATTTCAAAAAAGGCAAGGGTTAGCCTTGACAAGACGGGTTCCCCCTCACGAGCAAACATGGACCACAGGCACAACTATGGGCAGTGCCTGAAAACGAGAAGATCAAACGCCTCTGAGGTGGAGAGGGCAATTTAACAAGCGGAGTGATACATGTTTTCAGATCAATCCTTTAAGGTAACCCAGAAAAAGGCAAAAGAAGACAGCCTTGAGGACTAACTGAGGTACCACCGTGCAAGGCCAACCTCTTCCCAAGCCCACGTCCCAGAACCAAAACAGAAGGGACCACATGACGAAGCCTGAACCGGTTAGTAAAGGAAAAGCACTTAAATCGACGCCTGACACGGAGGTAGGGCTCAAGATATAATACAAACCAAATGAAAAATCTACCCCCTTCCACGTTCCTCAGTGGTACCAGCGCCCCACTGCCTTGGGAAGAACGACCAAGGAAACACGAGGAACACACCTCGTTGCCAATAACCTGATGAAATATCTCCCAGGAGTATGGAGCCGATGTGTAGACCGCTAACTTTCCTCGTCTCTGTAACTGTCTCAAGCATCACGAGGCTACAAACGTTAGACATGCTCACACTGAATATATGTTTCGGAAAGCTTTCCCTGGTGGGTAAGTGTGATACGACGAGCCTACCTCTCCCGGGCATTTTAATCCTGGACAAAAATAGAAAAAGAGCAACTTTCCTGAACTTCCGTGCCCATAAGTTAGTGCCACCTGTATACTGCAGCGCCCCAGACCCTAGGTGAGTCACGTATAGAATACGTCCTTCCAACTAAGAGGAATTCCGTACCCTATGGAAATATATTCCTGAATGTGCAGTAATAGTCACAGTAGAAACGGACAACACCGGAAGGAAATTTTCACGAACGCATTTTCAAGAACGAAGTAGTTGCCCAAAGTGAAAGTCACTTGCTCAATTTGTACAAGCGGCTTGATGACAGAGGCTTCCAGCCCTTGTGACTGTAGAGTCTCCTTCTCAGTGTCAAAAAGTTGTAAGGACCACAAGGGAGTCGGTGCATTTTTAGCTTCTACAGCTGTGGGAAGTCGCCCATGGACAAAAAAACCCAACAGGCACTGAAAATTGCTTTTTTAAGTGAGTGTGCGTTTTATTAACTGCAATAGCGTCTCATACACAATGAATTTTAGCAGGCATTATCTGCGTGCGTGTGTATTCATGACATGACTCTGTTTATTGACGAGGCTTTGCGTGCACGTGGATTTCCCAAACCTTTTCAACAGCTGCCTGGCTCCCCCAGGGTCCAAAACCCACAAATTGGGAATCACTGTCATAGAGGCAGTAAGATGCCAATTGAAGAGACACATGCCTCTAACCACTTTTTTCATTGAGAGGAAACGACATGCAAGCAGTCGAACGATTTTACACACACTACCCTTGTTTTACTCCTCCCCACCCGATCAAAATGCTGATGGACAGGATACAGATAATCTCCCCGTTTCCATGGTCTTGAGAGTTGGTTTATTACACAATACGGTTTCTCTTTGGCACAAGAACCTATCTCCTATCTCCTATGTATGCGTCTCCTTCTACAAATGGCAAGTAAAGATATTGTGGGGAATAACGTAATCCAAGCAACATTTCTAACAAAGAAGTATGTGCACGATCAAGGACAACAGTAGCAATTGCTTAACCGACATTAGTAAATAATTCTTCCAATACTGTCAGCCTTGTGGTTTTAGGCCAATGGAAGGACGACAGGAAAGCAACAACACCCATCAGAAAGACTGACCCCCACGCCGAGGTACGCCCAGCATTCACGCCCCCCAGGACACACCTCCTCCCTTGTCTCTGCACGATTTCCACTCATTCATTCTCAGCTCCTGTATGTCTGAGGCCACATGCGACTGGATTTGTCAAGCCCCCTTTTAACAACTTGTTGTCACAGTCCATTACCAAATTGCATATAGTTATATATTCCACTAATTAGGCTTCTAAAATATCATTAACATGTCTCTTGATCATTAGCATAACGTATGAGGCGTCCTCGTTAGGCACGACTCGAGTTTGTTAACGTGGTAATGAAAGGCACAAGGCAGGCTCGGTAGGAACCAAGAAACACAGAGGGGTGGGGAACATCCAGGCACGGACGCCGAGCCCCAAGGATGCGGACAGAGACACAGACAGACAAAGGCCAAGGGGAAAGATGCAAAGCGTGAGGCCGAGGTAGAGAAACGGCCAAAAGAACGCGACAGGAAGCCAATGGCTTTGGCGTGTAGGTGGCTGTTCTGGCAGGAGGGGGAGACCTAATGCACCCTGCGCCTCTTTGAGGGAACTGGAACCTGGCAAGGCTCTTAATCTGCCAAAGCAGGAGAAGCTCTTAAAGTTTCCTAGGCAAGAAGAAAACAAAGTACACAAGTGCCTTCCTGTCTTCTGACCTGATACACGGTCACGCCCGGGTGCGCCCTGTCTCCCGAACTCCTATCCCACCCCCTCTCCAGAAGCGGTTATGGAAAACTGCAGGCGGTCTCTTAGAATTACCTGGGGGTGACATTTTTCTCTTGCTCACCAGGCCCTTTATTAACACACCGGTAGATGTCTCTATCTCTCTGTACCCACGGCGTTAGTGACGATCTTCTCATGTGTAACGGGGCAGGTCTTACCCCGGGAGATTGCAGGCATGCTAGGTGCAGAAGACGAAGAAGGAAGGAGTGCATTATTCAAAAAACGGCAACGGTGTGTGTGCACGATAAGCGTGTGTCAGCATGGAGGTGAGCACGCACCAGCAGTGTGCCGGACGCAGAATGGGATCTCCAACAGCCAGGGGAGCCTGGCTTTGGTATTTCAGGGAAGGCTCTCTAACTGCGATGAGAACAGAATAAGGTATTTGGTGTAGGGAGCGCTGGCAGGCATCGGAAGGGTAGGAGTTTGTAGAAACTTGGAGAGGTGAGATAAGAGCACACGCAAATCTTGGAGAAATGAGATAAGAGCCCAAGCGGCTAATTCATCCCGAATAAAGAAGAGCTTGATCCAAGCGAGCTGGGCCTTGGTCCCAGGCTGAGGGCACAGGAGAACAGCCTCCCAGGGCCCAAAAGAATCTCCCTCCTTTTGGGAACGCAAGCTGGTGCAGCCACTCTGGAGAACAGTATGGAGGTTCCTCAAAACCTAAAAATAGAACTACCCTACGACCCGGCAATTGCACTACTAGGCATTTATCCACGGGATACAGGTGCGCTGTTTCGAAGGGACACATGCACCCCCGTGTTTCTAGCAGCACTTTCAACAATAGCCAAAGTATGGAAAGAGCCCAAACTGTCCCTTGACAGATGAATGGATAAAGAAGATGTGGTATATAGATACAATGGAGTATTACTCGGCAATCAAAACGATGAAATCTTGCCATTTGGAAAGATGTGGATGGAACTGGAGGGTATTACGCTAAGTGAAATTAGTCAGTCAGAGAAAGACAAATATCATATGACTTCACTCATCTGAAGACTTTAAGAGACAAAACAGATGAACATAAGGGAAGGGAAACAAAAATAATATAAACACAGGGAGGGGGACAAAACAGAAGAGACTCAAACCTGGAGAACAAACTGAGGGTTACGGGAGGGGTTGTGGGAGGGGGGATGGGCTAAGTGGGGAAGGGGCACTAAGGAATCTACTCCTGAAATCGTTGCACTATATGCTAACTAATTGGGATGTAAATTTAAAAAAAAAAAAAAAAAAAGAATCTCCCTCCTTTCCTCGCTACTATATAACAAGATGGTCAAGAACTTGGGAGCCTGGGTGGCTCAGTCAGTTAAGCATCCGACTTTGGCTCAGGTCATAATGTCACGGTTCCTGGGTTCGAGCCCCGCGTCAGGCTCTGCGCTGACAGCTCAGAGCCTGGAGCCTGCTTCCGATTCTGTGTCTCCCTCGCTGCCCCTCCCTTGCTCGCCCTCTGTCTCTCTCTCACACACACAAAAAATTAAAAAATAAAAATAAAAAAGAACTTGGGAGTCTGAAAGTCCCCCCAGTTTTGTAGCACAGAAGACTCTCTGGGCTGATGTCTATGGCTCTGAAATTTCATACAGATAAACTGGAAACATCCAAAGGGCTCAGAGCGCAGCACAGAGAGGAGGGTGTCACAGTGGGTGGCTTCCCAAGAATGGCTTTGGCAGAGACAGCCCTGGGAATAGAAATCGAGATGTCCGGCAGCCCAAAGTTTTAAACCAACTCCTTCCAGTATGATGCCTTCTCCTATGCAGTGGTCATTTCCAGAACCACTTTGCCTCCTGGGGCCACGCTTCAAGAAGAGTAGATTCAGCAGTTTCAAGTATTAAAGCCACTGCCACAGCAGAAAAGACGCTGAGTCAACCTAGACAGCACCTAAATGGAAGTTTCTCCTGCACTGTCTAGCTTAAGTAACACACGAAGGAGTGGCCCTACGAGCATATCAACAATCCCATGCCTCAGTATGTCTATGCAGCCAGGGTTCCCCTACACGGAAGGGAAGAATCAGTCCGTTGCTTTTGCAGACCAGATTTGGTATGAACGACGGGGCCTTTTTCTTTGATCCAAATGTCTCATCCTTAAAGAAGATGGAAATAAAATAGTAGAAAATATCTATCCAAATGCCCATCCAAACATTCTATGGGCAGACACGGGAGTAATCAATCCTCTCTGAGCTCTGAATGTAATTCTTGCGTTCCAGAACCACAGAACCCTTTCTGGTTAGACACCTCCATCCATCCTTTTCTCAGTGGAGTTGTTACGACACCCCACTGGCCAAATACGCACCTTAGATGAGAATGATTCTTAATTATGGCCAAAAAGATGGGCTGTGCACCAAGAGGGATGGCCCAATTTCAAGGCTATTTCCATCCACAAGTCCTTCGTGGCTTATAGAATGGGCACCTCAGCCGCCCAGGACTGCACAGCCACCGACCTATAACAGCCTCTGAAGGGGAACGAGTAGTGAACCAGTCTGCACCCAAGGCCCCGTGCCAAAAAGCTCCCCAGGCAATCTTTTGCCCTGCTTTTCCACATCCATAGCAGCCAGACGAATGTCCGTAACAGCTTCGGAGAACCTAATTCTTCCCCCTCTGAATACAACAGAAGAGGAAGGTAAAGCATAAAGGCAGAGAAAGAGAAGAGCTTTTCAAAAAAAAATTTTAACCAAAAAAATGTATGGAAAAGAAATATGTCTTTGGGTTTCCTCCCAAAACCCGAAGTCAATAGTTACAAATCCAATCATACATTCAACCATCTACTCCGCATCAGGCCTGGTTTTAGGCTATGGGGACACAGTCGTGGGCAAATGTCTACTTCCTGTGAGGGGTTGCGGAAGTGAGGACGGAAAGAAAAAAATGCACACGCATATACGCACACACGCACAGATGCAAGCATGTGAACTGCGAGAAGAACCTAAAATTATAAGGGTTATTTTTTGGAATGTTTTATTTATTTGAGAGAGAGAGAGAGAGAGAGAGAGAGAGAGAGAGAGCACGTGCATGCACGCGCAAGTGGGGAGGGGCAGAGAGAGAGGAAGACAGAGGATCCAAAGCAGGTTCCAGGCTCTGTGCTGTCAGCAGTGAGTCAGATGTGAGGCTTGAACTCACAAACCGTGAGATCATGACCTGAGCCAAAGTCGGATGCCCAACTGAGCCACCCAGGTGCCCCTATAAGGGTTGTTTTTAAAACCATGAGATGTTATTGTTTGTATGCATACAATAATTAGAATTAGCTAGGATTACACTAATATATAGCCTCGAAATCGTGACTCGTGAGAACTGCTTTAATAAAAAAAAAAATAGATTTGCATCTTAGGATCTTTATGAGTGTATTTAAAGTACCTGAATACAAATGTTTCTCTACAGTGGTTTATACTTTTCTACAAAAATCTGCTTGGATGTTTACTTACAGTCCTTATTTCATGGACCCGCCTTACCCATGGAAAAAAAAAGTAAAATTCGCCGTGTCCCTATAATAATGATCACAAATTCAGAATCAGGAAAATCAGACCTGGCGACATCTGGCCACAGATAAAGAAAAACAGTTCTCCTGTCCTCGGAACACCAGAAATGGATACAAGGTACCTGTATCTGTCCCACCTTCACCTTCCTGCATGATGCTCCCAATAATTGCTATTCGCAGTACATGCCCCACCCCCCACCCCCCATCCTCCTCTCTGTCAACCAAGCACAGTTAGGTGAGAGGAGCCTCTCTGAGAGACCCGGTACTTTTTTTAAGTTTACTTATCTATTTTGACAGAAAGAGCATGGGAGGGGCAGAAAGAGGAGGAGAGAGAGAATCCCAAGCAGGCGCTGTACTGTCAGAGTGGAGCCCGATGGGGGGCTCAAACCCATGAACCGCAAGATCATGACCTGAGCCAAAATCAAGAGTCAGAGGCTTAATGGACTGAGCCACCCAGGTGCCCCAGAGAACTGGCACTTTTTTAAAAAAAAAAAAATTTTTTTTTAACGTTTATTTATTTTTGAGACAGAGAGAGACAGAGCATGAACGGGGGAGGGGCAGACAGAGAGGGAGACACAGAATCAGAAGCAGGCTCCAGGCTCTGAGCCATCAGCCCAGAGCCCGACGCGGGGCTCGAACTCACGGACCGCGAGCTCATGACCTGAGCCGAAGTCGGTCGCTTAACCGACTGAGCCACCCAGGCGCCCCGAGAACTGACACTTTTGATGGAGAAAACAATTAGTGAGATGGGTAGCGATACAGCTTAACTCACAGGACTGTAAGAGCCAGCTGGGACGTTTAAAAAGTGCCTTGTAAGCTACAAAATCATAAATAAACAAAATTTACTATAAGCACTATGGGGCAACAGAATGGTGGACAAAATACCCCAAAAAGCCAGTTCACCAGAGCTTTCCCTAAGATGTCTTGGGTGCCTGTACCAGGATTTCTCCAGACTCTTGAAAGCATCCTGGATATACCGCCACATCTAAAGCAGGACTTTTTTTTTTTTTTTTAAGTTTTTTTGATTTATTTTGTGAGAGGAAGAGAGGGAGAGAGCAAGCAGGGGAGGGGCAGAGAGAGGGAGACAGAGGGAATCCCAAGCAGGTCCCACGCTGTCCGCACGGAGCCGGACATGGGTCTCAAACTCACAAACTGGGAGATCGTGATCTGAGCAGAAATCAAGAGTCGGACACTTAACCGACTCAGCCACCCAGGCGCCCCTAAAGCAGGATCTTGTAACCTGACAAAATTTAAAGATCCACAGATTGTCTTTGAGGGATTGCTTAGCTCCCTGAAATTCCACGGGAAAAAAAACACAGGTGCATCAAAGTTCATTTTCCGGGGAGAGGGCTATAGCTTTCATCACACTGCAAGGGGACACCCGGCCCGGAAGAGACACCCCGCTCCTGCCGTAAACGGGCAGACTTAAGGCTGTGCACCAAGGATCACGATCACGTAGGAGTTGATATTGCAAGAGTCTGGGAAGGCATCCGTCGCCCCGTCCACGCCAGCTGGTCCTTCAGGTCATTTTCCTCCCCTTGAGCCCTCCCCACCAACTCCCCACCCACAGCCCCTTAACTGAATTATCCAGTAAGCCTCTGCCTGAAAGATCCTGGAAACAGCTCCAACAGAGTGCAGTTTGGGGCGGCTTCCAATTAGCCTTCACTTGGCTCCTTTTTTTCCCTGCCAAGTCTGTGCAGTGAGTATCCAACACCCCGCCCTCCGCTTGGCTCGGGGTTTAGGGGCAGGGAGGAGACAAGTCTGTGATCAAGCTGGTAGATGTCAGCCCCAAGGTACACAGATGTCCCACCTGAAAGCGGAAGAGGGGAATTAGAAGGGTACCTGGCAGGGTGCTGGTGAAGGGGGCTGGTTTCGCGTGAGTTTCCTTCTTTTGTTTCTCTCCCTTTGGCCTAACCCTAACTTTCCTTGCTGCCACTTCATTATCCATGATCATTTTACCCTTTTCTCTGCTCACTGGCTGATGATCTCTCCATTTCATCTGAATCCCAGTGGAGATACATCCGAGCTAAAAACAAAGCTGATGGCCAATTAAAAGGTAAGTGCCTTATGTTAAAAGCCAGAACATTATACTTCAATATTCATAATTAGGTAGCTTTTGAATGACTGAAGAACAATGCATGTCCATATATGGGGCTAATCAGGGCACCTATATTTTGCAATCCAAATCAACCAACGTCTGGTTAACTGATTGCCGGGAATTACCTGCTTCCTTATTGGCTGGCTCAGAGCCTCAGTACTTCGTAAATATTAGAGATGTAAAAGCCCATGGAGTTCCTAATGTGTTTATTTCAGCATAATGAATTTTTCAGGCAAGTGATAGGATTACTGAAGCGGAGCTTGGCAAAAAAAGAAAGAAAGGAAGGAAGGAAGGAAGGAAAAAGAAAAAGAAAAAGAAAAAGAAAAAGAAAAAGAAAAAGAAAAAGAAAAAGAAAAAGAAAAAGGAAAAGGAAAAGAAAAAAACAAAAAACAAAACCTACTGTTTTTGGCAGTTCTACTCTTCTTCAGGAGTAGCGTCTAAATAGGGCATAAAGATTATTCACTTGGGTTTAATGTTTTTAAGTCAAAATAAAATTTCACTTCCACCCTCATTTCTTTTCCAAATGGCTGGAGCACCAAAGGTGCCTGAGAAGTTGTACAAAACTAACCAGAAATAAAGGAGAAAGTGAGCGATGAGGCGGGAGATCGTCATGGATCCGATTCAAGTGTCCTTCAGCATCCCCCGGAGAAAGTCCGGGGCTGGTGTGGACCGGCTCAAGTCCACCCTATGTGATTTTTCTCCCAGTAGGAAGTCAATATGGAACCTGCTCTTGGAAGTTTTAAATGATGCTTTCAAGTGTTCATTAATAATGCAGCTAATTTGGGGGGGGGGGGGGAGCGGGGGAGGTGGGGACAGGGTGTGAAAGAGGTCATGCCATCTTACCCGGGAATTAGGACAATGTCACTTTACAAATTGAGAGCAATGGCAGGCCAAAGCAACGCTCACAGTCACCAAGCAAACCCTTACTAGAAAAGAATCAAGCGCGAAGATCTCTACTCCCTGCAAATGCTCTGTCCACTGGGAGGCAGCATAGGCTGTTGGAAAGAGAAATGGGCCAGAGCCCAGAGATCTGGGTTCCAGTTCCTGCTGTGTCACTGACTTGGGGTGGGTGTCGCGGCCAGCAGCAGAATCCTAGTTACAAAATTAGGACAAAAAGAAGAAAACTGAGACCAAGGATGTGAAAGTCTTTTGAAGGGAAAGGTAGAAGCTGCTGAAAGGAAATCCACACGTTCAAGAGTCTAGGGAATGCGGAAAATGGTCCTAAATTTTAGCTGCAACTGGCGGTCCCTTGTTGTGGAAAGACAGCATTACTACAGGGACTTAAAATAAATAGAAGAGAGCAAAATGCACTTTAAGACCGCATTTTCTAAAGTGTGTTTCTAAGAATCGTAGTCCGGGGAGAAGGTCCTCGAGTCAAATAAATTCTGAATACGCAACTCCTACCCTCCACACACCCCTTGGGGAGATTTATGACACACATTAACATATTAGAGCTCCTAGATGCCCGTCAGTAAAAGAAAGCCCTTTAACTCCCTATTGCCCAAACTGACTTGCGTGGGCAACCGTGCCTCACACACAAACACGGAAACAACTATCCAGAGAAGGCATTACCAAATGCTATTGTAAGCTATTAAAAATGGCAGTAATACCTCGTCTCCAGTTGGAGAGGCAGCATTACTGAACCACCATCCAGTCTTGGGTGGGTGGTCAAGTGCTTTGCAGAGTTTTATCCAAAATCCCCTCCATATTCTCTCTGCTCAACAACGTGCATTTGTGAGACAGCTGGCCAAGGTGAAAGGTTAATTCTGTGGCCATGAAACTCAGCCCAGCGAAGAGACTCATATGAGGGTTGAACCTTGTCACCTTGGCCCCATTAGCTCTAACCAACTGAGCTGACTAGCCCCCGACATTAGCCTTAGTTATAATCTCTGTGGGAAATAAAAATGGAAAGGCACCAACACAGGGCCTATGGGCTTCAGTGTATAAACTTCAGGATTTTTTTTAAATAATATTTGAGATGAAGGTATGCTATTTCACCCCTAACAGGAAAGAAATAGTCAAGAGGTAACATGATATGACCTCTGGAGCTGGACTCCAGTGGATCCAAATCCCTGTTCTACTATTTAACAGCTGTATGACCTTGAGCAAATTACTTCACTTATTTGAACCTCAGTCTCAAAATCTGTAAATTAGGATAAATCTATTCCATTCCTTAAAGGATTATTATGAGGATTACGGGAAATGATTTACGTCAATGGATTTAGCACTTAGGCCTAACACATGATAAGTATCGATAAATATTGGTTGTTATTACTACCTTTAAAAAGACCGAATCATCTCAGAAAACGCAGCTCCCTCTCAAGCTAGCATGTAGAAAATGCAATTTTGGGATTTCTTTTTCCTGTTCCATACGGTATTTTTACCTTGTAATTTCTCCGAAAATACGCCTCTTCAACTTTTACTGAAAATTTCTGCATGTGGTGGAGGGAGATGGCCTCGGTCAGGGTTTTGCCCTCGAGAACAAATTTGTAAATTAATCATTTCGGTAGCTAAAACAATATGATTCAGCTAGCTGAAACTCATTATACTGGTATACTCCCAGGAATATATTTCTCAAGGGAGATACGCCCAATATAATGCTGCGTGACTGCAAGGTGTTCGTACTCGGCCTAACCTCATGCTGCCCACCAACAGGGTAACAGTTTCCTACCACGCAGCACAGGAGGAAAAGGGGAAGCGGGGGAGAGAGAGACCTGGGAGCACAGGGAGTGGTAAGCACCTGGGAGAAGGGACACAGGGACTACAGGGCACAGGGGAGGAACAGCTTCCCGCTTGGATCAGGCACAGACTCAGGCGTCGAGAACTGGCCTAGACCTGTTCATATGCTGAATCAGCCCCAGGTTTGGAGACCAGCCACCGAAAAGTTGACCGGGAGTCACACGGCAACAGCTCCACAGGCCAGGACAGAAAGAGACTACGCCAGCCTTGGGATCCCTGCTCCCAAGGTGCATGTGACCATATTACACATGGTCCTGGGGTCTGTCAGCTCGGGACACCCCGGTGAGAAGGATTTCCATGGTGACCACCCGGAAGGCACCTCAGTGACCAAACACAAGGACCCCTCGCCTCCCCAGGCTCCTGGCTCTTAACCTCCAAGACCCTTCTGGGCATATCCGGCCCTGGGGGAAGCCAGATCCCAAAGTCAATAGGGTGTTCTAGTCGTTCACAGGAAGGCCTGTGGGCTCTCCCTCCCGCACCTTCCTCCACTCCACTCCTCCTCCCTCGTGACAGGTCATTTGTAACTGTCTCGCGGGTTTGACTTCGTTGTGGTGGGCACAATTCAATGCTGTTCTAACTAACCGAGTCCTTGTCCGGAAAACAAAACCACACAAAGTCAGTCTGGCTACTCTGGCTGTGTTTAGTGACCGCTTCACGTCACTGCCTCGTCGACCCAATCAATGGTGCCGCGCTGTGGGAAAAATTACTCCAGAAAAGTCCTGTTATTGATCCATTACTTTTCTATTAGGGCAGAGAAAATTAGATACGGAGAAAAAAAAGAATGAATTTGGGGTTTTTTTTTTCTTTTTTTTTTTCTTTTTTTAAAGTTTATTTATTTATTTTGAGAGAGAGACAAAGAGAGAGGTAGAGAGAAATCCGGGACTCGTAGCGCAGAGTCTGACACGGGGCTTGAGCCCACGAAACGTGAGAGATGGTGACCTGAGCAGAATCCAAGAGTCAGATGCTTAACCGACTGAGCCACCCAGGCACCCCAAGAACGAATTCGCCTTTTAAAATATTCCTTGTGGTTATTTGAAAGGTTATTTCAGCCACAGGTAGAAGTGGAAATAAGATGGTCAACAATACCACACTAACCCATAGATTGTTAATAAAAGGAAAGGAAAGGAGGTCCAACTCAACTCTTTTTCTTATTTTCTTATTATTTTTTTAACCCTTATTTATTATTCAGAGACAGAGCATGAGCATGAGCAGGGGAGGGGCAGAGAGAGGGGGAGACACAGAATCCGAAGCAGGCTCCAGGCTCTGAGCTGTCAGCACAGAGCCCGATGCGGGGCTTGAACTCACAAACTGAGAGATCACGACCTGAGATGAAGTCAGATGTTCAAACGACGGAGCCACCCAGACGCCCTGACCCTTTTTCTTATTTGAAAACCACTGGTGACTCCATGCAGAAATCCTGTCCGTCAACTTCCTTTGGCTACCTGGGAGATCTACAGTTTGGAGGAGTCCTCATGACCCAAGAATAAAGGGAAAAGTTGAACGCCGCTTACGTAACGTAGCTGACGTGATCGGGGAAGGCAGCCCAAGCCACCCACGGGTCACGGCCTACCAGACCTGTTCGTCGTCACCATGAGCATTGTAAGGAGGCCCAATTCAGAGCTGCCATTTCCATGAGCTGCCTCTACACTTCAGAGGGTGAAGATGAATCCCAAGGGCAGTAGAAGAGCAGACTCTTCACCAGCCAGTTGGCAGAAATCGGTTTGCAATGTCGGAGGGGCCAGAAGCCACAGGTCAACAGAAAGAAAGAGACCCGTAAGTGGGGGAAGGGGAGGGAGCGAGAGACAAGGAAAGAAGGGAAGAGACAAGAAAGGTCCAGTCGAAGGAAAAAGAGGCGTAGGGGGACCAAACTGACTGCGTGACCCTGAAATTCCGATTGCGTGACCCTGAAATTCCGAAGGCAGCACAGCTAGGAACGGGACGAACCACTGTCCTGAGATGTGCATCCCAAGCCTTCAGGACAGAATAGGCCTGTGTCTTCTGGTCAAGACCCTTGATCCCTCTTTGCTTCACTCTGCCCCTTTACCTAATGAGAGGGGATGGAATAAACGGTCTCCAAAATACACTCACTCTCTCCGTATGTCTGCTGTGCTTTTGTGCACTGGCTCACACGAGGAGGGCCCAATCCCTGATGGCCCCAATTCAGGGAATAACAGAAGTGTCCCTTGCTCCCTGAGTGTCAACGGGGGCAAAGAAACGTCCTCAGTTTCTTCTGTTCTATGCTTCTGTTTCCCCCGTCAGACATCCCATGGCCAGAGCCTCGGGAGTTAATGGAGTTTCCTCACCGGACTCTACTTTTCAAGGAATACATGCCGGGTCTTCCCAGGCTTGGGTGCCCACTGGGATCACCACCCCAGGCTCCAGGAGAAGAGAGACAGAGAGAGCCTGAGGGGCAGTGTAGTGGCAGCACCCGGGGACCTCCAGCACTAGACCAGCACGTGCTCTGTAGACATCTGGACTCAGACTGAGACTTTGGTCAGAGCCTAACATGGAGCCTGGTTTCTTTGTGTCTTCCCCAAGGCAACCTCACCAGAGACGGAGATGAGACCAGGACATTTATATCGTTGTCACCAAAAAGTGCTTATTTGTTCATTTATTAAAACTAAGAAGGGGGTGCCCGGGTGGCTCGGTCGGTCGAGCGTCTGACTCTTGATTTTGGCTCAGGTCACGATCCCAGAGTCGTGGGATCGAAACCCACTTTGGGCTCTGCATTGAGCATGGAGCCTGCGTAAGACTTATCTATCTATCTATCTATCCATCTATCTATCTACCTAATCTACCTATCTATCCATCCATCCATCCATCCATCCCACTGCCCCTCTCCCCCACACGTGCTCACTCGCTCTCTCTCTCTCTTTCTAAAATAATAATAAAAGAATATATAAAAATAAAAATAGTTAGGGAGCACTAACTATATATATAACAGGCACGGTGCTAGCTGGCGGTCCGGGTCCTGGGAGACCCCGGGGCTCTCAGGGACAGACAGACACAGACTGTGACGCCAGCAGAGTGCGTGAACACCAGCGCAGAGACCCATGTACCATCTAGGGAGACCCTCAGGAGGAGCCTGGGGACGGTAAGAACAGCTTTACAGCAATCCGGAGATTTGAGCCGGTCCTCCAAGAAAGAAGAAAAATTTGCCAGGTGGCATGGAGGTAGGGAATGCATTCAAGGCAGAAGATGCATTGCAAGGGCTAAGAGTCAGCCAAGGGTGTTACCTGTTCTGAGAACAGTGACAAGTTCAGTGCAGTTGGCATGAAATGCTCCCCTGGACAGTCCAACATGGCTTTCGGTATAAATATCTAGGCGGTGGCCTCAGATGGCTTGCCTACAGGTACGGTAACAAAGCGGTTCGGGTCAAAAATCGGAACACGAGTGGCACCTGCGTGGTTCAGTCGGTCAAGTGTCTGACTTCAGCTCAGGTCACGACCTCACAGTTGGTGAGTTTGAGCCCCCGTGTCCGGCTGTCTGCTGTCGGTGCAGAGCCCCCCTGGCTGCCCTGTCCCCCTTCCTCTCTGCCCCTCCCCCACAGCGCGCACTCACCCACGCTCTCTCTCTCTCTCTCTCTCTCTCAAAAATAAATAACGTTAAAAAAAATTGGAACGGGATGCCTGAGCACGAGCCACTTAAATCTTTGAGACTAACCCAGAAAGAAAGAGGAACCTAGGAGGAGAAAATACATTTGCAATCTGTACAAATATTTCTGGAAGGACTTTTTAAAGGAAATTCTCATACGGTATTCCCTACATGCCAAGCACTCTTGGAAGCACTCTGTATACACTAACTCATTTAACGTGCCCAATAACCCTGTGTGGGGGACCTATTATTCCTCATATTTAACAGACCCAAGGTTACAGGCGCACCTGCCCGAGGTTAACCCACCCATTAATAACGGGGCCAGCAATGGAAAGCCCAGTTGTACTTCAGCTCCAGTCCTCTTTAACCACAAGGCTTTCCCACCTCTCTTGAGCCACAGGCAACGGCCACCCCTAGGAAGCCAGAGAGACTGCGGAGGTGGGGACAGCAGCGGGAGGCCCAGCACATCTCTTCCCCACCTAGGCCGGCGCTCCCAGGGAGGGCCAGGTAAACTTCACACTATAGAATCTTCGGTGCCTTTTGATGCAAAACAAATGTAAATATAAAAATGCGACTATTCTGAAATGTTTAGGGTACAAGTACTGTCCACAAAAAAGGCCACAGGCAGCAGCTGGAGGGGAGGGAGCCCCAAGAGCCCAAAGGCCCATCAGCTCCCGCCAAGTGGATCAGCCAAGTGCAGGGAGCAGCTCAGGCACAGCAGGGGAACCAGGGCTGAACTCCAGCCTTCCAGACTGACTCAGTCACCAGGAAAGCACCCCCCTCCCCCCCCCACCCCACTCCAAAGGCCTCACTTTCCTTTCTACTGTCACTTCCTAGTTCAGTCCCCGCCACTGCGCCCTCAATGGCAATGCGCTGGAAATTAAGACAATGGCAACGGACCCCAGCAAGACAGCTCTAAAGGGGCAGCCGCCAAGCCTCCTTCCACAAGAGCATTCCCCAGCAAGAAAGGTTGGCTCCGGCACCTGGAAGGGGAAGGGCCAAGCAGAAAAAAAGCCGCACTCCTCACTGACTCAACTCCAGCGCAAGCCCCTTCTTTCCCCCCACCGCACCCCCACCTTCTTGAACTAAGAGCCCATCTATTATACCAGGCCATGGTTCATTTCAGCAAAAATCAACTAGCATTCTTCTGACCTGGGGCAAAAAATTCCCTCATTGAGATCCTGAAAAATAACATTACATCATGTTGCCCGTGTCAGGTTTATAAATGGGCCAGGGGGAGGCTGGGGTGTAACCGGACACTATCAAAACACTGGCCCTCGGAGAAGAAAGAGAAGAAAGGAGGCATTGTTGCAGGCTGTCAGCTCCCCTCTTGCTGGAGGTAAAGTGGGAAGCAGGGGGAAATGTTAGTGGGAGGCCGGGCACACCGTAGGCCCTCCCTCACGCCAGCTCCCAAGTCAGGCAGCCCCCCTCCAAAATGGGGTTGCCTCCATTTCCTGTGGGGTGCGTTAACCCTCATTTCTATTCCCTTGGCAGAGTGGACGGCCGACCTGTAAGTAATGTTTATTCCCATGCCTCAAAGCCAACAAGAAGTTCGGTACAGGATGGCACATCCAGGGGACATTTTTTTTTTTTTTTTTTTTTTTCTGAGCAGGCTGGCTCGCTTCTCTAAACAGACAACCCAAAAGAGAACTGATCCCGGGTGATTGTGTATACCCGAGAGTAACAATCTTAATTGAAAGATAGAAATGGGAACATGACCCAAAGCTAGAGGGGAAAAAAAAAACCAAAAAAAACAGACCCCAAGAAGGGTCAAGTGAACGTCCAAGCGTAAAGCAAGAAATCCTGAAAGCTGAAAAAGAGGGAAAAAGGAAAAAGAAAAAGGCATTTCAAAGCGGAGTTGGGGTGGGGGGGGGGGCTCCGAGGGACAGACCAGAAAGTGACAAAAAGACCGTGGGAGGTTATGAAGCTGGGACAGACCCCACCAGCCAAAAGTGCTGGCACAAAGATTACAACATTTTCATGGATAAAAGGAGAACAGAGAGGATTTATGGTGAGAGAAAGTTCAGAAAATAGAAAGCAAGACAAATGTAAGCCAGCCTGACTGGAGACAGAATTCATTCTGCTGGTCAAACATCTAATTTGCTTTTCTCTTTTCTTTCTTCCCCAGCTCCGGGCTCAGCTTGGAAGGACAGGGGAACATGCAAATGTGTGGCCCCGAGGCTTAGGGGCACGAGAACCAGGTGACTTCCTCCACCAGCCCGTCCCCCCTCCCTCCCAACAAGGGTGATGCAGCAGCCCCAGGACCCTCCAGGACCACAGGCCCAACTAAGGTCTGTGGCGAAGCGGAGGGACACAGAGATCACTTGTGTTGCTCCTGGTACATCCTTGTTTCCACCAAATTGTTGCTAATCCAATCATCACTCCACCAGGAACTTAACCTCTTACAAAAGCTCTCCCCACCCCACCCCACCCCAGCCCAGTGCCTTCTTGGCCTAATCCACCAGCAATTAAGAAAGCAGGCCCTGCGGACCACTGGGTCCCTGGTTGCTAAACTCTGCTTTTATGTTACCCTCACCACGTTTTCTTTGGAACTCGACGGGGACCCCCTCAACTAAAGTGGAATGGGGCCCCATGGCCCAAGTGCATCGCCCTTCAAAAGAGCTTTCCCACAGAGCCCTGGAACCAGCCCCCTCCCGGGTTCAAAGGAGGGAAGGGGAGGGGCCGAGGACCACCCTCCAACTCAGAGCTTACATTTCCCTCACAATTCCAGGCCCTCGAGGCTCCCCTTCTGCGGGAGGCTCTTGTTGGCGCCAGAGAGGGCTGCATTAAGGCTTACAGGCCGATGGCAAGCGGGGACAAGGGGGCAGGGGAGGCCACCGAGGTGGCAGCCATCCGTTGCCTTGGTACTGAACCCAACAGAACAAAAGGAGCCGCACAGGGGCAGAGGGCTGGACGTCGTGAACTTGCGCCAACCCTTGGGTGTCTCTGTCCCCTTCTGGGACTTGCCAGGAAGCATCTTCTCCCACACCCTCAAGTCACGGGACCTCCTTCTCTGCTGAAGAGGCCCAGGCACTAACTCCCCTCTTGTTTTGCCGTACCCCCCGCTGAACTTACAGATCACTTTTCAGCGAATGAAGATGGGGTGCCTACTGTGCGACAGTCATTGGGCTGGGTGCTGGGAATACAGCGTGAGCAAAATCGGGATGGTCTCCGCCCCTAACATGCTTGCCTCCCTTTCCCCCCCCCCCCCGCTCCCCGTTTCTAAAGCTCTTGCCAAATTCAACAGAAAGGTTTTAGGTGGTTCCATGAAATCCAGGTGGCTCACAGTGATGGCCCAAAGAGCAAAACCCTAGAAGAGGCTGAGCATCTCAGAGTGCCTGGGGGATGGGGCCTGGGGGGGTGGGGCTAGGAGGATGGGGCCAGGGAGGCCTCAGGTAGCCAGGAGACAAGAAGGGAGTTTGCAGGGATAGAAAAGGGCTAACGAAGGAAGCGAAAGGTACAGGAACATGAAAATGAGGATTTTTGGCAATTTCCCTCCGTGTTTTTCAGACTGTAAAACAGGTCCCGCCATGCTTCTGTCCCTAGAGGTGTTCATGTCTCTGATTAACAGTAAGAAAGTACTCGTCCTGGGGCGCCTGGGTGGCTCAGTCAGTTAAGCATCTGACTTTGGCTCAGGTCCATGATCTTGTGGTTCGTGTTCCAGCCCCACGTCGGGCTCTGGGCTGACAGCTCAGAGCCTGGAGCCTGCTTCAGATTCTATGTGTATGTGTGTGTCTCTCTCTGTCCCCTCTCCTGCCCACGCTCTGTCTCTGTCTCCCTCTCTCTCTCAAAAATAAGCATAAAAAAAATTTTTAGAAAGAAAGAAAGAGAGAAAGAAAGCCTGAGTCCTTCTCAAAATTGCCCAGCATGCTGAAGCAAGGTAGAGTTACAGGGAAAGGCCATGTCCAACCAACACCCATAACTGTATGTTCTTAGAGACTCAGTCTCTTGCTCTGAATTTATCACTTTCTCAGAAAAAAAAAAAAAAGTGCCAGGAGAGGCCTCCTGAAAAGTCAGACGCCTCTGTCCCTAAGTTTATTTTTTAATTAATGAGTAAAGGGGAATTTATTGTTTGAAAAAATGTCTGTTTCATATCAACTCTTTTTCCTTGTTTTCCCCCAGACAGTGGAGCTCCAAAGAGACCAAGAGCAGATGTTTTATATTTCAGGAGAGAGCAGTCTCCCTCAATTCCTGAAGGATTCCTGGAATTCTTCTACTTAACAAAAATTAGCTACAGAGAAAGAATCATGAATCATGAATGGGAGCCCGGGAAGCCTCCGGGAGCCAATCATTTCTTCCTCCTCCCGTCACCCAAGGGCTGCCGGGTGCCTTGTGGGTTCCATGGAAAATCCTCTGGAAAAAAGCGAGGCGTCAGGCTCTTCCAGTTACTCCAAGAGCAGGGCCATGTTCTGTGATCAGAGAAGCCGAGCCCAGCGCCATACTATCAAGAGCTAGAAGCTGGAGTCAGACCTGTGTTCTGCCCCCAGCTCGGTTTCAGGTTTGCTACTTACTCAGGTAATAAACATCTCTACCACCTCATCTGTCGCATAGAGCGAACCACCTATGACCTATGTCTCCAGCTGGAGACATACAAAGATCGAGTGAGATGTGAGCGTACTCTAATAAGTTAAGTACTTATACAAGCGAAAAGCATTTGTATTGTAATCAGGACATATGGCGTTCTGTTTACAAGGACTTTGGGCCGACCGGTACACGTCTGCACGCGTGGATGGGATTAGCAGAGGCACAGAACATAGAGGCTGACCTCCACGAGGCTCTCGAAGGCTGCCCATCCCGGGTCGGGTCCCTTTACTACTCCTTTTAAGGCTGTTGCAAGCTTTAACCATTCAATATTGATTCGATAAACATTTATTGGGTATCTGGCACAGGACGTGGCCCATGTTGGGTGCCCGGTAAATATTTGCTGAATAATGAATGAATGAGGGCCTAATGCAGAGATGAAAAACTACATGGCAAGTTGCCACCAGCCTCTGCTCCTGAACCCACATCAGAAAACCATTAGTGGACTAAGGCGCTCTTCTCCGAGGACCTTGTACTCAGCTCAGAATTCTCAGACTTGGCACAGGAGATGAAACCTCTTGGCCGTTCCTGACCTAGGCACAAGGATAAAACACACCTCAACCCTGTGTTCATGGAGCTCACAAACTCATGGGAAATAGACAGTAAATCGACAAATGGAACATAATGTATGTTAAGGACAGAAGTAGGGGAGTCCAGAGCAAGGCCCTGGCACCCCCTGATGTGGGTGAACTTGCAGTTCTCACACCTGCCTGGGCTCTGAAGGTGACACTCTTTCCAAGCGTTCCTCCTGCCTCTCTGATAACCCTTGTTATCTTACCCTCTTCGACCCAGCCCGCATATGTTGGCATTCTTGGTGTTCTTTCCTGGTCCTCTCACATTCTACACAGACATTCTTGTACCCTCACACTCCTCCCCCCATAACATCGGTTGCTATTTACATACTGATGCCCCCCACGTTCATGTCTCCAGCCCTGACCCTTCTCTGAAGCATATTTCCAGCTGACCCCTGGACTTGAATACCCAACAGGCTACCCAGCTCATCCTCCTCCCTGCTCTGTTCAGCCTCTGAGAACCTTGATATGCTTCAAGCATTACTACCGAAGCCTTCCAAACTGGGAATTCTTAGCTTTGGCACAACTGGAGCCCGGGACGGCCCTGGACTCTGGCCATCACGATCACGTGACTCGAGGCCTCTGCACATGCTGTGTACTCAGCCTTGGATACACCACACACTCACTCATTCTTCAGCTACGCCTCTGCATCCCTCAAGATCTACTGAAACTTGGTTCTAATGTCACTTTGGCATCCTTCCCCCAAACCTCACTGCAGAGTCAGTCAGACCATCTTCTGTAAATCAATGAGCTTGTAAGATTCTGAAATCCCTCTCGCTCATCAAAAAAATTAAGTTATAATAAGGCAGTATGAATGTTTATGCAATGTATGTTATACAAAATCTGCAAATGCCATCAGTCCCCACGCACAAATAAAGCATTAACCGTCTCCTTCACTCATTAAGTAAATACGGAGTCCTTGCTATATGGCAGAGAATGTTCTAGGTGGCAGGACAGAGCAATGAGTCAAAGTCTCTACTATCACATAGCTTATACTCCAGCCTCAAAGGAACGGCTCAGCCACACACCGAGACGCATCTTCAGCTTATTACTAAGAATTCTTTCTATTAAAGTTTAATGCAGTCCTCTCTAGAAGTTCATTTTGTCTGCCAAGTCCTTTATGACTATTACATATGGATGCCACAGTAATAAGTGGATGGCATAAGCAAGGACTCACAGGACACAATAAAGGGGCCATGTCCACTCCTGATGGGTTATGGCTAACTCATTAGACCCTGTGACAAAAAGTCAGCACCAAGTGTGGGCCTGAATGACAGGGCATCGCGGTACACAGGAGGCGTCCTATACAGGTGTCTGGTGAATGAATGAATGAATGAATGAATGAATGAATGAATATTAGGATGGAAAGAGCCTCAGAAATCTGTAATCCTAAGAGTAATGAGCGCACCGTGTAATGACCATAAAGCGCAGACAGGTAAGAAGGCAGGCTGTGCACCAGCACAGCCTCGTACAATTTCTAGAACCTCTGCACTCCTCGGTCTCCTCGTTGCTAAAATAGGATTAAATAAGGGGGTGCCTGGGTAGATCAGTCGGTTGAGCGTCTGACTTCGGCTCAGGTCACGATCTCACGGCTCGTGGGTTCGAGCCGCGCATCAGGCTCTGTGGTGACTGCTTGCTCAGAGCCTGGAGCCTGCTTCAGAGTCTGTGTCTCTTTCTCTCTCTGCCCCTCCCCTGCTCATGCTGTCTCACTCTGTCTCTCAAAAATAAATAAATGTAAAAAAATAATAATAAAATCAAATAAAACAGGATTAAATGAGATCATGTACAAAGGGCTTTGCACTACGGCCAACAGTACGTGTTTAAGATGATCATATTATTCCTTCCTAGCTACAGTCCAGTCACTGAACTGAAAAACAGGCCACATGAAACTTAAAACTCAAAGCGTATAAGGCAGATATCCCCGGGAAGCGCTCTGTCCCCACGCTGGTGGGATAGGTCGGTGTTTTCCGCATAGCCTGTCACAAGCCCTCTATTTGAAAAGAAACGGATTTCTGGAAAAGTTAACCACACTTTGCACAAACTCGGAAGTTTGCTATCTCAACAGAACCCACCACCTTCCATGGTCCCTACGATGCCGCCTAAAAAACACGTGTAATAAGACACTGAATCACACAAAGGCTTCTTCTGGAAACCCCTAAATATTTCGGTATCTGTTCCTGAGGGTCCATACATATTTTCACGTAACGGAGTGTTTCACACAAAGTGCGACTACCCCTCACGCAGGTAAAAACACCCCAGCGCCGTGAGCGGAGGCCCTGAGCTACATCTGGCCAGCCCCTCCGGGACAAAATTGCATTATTCACCTCTCATTTTAATTTTTCAAAGCCTGAGACAGAGCTGAACTTTCTCCACATTCTGTTTCACTTAGGCAGTTATTCAAAATTCCTCTCTTTTGCAAGCAACCATTCCGAACCGGAATGGTTAAAGAGAAAGAAAGAAGGCTGAAAACACAAAGACAGAAAAGGAAAAACAGGGAAGGGGGGGGGCGGGGGGGAGGGAAATAGCACGAACTCTTTTGGCCCTGCCTTGTGTAGAGAAAAAAAACGAAATGCTGCTTTCCTAGTCTCATTATTCCCGCTCTGTGCCTAGTGGCTACTTTTAGAAAACTCTGGAGGGTGGGGGCGGAGTGGGTTGGGAAGGAGGAAGGAAAGAGGTGAAAGATAAGGAAGGGAGGTAAGGCAGCTGCAGAAGAAAAGAAAGGAGGGGGACACGAGGCTGAAACCTGACACCCGGGCACTCGGGCCTGCCCCCGGCCTTCTGGACTGAACACTCGCCAGCCAGGGGAGGCCCTCATGGAGGCCGCATACATTCAGCCCCTAATTTACAGCCGGTTAACGGCAAACATGCTACAAAGTACCTTTGGGGACCTCTGAGGACAGAAAGGAATCGGGGAGAAATTAGGTGCCTGGAGAGCTCCCCTCAAAGGCAAGGGCCCTTTCGTGCAAGTGAGCAATTTAGGGACTTTGCGGGGGGGAGATGTGCGGGGGCGGGGGGAGCAGGTCAAGTGGAGGAAACACGGGGCTGGTGGGACCTCGGGGGGGCTGGTGGAGAGGGCTGGGGTGCCCGGGAGGGAGGAAAGGCGCAGGCTGTCTTGCCCGTGGGGCCGTGTGTGGCTGCGGGCGAGCGCTGTGCCTAAGTGGGCGACACCCACTCTTCGCCATCAACCAGACCCTTGTTCAAGCAATGAAATTAACAAGAACATCAAAAAATACAATACAGTAAAAACCCACGAGAACAACCGGGCCCGGGCGTTTTCCTGGAGTGCTAAAATGGAGACCCACTTCCAGAATAGGGCAGAAGCCTGAAGTTTGCCCCAAGCTGCAGAAACTGAAACCCGGCTGGGGGGCGTGGGGGCGTCATGGTTTGGAGGGTGGGCCCCTTCCTGGCAGTCCTTCCTTCTCCTAGGCTGTTTCTCTCCAGCCCCCACTGTACCTGTGTGTGCTGGGAACAGCACAGGGCTTTAACTAACCAGGGCCTGGGAACTGGTCGGGCAGCTTTTCTCCCGAGGCCACAATGAACAGTGGCTGGGCCAAAACGCAGGCGTCCGAGAACCCCCTTCTCCTCCAGCAGCCGGGCTGACCGGGGAAAGAGAGGCTAAACAGATTACCTTTTAACTAACAGCTTTACCTAAACGGATTAACAAGGGAGGATTAACTTTCAGAGCCACGGAGCGGCCACCACCGCCAGCAGCCAGGACGGGGAAAGAGACAAGGGAGGTGCTCCCTGGAGTCTCCCCAGAATGGGCCCGCTGCAAAATGAACCCCACAAGCATCTTCAGAGTACCCGACTGCAGTGTATGAACCCTTACGATCTTCAAGGAAATGCAGTGAAAGCTTGGGGTGAGGCAGGTGGCAGGGATGGGGAGAAGGGCACGTGCTCCACGGGGGCACACGGATGCCACACCACGTCCCCCAAGACTCACCCTCCGCCCAGCACAACCTCAAGTCCCGCATTCCCATCCCCTGGGGGAAAGAGTCGCGCATGCTCCCCTCGCCGGTGACCCCCACAAATGTGGCAAAACCTCCGTCACCCTCGCAATGAGCTTACCTGCCAGGGAATGAGGTTTCCTTCCAATGCCCTTTAACCACAGGTCCAGTGACCTCCCTCCTCTCTCCTTTGCTTTATTGTCAGCACAGGAGTCTTCTCACCTCAAAAGGGGGTGGCTATCGAATAAAGAAATCCCTGCCGCATTCTGATTTTCCCACGGCAGAGAGATTCCTGATTTGCGAGAAAGGCAAGCCATTCTTCAGGTGCGGAAATCACCCCCATGGCCCCGTCAAAAGTGATCCACTAGGATGACTGAGTCTGGGATCCACCTGGGATTGCCCCCGAGTGTACCGTGTGACCGCGTGTACGTGTACCGAGTACCGTGTACCGAGTGTACGCGTGTACCGAGTGTACGTGCGACCACGTTAGGGATGGAGCCGTGGTGCAGGAACAGGTCCACGGCAGTGTTAAAACACTGCTTTAACCAGTTAAGCTACACTGCTCTAAATAGGCATGGTGGTGTGCCGGTCAATAGGAAATTGCTAGAAGCCCTGTTGGCTTTGTGTCGAGAGAGGGAGTACAGGTTGACTTCAGTTAAAAAGGAATAAAACCGTTTAGGTCCTTAACACTTCCGTCATTTTAGTCGAACACTACACCTTGGCTTTTTTTTTTTTTTTTTTAAGGACAGTCCTGACTCACACATTCTACCCAAATGTCCCCATAAATACACTCACAATTATCAGGCCCAACAGACTAAATTGAGATCTAGGAGACAGGAACACCATGCCTCATTATTCAGCATCAGGCGAGGTACTTCAGATTGCCAGGGCGATTAGGGTCTTTCGCACTGCCCCCAAACTGGCCGCTGTGAATTAAAATTTGCTTTGCAAAAGAACCGCTCATGAGGTCTGAGTTGCATACACACACTGGCTTCAACTTTTGTTGGCTTGTTTCAAAAGAGCACAGAAGCTTTTTAAGAAAAGGGGGGAAATGGGGGATGGGGGTTGCACAAAGCCTGCTCTTTGCTTAGCAAACGAATAGGAAAAGTAAAACGAAGAAAGGACACCCGCCAGGATGTACCCCCAGTCTTCCTAAACTCCAGCAACAGGCTTTTAGAAAGGGTGCAGCCCATTTCATCCAAGCTGCCCCCAAGCACTTCTATGAGAGCAGGGAGACAAGAGACAAGCGTCCTTCCAACCTCCAGCATCCCGACTGGATCACCAGTTGTCCCCAACTCGGCCCGTGTCCCTCCCCCACCCTGAAGGACAGCCCCCCTCCCAAGCCGCTTTTGTAAGTCTTGACCGGCACAAGAAAAATGATGGGTCTGAACTATCAACCCTTCCCCAGAAAGGACTAAAAGGGAGAGGAGGCCACGGATAAAATATTCACATGGGAATACTGTAAAAAAAAAAAAAAAAGAAAGAAAAAAAGAAAGAAAGAAAGAAAGAAAAAAGAACAGCTAAGCATTTGCCGAGCAGTTCCAGACTGGCATGAAGAAAAAGAAAAGAAACATAAATAGAAGCGGGAGTGGGCGAGCAGTAGAAAGAGACTGGGGTCAAGCTCAGGATCTATTAAGAAAGAATGACACAGTTCAGAGAAAACTGGGAGTTCACGCTGGCGTCAGAGGAGAGCGAGGTTGGGATAGAGAGTGGTGTGGGACATGAGATCTTGAGGGACAGGTGGAAGGGGAAAAAAAGAAATCGGTTGGTAAGCCTGCTGACGCTTCTTTGCTGAAAAACCAGGAGGAAAAAGACACAGAAAACGGAGGCCCGTGCAGAGGAACACTACTTTGCCTATGGGCAGGGAGGGGCTGGTGTGGACCCAGACCAGGAGTCAAATTCAAGCTCAGCCACATACCTGTTGAATAACCTAGGGCAAGTCACTCCACCTTTTGAGCCTCCATTGCTTACGTGAAAGGGGATAATGATACCTCTCCTTCTTACCTCCAGGCGGTTTGAAAGGTCAAATCTGATAACATAAATGAAAATGTGCTGTGAACTCTACGGTACTGCACAAATGTCAAGGTATGAGGTTCTTTATGAAAAATGTGGCTGCCCAGGTAGCCCTTTAAAACGGCCAGAAGGATAAAGGGGGCAGAAGGGAGCTGGGGAGGGAGGATCCTGCTGCCCAGAAATGATAAGACAAATGGCAAAACCAGACGTGAGCAGGTTCTCCGAGGACTGCACCACATAGTGAGGGCTCTGGGCATTCAACTAAAGACCACTTGGCACCAGTCTGCTCATCAGAAAAGTCTGGAAATTAAACTAGCTCGCCTCCAGCAGGTGACTCTTGTAGCTGTGAGGGTGTATGGTAGGCGTCTGTGAGGGGCGGATAGGAGAGATACCCAAGGATGACAGCAGACAATGGAAGGCTATGGCTTAGGCCCTCCCCGTGTGCCCTTGACCCCACCCAACTCCAGTCTGAAATCCTTCTCTGGATTCTACCACGCTGTAGGAAGGTAGGGAGGAGAAAAGAAGGGGGAAAGGAAAAGAGAGAGAAAGAGAAACATATTCTTATTCTACTAGTCGGGTTAACCAACCAAACAAACCCAAACCAGAAACCCAGAACTGGGAACCCTACAGAAACGTACGGCAACAATTCAGATCAGTTTCCTAAAAGGCCAAGGCTTCTTAAGTGCCCAGTTACACGCTACAAACGAACTCATCTAAGGAATCACATAGCCACAAGACCCCAAAACCAAGGTCATGAAAAGGCCATTCCTGAAGTCCTAAAATGTGGACGAAACTTAAGGAATTTCTTAAGGAAAAGTACGTACATGTCCTGGCTTCAAGGCCACACCTTAGAATCATCATCACTGGGGACAGCCAAATGGGTACAATGGTCCATATAAAGAATTGGGAAACTCTTGCTTTGGGGTCAACAAATTTGGAAGTATGGTAGACGATTATCGCTGTGCCCCTCCCCAAAACTCCTTTATGATGCCATCATTCCAACAAGTCAAGACTGTCTACCCCTTCAAAGAACTATGTTGGGTTTTCCAACCATCGACGCTTGATATCACCATCTACCTTCTAAGGGGATGACCGCCTTCCCAGCTAGCAAACCAACTCTATTCCTTCCAGAAATGACAGGGAGAGGGGACGCTCCTCCTACCTGGCCCTATGGGGCCACATAAACCCATCCCAGCTGAAGGAGTGAAGTAACCGGCAGTACACAAAATGTAAACATGACTGTGAAGTGGTGTTTTCAAATTGTTAATTGCAATGACCATTGCCCCAAACGAATCTTACCCTATTGGGCAACTTGTACCAAAAAAAACATAGCAAAATAAAGACCAGCAAGAACTCCTATCTCGAAGCCTGGGTCCTGGAGCATGCCTTCATTAACCCCCAGGACTGTTAGGAGCACAACTGAAGACAGATCATTGGTCCCAGTCAGGAAACCAGCCTCATATCCCAGACGTGCCACTCATCTCCCGTGTGGATGTGTCAAGACACTAAACTTCTCTGAGCCCCGGCTTCCTCTTGAATAATTTTTTAAAAAATGTTTGCTTATTTATTTTGTGAGAAAGAGAGAGAGAGAGAGGACAAGCGCATGAGCAGGGGAGCGGGAGACAGCGAGAGGGAGAGAGAGAATCCCAAGCAGGCTCCAGGCCGTCAGCGTAGAGTGCGACGTGGGGCTCGAACTCACGAGCCATGACATCATGACTTGAGCCGAACTCAAGAGTCAGACGCTTAACCAACTGAGCCACTCAGGTGCCCCAAGATATAGACTTTTTTTTTAATTTTGGAGAAGTTGAGCAACATACACGTAAACAAAAAAAATAAATAAAAGCTTAGAGTTTAGTATGGAAACAAAATTAGCGTGCCCTAACAGCGGTCAAAATAATAACACCTTAACTCTCTGCGCGCTATCACGTAGTTACCATTATTCCTATTTAATACGTAAGAAAACTGGAAAGTTAAAGGCTGTATCTAAAATGAGGATGAATGAAACAGCAGCTTCTATCCTACGAACAAGCACTCTCTGCAGTAGACTCAAGTTTTTCCCAGATCATGGGCAGGTCTCTAACGATATCACAGTGATCCTGAAAGGCATCCAAGAATGCAAATGGTACATGGTAGAAACAGATCCTAAAAATGAGCCTGCATGTCAATGAAACGCAACTACAGCCAACGTTTTCCCTTGTATTTGTTCTCCGTAACTCAGTCCGGTACTAAAACTGGTCTGAAACTATGGACCGTCTTTTACTGGGAAATTCTACTTTCTCTTTGTCTAATCTATGTTCAGGGTGCCATATTGGACTCCACCAAAGCCCTGAAAATTACAACCTTTGGAGCTAGCTTGTCAGCCGCATTTCCCTAGCATGTATTTTTCTTAGCCAGCCCAGGCTGGGTGTCTCTTTCTGTCATTTTTTTTCTTATGAGCCCATTTGCAAGGACAGAGTCTAATTCCATGTTCTTTAGAGCGCACTTCATACTGCTGTTGATTAACACTAAATAATAATGATGTTTATAATAATGGCTGTCAATAATCATAACCATAACCATCATCGCCATAAATAAGATTTCCCAGTGGTGGTTTCTTGAAGCCGGTGAATACACAGTGACCGTATCGGTTTGGAGATCACCTCCTAAAAGCAAAGCTGAGCTGGGTGGTGACAATGAGCAAATCAATCCCACATAACATGCCAAAGGTGGTGATTAATAAATGCCTCTTCTTCTTCTTCTTCTTGCCCAGGGTAGTGCGAGGGAAGTTCTGAGCAGCAAGGACCCCGTTCCACTGAAGGGAAGTAAGTCTGCTCGGCAGACGTACCAGGGATTTCTACTTCCCCTAGACAGGCTGAGCAATCCGAAAGGTCTCTCTGCTACTGGAAAGAGTATGATGTACCTTTGGGGACAGGCATGGAGCTGTCTGAAAGCCCACTGACAGTGGGAGCCCTCTCTAAGCCCAACTATTGAGTGTAAGAGAGAAGGTGTAAAATTGTAGCAGAAACCGGGTTCTTTTGTCTTCCTACTGAAGTCACTTGAGTGCAGACGGTACAGTGAAAAGAGCTCTGAAAGCAGACTTGCTTCATTTCTGTCACTTATTCCTCATAATTCTAAGCCTCACTGCCCTAACCTGCAAAATTTAACAGACCGGATGTGAGTTGTCCAATAAGGTAAAAACCAGCCACGGTTGGCACAGAGACCTTGAAATGTGGCTCATCTGAACGGAGATGTGCTGTAAGAGTAAAACACATACTCAACTTTAAAGACTCAGTCCAAAAAAAAAAAAAAAAAAGAAATGTAAACTCTCCTTTATAATTTTAAGTCCATTACGAATTGAAATAATATTCTAGATATATTGGGATATTCTTGGAATTAATTTCACCTGTTTCTTTTTGCCTTTTTAAACATGGTAATTGCAAGTTCTAAATTTTCTATCTGAATGTAACATACCTCTCCTTCTCAGTACTGGACGGGATGATCTCTAAAGTCTCCCTGCAGCTTTAATATTCTGTTTCATTGTGCGCTTCTGAGTGACCTTTCCTCAGCAAGTTAGTAACAAAAAAGGATTGAAATCTTTTCCTTACAGAGATTCGATTTCCTTATCTCTGAAATGGGGATAAGGCCACATTTCGGGGGAGATGAAACAGGAAAGTGATTTTAAATTAATAAAGTGCTATGCAAATTAGGTTATAATCATCGCACTGTCCTGTTACTTTCCAGGAGGTCCTATCCGGAAACAGCAGCCTGGAATACAGGGGCAAAGGAAAAGAAAGGTGGGAAAAGTAAGGTTCCCCCAAAAGGAGAGAACATCAGCTTAACCCTAAGAAAATCAGGAGCTGAGCCTCTCAAAAGCAACAGAGACCTAGGGCCATCGCGCGGGGCCAGGGAAGAAACCGACACAGTGAAAGCAAGGGCCCGCTCTGGGCACGGAAAGCACCCTGATCTCCTTGGTCCCCAAGGCACAAAGCACTTTATCCTTTACAGGAGACCGGATGGTATGCACCGACCTAGCAAAAGCTAAAAAAGAAGAAAACTAGCAGTATTTTTACAAAGTAGTGGCCACTTTCCTTTATTTATTTATTTATTTATTTATTTATGAGCCCTCTCAACAACTTTTGGGGGTGAGCCAAATACCCTCATGTTTACAGATTGAAAACAAAACAGAGAGGTTAAGTAACTTACTGTGGCATGCAGCCCGTAACTACGAAGGTGGAATTCACACCCACGTCCGCCTACCTGATCAGTGTTCCCATCAGGAAAAAGGGGAGAGGATGTGGGGCCGGCTTAGTACTTCTAACCTTCAAGGGTACAGCTTAATTCTTCTGAAGGAGCCCTGGGATCTGGGGTCCACCTAACATCCGGAAAATCAACGTGCAGCCACAGTTGCACGATAATTGTGTCTGGATCTAGAAATAAGTAGCCTGGTTTAGAAAAAATGTAAGGGCTGTGTGTTACAGATGCTGGAGAAGTGTTAGTTCCCAGGGCAGGAAGGAGAGAGGGACCCGCCGGAACCCAGGGCTCAGGAGAAAACCCAGGAGGAGTCTCCATCAGCAGCAAGGCAAGTGGGGGGCCGGCTGGGGCAGGTTTCGGGGGGACTGGCATGCTACAGGCAGCAGCAGACCCCACTCAGGAGCAACGGGGTGGTGGGAGGGAGGGGGAATCCCCGAGGCAGAGAACTCAAAGCAGAGGAGGAAGATGCCCTGACCTCTGGCCGGCCCCCTACGGCCACGGATCCTGCACTGCTTTCCAACGTCCCGTGTGCGGGTGCCACACCAATTCCAGAAAGGTCGTGCCCTTCCATTCCCCCTGAACCAGGCTGGACTCGGCCGCCCTCTTTAGCACCTGCTTATCCTGATGGCACTGGGAAGCGGGGCTCGCAACCACAGCCCCCGCTCTTTTCCTGACCCTTGAGAAGGAGGGGGCCGTCCGGGGACCATCGTAGCTTGGGACTGTGGCGCAACTGGGCGACCTGGCAGCAGTGGAGCACTCCTCTGTGAATGCCTATAAACTGCACTGAGGAGGCTGGCACGGGGGTTTACGAGCTGGATGAAGTGTTCCTCTCCCGTCTCCTAGGACACACGCTGGACTCACACGGGAGCTCCACCTAGACTCGCACAGAGACCGGAGATCGTGAGCCCAGAGAGGACCTTGTGAGCTAGGATTCCCTGCCACCCTCTCTCCGAACCACCACTCAGCTTGAACAAAGACCCTCCTCCCCACCTCCCTCCGGCTTCCCAACCCCCACCCCCTTCAGCTGCCTTCCCCCAGCCACATTAACTACTCAGAAACCCAGCCACCCCACTCTAGACTTACTCAGGAATCACATTCTTAGAATAACTCATCAATTATACCTGTCAACTTGCCAAGAATACCACAGGGGAGGTGGAAAGTCTAGACTGCCTCTAACTACAGCAGCACAGCACCCCTCTTCGCAGGGGCCCCCCACTTTCTGCCAACGGCCTTTGCAAGTTCACAAGAAACAAGGATCCGAGGCAACGCAGGAGCGCCGGGGCTGGAGTGTAGACCGGGTCACCAAGCTACTCTGGAGCCCGGGGTGGCGCAAGGCTCTCTCCCCCTCTCCGCTTGTAGACGAGGAAAACCCGGCACCAGTCTGCTAACAGGATGTTCTGCCACAAAAAGCCTGGGTTAGGAAACGTTGAAGAGAAATGTCACCTTACTACTCGAATATGCACACAAAGTCGTCGTCATTGAAAGTGCTGCCAAGGAAGCACCATGACAGACACACTTTTTAATTAATTGGCAAGGATCATTAGTAATTAAAACATCTATTGGAAAGTTGATTCTCCTAAGCAGGATAAATTCCCCCATCACCATGGATGCTTCTGATACAGTTAGAAAGTCCTCTTTCTGTCAACCTGTGCAAAGGTAAGCAGTCGTCGCCTGCAGTGACTCCGGATCTCATTTCTCCAGGGTCTTAATTAAGAAGGTTGTCCCTCGCTTCCCAAACCCTCCGAGCTAACAGAGCGATCCTGCAAAAACGCCACCGGGCGTGTGCTGTATTTCCACGATAACGCACGTAGCCATCGATGAAGCTGGTCTCGGGCAAGTTATTTTCATCAGCCTTTGCTTCAGTTTCCTCACTTGCTAAATCGTGACCATTTCCACCTCCCAGGATGGTCGTGTGGATTACCGGGGCTCATGCACAGGTGCACATACGAAATGCACACAAAACGCCAGACATGTTAAGACGTGCAAGCATGCAAAGATTTTAATTTCACCACCCACGGCATCCCTACGAGGAGTATAGTTTGTCCTTTATTTGGTTTACAATTTATTTAACAGATCCACAGCCAGAAGGAGAAACAGAACCCAAGGCGTCCTGACTCCTTAGATCCATTACCCGTCCACCCCAGCGGAAAGAACACCTGATTCCCCTCATCGCCCACACTGAACGGCTGGCGGACAGCACCACCTCCGGGAGCCACAGCGTTCACCAAGATCCGGACGACTGAGGGGAACAAGAGGCAACAGGTCTGGTCACGATGCCAAGCAAGATTTCACGCTACTGTCCTCTCCCTGCAGGCTCGCCCAAAATGGCACCTTGCAACTGAATTTCCTCCTTACCAATTCAGGCCCCACTTTTCACTCCCACCAGCAGCTTGCTCACGGGGCCTCAGCGGTGCTGACCTCGGAGGCACAGGGTGGATGGAGCCTGGGAGTCATGGCAGGAGCGTGTGAAGCAAGCAGCACAGGAGAGCAGGCCGAGGGCCTCGAAGCACTAAGGAAACAGGGAGCAGTCCCTACTGGGGTCAGGACGATCACAGCACTGCCCTCCGTTTGGCCTCCTTCTTCCTGGTTAGAGCTGGCTGATGTATTTCAGGGAGCGGTCACTATAAGACCTTGGAAAAGTCACTTCACCTCCCTGGCCAGCCATCCCATCCTGGGAACGGGAATCCAAAGAGCATCTGTCAGGCCCCCTTCCCGTGGTGACAGGTGGGTAATATCACCTCCACCCTAAATACCTCGCAGGGATGTGAGAGAATGAATGAGCCAGCATTACAGCCAATATTCGACTCTCCGGCAATAAACAACTCACCTTTTGGAGGTAAACGGGCTCTTTCCAGGGCACCAGGGGATCATTTAGCACTCTGGAAGCAGTAATTTGCTCTATGGTCCTCTGGTGTCCTGAGAAGTGCAATCCACCTCCAAAAGGTGAACCCTTAACTCCCAGAGAATCTGTTTCCTCACAGTAGGATCAGAAAGCTTCAGCGTTTTCCGCTTTAGGAAAAAGCACCCCAGCTATCATTTTCCGGCCTCTTCTCTGCTCTCCACTCCCCCCCCCAACCCCCGTCAGCCGCGTCGCCTTACAGCACCCCCCCCCCAGACCCTCCTCCCTCCAACAGAAACCAGATGAAGCCTTCGGCAAACGACTGGGGAGCTCGCAGTGTGTGCCTGGGGACGCTGCCACAAAAATCCTTTTCCGAGGCTTGTCTGTCGAGGGCCCCGGCAAGTTAATGGGAACCCACGGCCCCCTCTCGCCCGGCTGGGTCCTCAGCATTTGATTCCTGTCTGTCACTGAGTGATGAGGACAAAGGGTGAGGAGTCAGGAAAAGGTCTGCGCCACTTTGTTCGGAGTCTGGATGCGAACTTTGGATGAACTCTTCATCGGGGAGGGGGCTGGGGAGGCAAGGGGAGGCCAGGGAGGAGAAATCCACACAGCTCAGGCCTCCAAAAAAAAAAAAAAATCCTCTTTAAACAACAAGAAAGGAAGAAAAGGGGGTTAGGAGGGTAGAGGCAGCCTCCCTCGGCCCCCTTAGGAAAAAAAAAAAAGGAGGGCACGGTGGGGGGACAGGGGGTGTGCTTAAGGAAACAGAAGGCCGGGGCTCGACTCAACAAGGCTGCCGGGCCCATGCTGTGGGCTGCTGGCCAAGAGCGAGTTCTGCAGTCTCCCCCTCCAGCCGGCTCTCTTTCTCCCTCTATTTTTTTTCCCCCTAAACTAAAGGGAATTCCTAATAAAGCCACAGCAGACTCGCAGAGAAGCAAAGGGAAGGGAGAAGGAGCCTGGGATGGGAAAAGACAGATCAAACTCCTTGCTTTTCCGAAAACCCCCAAATTGCATCTATGCATTTGTGCCCGTAAAACGAGAGCACGCTTCGCCCCACAACGGCGCACACCCAAAAACGTTTCGTGCTGAGTCTGTGTCCCCCTTCCCGCACCGGGGTGCACGTGTGGGCTTGCCTGTGGTGCGGGCCGGCAGCTTTTCCTGGGTGGCCTTCCCCCCCGGAACCCTGTCGTTTCTAAAAAAGGGCCATTAACGTACAGTTGGAACCATCGCAAAAGCCAAGTTTGTCTTCTTTGTGTTCAATAAAACCCCGCTAAAACTCCTTCACCTCCACTTACCATCGATTTTTCTATTGTGCTCCACAGGCGTGTGTCTCTCACTCATCAGACTGTCTTTCATTCTGCGAACCTCTCTGACCACATCTGGACGTGAGGTTTTTCAGCTCCCGGGGATGGGTATCCCTGCTTCCTTCAATTATTTTGCGCCCGCGTGCAGTCGCACAGTCACTTTTGGTCTGGCCTCGGCCCTTTGGTCTCTGCCTCGAGAGTCTGGATTTCAGTTCCCCCCAAAATCGGGTGTCCGTCCCAAGCATGGGGAGCGGAGAGGTGCCAAGGACTCTCCTGCACCCCCGGGGCTCTTTCCCCTCTTGACCTGTATGTAAGACGTGAACTTAAATGACTTGGTGGGGGGGGTTCACACTCCCAGGGCTGCAAGAGGGGGCGCTGCGGCCAACATCTGGCACTTGGCTCCCCACCCCTCCGGGGAGCACCCCCTGGGGTGATGTGTGAGGCTGTCCCCCCATCTCCCCAAGCACCAGGGCGGGCTGCTGTAAATGGCAGCTCTGTGCCTGTGTCTCAGATTCACAAAATCCTATGTGACAAAGACGGGCAGATAGATGGGCCAACGAGATGGCCCTTCATTTATCTTCTGAGGGACTAACTCCATGCAGTTGCTAAGTGAATCCATGTATCGAAAACCTCTCGTTTTGCATTGCTAGGAATAGGAAAATAAACTCCACACAGCCAGTAAGTGTGTGTATGATGTCCTTGCTCTAAGAAAATCAGACGCACAGAGATCAACAACTACTGAGAAAACAAAGAGGCAGGTGAACCGTTGAGTATTCCCATTACAAAAAGGGCTCTTCGCCCTAAAAAGGGATGCTCCAAGCCTCGCCTGGAAGAGACCTTATTAATCACTCAAATCGAACCCCTTCACTTAAAGAGGAAGCAGGCAAGGGTTTGTAAGGTTGACACTCAAGTTTTCGTTCTCCAGATAAAATCCTGATGGACCGGTTTTCTCTGTGGGCAGGTAACCTCTATTCTCCAGGTCCCTCCGTGGAGAACTGGAGAACGGTGTCCCCACGCCGGGATCTAACTCCCAATCACAACCCTCTGTCCCACCCTCCTGGGATCTCGAGCTTCATATCCACCGCATGCCCCACCGGTGCCAGGATCAACAAGATTTCTGAATCCACGCCATGTCCTAAATCGGCCCTCCGCGTGCCTGCCAATCTGTGGCTTCTTCCCCTTGCTTCAATTTTCAGCAGGTTTGAGAAGAAATCTTGAAGCTGTGGTGTGAATTGGTAACTTACAAAGCCTCTCGTACCCACAGCTCCCTAGAGATTCGCAACCACCGTGGGGGTGGACCAGGTCTGCCCGATGAGTGTCATCAGCGCCCACACAACAGGTGAGGAAACCACGCATGCACCAGGAACAAGAGCGGCAGGCTCCCCGGGTACCATCTACTCAATAGCGCAACAGGCCACTAATTGTTCCCCTGCGTCCGAATGCCGCTTGCTCCGCATGGGCATGCGTGTTTCCATTTTGCTCTGGAAATGAAGAAGCAAAAACATACGTTCTACTCAACACTCATCACACGCCTAGCGCCATGTTTGATGCTTGTTCTTACACCTGGGATGACCGTAGCATCTTCACCCACGAACAATCTCCTCTGGGCCAGCAATGAAATACACACACGTGCATCTTCTGCAGACAACCCGCTTTGTGTTTCTTACGCCTATCTGTCTGGACCGTTTAGCACGTGGTCTTTCGACATCCTAAAAAATGCTCTAAGTTCCAAGGGCTTCTAAGTACAGCAGCTGTCTTCTCCGTGTATATCAGAGCTGGATGAGCGGGTTCCCAGGCAGCTTTTCTCCCTCTTTTAACTTAGCATCCCAGGAAGATGCCATTTGCTGAATATTTGACTGAACAAATAAATCTCCATCTGTAACCATCCCTTCCTCAAGGAATGTTCTGGAAAATGTGTGAGAGTAGAAATTGAAATTTATTTTGTTTATTAATTGCACACAGGGGAGAGTCCTTACGCAAGGACAGAGCAACACACGAGCATCGGATGTAAAGAAAAGAGTCTCCAAAGCAAAGTGCAAAAGTGTCTCAGCTAGACAGGCGCTGTCGTTTGTTCCCCTGATGCCCCACTTTGGGGGAGTCCTGGCAACTGCAAAGGTCATAGATAAGAAGTCTTACACAGATTGTGGTTCTCAGACAGTGGGACGGCCACAGAAAAGTCAGAGGAACCGGTTCCAGTGGCTTCCAAACCAAGCCAAAGGAGACCTTCTTTTCTATGAATGTACAGTCAGAAGGTGTCAATAGTAACCTGATGCTACATCACGATGCCCACGGCATTTCCCTCACTCCGTCTCATCACGTGGGCATTTTATCATCTCCCAGCATCACAAGAAGGGTGAACGCAGCAGAGTAAGATATTCTGAGAGGCAGAGACCACATTCCCACGGTTTTTATTACAGAATACTGTTAGAATTGTTCTTTTTATTGTTGGTCATTATTGTTAACCCCTTACTGTGGTGAATTTATAAATTAAACTTTATCATAGGTATATATAGGGAAAAATACCAGTTTTTTTAGAGTTCGATTCTACCCAGGGTTTCAGGCATCCTCTGGGGCTCTGAGAACACACCCCTGTGGAAAAGGAGGGACTGTACTGGTCCTCAAGGACCTACTGCCCTCCTCAAAGCCCACCGTGAGATTCCTTGCCTAAGACCACCTCCCTCCCACCCCCCAGCCCCAGGAGAGGGCTACATAGCAAAGTCACTAAAACAAATGCAGGACCCTACATGGGTCCTGTTCTTCAGTCAGAAACATTTGAATTGCACTGGGATTAGGGGAAGGATATCCCCAGGGAGTGACCCTGAAAAGTGACAGCCCCGTTTGAGATATCACAGACTCTGACTAGGAATTTTCAGTGGGAGGAGGGGACTGGTGGGGGGGGGGGGCAATTCTCTCTTTACTCCTCCCCAAGGACAGGTTTAAATTACATGTGCTCAACTGGAAGGGGGGGGTGGAGCATGCCCAGAGAGCCTCCTATTCAACCACTTCCCCTGCCTCAGGGTCTACAACCTTTTCTGCCTTAATAAAAAAAAAAAAACAAAAAAAAAAACAAAAAAAAAAACACTTTGAACGTCTTGGGCTTATTTGTTATTTCCTATTATTATTTAATGGAGGAGTCCTTTTCCAACATTTTGATTGATCTGATGGGAGGAAACGTGGACAAAAAGTCATCACAAGCAAACTGGCAGCTTGATTTTTGGGAGAGGGCAAAGAGAAAAGAGGAGGCTTTACAGATGGCAAGAGACCGGACCATGTGAGGATGGGCTGGAATCTGAGCCACTCGCTAGAGAAACAACTGCCCTGCCTACTTCGCCTACCTACACAACCCCGGGAAGGTTGTGTCTGGCCAGTTTCCTACATCTGATCGTCACTTGTCTTTACACGGTTTCTCATGTCTCGTCTCGCACACTCTCCCCCAACCCCCGTTCACCCCACGATACCCCGAGCACCCTTCACCCCTCGAAGTCCCACATCATAACTCGGAAAACCCAGACTCAGAGGAGCCATTCAAGAAATGCCCCCGTTTGGTAACAAGCTGATTCCAACCAGAACCTCTTTGTGTCCAAACATGGGATTCGGAGCACTTCACGCGAGGGACCCAGGCAAACGGAAGATGTCTTCTTCTCAGACACATCACAGAAGCGCCCACAGAATACTCAGAAACGAGCACGTTCACAGCAGATAGTAGCAATTTTGGAAATAATTTTTTAAGAGGCTCAGTCTGAAAATATAAGTAAGTCCAATTTAGATTTAGATAAATTATCTGTGACTCCTTTTTTCTTCTTTCCTTCAACCAGTATTTGTAGAGCATCCTGTATTATATACGTACATATACATGTATGTGTGTGTGCGCGTGTGTGTGCATCAAGCACTGTGCTAGCATGGCTCACTAGTTTACCATCTAGGAGGAGAAGCTTACAAGCTTAGAGAAAACTGGCATCATCTTTTTTTCTGGAAACAGCCGAGAACACGCTGTGGGCGAAGCACTAGGCTACATTTAGGTCACCTTCACGGCCCTGCTCGATGCTGCCCTGAAGCCCTCTCTTGGTTTTCTCCCAGTGGTAAGCAATTTGAGGATTAGATCCTGTCTCGCCTCGCCCATTCCAGACACCCTCTGCTTTTCAAAAGTTCCCGTTGAGCTACTTCAACTTTGACGAAACACCTACACTCGTTCCTGTTTTTGCAAACTGAAAGAAACCCAAAGAGGACTTTTGCTTTTGCGGAGAAAAAAGGCAAAAGGCGATTGATTTGCAGTGAGGGTTACATGAGGCAGGGCGCACCCGGCCAGCGAGGAGTGCCACCCAGCTCCTTCCTGGGACCCACACTCATCCGGGACTCTGACCTGTGTCTGTGAGCACGTGAGCTGCGTCTCCACGTATCTTGTGCATCCCCTAGCAACAGGTGTCCTAAGGTATCAGAAAAGCCTAAGAGAGTCTGGGAACGCTCAAAACTTTTTTTCCATATAAATTGATGGTAATCGTTTTTTTTGCTTTACGCCATTTCGGCTTATGAAAGGTTTCACAGGTCATTCTACCTTCGGACGGAGGGGAACCCGTATGCCTAGCTTAGATGTGGTTGATACATGTTTTTAAACAGAAGGAAGAAAAAGAGACGGGAAGGGAAGCAAGCAGGTAAAAAGTCTCTCTTATTAGTATAGTAACGAATGTCTAAAAACTAATAACACCAATTTTTTAAAAAAGCCAGACGTGGCAGCCATTTGCTCTTCCAACTCTTTTTTTTTTTTAATTTTTTTTTTAACATTTATTTATTTTTGAGACAGAGAGAGACAGAGCATGAACGGGGGAGGGTCAGAGAGAGAGGGAGACACAGAATCTGAAACAGGCTCCAGGCTCTGAGCCATCAGCACAGAGCCTGATGCGGGGCTCGAACTCACGAACCGTGAGATCATGACCCGAGCCGAAGTCGGACGCTTAACCGACTGAGCCACCCAGGCGCCCCCCAACTCTTTATTTCGTAAGTATGTCCCAAGGATGCTTTGTTCTTCCAGCCTCAGGACCCATGTTTTCTCTGCAGGCCAGTCACAGGGATGGCAGTGGTGGCCACCACTCCAGCCACCCGGTGGGGGATGGAACCACAGAGTCTCCCCACCGAGGCTGCCTGGTCAAGTCAGGAAGTGGGGCCCCACTCCCTGCCCCCAGGTTCCACCCAACCCCCACCCACCCCAATCATGGAGACCTGGGGTCCAGGGAGGTTGGGTTAGTCAGCCCAGGAATAGGGCCCTGTTTCCTAAAAGGGAATGGAAACGAGAAAGCAAATCTTCGAGACAATCTCCTCGGTCAGGAAACTCTCGGATGCCCTCATCATTGCCGTTTCTGCCTGCCTCTCCTGGCTTAAAGACCCACACACAAACTCCAAGGGGAAAAGCCAGCTGTACCGAAAGTGTATTTTAAGCAACTGTATACTCCGTTCCATAAAAGAGAAAATGCTCATGCCTCTATTACATAGCACTTATCCAGCCAAACTCCAATGTACCTATTAAGATGTACCTATTCCCAGACGACCATAAGTAGCCTCGAGGGCAGGAGCTTTTGACTGATCCCTCTTTTTAGCAGTACTCATTGAATGTTAATAAATGGATTTATCTCCTTTTTGGATAAACAGATAAACAGGATTTCAATTCAATAAATATCAACTGAGTATCTACTGTCTGCTGGTCATATAAGTCCCGATCATTATTTTCCAGAAATTCATTAGTCTAATGAGGGAATCAGATCATAAACCAATAATTATAATAAAACCTATTGAGTGCGGTAGGGGGCATTCTATACAAAGGGCTATGGTAAGATATGAAATATGTTTATCATGCTGTAGAGGACAACATCTATCACATTATTTAGCATCCTGCTATTATGAACTATGGGAGAAATTTTGCAGGAAGTCAAATTCTGATTCATTTTCAATACCAAATGCCTTGACACTTGAAACTGATCCTGTTTCCCTTTTTGCTTTGGCTGCCAGGGAGCAGAGAGTTAAATCTGTAACCAGCTCTCTAGGATCTGGACTCCATAAGGTTCTAGACTAGTTTGATCCACAGTCAGAAGCTATTTCCTTACCAGCAAAAGGACTGGGAAGTCTACAATGAGAAAGGATCGTCATGCATGCAATTTTACACACTAACAGTCCCCTGCACTTTATTTTCTACCATAATTTTCTCTTCTATTTTCCTCATTTATTTAGTAAATCTCTTCATTTTGCTTATCCTTTTTGGTAAAGTGCTTGAGTTCCTCTTTGAAATGATATGAGCAATACATAAATAAGTAAGATCCATAACGGGTTCTGTTGCAAAAATAGGAGACAATTTCATCCCTGAGTACGTAATCATCCACAAGAAATGAAAAATTCGTACAGCCATAAGGGAAATGACAGGAAGGAAATATAAGCACGGGAGAGGGGCGGGTGGGTGCTTATAATAGATAGCAAGCTAGGATAGTAAAATTAAAGGTGAATTTTTCTTTTCTAAAATTTTCTTTATTAAGGTCTTCCTGGTATTAAAACATTTCCTACACAATAAATTTAACAGGGGGTATACCGGGGCCCTGAAGTGGCTCAGTAGGTTGAGCATCTGACTTTGGCTCAGGTCATGATCTGCGGTTCATGGGTTCAAGCCCCACCACAGGCTCTGTGCTGACGGCTCAGAGCCGGGAGCCTGCTTCTGATTCTGTGTCTCCCTCTCTCTCTGCCCCTCCCCTACTCACGCTCTCTCACTCTCTCTCTCAAAATAAATAAACATTTACAAAAAATTTTTTTAAAGAAATAATAAACATGGGCTATGCCAAATTCTTTCTTTTTTCCTTAAACACCTGGGCAATGTGAAGATACTAAGCTTTGCAAGAGTCACTGTCACCAGGATTTTGCCTCCACGCAGGTCCTTTTTTTTTTTTCTTTTAAAGTTAATTGACTTTTTTTTTTAAGTTTATTTATTTATTTTTAAAGTTTTGCTAGGCAAAGTTCTCCCATAGTTCATAATAACAAGATTCTTTGAGAGAGAGAGAGAGAGAGAGACGGTGGGGGAGGGAGAAATGGGGGGGGAGAGAGATGGGGGGAGAAAGACAGAGGGGGGAGAGACAGAGGGGGGACAGGGAGGTGGGGGGAGAGAGACGGAGGGGGGAGAGGGAGGTGGAGGGGGGAGAGAGACAGAGCGGGGAGAGAGACGGTGGGGAGAGAGACAGAGGGCAGGGGGAGAGAGACAGAGGGTGGGGAGAGAGACGGTGGAGGGGAGAGAGACGAAGGGGGGTAAGGGGGAGAGGGAGGTGGAGGGGGGAGAGAAATGGAGGGGGGAGAGAAACAGAGGGGGAGAGACGGTGGGGGGGGAGAGGGAGGTAGAGGATGTGAAGCGGGCTCCGAGCTGTCAGCACAGAGCCCCACACAGGGCTCAAACTCACAAACCGTGAGATCATGACCTGAGCCAAAGGCGGACACTCAACCCACCGACCGAGCCACTCAGGCGCCCCTCCAACCAGGTCCTTTACACCAGGCTGCTCCGGGGCCACCCCACTCCTTGGAACACAGTTGTCCCCTCCTGAAAACTGAGAACATGCACTTCTCAAAACAAAGGGGCGGCTTCATTCCCACGAGTGGCTTTGTGGCTGGACACAGGAGACTTTCTGGTCTCACCCGTGCAACTTTCAGCTGCACCACTTAGAATCACCTGAGCTCCCGGGGGCCTGGAGTGTGGCCACAAACGGGGGAGGCAGGACAGAAGGGACAGCAGAACCAAGAAGGGTGTGCAAGAACGAGGCACTGTGCCCTGCTTTATGCTCCTGTCAAAAACCCCAGGCTTCTGAGAAGGAACCAGAAAAGGTGATATACACCGAAGAGGGACAGTCAAGCTGTAGACCACCTATGAAAATAAGTCATGCTCATTGCCTGAAAGAAATCAGGAAGATTCTAAGAAGATAACAGGCAGAGGCCTAATAAAAATCAGGGAATAGGCCCAAGGAGAATTTTGGACTTATCTCCTTTTACTTATGTTTTACAGTCAACCACAGCCAAGAGATAATTAAATTTATGTACCTGAGAAACAGGACCAGAGATGGGTAGAGCCAAGCTATTTGTTTTTTGGACAACTAAGTAGGATTCCACAGGATTTTTCTTGGAAGAATCACAATTTAAAGGGCTGTCACTCAACAGGAATGCACATTTCTGCAGAAAAATCCACATTTCGTACAACTTTTTGAGGACCACCCGTCCCAAGTGAGCCTCTCGTTAAGTTGTGTGACTTTAAGGAAGTTCATTAAACTCTCTGCACCTGTTTCTTCATCTTACAAACGGGGGTAATAATGGTAGCTCTGTGTGTAATTAAGTGTTCCGGGCACATTACCTATTATTACCTCCGGACAGAACTCCCTGCTCCACAGGCAGGTGAGGGAGCGTCAACTTGTGCTGACATTTCCAATTCGGCTTCATCCAGAGATGACCCATCATCCTGCCCTTCCCCGGCCTTCGGGTCACTCGGACAGGGTAAACAGCAACAGCTTCAACCATCCACACGGCCTGCCTCCCTTCCTCGGCCGACAGCCAGGACAGACAGACCGTGCGTCTGTGGGTTCTGAGAGCCGGAAGAGCCTCCGGGGGCTGGCCTGTCCCCAGCACCTGCACTGAACAAGCTCCTGGACCAGTTTGATCCAAAGAGACAAGGAGCTATTTCCTTACGAGCGGAGCAGCTGGGCAGACCACGATGAGAAAGCCATCACCAGAGTCCCAGAAACCTTAAGGAGACAGGGGGTCTAATGGCACATGGCCTCAAAGAGCATTAAGTTAACCCAGTGTCTCCTACCAGCAGGGAGGGAGAGGAAGAAAGAAGGTAGCTGTGGAGGGAAGGGATGCATGTGAAAGATGAATCTAACCATGAAAATTTAATTTGTTAAAATAATGACTAGAGAATGACAGATAACGCACAAATTGTCTACATGCATTTATTGAATACATAATAAATGTGTGTATGAATATATATAACTATATATGTGCACCGTGATAAAAATTAATTCCAGCTTCTAGAAGCATCACTGTTTGTCTCCCTGCTGGCAAGAACCCTGGAGCACAGAGGTAAATTTCACACTTCCTCTCCGCACTCTCTCAACACAGACCGTGTAGCTTAAACTACCCAGGTGAGCAAATGTCACAGAATGCCTATTCAGCGGGTGGTAAATTTCAGCCATCCCAGGGAAATGCCAAGTGGTCTCAGGTCACAAGTTTGGCAAATAGCAATTTGGGGGTGCGGGGGAGGCCCCTGTCGAGGCACGGAAGGGGTCAAAAGAGAGAGTGGAGGGGAGAAGGCAAAGCAAATGAAACTGGGCGACAAGATTTAGGGAAAGGCAAGGCCAGATGCGCAAACTCGGGACGCAGAACATTTCTCAGGCTGCCTACACAAAACACAGCAGCCTCTGAAGCAAAGAAAGCACGCTTCTACACGTACTGCCCAGAAGCGTTCCTGAACTCTCATCCAGAATGACCTTGACAGTCACACTCCTGGCCCCAAGGAACACATCCTATCCTGGGCACAGGACTTTCGGGGCAAGTCAGCTGCCTATGCTACAAAGATCCTGACCACGATTCAGGGCCCCCCCCATTGGGCTGGGAGCTCCTGGACGGTTAAGGGCCACAACTTGCACATTTGCATTTCTTCTAGGTCTCACATAATGTCCCACACAAGAAGTTTCCTAAATATTTGCCCAAGGAACCAATGGTCCAAAGTAGGGTACAAACTCTGCAAATTACATCACGTCCTCCAGTAGGTCTAAACTGAAAATGTGTAACGGGCATTGAAAAACTAAATCCAACCAGGACGGGTCTGCATTTTTTAACTTTTTCACTATCCAACCCATGGGACCTAAGAGTCTTCCCCCAACATCTCCAGAACCCACAGCGTTCAAAAATATCTGGCCAGACTTACTGAAAAACAATTAGGCTTCCATAACCTCCACTCAAGAAGGGCACCAGTCAGAAGGTGACATTACAGGTGAGGGATCTTGATAAGACCACCCATCTTTGCACACTTACGCCCACGTGGAGGCCGCCAGGGAGATGCTTTCCTCTTTAGGGTAAGCTGCGAGGAAGCGAATCCACGGCGGCAGTTACCAAGATATCTGAGCCCGAATCCCCTAGGAGGGGAGGAATCCGTACAGTAAATGAGTAGGAGGATGGGGGTGTCCCAATCAGGAGCAGAAGGAAGCAACTGTTTTCACTCTCCACTGTTACCACTGCCGGTTTGAGCGTCGCTACTCCTATATTTGAGCTGCAACGTCCGTCACAAGCAGAAAGAGCGCACCAACTCTCAGCCTACCCAACAGCCCCTTCCAACATCTCCCCCGGAGTTAACCCGGACCAGAAACCCCTGCTGTGAAATTAATAATGGGCCTGGTAGTTGGTGGATCAGAGACTGGGCTGGTGCAATTCATAGAATTAATTCACGGATTTGGGAAGTAATGAGGGAATTCAACCTTTCCGACTTCTAGCTCTCCCACGTGCATTCAATGGAAAGTTTCTGGAGGGTCTATTGCAGGACCCGGGGGTTGCTCTGCGGGGCTGTAACAGAGCAATAATAGGAAAGCACAAGAATCCGTTTAAGAATAATAATCACACATCAAGAACATCTTTCCTAGTGTAACTTTCTAAGAAGAAAAATAAAGTAATACGGCTTAGGCATGAGCATGATGACAGCCCCTTCCTGCCTCGGCTCCAGTAGGCTGGGGGGCTGGGGGGGGGGGGGGGAGGGGAGCAATTCCGTGTATGTACAGGCGGGGGCGGGGGGGCAAACTCCCAAATCACTTTTCTCTTTGCTTAAGACTCCCGTTAAGGACCAGACGCGTCGCCATATAAGAAGGTAGGTATGTCTGAAGGCCCCAAACCTTCTTCAAGTGTTCAAGGAATCAGACCTCCCTTAACAAATGTCAGGGCCGTTTAGGGTCCATCAAGGTTCTCTGGATTAAAAATCCCCCCAGGGGAGGGTGCCGTGCTCCCTGCAAGGGCTGAGAGACAAAGGAGACACCAGGGCTCCTGCAGCACCTTCCGGAGGGTGGTGTGTGATTTCATTTCACGCGCACAAAGCACCGACGGGAACGGTTAAGGACGGAGAGGAAACGACACCGGGCCAACGGAGAGAAAAGACGCTGCAGATCAACACGCGTGCGTGGGAGCGCGCACACTCTCAGCCACGTGCTCGCACGCCGCCCTCTGCGTGGCACCCCTGCACGCAAAGCCACCGCCGCCAAGATCTGCAGGCCTCGGGCACGTCGCACACCCGGCGCCCGGAAAGCGCGGGAGCCCCGCTCCCCGGGGCCAGGCCTCCTGCCGTCCAGCACCCTCACCGCCCCTCCCCACCCCGGGGCTCCGACGCCCCGACAGCGAGCAAGCGGCCTGACCCGGTGCGGGGGGGGGGGGGGGGGGGGGGGAATGTGCAATGAAGGGTGGGGTGTGCGAAGAAGGACGCGTGGCGCCCGAGGGGGTGGGGGGCGGGGTCACCTCCAGCCACCTTCTCGGGGCCCCAGGGCGCGGAGGGGGGGAGCGGGGAGAGGCCGCTGGAGGCACGCCCCCGCCCCCACTGCGAGAACCCCCGGGCCGCCCCGCGTCCGCAGGGAGCCACCGCCCCTCGCGCGCCGCGGGTGGCCTGCCGACCGGCCTGTCCCCGCGGCGGCCCCGCATTTCCCTAAGTTCCCAAAGTTTTCCGCCGCCGCGCATCCCCCTCAACTCCTTGCAGACGACTCCGCCTTGCCGCGCACCACCTGGCGTGCGCGAGCCGCCCTCGCCCTCCTGTCGTGGCGGCGGCGACGGTCCCCCCCCCCCAACACTGCGGGCCGCTCACCTGGCCGCAGGCCCCGGCGTCCCCCCCACCCCACCCCACCCCCGCCGGGACCCAGTGCTCGCGCGCGCCCCCGCCCGCACCCGCCCCGGGCCTCGCCGTCGCCGGGGCTGCGGGGTCACGGCCACCCGCGCACGCAGGCCGCACAAAGGAAAAGCCAGGCCCCGGCTGCCGCCGCTTTGTTGTGAAGTGTCTCCTAACGTCGCCAGGGCGCGAGGCCCCGGAGCCCCCCGCGTGCAGGCTCCGCAGGAAGGCGACGCCGTGCACACCCTCCCACCCGGAGAGCAGAGCGGGCCTCGCGGAGGGCGGGGAGGCCGGGCTCCTCGTTAGGGTCCCCGAGAGGCTTCCTTTGTTAGGGACAAAAGAGAAATGCAAACTTTCCATTCGATTAACAATGAGGATTACAAGGAGGATTCTCCTCCGGGGACGCACTCGGGCTCAAATCACCCGCAGCCCTCGCTGCCCTCGGAGAGACGCCCGCCTGCCCTCCCTCCCGGGCCTGCCAGCGCAGGCCACTAGGTAAACTTATTCCTTTGACCTACTGGCAGATTCAACCCGGTCTCAAAGCACAACAGACACAGAACTTCACGCACACACACATACACATACACACACACACACACACACACACACACACACACACACACACCTGCGGGCCGCACTTCGTCTTAGGGACAGCCAAACATCTTTCTAAATACCCTCAGTTTCAGTCTCCAGAAGCCCCCCTGAAGGGTGGGTGGGAAACAGGCCTTGTTTCAGCGTTTCAGCTGAGGCAAACGGGAAACAAGGAACTCTGCACAATTCCAAGGTGAAAGGCAAACCCAAGTTTCCCCGACTTTTTCCTCTGGGCTGCGCCGTGTGAACTTGCACAGGTATACTGCCCTTCCAATCCTGCAACCACAAATCTTCGTGTTTTCCAAAAAGCAGTCTCCAGCCTAGAATCCAACAGCTAGCTACAAACAGAAAGGATGCAGAAGAACCATTATTTGCCTTCGGTCATGGAGTCTACAAGGTGGATTAAACCGGGACTGGCCTCCAACGGGCCTTGTAAATGTGATGCTAAATACTTCAATTAAAAAAAAAAAAAAAATCACTATTTTTTTTTCCTCTCCCGGTTTGCATTCTCCAATTCAACTTGACTGATGGAGGTAGCTTTAACACCACCATAACCACTTTTATAGGACTGTCTAGAAAAGGGAGGAGGAGTCAAAGGATAAATTAAAACTGCAGTAATGAAAAAGAATTTTATAAGTGCTCCACCTGCCTTCCATCCAAGTCTTGGGCAGGACTCATGTTGAGGCTCATGATCCATGGGATGTGGGGTCAGCTCTCTAGAGTTGCCCATTCCATGGACGTGGAAACCTGAGACTAAGAGGTTAAATGACATTCTTAAAATAACACACTTTGGAGGCAGTCGGCAGTGCACCTCAGAACTCCTGACCCTGACTCCGGGTCCTGCAAACTTTGTCACACCATGGACTCCTCTGGACTTGTCCCTTGTATTCTAACTGTAGGAAACAAGATGGCGGCTTCCACCTACTCATTCTCTTGTGGGGAACATTTAAGATGTTGTTAAGGATATGGAAACAAATCATAAAACAATACGTTATGAAAAGAAAAAAGTAAAAAAAAAAAAAAAAAAAAAAAGGAGATAGTGATGAACCACCTCATCCTAGTTCTATGCCAAAAAAGAAAACAAAACAAAAGTTTATGCCAAAACAACCACTCCTTGGCCAAGCTGACCAATACGGAAGACCCGAGCCACATGTAAACCCTGAGCACTTAAGTATGCCTAGTCCACACTGAAGACGTGCTGTAAATATAATACACACAATGGGTTTCAAAGTCTTAGTACAAAAGAAAACATAAAATGGCTCATTAATAATTTTATGTTGATCACATGTTGAAATATTTTAGAGATTTGGATTTAAAAGTCTATTTCTTAAAATTAATTTCACCTCTCTCTTTTTTTTACTTCCTTTAATGAGCCACTAGAAAATTCAAAACATTACATTTAAGGGGCGCCAGGGTGGCTCAGTCGGTTAGGTGTCCAGCTCTTGATTTCAACTGGGGTCATGGTCGAGCAGTTTGTGGGTTCGAGCCCCCCATCAGACTCTGCACTGACAGCATGGAGCCTGCTTGGGATTCTCTCTCTCTCCCTCTCCTTCTCTCTCTCTGTCTCTGCCCCTCCCCTGCTCTCTCTCTCAAAATAAATAAACATTAAAAAATTATATTTGAAATTACCTATGTGTTTACCAGACAGCACTGTTTTATGGGATTCCTTTTCAAGAACTCAAGGACTGAAGGAGGAAAGTGCAGATATGCTGGGATACCTTCTGTTGAGATTTGCCCAAGAGTCTTTTCCCCTCTTATACAGACAACCATTCAAAGCACGTAAATGCAGCAGGCGTCAGGAGGCAAATTTTGGTGAGCCTCTAAAACTCCTGGACCAACCTGCTGGAAAACCCAACCTGAACAGAGCCAAACTCATGAGTAGGGTGGTCAACACTCTGCCATGCGGTTTTGGAAAAAACAAAACCCAAAAAACAGTAGTTGGCATTTATTGAGCACACCCACTAGACTATATGCTTTGTATTATTGTGTTTAGTCCCCAAATTACCCCACTAATATTATTATCTTTACAGTATAGGTGAGGAAATTGAAGCTCTGTTACATCAAATAACTTATTAATATTACACACCAAGCTAGGAATGGAATCCAGGGTGGTTTGCCTCGAAGTCCTGGCTTTCCCTATCATACTAGACTGCTATTCAAAAAATTGCCCAATCTCTTTTGCTAATTTCTCCCTTTCCAGGAACCTCACACCTGAAATTCCAACAGTAGAGATTCATTCCTTTGACTTAAATTTATCAAAAACATTTTTTTTTAGAGTAGGTGTCGATGATCAAAGAAGACAAAAAATACAGAACCCTAAACATGGAGGCAAAGAAGAGATCACTAATTGGAGGAAAAGGTTGAAAACAATGGAAGGCCGGGGGTGCTAGAGACAAAAGGTGGTGTCATTTACAATATGACTTAAGAACACAACACATGTTATGGGACTCCATTTATGTGAAATGCCCAGAAGAGACAAATCCCTAGAGGCAGAGGTTAGCAATTTCTAGGGGCTAGGCAAAGGGAGAAATCTGAACTGATTGGTCATAGGTACTGGGTTTTTTGGTAAGTGATGAACAAGGATCTAAATTTAGGTTCTGCTGGTTGTACGATTTTGTAAATATACTAAATCACTGAACTGTATAGTTAACATGGGTGAATTTCATGGTACATGAAGTATATTTCAAGATGACTATCAGGGGCGCCTCGCTGGCTCAGTCGGTAGAGCCTGTGACTCTCTACCTCGGGGTCATGAGTTCAGCTGCCTCGTTGGGCACAGAGTTTGCTTTAAAAAAAAAAAAAGAAAACCATTTAAAAAGAATAAAAAAGAATAAAACCTACAATGTATCCAGGCTGTCATTATGATAAAGATAAAATTTTTCCTAAATAAGAAACATATTAGGAAGTCAGGAAAAGATCCTTGTTCCCCTAACCTCACTTTATGTTACTCTTCCTACTTTCAAACTTTGTAAATTGAATGGATGGGTCCACGTGTTTTCAGAGAGAAAATATTTTTAACTATAAATACATAATATCTCTAGTTGCTGGTGCTAAGAAAACACAATCACTAATATATGCAATCTTAGTTTTTCAGGTAGTTGTTGTCCAGTTTGTGGATAACTAAAAACCTCTGTCTTTGTTCCTACTCATTCTTTCCCCCTTTTCTTCCAACCTAGTCCCAGCCTTTTGGCCAGATAGAGCTAATTCTCGCTTTAAGAGAACAGCAAGAGAAACAAAAGAAAGCAAATCTTAAATTCAGCAATTTTTGTCTCTTTTCAGCATAGAATCACAGAGTCTTGGAATTGGCTTGGTCTTTAGGGACCATCTGGTGCAAGCCTCCCTTTTTCATAGAAGAAAACAGGGCCAGAAATAATAAAAGCTAACAGTTATTGACTGCTTACGCCAGGCACTGTAATTTACATGTATTACTTCATTTCATCCTTACCACACCCCTCTGTGATAGGTATCATCAGTATCTCCTTTTTATAGATGAGGAAAATGAAACACAGAGAGGTATAGTAACTTGAATAAGGTCACAGAGCTAAAAAGTAAGAGATGTGGGATACAAATGCAGAGACCAAGTCCTTAACCACTACTGTTAGAGTTTCTCCTACAATTCTTTCAGCAATTTTTTGCCTATCATCGTACAACTGCTTAGTGGTAGGTCCAGAATTCATACAGGTGCAGGGCACCCATCCTCATAACCACTTAATGACAAGAGGGTCAGGGCCAGATGTAGCTGAATCTATGAGCTCAACCCAAACGGGTGATTTTGATTTTTTTTTTTTTTTTTTTACCCATTGCAATCTTGATTTCCACCAATAATTGAGAGATTGAAACATAGCTGTCAGTGGTAAGAAGACCTTCCGGGAAGTCACTACTGACCTTATTCTGCCATAAAGGGAGATCGTTTTTATAATCTTATGACCGTCTATACCTGCACTTTTTTTTTCTCTGGAAATCACTCTGCCAAGTTCTGAGAAGTGACACCTCTCAGATACACATGGAGCCATAGATTCAACCAGAGAATTCTCCCCATGAGAGACGACCAACCACCCGTTACATAATTACGGACTGGTAGATACGCTCCTATGGCCTGAAAGGGTTAACACAGTGACATCCTATGAAATGGGACAGGATATGGGTCCCGACATAATTTATTACAGAAAACACAGCATCTTTTATTTATACAGCCCAGGGAACTCAAAGCACTTTGCAAACAACTCATTAATCCTTCCCTTATTTTTTTTTATCAGTTACTGTGTCCCTTACAGCTGGCCACACCACCTCAGGTAAGGGACAGGGGTGGAGCCAGAATTATCATATTCCTCTCACCCAGGGACAAATGGCAGTGCAGATGGACCGGGTGGCTCTCAGGGTCACGCGAAAGTGAAGAAGAGTAGTCTTTGGGAGCTGGATCTAGGACACGACCTCGGTCATGTGGTGTTGTGTATATATATATATATATATATATATATATATATATATATTCGTATACACACACACACATATATAAAATGAGTTGTTTTAATATATGAAAAGGGAAAGGAATGAAGTCTATTTGGATTCACCTCCCCAAGTTCAAAACATAACAGCCTCCATCTAAAAGGGGTTTAAAACCAAAATTAAGGCTAAGTTTTCCTAAGGCATGAGTGGAAACCGTGTCTCCAAAGAAGCTGGGGTTATGCTTTAAATTAAACTGAAAATGCTCTCCTATTTAAATATGTTCAGTATTTAAGTGTTGGTTTGTTTGCTTGTTTGGGGGTATTTCTGTAATTGTGCCAACAACAACAACCAAAAGTTCATGGGCGTCAGTAGAAGGCAGGGGAGAGCATGTGAGCTGCCTTGCACCAGCAGAAAGCTCAAAGCACAGCCAGGCACTACGCCCCCTCCCAGCACCACCCAACTGGGAACCCACAGCCTCACTCACCCCCCCAGCTCCTGACAGCCACGTCCCTGGGTCTGTGAACCCTCTTCCAAACCCTCTCTCAGTTCCCTTAACTTACATCTGCTCCCCAATCCTCACAGGCGCCCTGACTGTCAGAAGCGACCCCAAACTTCCAAAACATTCATGCGGACAGGTCTGCCCCCCATGTGCTTTGCACCCCTCCTTCGTACCTCTCCAATGCCAGAATTTATCAACTCTACTTCTCAGAATGGATCGCACTAAAGTGACTGGAGAGAAGGGATACTTCCCATCAGTCAGTGTTGCACGTCTATATGCAACTTACGACCAGATTATGATGAACCGTGTATTGTCGAATCACATTACTTCTGCCCAGCTCACTGCTGGACCTGGATGGGAGTGTTCAAGCAAAGCTGGTTTGTAACTTCCCTTCCCTCGCACCCCCCCTCCCCCACTTTTCCCTCTCAGCCCCTTCCACAAAAAAAAAAAAAAAAAAAAAAAAAAAAAAAAAAAACAGACAGAAAAAAAAGAAAAGAAAAGACCTAACGCTTGAACTTTGTGATCAGCGAGAAAAAGTTTTTTGCATTTGCCCGCTATGGGTGAACTTCCATGAAGTCACTCCTGCCACCACGACCCCAAAAGGAATCTGAGCAGAGGCAGCTCTAAATTGTCTAAAGTTATTTCACTCCTGCTCGGCTCAAGGCCTCATACCATCAGAATTATTCCCCTGCTGGATACAGTGTCGCTGCATCCTGCCCCTCTCCTACTTATACAAACACGCACGCACGCGCGCGCGCGCACACACACACACACACACACACACACACACACACACACACACACAACTATTCTCTAATGCTCTAAATAAGAGAAGACTGCCAGTCCCATAATATAACTGCTGTATTAGAAAGAAGCGGCAGGCAAGAATAAGGGAGCGTGTCAAAAGTGAAATACAGTAGGAGACTTAAACACACACACACACACACACACACACACAGATCTATGATGGGGGTGTTAATTGAACACAGAGAAAAAAGAAAAGAGAGAACAAAAGGTTGGTAAGGAAGCAAAAAAAAAAAAGAAAAGAAAAAAGAAAAAAAAAGCCTAATTTTTTTAACCTCCTTCAGTGATTTGATTTAACTTCAGCGCAGATAATTCACAGAGGAAAATCGGCTGGAAATGCCATATATAGCCATTATGTTCTAAAATTAAAAACTATTCACAACAATTACCGCTCTTCATTGCTATCTATAAATATTCTCCCTAGTAAATGGCACCCAGTATTTTTGGGGTGTTTTCCTAATTTTTCAACCTGCGTGAATTTTGACACTAAAGTAAAAAAAAAAAAAAATCAGAAGACATTTGATATTATATGCAAGATCTTTTTAAGAAACACAGTGTGTTTGACTTTTTTTTCTCCTGTTCCATCGCATCACCCCCCACCCCACCCCTACATATACGCCTAGGTAAAAGCCAGCCTTTTGCTACTATGTCAGAAGACAAGGAATATTTCCTTAAACACAAAAGAAAATAAGATATTAAATGGCCCAAAAGTCGATATTAAATCCCTCTGATCCCAGAAGGAGACAGCAGATAAAAGCCACTTGTGAGACACACATTGCTATGGGTCTCAACACGGGTTTCCTTGCTGTTGTTTTTGAGATTTGCCGCCCGGAGCGTTCTGCAGGCCTTCTTTTTTCTTAGCATTTATTTTTAAAAAGCAAAAGGGTATCAAAATAAAAACTCACCCACACTCTGAAGCAAGAAGACACATGGTGTGTTTTTTTTTTTTTTTTTAATATCCTCACAGTAATTTCTGACTTAAATACCCATCAATCAACTGTAATTTAGACGGTGCTGCCTACTTCGGGTGCTGTGCGCATGTTTCTCTCGAGTTGCAAAAGGTGGGGAAGACAATCTTCCCCACTCAGTTCTGAGCTTTCGCACTGAAATCGTGAGCAAAAACAAAAACAAAGTAAAAGCAGTAAATGAAAGCCATTACCGCTGCTCCCCTCGGCGTCCAGTCTTCCTCCTAAAGGCCTAGGTGAGCCGAACGTGGGAACTTCGCGAGCGAATAAACAAGCAAGCCCACCCTGAGCCCAGTAACCTCTGCAGTGCTTGGGACGGAAGCTCAAAAATGCTCATTCGAGGCCAGGGGGCTGGGAAGAAACAATAGGGAAAGTCCCATAACAATGAAGGAATGCATAGGAACTGACCCTCCAACAGATCTGCCTACCAGCCCTGGATCCAGAGGGAGGGAAGAAAAAAAAAAAAACAAAAAACCAAAGTCCTGCAACTTTACACACTTTACCAGACGCATCGGCCGCATGGGAGATACACTGGCACAGAGACGGGGATTTGGGCAAATCCTGAGCGCCGGGGGAATCACGCTTCAGAGTCAAAGGCTTCTGTTCCACACACCAGTTGTCTATCTCCCCACCTTTAACACAGAACACTCAGCATTCCAGGAGATGTTTCTTCCTTCCCCTCACTCCTTCTAACATACAAGTTGCAGAGAAACAAGGAGGAAAGCTTTTTTTTTTTTCCCTTTCTTTTTTTTTTTTTTAAAACTTTCACCCATGGGTGCCCTCTCAATCCCAACCTCTATCACGCGTGTGTGCGTGTGCACATGTATCTTTCCCCTTTAACACAGGGGCAGGGATCCTTATCTTCTCAATCTACAGTACTTCATAAACTATTTTTTAAATATATTATTCTAAAGACAACACACCGAAACTGAACTTAGATTTTTAAAAATCTCCAAACAGCAATTCATCAATTGACAGGAAATTTTAAAAGCGAAATATACATCCAACGATAGATTACACCTTTCAAGCGTTATTTTTGACCGATACCCCTGCTTCCTATCACCATAGTTTAGCCAATATGAATAAGGAACAAACTCTTTAACCCACACCAGAACCGGATCTCTATTCACACCCATCCACTTTGATCTACTGCCTTGGTAGGTTTTAATTAGAAGGCTAGAATTAAACACTTTGACCACAATATACATTCAAGTGCCCCGATGGGCTTCCTTTCCATAAATATCTGATAAAGTGTCTTCCAAAATTGAGTCGCTTTAGCCTGGATTATCAAATATGCCTTTATGTCTTGATTCTGTATTTGATGAATCAAGACGGGCAGGAAAGCGTACTAGGTTAGAAGCAGATTTCAACAAACCAAAAATTCAAAGTAAATAAGCATTGGAGATCAAAAAAGAAAATGAGAAGGAAGAAAAAAGGAGAGGAAAAAAATCTATATACATACACTCAGGTTTCCTGCCCTGGCTAATAGGGAAAAAAAAGCTAAAAAGTGTGACAAACTGGAAGGGCTCTTTGATATTTGTATGCACAATTCATAAATCTCTTAAGAGGTGTTTCACAGCCAAAATAATGTAATTATCAGCTTTGCAGTAAGGTTAGGTTTTGGCAAGGCAACCTGAAAGTCTTGAAGGTCTGAACATTACTGCTCAGGTGCTTTGTCTGGCATGTTGTGCACAACACAAATAACATTCAACAAAGGAGCTGCTTACTAATTTCACATAGATTTCAAGACCCAAGTAATTACATATTCGATCAACGGTCACATCTTGAAACTATTTATTCTTTTAAAAGAGAAACACAGAGAGCTTTCAAAAAGAAAGCCACCCTGGGTGCCCTCCCCCCCACCCCTCTTTTTTATGTGTAACTATCAATGTATATCAACCGGGCATGCAATCATATTTATTGTCACTTTCATTCATGTCATGCCCTTGCTTATATGGTTTAGATATGAATTATTGACTGTTACACTCCTTGTTGTAAAAAATAAATAAATAAATAGGAAGGCAGGTACTTTGCACTGCTCTGAAGCAAGCAAGTCAGAGGCCAGCAGAAGCTCCCGCTTTATATAACCACCCCTCGTTCCTCATCATTATGCTCTAGTTTCAGATTGCCTTCTCAACTCTCTCTTTTTACAAGGGAGAGATTCAGCCACTTTGGAAAATTAAGGATTAAGATAAACAAACAAGAGGATGTTGCTAAATGTCCTTCCCAGAGCATCTGTTGTTTAAGAACACCTCTGATTGATGACTGCTATTTTTTAATTGTTGCTTTAAAATTTAAATGCCCTCCTGGGATGTGTTATAAGTGTGTTAGTCCATGAGAGGAGGTCTAGAAAGTAGAAAAGCAACAGAATGAGTGATCTCATGGCATTATATTCTCCTAAACCCAACGCTTCCCCCTGCTATGAAATCACAGGGCACTCAAATACCGATAACCTGACGTTGTATAGCGCTTTCCACAAAGGTATTTGACAACCACCACTGCTGAGAAACCTCTAGCCTGCTCCTTTGTACCATTACAACAAAAAAAGGAAAGGAAACTTTAAACAGCTTAGCCCCCATGCCCAACTCCAAAAACACTAGGGTTTTAAATATGGGCCAAAATACATTCCTTCAGGAAACAGACTTTTACTTTCATATTTTTCCCCCAAAGGCACATCATTCTATCAATTTCCCTTCAGAAGCTCTATTCTAGCCCCAGTTTCAAAGAGGCTGGTAACAGAGTTAAGGAAAATAAACCAGTAATGCTTGGTAATAACTGTCAAGGAAACTTGGTGCTTTCTTTCCCAGGAAGCAGGGCTACTAGGACTCCCTATTGGAATACGCGATCCATCTTGAGAGTACTTTTATTCTGAAATTTTAATATTTAAATAATGGGTTTGTGATTGCTGGCTAAGTGAGTCAACTGGCCAAAGAAAACGCTTAAATGTTGAAATCTCATTCCTACCTGTTTTTTCTTTGATTTCACACAACACATTAAACAAGGCAGGCTTCATTCTGTGGCAGTTTAAAGCATGTTTTCTGCAAGAAAGAAACAACATAATGGCTTAGGTGGACTTTCAGAATCAAACTGCTGATAATGCACAGGGGGAAAAATCTGAACATTTAGCCAAAATTATATACCACGCATAACTCTGTGGCATGCTTCGATTGTTTTATGACTTAATATACAGAGTCCCGCCATAGAAAAGGAAATAATGTTAATTAGCTGAGAGAGAGTAGGGATTTAACTACAGAACAGAACTAACCTAAATTATGCCCATTTAGGCAGAGTTAGCTGTTTTTTTTTTAATAGTTTAATCAAAGTGGAATTCTTAAACCAATAATCCTATATCCAGGGCAATGAATACGGCAAAGCTAAACGCATAGGATAACAGTTTTCTATAATCTATGCAACCACCACAGCCTAGGAGCTGTCTGCCTCTTAGTCTGTGTGTGTGTTTTCAAATTTAATTCATCCATGTGTTCGAATTCATTCCGCAGATGCCCCTGTATTCTCATAAACACAAGATGCTTGAAAGGTCTTCTGAGTAGAACTGTCAATTTATAAAATTTCAGTCCCCAAGTTAAAGAGTATGGAAATGCATTGCCAGGGGGCAAACATACCCATATGGGGAATAAATTCATTTCTCTGTGTTCACATTATGCCTCTTGTGCACACGCCGCTTATTTGCAGGTGTTGAAATTCAATTATTTACAATTAGGACCTTGCACCCATTGGGGAAAAAATAAATACAATTCTGCCTTTTAGATTAGTGATTTACCTGGTTCTGGTGTGCATGTGTATTCTGAACGCACTTGAGGAACAAAACAATACCTTTCCCTTTATTTTACTATGGAAGCACTTAGCAGAAGGATATTGTTTTGGAAACAAAATACTGATCGTATCAGCTATCAGTTAAAGGAATTCTGTTTACAAACTGAAATTAATGTGTAAAGACAAATGGAAGCCCCTGGCACCCCAGACACATGCAATTCTTTTTTAATTCTTGCGAAAGTTAAAAAAAAAATGGACACACATCCTCATGAAGAGCAGTAACCAGAAGCAGGCTCTCTATACTGTGAGTAGAGTTACATTGTTTGAACAAAAAGAAAGCTCAATGGTGCCTGAGTTCTCATGGGGGGGGGGGGGGGGGGGTGAGAAAAAAAGGTACAAAATACTTTATTGTATCAAAGACCTCTTTGAGGGCCTTTTAAAATAGTTTTCATTAATTGCATTCTTACATATAGGCCCAAATGGAAAAACAAACCAACAAGACTAATAACAACAAAAGCCCCAGACGGCTTTCCAGAAATACTACATTTCCACAGCACATCAATGGGGTTACAGACAGAGAACAGATTTCCCCATCCCAAAATGTGGGTCTAATCTCTCTCAGCATCTAGGCCACTATCAGGGGAGACCCGCCAAGCCTCGGCTGTCCTCAGCTGTACAAAAAGGGAGTACTGATCGTCCGTGAGGAAAGTGGGAAGTCTCCAGCCTTCCCGGCCCCTTGCCACTTCACAAACTTGTTATTAAACCAGTTTATTGGTATGTCTGAGTTTCTTCTTCTGCAATAATGTAATGGAGAAATCTGTTCCAATTCAAAAAGAGATTGCCAGTGGGAAAAATCTTCCACTTTGCCGTAATTATTAGCTTCTCTAAAGATAATACAATTGGAAGAGAGCACCGATTAATTTTTGAAAACTTTCCCCCATTTAAAAAAAAAAATTAAGCACAGTTCCTGGCTTCGAACATTTCTAAGTTTTCCACACTCAGTACTTCTGAGTTTACATGTTGCATGTGCCTGCAGCTAAAATAAGGGTGTAATTCATAACATCCACGCTTTTAACCGCTTCGGCTCATTTTCTCAACTCAAATTCCTTATTCCCATAAGACGAAAATACATATAATGTCTTTTCCACATAACTGAGTCATTTGGGGTATAGGAATTGTGTACATATTAAAAAAAAAAACAACAACTACTTCTGAGATTTCACAAAGCAGGGTAATTAACAGTAAAGACATATGTGGTCATTAGATTTTTTAAATTCTTCTTTTCGAGATCGGCCTTGGGCAAGCTGTTTCTGGGTTGCCATTGACTCTACATTTTGTTTTGGAAGAGAATTTACTGTAAAATCCTGGAGTGTTGAACTGTCTACCTGGCAATGGATTAACTTGAGAAGCTACACAGCTTCTTTATTGTGTTTCCTTAATAAAGACCTTCCTGTCCTACAGTACTGAAAATACATGAAATTCACACATGCCTTCATTTCTATTTCTGTGCATTCTAAGTGGTCCTGAAAAAAGCATGGGAAAAAGATCATGCTTGATTTTTGTCCCCCCACCCCCTTTTTTAAAGGACCATACATTCTGTGCCACAGAGCGTTGGTAAAGTGACTCAAATTAAGAGACAATAAAGTTAAACTGAATATCTGAGTCTCCTGAAACTAACCAATATGCCTCAAAGCAAAATCATGTTTTCCTTCTTTCCATTAGCTTTTTTCTGAAACAGAATCAAATGAATGCAAAATATTTTTTGGATAGTTGACAAGTACTGACAAAGAATTAATCTGTTTTTTTTTTTTTAATTTTATTTTAAGGGAGCAGAAAGAAGGAAAAGCTCAAAATTAATTTTGGAGGGGCACATCAAGAAAGAAAAGCCAAAGTCTCTGAATTAGGTGAGGAGTCACTAAATTTGCAAATAAAGTGTTATTGGGGCATTTTATTTTGTAATGTTACGGAGTCCCTCAACAAGAAGGCATGGAATGCTGTCCAAAACTTGTCAATTCTGCTCTCTCTGATACTTTTTTAAAGCAGTAAAAAGTGCCGAGGGCCGCTTTTGGATCCGTTGGCAGTATTTTCGGCGTGCCTGAGTGTTTGTGTGGACATATATGAATATCTCTATATTCACACACACACGCAAACACACATACATATACACACACACACACACACACACACACACACACACACACAGAGCCACATCTCGGCATGGGCGATTACACTTTCGATAACAACGCTCCTTCCAATTTTACTCCTCCGCCATGTAGTTGCTCGTCAAAATGGGAAAAGAAATAACATTTAAAAAGAAAGCGCTGTGCTGATTCGGTTCCCATTGTTTCCCCCTGCGAGAGGGAGAAAAACAAAAAACCCCAAGAAAGGAAAAGAAAACCTCCATCTCACCTGGCCTGCGCCTCATCCAAACTCTGGTCTGTGATGGTCATAATTTGCTGTAAAATGTCTCCAATGTCCTGCTTCCTCCCGCCCTCCCCCTCGGTCCCTCCGGCCCCATCCTGCAAGTGCTGGGACAGGCCGGGGTGTCCGGCCATCCCGACCCCAGCATGGGAATGCATCAGCCTGGGCTGCTCGTCCATCTCCAAAGGCAACAGCAGCCCCCGGCTCTTCCTCTTCTGCTCCTCGGCTCGGCTCCTGGGCAGCACCAAGGCTTTTTATCCTTCAAGCTGGCTTCAGATCCTTTTCAGGATAAACAGGGAAGGGGGGAAAAAAGAAGACCAGAAGAAAAAAAAAAAAAAAAAAATCCCTTTGCCTCTTTTAGAGGCTGGTGGGAGGATGGGGAGTGGGGAGGGGGAGGGGGGCGTGAAGGGGTTGCGGGGTGAGGGTGGGGATAAGGGCTGGTGGGGAAGGGTGTTGACTCCAAAAAAGCAAGAAAAATAAACCACCTTCCCACTTGACGAAAAGAAATCAGAGCTGGCTTTTGGTTTTTCAGTCCGGTCTCCTTTGCAAGGCAGAAATGGGCTCCCGGCGCTTAAATCTGTGGCTTAATCCTTTTGCAAATATGCATTGATCGGGAGAAAGGAGAGGAAGGCAGGGGGATTGCAATGCAAACTTTCCCCCCCACCCCCCGCTGCCCCCCACCCCCACTCCGGGCCAGAGTGATCTCAAAGGGGGTGGGCTGTTGCAAAAGCCAGATCTCCCCCGGCCGCGGCGGCAGGCAGAGCACAGGCTCTCTCCTCCTCCGTGTCTCTGCAAACTCCGGCAGCCCCGTCAGCCTCCTGCTTTTGTTTAGCTCAGGCTCAGGACTCCAGAAACACATACAGAAAAACCACAGCCTGCGAGGAGGAGGAGGAGGAGAAGGAGGAGGAGGAGGACGAGAAGGAGGAGAGGGGAGGGGGCGGGGAAGCCGGGAGGCGGGGGAGAGAAGGAGGGAGGAGGACGCGCAGGCCCCGCCCCCCCGCCCTGATTGGCCGTCGGCGGGAAGACGGGCCCTCCTCCCCCTGCTCGCCTCCCCGCACCTCCCCTCGGCCTCCTTCGGCTCCTCCTCGCCCGGCGCCCTGTCAATCAGAGTTCAGAGGTGGGCCGGGAAGGAGGCCGGGCTAGTGCCAAGTCTCCGGTCCTTAAAGGTGCCGTGGTACCCGAGCCCCAGCCCGGTTACTGCCCAGTCCTGTCGCCAGCCTCGCTTTAGCTGCCGTCCTTGAGGAAAACGTGGCCCCGCTTCAATGCAAACGTGTAATGTTGACAGGAGAGAGCACAGACGGTGTGAGTCTACCCCCCACCCCTGTTTTCTTCTGCTGTACCGTTGCAATTGAAAACCGGATCCTTGTAAAGCCTTAGACCTCAGGGAAACGGTGGCGAGCAAAAGTTTGTCAGCCCGAAGTAGTTATGAAACACAGCTGAGCTGCAAACGTAACTAACAATGACCTCTAATAAGCGGCGAATGTAATCATAGATTTTCTTAAAGATCACAGTAGAGTTCAAAGGAATGCTGAGCTGTGTGGCATTTGTGTTGCATGAAAACTGCATTATGAACTGTGAAACAAAATAATGTTGAAGGAAAAAAAAAAGATTAATAAATAAGTCCACCAAATGAATCCAATTCAACATATCTCTCCCTTCCCCCTGGGGGAAATTAGTTATTTGGCTTAAATACTTAATAAAGAAATGCATTATCACAGTCTGCTTCTAGTTTTTAATATAGTCTAATAAGCATTATTAACTGGAATAAGAAACGAGCTGACATTTATTGAATGCCTACTATGCACCAAGTAATTTGCATGACTTATTTTATTTAATCCCCAAGACATCTCTGAGTTATGGATTATGATTTTCACTTTGCAAAAAGGGAACTCAGAAAGATTAAATAACTTGTCCAAGGGTCCCATAGTTATTAAGTGTCAAAGACGGAATTCGAACCAAAGTGTGGGTCTCTCCAAAAACCTGGTGTTTCAGCTCTGCGACGTGCCTGGATCTAACAGAAAAGTTTGAATCGTGTAAAAATTAGCCACGTGTTCATTGCCTGTGTTGTTTGCAAAGAGCCTGAGAGTGCTTAAAAAGATGATACATATTTGAACAAGATGACTCAAATTGAAAATGGGTAGGAAAGAATGAAAAAAAGGTTTTAATAGAATCGCCCCCGGGGGTGGGGCTGGGGCACTAGTAAGAAACTCACAGCTGAAGTCCAGGACTATAGCTCCAGGTAGATCACAGATTTGCCTCCCATCTTTTCACCAGGCCAGGTGAGAGGAGAAATCTGACTGGCTACGCAATCACCATGGCCAAAAGAGAAAAGGGCAGATAAATGACTTAGGAAGAGCCCAGAACGTATTGGAATATAAACTGTTCTCTGTAGCCCGCCCTCTTCCCGGATGGCAACCCAGCCAACGGAAATGGGTTGAACCATTGCAAACCTCAGTGTACCCGATCTGCAAGATGGGAGGAAGCCCTGTCAGGTGGTTTGGGATCCTCACATAAAACGTGATTCTTTATGTCACTCCAACCTCCTTCCCAATCATTATCAAAAACAAGTTTGGCAACATAAGGAGCCCTTATGAAAGGATTTCAAAGCAGTTTTTAACAAGCTACTTGGCGCTTATTGGCATGAGGGCATGCACTAGGGAGTATTAATTGTAATTATGATGCAATTACTTAATAACAACTGTTTTATTCACATACTTGTGAACTATTTTTTTAAATCACCACTAATAAAAAGTTGAGCGCAAAACGATATCCTCAAATTGTATGTCAATCACAGGGGGTAGCCCTCACAATAATGAAATTATCTCACCTTCGGTAATAGAAAGAAGTCAACCCAGAGCCTATATAAAATCAGTATGGGAGCAAGTAATTTTAACGGAGAATCTAATAAAAGTTCTCCAGGCAACGTATTGGAAAAGGAACCATCAATACCAGAAGGTCATTGTCATCTAGGAACATTCTTTTTGGGGGTGATGAAAATGTCCTAAAATTATATGTAGTGTGATGGTTGCTCAATTCTGTGACTATACTAAAAACCAGAATCTTTTTGTAGAGAAAATTGTACATTTTGTAAGTGTGAATTTTATGGTAATGTGAATTATATCTCAATAAAGCTGTTTTCTTTTAATAGGAAAATAGGGAAATAAGAAATGTCCACACCAATAGCATTAATGACAGTTAATATTTAGCGAGTGCTTAGGGCACCTGGCTGGCTCAGTCGGAGGAGCATGGGACTCTTGATCTCGGAATCGTGGGTTCAAGCCCCATGTTGGGTATAGGGATTACTTAAAAATAAAGTCTTAAAAAAAAATTACCCAGGGGAGCCTCTGTGGGTCAGTCGGTTGAGCATCCGACTTCGGCTCAGGTCAGGTCACGATCTCACAGTTCATGAGCTCGAGCCCCACATCGGGCTGGCTGCTATCTCGGCGTGGAGCCTGCTTCAGATCCTCTGTTCCCCTCTGTCTGCCCCTCCTCTGCTTGCTCTCTCTCTCTCAAAAATAATAAATAAACATTTTTTAAAAATGTATTGAGGGAGAGAACAAAAAATAGTAATCGAGTGCTTTAGGATGATTAGGTATTACAGCTGATCCTTGAACAACACGAGTTTGAACTGAACAGGTGGCTTTTCTTAATAAACACAGTAAAGTACTGTAAATGTATTTTCGCTTCCTTATGATTTTCTTAATACCATTTTCTTTTCTCTAGCTTCCTTTATTGTAAGAATATGTATGTGACACATATGAGAACACATACATCATACAAAATACGTGTTAATCAACTCATGTTATCCGTAAGGCTTCTGGTCGACGGTAAACTATTAGTGGGGCTCCTGGCTGGCTTAGTCGGTGGAACGTATGACTCTTGATCTTGGGGTTGTGAGCTCGAGCCCCACGTTGGGTGTGGAGATTACTTAAAAAAATCTTTGAAAAAAACAGTAGGCTATTAGTAGTTAAGGTTTGGGGGAGTCAAAAGTTATAAATAGATTTTCAACTGCACAGGGCATTGGTACCCCTAACACCCATGTTGTTCAAGAGCCAACTGTGTATTCATGGGCTGCCTGGATAGCTCGGTGGGTTGAGCGTCTGACTCTGGCTCAGGTCATGATCTCACGGTTTGTGGGTTCAAGCCCCGCGTAAGGCTCTGTGCTGACGGCTCAGAGCCTGGAGCCTGCATCTAATTCTGTCTCCCTCTCTCTCTGTCACTCATGCCCTGTCTCCCTCTTTCTCAAAAATAAATAAACATTAAAAAAATTTTTTTAATTAAAAAAAGAGTCAACTGTATATTCAACATGCAGTGTTCATTTAATCACTACAGCTGTCTCATGTCAATACTTATGCTTTTCGTTATTACTCTGTAGGGTTGCCAAAATATATTTCAATATATATAAACTATAGCTGAGATAGCATGTCCTCGAAGCCCTGTGAGAGATGATAAACAGGGAAGCCCAATTACAGTGATTACAAGTAAGCTTTGGGGCGCCTGGGGGGCTCCGTCGGTTGAGCGTCCGACTTCGGCTAAGGTCGTGATCTCACGGTTTGTGAGTTCGAGCCCCGCGTCGGGCTCTGTGCTGACAGCTCGGAGCCTGGAACCTGGAGACAAGGATTCTGTGTCTCCTTCACTCTCTGCTCCTCCCCCGCTCATGCTCTGTCTCTCTCTCTCCTTCAAAAATAAATAAAAACATTAAAAGTAAGCTTTGAGTGATTAGTAAAAGCATAGATATTGAGGTCAGACAGCTGTGGTGATTAAAATAATAAAGCACCTTGAACATACAGTTGACCTTGAACACTTGGCTGGATGAGGGGCGCCTGCTCCCCATGCACTCAAAACAACTCATGTTACTATTGACTCCCTCCAAACTTGACTACGCACAGCCTACTGTTGTCCAACACCAAATTTGGGGAGAAGAGAACATGAAATAAGGAAGAGGGATTAGGAGAGTGGCAGTGGAAAGGGAAAGGAGAGGCAATTATGAGGAACATGTTCAAGGTAGAGCCAATGGAACTTGGTAACTGATTTTGTGTGGGTTGAGGGGAGGATAAAAAAAAAAAAATGTGTTCCAGCTGATGTGAGCAGAATGAAGTGGCATTAACAGAATAATAATTATAACCGTAGATACAATTTGTTGAGTGCTGATTGTGCTTCGGGCCCTGTGTGTCCATTGCCACTTAATTTTAGCGACGTGACACTTAATTTTAACAACTTTGGGAGATTACCATCTCCATTCTGCAGATGAAGAAACCAAGGTTCCTGGGAGTCGAATTACATCACCAAGTATGGATTTGAGAGCTGTCTTATTTTAAACGCATCATGGAGAATAAAGGAAGTTAAGAGGAGACGCGGCCACAGGTGAGATAGAATGACCATTGGAATCGCCTGTTTGCACTAAGGAACTTCTAGTAGGTTCCGAGGAGAAATTGACATCCCTTGGGCATCGGGACAAGGGATGGAGAATGCTTTGTGTACCTTCCATATCTCAGTGGGCCTCTAGTTGTAGTAGATGTTTAACAAATATGTGTGGAAAGAATGAATGATGCCTGGCAATCATGCTGTGTTTCTTCAGACCAGTAACTGAAGTCCACCGAATCATGTTTCAAAGACATGAGCCATTATCACATTTCGCCACTTACCCCTGTAGTTCTCAGCCTGGTATCGTTCTAACGTTTACAAAGTCATCTCACCATGTTTACTTCTGTGTCAAGGTTTAGTTTACTCTGAGGATTCTCTCTCCAACTTCGTTAGAAACCCACTGGTACGTATTCTCATCTTCATTAAGGGACAAAGCAGGGTGCAAGGAGCCCAGCGCGTTCCCTGGCAAATAAAATGGAAAGAGATGGGCGCCTGGCATGGCCCCAGAAATAAATCCACGACCACGCAGTCTTCTGTCATCTAAGCAGACACTCATCTGTGTATCTCTGTGATTATAGTTGAATTGGCCTCTAGGCTTCTGTAACTTTTCAGCTTATGTGGGAACAGAAATTGTCCTCTGCCCAAGAGGGTCGGAACCAGAGATCACAACCCCAGGTAGCACCTCAGGCAGTCGATGGCCCCGATTCCTCTGACCAAGGATTCTTGCCTTTCTTTTCCAGCTCTACTCTTACCCCCTCATTCCTTGCTTTCCTTCAACTTTTCCAGCCCCTTCTCCTACTCCATTACTCCTGCTCTGCCTCTCCTTCTGTCCACCCTCTTCCGTCCTACTCCCAGAGATCCTTCCCTCCCCCACTCGTCCTGTTTCCTTGCCTCACCGGGCAGGCCCTGAGGCAGTGCTGGGACCACCACCACGGAGCCCTGACGTCATAGGTCAGAACACGGAGAGCCCAGAGCAGGGGTTCTTGACCGATGATCCATAAATGAGCTCCAGGAGTCCCGCGAACCCTTGGAAATTATGTACAAAAGTTGGCCGTAGGCACTACCTGCCGTTATTTTTGGAGCAGGGTCTGTGACGTTTATCAGAGTCTCAAGGGATTTCAAAACCCAAAAAAGGTAACATCAAGTAGGCTTGGATTATCAAGTAAAGTAAAAAGTAAGCATCTTTTTTTTTTTTTCACTTTACTTTAAAGTAAACCTTACCAGTTGGTCTGGAGAAACCAGGTGGCTCTTAGCAGATGAGATTTTCTAGGAATATCTGCCTATATTTCCTGAATGGAGCGAGCTACCAGAATGTCAACAGCGCATTAGGACAGACTATTGAATGATGGTCAATCTAATTTCAATACCAGGGCTAAAGAGCTGCAGATACCGACCCTTGAAAGCAAAGCAAAAGGGAGGGGCGGGAATCTGTCACGGAACATTGACATTGTTGCCTTGTTCAAGGCACTGGGAATATAGTGGTAATAAGACGAACTGGATTCCCTGAATTCATTGAATTCTAGTGTAAGAAGCAAATAAATATATGAGCTCAGAGACTCGTAAATGCTATGAATGAAAGAAAGCAGGGTAACGTAACATGGTACTGGGGAGGCAACATCAAACAGGGTGGTCAGAGAAGAGCTTTCTCAGAAGCCGACATTGGGGTTAATCTTGAGTGGTGACAAGCCAGAGATGGGTAGGTCCTGGGAAAGAGCAATTGGGCGGGTGGGGTAGGAAGCGGGAAACAACAAATGCAAAGGGCTTGAGCTTGGATGTGAACTGGAAGCAAAGAAAACCAGAGACACTGGAGCATAGTAAGCAAGAGAAGAAAAGGATACAATGATGACATCAGAGTGGGGAACAGAGACCAGATAATGTACAGAATTTCAGGCCAAGGTAAGGACTTGGGATTTTATACAAACCCACGTTTGAAATCCACCGGAGCATACTAAGCAGGGGAGCGAAGATAAACATTTATTTAACAAAGATTTGTTTGACAACCTACTGTATACGAGTCATTTCCTAGTCATGAGGGTCTATGCCAGGCCCGGCCTCTGCTCTCATGGAACTTACATTTGAGTGAAACAAATTAAATGAACCCAGCAACAGGCAAACACCAGGGAATGATAAATTTTATAAAGAAGATGAAGTCAAAAAGTGCGGCGGAAAGTGACCTGCGAGCTACTATAGACTGAGTGCAGGAGAAATGGCCAACACAGTGGCCCCCACTGAGAAACAAATGTGCTAGAATGTTTGAGGTAAGAACCAAAGACAGAGGGGCAAGATGGGGAGAGTGGTTCAAAACTGAGGGCAAAGAAGAAATAAAAAGGTAGGTAAGGTTTAGATTAAGAAAATGAAAAGGCATTGGAGGGTTTTCAACACGATGTCTTCATCTGTTTGAGCTGCTATAGCAAAACACCATAAGTGGGGTGGCTTCTAAGAAATAGAAATTTCTCTCTCCCAGTCCTGGAGCTGAAAGTTCAAGACCAAGGCACCGGCGGTGTCCATGTCTGGTAAGCGCTTGCTTCCTGGTTTATAGGCGGCTGTCCTCTCATTGTTCTTCCCATGGCGGAAGGGGTGAGGGGGCTCCATGGGGTCTCTTGTGAGACCACACATCTCATTCATGACAGTTTCACACTCATCACCTAAGCATCTCCCAAGGCCCCACATTCAAATACTATCACGTTGAGCATTAGGTTTAATGTCTGAACTTTGGAGGGACACAAACATTCAGTATTAACACTGGAGAACAACGTCCACTGACTTTTACTCTAAAAGTATAATGGGCTTCAATGCAGCGAATGGATTGCTAGGGTGGAGATGGGGTTGAAAGGAAGCTGTTTAAGAAAGTACAGCGGTAACTTAGGCCCCAAATGACGGTACCTTGGACAAGTACCGTCGTACTAGACAAGGTCAAAAGGATTAGATTTGGGATCTTTCTTTTGTAGGTAAAGCCGACGGGACTCTCTAGAGGCTATGACGTAGAAGGAAGAGGAGGACAAGGAATTAAACTTCTGGATTTTGGTTTGACCAGTTAAATAAATGGTACACCACTTACTGTGGTGGAGAAGGTATCCACTACAAGGTAAATAGTTGCATTCCCACTTTACAGATGAGGAAACTAAGCTTCAACAAATATGATTCCAAAATCTATGCTTTATCCACCACAGTGTCTTTGCCAGGAGTGTGGATTATCCAGGTTTGATTAATGGACATAGGAAAAAGGATATATATGGCAAAACAGGCAAGTATCTTGACAGTGTACGTAAGGTGCGTGTGTGCATGCCTCTGTGTGTGTGTGCGTGTATGTGTGTGTTCTAGTAATCTTGCTGAGAGAAGTGTAGATCAGCTCTCTTATTTTTTATCCCTTCCTTTATCTTCCCCATCTCTGAAAGTGGAAAGATAGTGGAGAAATCAGAAGACTCCAGACTTGAGACCAGCCTGTGCTGCGGGTACCAGGATGAACTCTGACAAACTGAGGTCAGTATAACAAAAAATCATGACATAGCAACTCGAATAATCGTCACGCGTGGTCAGAGTGCAGAAAAGAGTTTCAGCTGCACAGATTGTGGAGACAGCCTTCCACCCCCCAGAGTCCCAGGCACAAATACAAGACAGGGTAGAGCCGAGGGCTTAGAGGTCAAACATACGCCTGCCCTGGAGCTCACCAGCTTTGTAACCTCAGCCAAGTAAGTCCACTTATCAAAAGCCTTATTTTCACAGCTTGTAAGGTTGAGGTCAGGTTAGAATTCGATGATGATGAATGTTAATTCATACTATTCCTCTTGGGTAGTTTCTTCTAGACTCATGTCATTTTCCTTCTGTCTGTCCCTGCCTTGGGGGCCGCTAATGACATCATGCTTTCCTCCATAATTCCTGAATCTCACAACCCTTCCGGAGAGTGACCTGCTTAAATATTTTCTCTTCTCCGTCCTCCAAATCAAACTTTCTTTTGCTTGAGACTATTCCCATTCACTTTTGACTAAAGCACTTTACTTTATAGTATCAATCAAATATAAGTGAAATCGCTTGACATAATTGTATAGCCCCCAAAAGGTAACTTTATTTTAGGGGATCTTCATTGTCAGTGTATCGATTATGTATTGTGTACCAAACCATCCCCAAATTAGTGGCTTCGAACCACAACCATTTCTTTTCTTTTCTTTTTTTTCCATTGCCATTTCTTCTTGTTCACAAATTTACAGATCAGCTGAGTCATACTTGGCTGAATTTAGTTGGACTTATTAAGACAGCTAGGAGGTTGGCTGGGTCCCAACCAGTCTAAGATGGCCCCACTATAATATCTGACAGTTGCCTAGCTATGGTCTGGGGTGACAACAGCAGTCAAGGCTTGCATTTCTTGTCACCCATCAATCTAGCTCAGACTCTCTCATGTGGTACAGATAGAGTTCCAAGAGGAGAGGTGAAAGTGCCCAGTGTCTTTTGAGACCTAAGCTTGGAACCAAGCACACATCTGCAGTATTCTATTAAACACAGCATATTCCGATGCCAGCCTAGATTCAAGGGTTGGGAAATTGCCACTGCCTACACCATTTCTTGATGGGAGTAGCTGCAAAATCACCTCACAAAGGGAGAGGTGAAAGATCGGGAATATTTTTGGAACAAAGCATTAGAGTGGAGCCTTGACCTGGGCCATCTTGATTGTCCTTACTAACCCTAAGTATCCTTCGCTCCTTCTCTTGTCAGTCAGTAGGTAAAATGTAGCCTATTTCTGGTTGCCTCAGTAATACTAACCCGGGGCTATTCTCCTTCTTGAATCTAGCCTTTGTGGATCAACGTTGTCTAAGCCTAAGAACCCTAAGTGTTTCATTTCCCCTATGAAAGGCAGTTGGAGGAACAAGGGGAGGTAATAGAAAGGCACTTGCTGTTGGAAAGAAGCAGGTTAGACTCTTTTTTTAAAGACTTTATTTTTAAGTAATCTCTACACCCAATGTGGGGCCCAAACTCACAACCCTGAGATCAAGAGTCACACGCTATACCGACTGAGCCAGCTGGGCACCCCCAACCGGTTAGACCTTTATTCTCAGGTGACCCTCCTTTAGGATAGCCCAGCCTTCTTTTCCTCCATCTACATATGTTTGTACATCAAAAAGATCATTAGAAAACTGAGACCTGTAAAAAATATATGTATTTTTCTTGTTATATTTATTTAGAAAAAAAATTTCTTACGTTATTTATTTTTGATAGAGAGAGACAGAACACAAGTGGGGGAGGGGCAGAGAGAGGAGACACAGAGTCGGAACCAGGCTTCAGGCTCTGAGCTGTCATCACAGAGCCCCACGCGGAGCTCGAACCCACAAACCGCGAGATCATGACCTGAGCCGAAGTCGGACGCTTAACCGACTGAGCCACCCAGGCGCCCCTCTTGTTATATTTAAAAGGAAAACGTGGCTGGCAGGCTTAGCTAGTTGTAAGCACCCAACATACATTCTTCCTTACTCACAAATCACAATTATTTTGACAGCAATGTACCCAGTTAGATAACTTAATCTCCCAGGCTTCCTTGCATTTAGGCGTGGTTATGTGTCATAATTTTGGGCAATGCAATATAAGAAAACATGTCTTGGGTTGAACTTCTGGGAAAGCCTTTTTTTTTTTTTTTTTTTTTTTAGGGCTAAATATGGACAGATTTAGCATACTCATGCCTTTTGCCTTTCCCTTTCTCATTTATTGCCTGGGACGTAGATGTAATATCTAAAGGTAAAAGAGTAGTCTTTAGACAACGAGGATGAAAGGTGTTGCTGTGGATGGTTGAAGAGGACAGCAGAAATGGCCTGGATCTTTAATGATCGCCTTGAAAACCATCCTTGTCCTTGACTGCTTACCTCTGGATTTCTTTTTAGAGGAGGTAAAATAGTTTGCTGAAGTCATCGTAATTGGCTTACGAACACATGTACCAAACGCTGTCTTAACCGATACAGCAACTAAACTTGGTCACAAAAGTATACACTGATCTTAACATTGTAAGTGACTTCAAGAAGAAATAAAGAAGCTATTTTGTCCCCCCAGAAAAGAGATCATGAAGGGTCTGTTGCTTCTCCTTGGTTGCTTCTCCTGGTTGGCACTGGGTGCGAACAAGAGGTGGGAATCATATAAAAGTAAGGAAAATCTTAGCTGTGTGGATGGGGAGGCGAGGTCAAGAGAAAGGAAGTAAGCCATTCTGTAGATATCCAACATGCCAAAACTTTCCTCCAAATGTCAAAGCAACAAGCCACCAGGCAGCTGGACTGAACTCATCCTTCTCTTGCACTTCCTCGTAATCTGTTTCTCATCTAAGGTAAGGGTATCACCACCCACCCATTCTCCTTGGTCAAAGAGCGCTATCTTCTTCAGCCCCGTGGGGACTTGATCACCAAATCCTCTAGAGTGTACCGCTTCAACTCAGACCCTTCTGTGTATATGAATGAAGGAGACAGATGTACAAAGATATTTAATTGCTGCTCAAGACATCTTTGTCTTCATGGACAACGGCATTAATTTCCCAGTCACCGGTTTGTCCCCATTCTTGTCTTCAGTCTCAAGTTCTGGCACAGTTGTATTCCTAGAAGCCAAAATGTATCTGTTTCTCCTTTGCTTTAAAATATCGAGGAGCTTTGGGACACCCGGGTGGCTCAGTTGGTTAAGTGGCCGACTTCGTCTCAGGTCGCGATCTCACAGTTTGTGAGTTCGAGCCCCGCATCTGGCTCTGTGCTGACAGCTTGAAGCCTGGAGCCTGCTTTGGATACTATGTCTCCTTCTCTCTCTGCCCCTCCCCCGCTCATGCTTGGTCTCTCTCTCTCTCAAAAGTAAAAAAACATTTTTTTAAAGTTTTTTTTTAAAAAGTTAAAAAAATAAAATATTGAGGAGCTTTGAAAAAAAATATTTAGGACTTTTGTGTTTGGATGGTGTTCAAATTCCTCTGCATGACATATTGGGACTTTCAAAATCTACCCGCATGTTACATCTCTAGCCGTATTTCCTATTATTGTCTCTGCACTGAATTCCAGGTGTACCATGAACTTTGATAATTCTATAAAGCAGTAGGTGCTCTACCAGAAGTATCTTTCTGTCTCCTTTCATCAGCTAAACCCAGCTCAAATTCCTTTCTGTCTTTCCCAGGAAAATTAATTATTAATTATTTTGGACCTCCTACATCCTGTTCACATAACTCTTGGTTTTGGGGTGTGTGAGTATGTGAGGGGAGCCGGTGCCCGAATGGCCAGCACATGGAAACATCTCAGTGTATCGGAGAAAAAGGAAAAGACGAAGAGTGTTTCCATTAGAGACTTTTTTTCTTTTCTTTTTGCTTACTTCTTCTAGTGAACGTGAAGTTGAATCTATGTCTTCATATACAAAGGGAAGTATTTTCAGAAAATTATTTTTGAGGAAAGCGGTAACTCATGTTTCAGAAAGTCAGACTGCAAAGACACCCAAGATCCCTTCTAGCGGAATTCTATGCCAAGATATATGTATATATATTTTTAATGCTCTATCAGAATATTTTAAAATGAAAAGTTTGTAGAATTCGGTTATGTAACTAAATGTCTGAAACCTTCCCTTTGCTTTGTACTTATATGTTGATAAAAGCCAATGGAAATCGATGAACTTTATATTTCTGAATTAGCTCTTTGGATTTCAACAAATTTCAAGGCAACATAAAGTAGTTCAGTGGACTAAGTAATGATGATAAAATGATAGACAATTTTGCGTTTCTCTTGATTGAATCACATTTTGTAAAGTCAATACCAAATATATAAGTTAATAGCAACTATCTTTCTTAAATCGGTATTAACTACCTACATTAGTTAGGAGTAAAGGATTGTTTTATATGACGCTTCCCTGAATTATGAGGTTACTGAAAGCAAGACATTACTTATCAAATAGGGCAGAGAATGGAGAGGGAAAATACTCATTCTGCCTCGATCTAGTCATTCTGTGTGGACAAATCGAGAGGGAAGTTGAAATGAGAGTCAAATACACACACACACACACACACACGCACGCACACACACACACACGCTGCCTCCCAGGCTAAGGTGATACCTCCATCATCCTGTGCAAACAAGTAGAAGCTCGTGCTGTATAATGGAGGCTTATTTATGAACAGAAGAACTGAAATTTATCTCTCCCTTTCAGTATGAAACAAGACCCATCAAGCTGAATTCTCCGAGGTTACAAAAAGCAAACACTTCTGGATTTCCACTTCTGGCTACGGCAGACTAGTCGGTATTGGACAAGTGCTCCTGACAATAACAACTAAAAAGGGTTAAATTTTAAAAAGCTGTTTAAAGGCCTTTGAGAATTAGTGAGTGAAGACCGAAGGTCCTATGACCAAGGAGACAAGAAATTCACAGAGGAAAGCCTTGCTTTTAGCTCTTTTTCCTTTGGAGTCATCAGCTAATTTTTAAGTGGCTGCCAGGAGGCTGAGAAACTGAATAAATAGTCTCATCATGCTAGGGAGATAAATAAAGTGATAGCTCAGGGCCCCTAAGAAGGAGACTTTCCTATAGATACCTCAGTACTGCATTAGAACTAGAGATGAAGAAAAAAAAAAAAAAAGCTTTTTTATAGAAAAGCTCTCACAAAACTTCAAATCCAGATTCTATTTAGTACAATTATAGGCTGGATTCAATTGCTCTACCCTATCCATCTGCCTCTCAAAAATCAAAGTACATCCTCTCTAGACATATTGAACATTAATTGGAATTGCAAATTATCTGTACAATTTTCTACACGCAGCATTCATCATTATTGAAAAATTAATAGGCATTTGAGTAAACAAGGCCAAATGTACAAAAGCTCAGAAAAACAATGGACACAATCAAATGCACACAGGAAGTCCTTATGCATATATTAAAATTTATGCACATGGCTTTTAAACTACCTGTGATTGGGGGCGCCTGGGTGTCTCAGTCGGTTAGGCGGCCGACTTCGGCTCAGGTCATGATCTTGCGGTCCGTGGGTTCGAGCCCCGCGTTGGGCTCTGTGCTGACAGCTCAGAGCCCGGAGCCTGTTTCAGATTCTGTGTCTCCCTCTCTCTCTCTGACCCTCCCCCATTCATGCTCTGTCTCTCTCTGTCTCAAAAATAAATAAACGTTAAAAAAAAATTAAAAAAAAAAAATACCTGTGATTTAGAGAAGGAGGTAAACCGTGAGACTCTTAACTACAGAGAACAAACTGAGGGTTGCTGGCGGGGTGTTGGGTGGAGGATGGGCTAAATGGGTGATGGGCATTAAGGAGGGCACTTGTTGGGATGAACACTGGGTGTTATATGAACGTGATGAATCACTAAATTCTATTCCTGAAATCATTATTACATTATATGGTAACTAACTTGGGTTTAATTTTTTTTTAAAAAATCTGTGATTTATATGTTCAAGAAAAATAGGGAGGAAATGTGTGGAATTTTAGTGGACACTTGTAATTTATGAACACATAAATCCTAGGATTGAACAATCAAATAACGAAAATGAGGGATGTAATAGACACACTTATCAGCCAAGTAGACATAGCTGAAGTGAGGTCTATGAAGCAGGAGATAGGCCAGCAGATCATCTACAGCCTGAAACACAGAGACAAAAGAAGATGAAAATCATAGAAAGGCTCCTATGAGATGAATGGAGCCCAGTTACAAGGCCTAATATACATATAAGTGGAGTCGCAGAAAGAGATGAGAGATAAACTAGGTCAAAAGCCGATCTGAAAAGAAATTGGCTGCAAATGTCCAAAGCTGATGAAAGATATGAAGCCAAACGTTCAAGAATATCTATGAACTCCAAATGGGAGAAATTAAAAGAAAACCACACATAGACACATAGTAGTATGACTGCTAAAAATCCATGATAAAGAAAAAAAAGAAAGAAAAGAAAAAAAAAACAGTCTCAAGAGCAGTCAGAGAAAATACAAACATTACTTTCAACAGTAAGACTGACAGCCGACTTCTTAATAGAAGCATTTGAAACCAAGGAACGGGAATGGTCGTGGTAAACCACTGAAAGAAAATCAGGACTAAAGAACTAAGGGCTATCACCAGAAACAATAATTTTCTAGGGATATTAAGGCAAATAGAGAAGGGGATAATGATACCTTATGCTGCTTTTTAGGAACCGTGTAATAGATTGTGAGCTCCTTGAAAGCTCTTCGTGGTATCCTTGACAGTGTATCAGGACTTCAAGACTTGTGGAACAAATGAAGAATGTGGGGCCATTTGGCCTTTCTACATGTGGGTGAAGCTGATCCGTTCTACTGCACAACTTCACTGACAGGTGGGCCCCACTACTTTCCAGTTGTGTGATACGGAGAAAATCATTTAACCCCTTGTATTAGCTTCCGGGGCTGCCCTGACAAATTATCACAAGCCAAGTGGCTTAAAGCAGAAATTGATTCTCTCAGTTCTGGAGTCTAGATGGTCAGAATCAAGCACATCTAGGCTCCCTCTGAAGGATCAGGGAAGAGCCTTCTTGGACTCTGTAGTTTCTGGAGGTCACTAGCAATGCTTGGCATTCCTCGACTTGTAGCTACATCACCCCAATTTCTACCTCCCTTGTGTCTCTAAAGCTCCCTCTCCAGTTATTGGATTTAGAACATCAAACATTGGATTTAGGGTCCACCTTAATCAAGTATGACTTCACCTGAACATGATTCTATATGTAAAGACTCTATTTCCAAAAAAAAAAAAAAAAAAAAAAAGTCACATTCACAGGTGGGGGCGGGGGGTAAGGACTTCAACATATCTTTTTGGGGGGGCAGCTGGGTGGCACAGTCTATTAAGCGTCGGACTCTTGATCTCAGCTCAGGTGTGTTTAGTGAGTTCAAACCCCTCATTGAACTCTGTGCTGATGGTGCAGAGCCTGCTTGGGATTCTCTCTCTCCTCTCTGCCCCTCTTCTGCTTGTTCTCCCTCTCTCTCTCTCAAAATAATTAAATAAACTTTAAAAAATTTACAAAAAAAACATATATTTTTGGGAACACAATTCATGGCACTGTATCCCTGAACTTCAGTTTCTTCTTCTATAAAACAAATATTATGATACCAGCCTTGAAGAGTTATTATAAGCAAGAATCTATAATGCTTAGGACCCTTAACAGATGGAAAATAAGTTCTCAGGGCAAGCTTTAAAAACTAAGTAATATGTAAGAGAATGAAATATTAAATACGTATATTGATAGAGCCAAGAAGGGGTAGGTGAATGAAAGATCGTATTAACTACACACGGTGATAAGGTTCTGCCAATGAGGAAACTTCATTTTTCTTCAAGAAACTGTAATAGTCAAATGTCAGATGGGCCACTAAGAAAATACAAGGACCAAAGAGACACAATTGAATGAATTTTTCAGCCCATTTTTCCTTCAGAGTAAGGTTTGGCACATTCCTATTTGATTCTGTTCCCATTTCTGCTATCAGCAAGATGTGCTGACATTGGCTACATTGTTACATTGCTTAATTTATCTTTGCTTGGATTTCCTCACTTATAAAACAAGAGATTCAGATCCTGTTTCAATTAGGAGTCAAGTGAGACAAAATCCAGTAAGAGTAAGAGTGGCTTAAATAAATAGGGGCTTGATCTTTTTTATCGAGATATTGTGATATTATATGTATATATTTGGTCTTTGGCCCAAGTTCCTGGCAAAGAGGTCCTGAAACTCTTGTATTTCCTGAGTGATAGAGGTGATAGTAATATCTTTCATTGTAATATTTGGTCTTGGTGACCCGCATACACCCTCCCTCTCCCCAGTTTGTGACAAAAGATCTTCTAAGACCCTTGGAATCTCCAGAGCGATGAGAGTCTTCTTGTATGCTAAGGAGGTGACTGGTGGCTTGGAGGTCCCCAGATAGGTTCAGGATGGGACCTAGTTGCCAGAAAGACCAAGCATTATCAGAAGGCTAGAACTTCCAGCCCCACTCCTAACCTCTGTGGAGCGGAGAGAGGTTAGAGATTGAGCCAATCACCAATGATCCAAGATTTGTCTGTCACTAATGCTCAACCATGTCTGCCTAATGGAACTTCCATGAGCAACCTAACAAATGGAGTTCAGGGAACTTCCAGGTAGGTAAACACGTGTTGGTACTAGGAGAGTGGTAGGCCTGAAGAGGGCAAGGAAACTCTGAGCACCCCTTCCCCCAATACCTTATAAATCCCCTCCATCTGGTTGTTCTTGAGTTGTATCCTTTATGAAGTAAAATGTCTTCATGAGTTCTGTGAGCTATTGTGGCAAAATATCACATCTGCGGGTAAGTTGTGGGAATCTCTGAGTTCCAGCCTGGTTTCCAGCCATAAGTACAGAAGGCTAGGACTTAGACTGGTGTCTGCAGTGGAGGAAGGACAGTCCTGTGGGACTGAGCCTTTCACTTGCAGGATCTGACACTAACTCCAGGTAGATAGTGTCAGAATTGAGTCAGATTGTAGGACACGCATCTGGTGTTGGAGAATTGGTTGATGTGGGGGAAAAAAATCCTCACACATTGGGTGTCAGAAGTGTTCTATGGGTAGAAACAGATCTCATTAGTTACATACCAGCAAAGCAGAAGTAGAACAGTTGCACCTTTGAGTTGGATGCTTACTGACGTTAGACGCTAAGACCCTTTTGTATTTCTGCTTAACTAGCCCTTGCATGTTGGCTGTTATTTTCTTGGTAACAAGGCAGCTGCTGGAGCTCTGGTTCCTACATCCACGTTAAGACAGAAGGAAATGGAGAATCAGCAGTTCCCAGTCCTGTCTGTCTTCCTTTATCAGGTAGACAACAACTTTCCCAGAAATCCCACAATAGGCTTCAGCTGAAGATTATTGGTCAGAAATGGTCATGTGACTACCTTAGCTGCAGGGGAGGCTCTAAAAGTCTGAAACACAATTGTCCCGTTGGTCAAGCAAGTTATGTCTCGTCTCCTGGCACTGGCACATTTGACCACAAGGTCGGGGTTCTCTTAGCAAGAAAAAGTGGGGGGTGGGGGTGGGAATGCCTATGGACAGATAACCAGCAAGATCTTCCGCAGGTCCCTTTTTGCTGAGTAACTGTATATTTTTAAACTTCCAAATGGTGGGACACCTTGAACCCTCCCAGGTTTCTATGACAAACTTGTAGTTTTGAACCACAACTTGAAATGTCTCAGATATCTGTAACAACCTGGAGACCCTAATTCAAGCCTAGATTCACTAGATTCTCTGGGACACTAGTCATATTATTAGACTCTAATCTCTATTATCTTTAACAACTAGCAAAGTGTGTGTCTTACAATATGTTTCAATAATATTTAGTGAGTGGATAAACTCTTAGAATCTCTGAAAAATCTTAGTTAGGAGAAGCTACCTCATATTCAAATTATAATCATGGCTCAAGATTGTGCTGCAAGAATTTTTCTGATTAGCCAGGAAGTGATCCAAAAAGGGAGGATACTTCCTCAGCTCTTACAGAATAATAGGCAATTCCATAAATGAGCATTTTTGTAAAAATTAAGGACAACTTACTAGTAATGTGCTATGCAACTTATTAAGGTTATTAAAATTGGTCTATATCTAGAGTTCACTGAGCCACATGCTATTAAATGAGTCTGCCACCAGATTGGCAAGGTAATTCTTGCATTCGAACTCAAGCATATGTTTGGAGTTTAAACAAATTTCTAGAAGGACTTCTTGACATAAGTGCATCATATCTTAAATGAGTTGTATTTTTTTTACAATTAATTCTTCTTAAAAAAAATCAAAGTAACATCTACATAGTTTCAAATGTCAAATTGAATTTCAAGGCTGTTAACCCCCAGCATTAGTCCTCTTTCCCCTTTCACCAGAATCCCACCTCCCAGAAGCAGCCATAATCAGTAATGTTAGCTGTTCCTTCTGGTATTTTTTAATATTTCCCTCTTTTTTTTTTCAATGTGTATTTCTTTACTTTGAAGAGAGAGACAGAGAGTGGGAGCAGGGAAGTGGCAGAGAGAGGGAGAGAGGGAATACCATGCTGTCAGCACATGGCCAGATGCTGGGCTCGATCACATGAGCCGTGAGATCATGACCTGAGCCTAAGTTAAGAGTCGGACACTTAACCGACTGAGCCACCCAAGAGCCCCTGTATTTCCCTATTTCTAAGTAGCATACCCACATTTAAGTTACTGATTTTGTTTTTCAATTTAGACTTTATGTATTAATCTCCTATTATTTTGTTATTCATTCATTGTCCTGGTCATTCATTAGGCCCTTGGAACCAGGAATCTTACATCCTTCAGTTCTGGGAAGTTTTCCGGTATTATTTCTGTGAAACTGTGGTTTGTAATAAGAAAAGTGTTCTTGGTTTCTGTCCTCTTCCACACAATGAGCTCGTACAACCCTTGGATTTTCCCAAGTGATAAGGGCTATAAAAGTGAAGTGGGGGAGGTGGGGCAGATATAGGGGAAGGTGGAAGGAGAGGCTTTTGTTATTCATAAGAGCCTATTTCAACCACACCTGAAGTTATGTTAATGAGGCAAACTTTTGGAAAGACCCTAAGGAGGAGAGGGAGCTGGTTGCCAGGGAAACCATCTTTGGATTAGAGGGTTCAGGCCCAACTCCTACTTTTGGGGAGGGAAGAGGGACTGGGACTCGACTTAACCAGCAATGGCCAATGATTTAATCAGTCACACCTACAAAGTGAAACCCAAGGAGGGCATCATGCGAACCCTGATTTATAGCTGATCAGTCAGAACCTGTGATTGGTGTCTCAAGTGGGAAGTAGTTTATAGGGCTGCGTCCTTAACTTTTGGGATCTGTTGCTAACTTGGGGTAAATAGTGTTAGAATTGAATTGAGTTGGAGGACAATGGGTTGGAATAGAGAGTTAGAGAATTGGATGGTGTGGGAAACCCTCTTCCCCAGTTCGGTGGCCAGGAGTAATTAGTGTAGAAAGAAGAAATAGACTTTCCACTTCTTTGATGATTTCTTCCTATTTATTCTCTCTTTGTGGAACTTTTTGTGTGTTTGGTGTTTTACCTCTTGGTTGAACCTTTAAACCCACCCCCTCTCCCATCCCTTGCTGCCCTTTCCTTCCATATTAATTTCCTTAGCTTATTTGTTTATTTGTTTTTTGCTTTATCTTTTATGGAGATTTCTTTAACTTTTCCAAGTCTTCTATTGACTCTATTTCTTTTTCTTTTTCTTTGTTTTTTTTTTAAGTTTATTCAATTATTTTGAGAAAGAGAGCGCATGCTCGCAAATGGGGCAGGGGCAGAGAGAGAGGGAGAGAGAGGATCCCAAGAAGGCTCAGCACTGGTCAGTGCAGAACCTGACTTGGGGCTTGATTCCACAAACCATGAGATCATGACCTGAGCCCAAGAGTCAGAAAATTAACCAACTGAGCCACCCAGGTGACCTCTTTATGTCTATTATATTATTAATTCCTAAGGATTCTTTCTTATTCTCTATTACCTTTTTATGGTAGGATTTTCCTTCACCTTATAAAATTCCTCTTTTTATCTCTGTGAAGATATTGAGTACAATAGTTATTTTAAAGTTTTTTATGTTCTATGAGTTATCTTTTTCTCCAAATGTCTTTTTTATATTTGTTTGTGTTGGTCTCTATTGCATGGGCTAGTTGGAGCTGGGGGCTTTGTCTCTCTGTTTGCATTTATGAGTGAAAGCTCTAGGCTGTTGATTGAAAACTGTGTGGGGCTGGCTCATTGACTGGTGGGTTTCCGATGATGATCAGGCCCATCATATTGGTCTTTTGTTGGGAACTCTCAAAACTTGATTTTTCACCTGAACTAAAAGCTAATCCATTTTTTTCCAGAGAATAATTTTTCAAGTTTTATCTGGGGGATCTCCAGCTTTTATGCTGGCATTCTGAAAGTGAGGTAGGAGAAGGAAGCTGAGGTCTTCTCATTCAGTATGCAGACCTTTTCTCTTCATTTTCCTTCTTTTTTTTTTTTTTAATGTTTATTTATTTATTTTGAGAGAAAGAGAGCATGAACAGGAAAGGAGCAGAGAGAGGAAGAGAGAGAATCCCAAGTGCTGGAAGGCCGTGAAAGAATTCCTCTTCTTTCAAAATAAGTAAATAAACTTTAAAAAACCCAGGGCTTGGGGGGAAGGTGAGGAGGTATGGCACATGGAATCTTCCCCTTTTTTGGAAACTGTGTCTGGTTGTAAGTAGCCCGTTGGTCAGTTAAGGCCCATGGATATTTTGGGGTGGGTTGCCTGATGGGCCTGTTTGTATTCAGCCAGGTGGTCACTGTGAGCCCTTTCTACATTTCATTGCTCAAGCCTGTTGTCTAAAAGCAGCCTCTACAGGTTATGATTTCTCAATTGCTTTCATTTAAAAAAATTTTTTTGTTTTTAATGTTTATTTATTTCTGAGAGAGACAGAGAGCGAGCAGGGGAGGGGCAGAGAGAAAGGGAGGCACAGAATCTGAAGCAGGCTCCAGGCTCTGAGCTGTCAGCACAGAGTCGGACGCAGGGCTTGAACCCATGAACTGTGAGATCATGACCTGAGCCATGACCTGAGCCAAAGTCTGACGCTTAACTGACTGAGCCACTCAGGCACCCCTCATTTTTTTTTTTTTTTAAAGTAGGCTTCCAGTCCAGCACAGGGCTTGAACTCAGGACCCTGCGATCAAGACCTGAGCTGAGATCAAGAGCTGGACGTTTAACCAACTGAGCCACCCAGGCACCCCTCAATTGCTTTTATTTATTTATTTAACATTTTTATTTTCTTTTATTTATTTTGAGAGAGACAGAGATAGAGCAAGTCGGGGAGGGACAGAGAGAGATTGGGAGAGAATCTTAAGCAGGTTCTGTGCTGTCAGCGTAGAGCTGGATGTGGGGCTCAAGCCCATGAATCATGAGATCATGACCTGAGCAGAAACCAAGAATCTCAGGCTTAACTGAATGAGCCACCCAGGCACTCTGAATCATTTATTTAAATAACTCGTTCCTTGTTTTTGCTTCTGCAATAGTGTGATTTTTAAGAAATATCTATTTGGCCATTCAGATGACCAAAATATATTTCTCACGTATATATTTGGTCTTCATCCACAGTTCTGGGCTCACAGCCCCTCAGAGCCTTGAAAATTCCTGAGAGTGATAAAGGTGCCTTTTATCATATAAATGAAAGTGACATTTGGACCCCACCCAAGGGTGGGGCTGGTTGCCCAAAGGGCAGATCTAGTTATTAGAGGATCGCAACTTTTTTTTTTTTTTTCAACGTTTATTTATTTTTGGGACAGAGAGAGAGACAGAGCATGAATGGGGGAGGGGCAGAGAGAGAGGGAGACACAGAATCGGAAACAGGCTCCAGGCTCCGAGCCATCAGCCCAGAGCCTGACGCGGGGCTCGAACTCACGGACCGCGAGATCGTGACCTGGCTGAAGTCGGACGCTTAACCGACTGCGCCACCCAGGCGCCCCAAGGATCGCAACTTTTAGTCTGACCTTGCAACCTCCTGACCTCAGGAGCTGAACCCTGGGGAGCCGGGGAGGGGAGAGGGGCTGGAGGCGGAACCAGCCAATGGGCCAATGACTTAGTCAATGAAGCCTCTCGAAAAACCCAAGAGGACCAGGTTGGGAGAGCTGTGTTGGTGAACGCGAGCAGGCTCAGGAGGAGTGGCGGCTGGAGAAGTCTGGAAGCCCCTGCGCCCTTTCCCCAGACCTTGCCCCAGGCATCTTCATCTGACCGGTGATTCACCAGCACACCCTTTACTGGTAAGTGTGAGGAAGTGTTTCCCTGACTTCTGAGAGCCACTCTAGCAAATGGAAAGGAGCTGAGGAGGCGGCGGCTGGGCCCTCCGGAACCTGGGCGCTGGGTGGGGAGCCCGGGTTGCAGCCTGTGACTTGTGAGCGGTGCGTGGGGTGGGCAGTGGGGGGTCTTGCGGACCCGAGCCCCCAGCCTGGGGGATCTGATGCTCTCTCTGGGTACGGAGTGTCGGAATTCCGTTCTCGGACACACTGCTGGCTTCCAAGACTTCTTTGGTGTTGTGTGGGAACCCCATTTCCCCACGTTGAGATCAGGAACAAGACAGAGCCCGATTCGGGGCTCAAGCTCACAAACCATGAGATCGTGACCTGAGCCGGAACCCAGAGCCAGATGCTTAACTGACTGAGCCACCCAGGCGCCCCCATATATTACCTCTTTCTACACAATAGTGGCAAAGCATACATACTGTTCTGCACTTTGTGCATTTTACTGATCTATATAAAGATTATTTTATATCAGTATATAGTATTGTTTCATATATATATGTAGAGCTTACATTAATATATATATTACATTAAAAATATATATATGTAGAGCTTACATTAAATCTTTGTGATCTTTGCCAAACTGATGGTTCAAAAAATGATATCTTGGTGTGTACCTAATTTGTAGTTTTCATATAATAAATGGACTGAGTGTGATAGCTCAGATTTAAGCCATTCGTAGTTCTTTTTAGTTGAATTCCTTATTAATATCCTTTGCTCATTTTCTTTTAGATTATTATTGATCTGCAGGAGGCTTTTATATTTGGAGAAATTAATCCTTATGATATAATTTGCAAATACTTTCTTCCAGTTTTTCATTTACCTTTTGGTTTTACTTATGGTGTTTTTTGCTATGCAGAAAAGTTTTATTTTATATACTCAAATTTATCAATATTTTATTTTAGGAGTTCTAGGAATTTCAAAATAGTCTAGGACGCTTTTATACGGAGAGTATAAAGCATTGCTCCCATTATCTTGCAAAGCATTTTTTTTTTTTTTTTGGTTAGTTATCCTGATATGTATTTGAGATATGGATCCAACTTAATTTTTTCCAAATAGATACTCAGTGGTTCTAGATTTGTAGGCAGATAATAATACAGTTGCAAAATATATTAAAAAAAATATTTTTCGAACTACAAGGAGAAATGAACAAATGCATAATCTTGGGCAGAGACTTTTAACACCTTTCTCTTAACAACTGATAGATCCGATATTTAAAAAGCCTAATACAAGGGATGCATTTCTAGCAAGAGTGATCAGAAGAAAAGGGAGAAGTCACAAAGAACCCTGTCAGAAACTTTAAAAAGTGCCATGCATGTAGGTTCTGTAGCCACTGAAATGATAGTAAGAGGATCTTGGGAATAAGTTTGCCAATAATGAAGTAACACGTTTCTAGTAAATCGAATTTGCTCGAGTGGCCACGGGAGTGAAATCGAGAATGTGTGAAGTCCTGTAACTGTTCAAACAAATTGAATCTAATTAAACACTTTTCCACAAAAGAAGTTCCAAGTTCAGAATGCTTTACCGTTTTGTTTCTGGATAATATTTAAAGGACAAAGACCAACAGTCTTATACATACTCCTTCACAGAACTGGGAAAAAAAAGTAGCGCTTTACAGCCACGATAACTTCGATACCGATAATCTGCAAAGATATCGTGAGAAATAAAATTGATAGACCTGCCCCTTTCAGACGTAAAAATCCCAAACAAGTTATACTATTAATACATCAAATCACTCAACATGTAAAAAGGGTACGCATTCTGAATGAGTTGAGTTTATTTCAGTAAGACAGGGTTAGTATAATATTAAAATATCAATACGGTGTGGCATGTCAGCCGAATAAAGGAGAAAAATAATAGTGTTAATTGAATAGATGTAGTAAAGGCGCATAATAGAATCCAACATGCATTCATTTTGAAAGCTTTTTATAAACTAGGAATACCAAGAAAGTATTCTTAATCTGGTCAAAATCGTCTATAAAAAACTACAAATGACATAATTCTCCTCCCCACTCCAAGACATAATCCTTTTTTTAAAATTGTTTTAATGTTTATTTATTTTTGAGAGAGAAACAGAGAGACAGAGAGACAAAGTGTGAGCAGGCGAGGGGCAGAGAGAGAGGGAGACACAGAGTCTGAAGCGGGCTCCAGGCTCCGAGCTGTCAGCACAGAGCCCGACGTGGGGCTCGAACTCACAAACCTTGAGATCATGACCTGAGCCGAAATTGGACCCTGAACCGACTGAGCCACCCAGGTGCCTCTAAAGATTTTATTTTTAAGTATTCTCTACCCAACATGGGGCTCAAACACACAACCCTGACATAGAGAGTTGCATGCTCTACCCACTGAGCCAGTCAGGTGCCCCACGAAAATAAAATCATTTAAAAATCCCTACAAATTAATAGAAAAGAAAAGACTATCCAATATAAAAATAGTCAAGAAACTTAAACAGGAGTGTCACCATCTAAATGGTTTGTAAACATATGAAAATATGCTCAATCTTCTTACTAATTGGGGAATGAGAAATTAAAACTTCAATATGACACCAGTACATACCTTCTAGAATGTCTATAATTTAAAATACAGACAAGTACACTGAGGATGTGGGGAAGTTGGAGCTCTCATACTCTCCGGGTGGGAGTGTCAGTTATTACACATACTTTGGAAGCATCGTTTACTAAAGCCAAATATGCACACACCTTAAGATCCAACAATTTTACTTTTAAATACATATTTAACATGGTGCACGCAGATGTGTACCAGCAGACGTACAAGAATGTTCATATCTGCATTATGCATCACAGCCCCACGTTGAAAACAATCCACAGGGTGCCTGGGTTGCTCAGTCTGTTAAGCGTCCAACTTTCGCTCAGGTCACGATCTTGGCGTTGGTGGGTTCCAGCCCCACGTCGGGCTCTGTGCTAACAGCTCAAAGCCTGGAGCCCGCTTCAGATTCTGTGTCTCCCTCCCTCTCTGCCCCTCCCCTGCTCTCTCTCTCAAAAATTATAAACTTTTAAAAAGTAGAATACCATTTATATGAAATTCAAACTGAAAATCTCAATTAAACTTGAGATATACACTTAAAAATTATACGAAAAATGAAGAGGTGTAGTTATCATAAAAGGATAATTGCTATGTTCAGTGGGGAGAAAGGGAATTATGATGGGGATGGGGTACAGAAGGGCTCTGGGCAACTGAATCCTATTTCTTGTCCTAGGTCATAGTTACACAGTGTTGATAATAATTCATTAGGTGACACATTTGTGGTTTCTATGCTTTTGTGGAAATGTAACATATTTAGTAGTAAAGATATATAAAGGAGGAACATATTTTACATCCTGTTTTAATTAATTAATTTTTTTAGTGTTTATTTTTGAGAGAGAGACAGAGCGTGAGTGGGAGAGGGGCAGAGAGAGAGAGAGAGAGAGAGAGGGAGACACAGAATCCGAAGCAAGCTCCGGGCTCTGAGCTGTCAGCACGGAGCCCGACACGGGGCTCGAACTCAGGAACTGTGAGATCATGACCTGAGCCGAAGTCGGACGCTTAACCTACTGAGCCACCCAAGGGCCCCTTACATCCTCTTTTACGTGTTAAGGTCAGAAATGCAACTGAAATAAAAATTTCATGAAATAATACCTTTACTATGTGTGATACACTCAGATATATCCGATTCTTTTCTCTCCTTTTGTCTTCCATCTCATTCCATTTTTATTTCTTTACTCATTTTTGAGAGAGCACAAGCAAGGATGGGGCAGAGGAGGGGAGAGAGAGAATCTTTAGCTGACTGTGCACCCAGTGCAAGGCCCTACTTGAGGCTTGATCCAGGATCTTGGGATCATGACCTGAGCCGAAATCAACAGTCAGATGCTGAACTGACTGAGCCACACGGATTCCCCCATCTCATTCCATTAAAAACAAAAACAAAAACAAAAACAAAAACGCTGGCCATAACCTACACCTTTTTATTTTATTTTATTTTATTTTATTTTATTTTATTTTATCTTATTTTATTTTATTTTATTTACCTATACCATGATTTTTTTAATTAATTAATTTTTTTTTTTAATTTACATGCAAGTTAGTTAGCATATAGTGCAACAATGATTTCAGGAGTAGATTCCTTAATGCCCTTTACCCGTTTAGCCCTTACCCACTCCCACAACCCCTCCAGTAGCCCTCTGTTTGTTCTCCATATTTATGGGTCTCTTCTGTTTTGTCCCCACCCCTGTTTTTATATTATTTTTGCTCCCCTTCCCTTATGTTCATCTGTTTTGTCTCTTAAAGTCCTCATATGAGTGAAATCATGATATTTATTTGTCTTTCTCTGACCTACTAACTTTGCTTAGCATAATACCCTCTAGTTCCATCCACGTAGCTGTAAATTGGCCATAGGCTACACTTAACTGATTTAATGATTTGCAGTTTGAAAAACATTCACCCTGGCATTAAGAAACTCTTGGGGTTCCTGGTGTAGCGACTGAATTGATCCCAACTGAATTCCCAGTCGAATTCCAAGTTGGGATCAGAAATACCCATCTCTCTCTGGCAGGGTTGCTCACTGTCAACACCGCTGGCATTTGGGGCTGGATAATTCTTTGTTGTGGATGGTTGTCTTGTACACCGTAGGTACTTAGCACCGTCTCTGGTCTCTTCCTGCTAGGTGCCGGTAACCCCCCCTCCCCCCACCACACACACACACCTCCAGTTGTGACTCCCTAGCAGGCGAAATTACCTCTGTTGAGGGAACCACTACTCTAGAGGCTCTATAACTTTCTAAACTTGGCTCTGCCTTTATAAAGAATCCGTAAGTTAGCATTTCTCGAACATCAGTGCACATTAGCGTCACCCAGATATTCTGTGTGAGAAGTGGGCTAGGAATGTGCCTTCTTAACAAAGATCCCAGGTGACTCTGATTCAGGTATTTCCAAAGATCACACTTTGAGAGACATTGCCCTAAGATGACTGCCCTCTTGAATGAAAATTCCCTTGGAGGCATTAGAATGTTCCAGATATATTAGTTTTCAAGGGACAGGTCAATGCACCGGAAGATAATAAGCTTCTGCTGGGTAAGAAATCATGCAAAACGGGGCGCCTGGGTGGCGCAGTCGGTTAAAGCGTCCGACTTCAGCCAGGTCACGATCTCGCGGTCTGTGAGTTCGAGCCCCGCGTCGGGCTCTGGGCTGATGGCTCGGAGCCTGGAGCCTGTTTCCGATTCTGTGTCTCCCTCTCTCTCTGCCCCTCCCCCGTTCATGCTCTGTCTCTCTCTGTCCCAAAAATAAATAAAAAACGTTGAAAAAAAAATTTAAAAAAAAAAAAAAGAAATCATGCAAAACATCCAAGGTCTCTTTAGGGGGCAGATCTGGTGCAGACACCGGTGAAATCACAGCCGTGGGGTCTGTTCTCTGTGTCATTGTTCTGTGACGTGTGCGGAGCTCACCGGGGAGGGGCTGTGGAACCACAGAAACTGAGTCTGACCTTTCTGAGTCCGCGATTTCCCTGAAGCTCACCCAGAAGCATGAACCAGCATCCCGAGTAAAGACACTGCCGTAGCATTTGCCAATTACTTCATGCCTGATAGAGAAGCTGAAATGCCTCCCCATACTTCAGATTTTTTTTTTCATCCCAGTTAATTGTTCTTCCTAAATTGAATGATCTATTTTTGGAACTAAAAGAGATGCAGTGTAGGGAGAGAGGAACCGACAAAGCCCAAGGCAGAGAGGGGAGGTAGTCGGAGGAAATGCAGGAATGAGAGGGGATACTGAGTGAATCATCTCCCCCCCTAGGAAACACATCAAAAGCAGAGGAAGGGCGTTCTCCCCCTGCGAGCAGGTGGATGACACAGGAGGGGCTGGGAGTCTTGCTGAAAAGATGAACACACGAAATGAAACAGGGCAAAATTCTGGGAGTCGTTGTGACCCAGAGGCTCAGGCCGTAAAAGTCATTGGGTGTTACCTTGGAGCTCTCTAGTGGGTGAGAGCGCATTCTTAGCACCGAATCAGAAGATGAGAAACCCTGCTCCTTTACCCTGTTTCCTACTGGAAATTTATTTGAAAAGCGCTGTGGCCTTAAAATGTGCAACTGTCTAGTGGATGTGATCCCAAGACTGGCGGGTCTTCGGATGCATTTCGTCCACAGGCGCGTCCGATGAGGCACGTGTGCCCCCAGATATGTGTATTTCTAGTGAACCCAGAGCTGGAAGTAACATCCCCTTCAGCCAGACCCTCTGGCTGTTACCAAAAATGCACTTGAAAAAAGGGTAGGCAAGTATTGGACCTGACCATTGGCGTGGATATCAGCATCATGCGTTTTATTGCCTCTGTAAATAATGTTTCTGTTAACTCCAGTGGGTTCCTTTGATCCTTCTGCAGCCTGAACGTCATGCTCAAAGCTTTGGAGCCTGCCCACGCTAGCCATCTCTGCTGCTTCTCCTCTCTAGGCATCTCAGTTGTAGTTACATCTTTAAAAGACTGTCGTTTATGCTGTGAAATGTTTAGTAAAACTACAAAGCAGAACACACGTCATTTTCTTCAAAACACATAAGCGTTTTGGCCTGCAAAAGAGACTACTCCGAAGACAGCCAGCTCGACTTTAAAATGCATGGGGAAAGCAGAGACCTTTCCAAGGCCCATACGATCATGCCATTCCTTTCACCCCTCAGTGGATATTTTAACGATGCGTGTAGTTCACTCCTGAAATGATTCAACTAAGGAAAGGGAGAGGCGGCCGACCCCTGGCTACGTTTGCCTTGTACCTGCCGCGAGGGGTCCGGAAGAGGAGCTCCTTGACTGTCCACGGCATCAGTTTTTCCCATTCTCCTGCCATTTTCGTCCAAGCATCCAGTGGGTAGCACATCCGTATTTCTCTGTGTGTCCGAGCAGTTGATTTCCAGCCACTTTAACAGGAGACTCTAACATCACAGGGGTGGAGAATGGAGCATGGGCAAAGAAAGGAAAGATCGTGGGAATGATAGCATTCAACCAAACAGGCTTTGCAGATCCCTTTCACGCCAGGTTATAACACAAAGGTTGTAGGATTGAAAGATCCTTGCTTTCTTCCTCACGCATGTACATGTTCGGGCTGATTGAGTAAACTTCCGTTTGGTTCTAGATAGCTTCTAAAGGAGATGAGGTCCTATAGTGCAGTGACAAAGAACACGGGCTTTGCAGCAGGCATGCCTGGGTTGAGATTTTGGCTTCATCTAGATTCGTGCAACCTTGGGAAAACCGAGTGGCCTCGAGTCAATGACAACCTCTTTATGCATATTGACTCCTCTGTAAAATTAGAATAATAGTAGTGTGTGTCACTAGGCTACTGTGGGGCTGAAATATGTAGTTGGATGGAAAAATAGCTGGAATGAGGGGTGCCTGGGTGGCTCGGTCGGTTGAGCGTCCGACTTCGGCTCAGGTCATCATCTCGCATTTCGTGAGTTCGAGGCCCGCGTCGGGCTCTGTGCTGACAGCTCGGAGCCTGGGGCCCGCTTCGGATTCTGTGCCTCCCTCTCTCTCTGCCACTCTGCCGCTCACACACAGTTTCTGTCTGTCTCTCTCTCTTTCTCTAAAATGTAAATAAACATTAAAAATTTAAAAAAAGATAGTTGGAATGGTTGGTTCTGGTCTACTCATTACGAAAAATAGAAGTTATGATTGTTGGTGTTATTAGTATTATCTCTTTTATACATTCAAAATCACTGACAATGATGTGGGAGATTGAATTCTAACAAATTCTGGGGAGAAATGTCAACAGTCAGGGATGGGGTGCTCCCCCTATCCATAGGTATTGAGATAGCTCACACTTTGAGTAACCCCGTCAAGTCCTTCCAGAACCTCTCTGGATTTTATATTTCTGGAATGCCCCTGGGAGTGTTATAAAGCATATTCATCTGGATTCAAAGATGGGATATTTTTTTTTCTAGAATTGCCCTGTGACATCCTATCTTGAGTTTGTTCTTTCCGGGGAGTCTTACAGGAGTAAGAAATGGAAATGTTTCCAGTTATTTGAATGTGGTTCAGGTGTGGGTCCTTATTCACTCCTGTTACCATGTGTTTGGTCAGGAGTTGAGTGTTGTTTTTGGCATTTAAGTTGTCAAATCCACCATTAATTGAATAATCCGCTTAACCCTGATTTTCTGGGTCCACAGGTGGTTATCGTGGCTATACTTCTGCTATTTTTATATTGTTTTTATTTCAGATGTAGGAAACGTCTACGCTGAAACTGTCTCTGTGGCCTAGTCTCACCTCAAAATCTGGTCCGGGGATCTTGATGGATTACTCTTTATGAGTGAGTAGAAGAATAAAAAGACAGTCTTCATTCACTGAAAGTGTATTTGCTCATTGAATATTTACCAAGCCCCCATTATACATGTAAGTTACTGTGTTTGCTATTGAGAACAGACTGTTGACTGAGATGGACCCGCCACCTGCCCTCATGGGTGCATTTTGGTGGGAAAAGTACAGCGGATGCTCTGTGAATATGTAATGAAGACATGAGACCAAATCTGAGCGGTCAGAGATGTTTTCTTGAAGAAGTAACATCAAGCTGGGGTTTGAAGGATGAATAGGCATTTATTAAATGGGGAGGAAGAGAAGAAAGAGGCAGAAGGAATAGCGTGTATGGCCCTGGGCATGGCAGGAACACAGTGAAATGACGTGAAAGAAGGTGGGTGCAGAGAAGAGGGGGAGTTGGATGTGAGACAGGGAGAGGGAGGCAGAGACAGTCCAGGCAAGGACTCAAGGCCAAGTGAGGAGTTTGAGCTTGACCCAGAAACAATGGGAAATCACGAAAGAGAGTGACCTGATCAGAATGGTGTTCTTTTTAAAAAAAAAAAAAAAATTTTTTTTTAACGTTTATTTATTATTGAGAGACAGAGAGACACAGAGCATGAGCAGGGGAGGGGTAGAGAGAGGGGGAGACACAGAATCGGAAGCAGGCTCCAGGCTCCGAGCTGTCAGCACAGAGCCCGATGCGGGGCTCCGACCCACAAACCGTGAGATCATGACCTGAGCCGAAGTCGGTCGCCCAACCAACTGAGCCACCCAGGCGCCCCAGAATTGTGTTCTTAAACACACTGGCTACCTTGTGGGGGAGAGAGAGTTCGGACATAGGGAAAACGTTGAGTAGACCATTAGTTTGGAGGAATTGTAAACAGGGGCCGTGGCAAGATAGATGTGGATAGAAATGGCTACAACTGAGGAACATTTAGGAGATGACGCTGAAGAGGTATTGGTGATAAGAATACGGGAGGCGAGATTGCATACTTAACCGTGAACCAGACTTCTGGTGGCCATCATCACAAAACAAGAGTTCGCTGCAAGAGAACCCAGTTAGGCGAAGTAGGGACATCATGGACTCAGTTCTGAACTCTTAAATTTGTGAAACCTTGGCAGGGGTGGTTTATAAATGATTGGCAACTGGCTCTCCAAAAAGAAGAAGAAGAAAAAAAAAAATCCCTGAATTTGTAGCGTTGGCCAATTTCCGTAGTGTAAAAACTCTCATCGTGGTGGATTTCAGCCCAGCCATCGCACGATGGCCTTGAACGTGGAGTTGTGAAGAGATGCTTACAGCGAGCCCTCGTGAGCCAGTGTAGCCTGGCTCCAGCACACCAGTGACTGAAGGGACATCTAGAAGGAAATGACAAGAGGTGGGCCGATGTGTAATTATTGGGCTTACAGGAGTGGTCCCGGCCAGGGTCCGCAATCATCCGTGTGTAAATGAGAATGCATACTTGTGGAGTCAGAGTGTCTGGGTTGGTACCCAGACTCTGCCCTTATTAGCTTTATGATCGGGGGAAAGTTACTTAACCTCTGTAGGTCTCAGTTTTCACACGGTGAATGGGGATAACGGTAGGTGATTCAGAGAGTAGCTTCCAGAGAAAAGCGTATGGAGGTGGAGTTGCCGCACCTGTCGGTTTGTCGCACGCGTGTGCGAAATGAAATCCTTTCTTCTTGTTGTTGCTGTCTTTACCTTTACGTTTGTTTTATTTATTTATTTTTTTAATTAAAAAAATTTTTTTGACATTTACTTATTTTTTAGAGACAGAGAGAGAGAGACAGAGCACGAGCAGGGGAGGGGCAGAGAGAGAGAGAGAGGGAGACAAGGAATCCGAAGCAGGCTCCAGGCTCCAGGCTCCGAGGCATCAGCACAGAGCCTGATGCGGGGCTCGAGCTCACGAACCGCGAGATCATGACCTGAGCCAACGTTGGACGCTTAACTGACTGAGCCACCCAGGCGCCCCACTTTTACGTTTGTTTTAAATGTGCTCTCCCTTAGGTTGGTTATTTGTCTTGATAACTTCTCCAAGTTTGTAAGCATGTATGAACATTTTGGGATTCTAGTCTAACTGTCACTAAGGGCTGTGTGGCCTTGAGTGGATTTCCTAAACTCTCTAGGAGTTAAATTTCACCTTTGTGATACTAGATCATGCCAGACGAACTCTGAGGGCTTTCTTAGACCCTAAACGATATATGATATGACCTTTCGCAAATCCTAAAATTCTTGGTCATCTTTGATACCTTTCTTTCTCTCACCTCCTGAACCCAATTAGATTTCAGTTCTTGTCCATTTTGCATCCACAGTCTCTCTCATCCCTGACTTTTCTCCACCTCTGCCTCCAACTCTCCATCTCTGTCCTCTGCCACTTTATTGTAAGCTCTTGTTACTGCTTGTCAGACTATTACGGTGGCCCTCATCAGGTCTGGGACCACTAAAGTGGCTCCCTAGACAGTCTTCCTGCTTCCTTGTCATTTCTCCTTTTAGTGCGTTTTATAACATTGCCAATTAAACTCTCCACGTTTGTACTTACTTTTTATTCTCATGCTATGTCCTTCTTTTAAGGCTAATTCAAATAATAGTCTGTTCTTTAATATCAGCTTTTGATCATCTACTCTTGTGAAATTATTCACGCTAATAAACACCATCATCATACCATTTCTCTTAAATGCTAAGCGTATGTAAAAAAAAATCCTGGTTCTTTTATCAGGGTGGTTGGTGTATATAGAAATTAAACTGCTTGTAGGTCTTTTTTTTTAATTTTTAGAAAGACCATTTTCCATACACAAAAGAGTTGAATAAACGTGGCAGTCGATTCTTTTGTGAAGGCAGCAAGCAAAAATTTGTCGTTTTGGGATTTGATATTTTTTCAACACAAAAACACAGCCATCGTCTTCTTTTTGTTTCATTCACCTTGTGAGTTTTGGATGCGTTTCGCAGGCATATCTGTTGTATTTTTTTTCCTTAAGGTCAATGGATCCATAATCCATAAATTAAGGAATAATTATCAACGTGTCATTTTCTAATAATCTGCTGGTTCTGTGTTATGACATCACTTAAATATCCGAGTTGTAGTTCTGGAGACTACTTACTTGTTTCCTCTTTGACCAAGAGATTGGTCTCCTAAAAGTAATTTAAGTGGAGTCGAAATCCAATTAACTTCTCAATTCCATGAACCGTAACATCATTTTAGCAAATGATTCTAGTTAGAGTATTAGGAAAACCCAAGTCATTGCTTGCTTCCTTCAACAGTACAGAGAGGGGAGGAAACAAAGAGGAGAGAGGGGGGAAGTAGTTTCAAACATCTATTTTTCCAGTTATTAGACAGAGTATTGGATAAGACAGCTGGAGACTGATACAGTCTTTAAGATGTCATATGATTTCTGTGCGTCTCTTTCTAGCTCTAAAAGTGGAGTACAGGAGTAGAAAACACGCCCATGTGACATTGGTCAGCTTTCAGGGTACCTCATTCTGCAAAGTGAGAAAAATGTTGATTCTTACATTGTTGTGTCTAATATTGGGATACATTTTAGGATAAAATCTATTTTTCTATTATTATGTTTATTTGCATAATGGCATCAGCCATATCTTGGACCAGTAAGCCATTTAGAAACGCATCTTTGAAATGTTTGAATCTATGTCTTTATTTACATATTTGTGTATGCGTGTATGCGTATAAATATAGGTGTATGTGTCATGTCATTCACATATATACTCACATATAATATATAGAAAGAGAGAGGCGTTGCTTCAGTGGCAGGGTGTTTTTGTTTGTTGGTTTCTAATCTGCTAAAATGCCTGTCTGGGAATAAAACACTTTTTTTTTTAATGTTTATTTATTTTTGAGAGAGATGAAGAGAGAGACAGAGTGTGAGTGGGGGAGGGGCAGAGAGAGAAGGAGACACAGGATCTGAAGCAGGCTCCAGGCTCCGAGCCATCAGCACAGAGCCCGATGCAGGGCTGAACTCGTGATCCGCGAGATCCTGACCTGAGCCGAAGTCGGATCCTCAACCGACTGAGCCACCCAGGCGCCCTAGGAATAAAACACTTTTTAATTGTATTAGCACCTAAATTTTTAGTGTTTTTTTTTTTTTTTCTTGTGAAATCAAAGTTCAGTGAACCTGAACTTTCATGTCTTCTTAGTAGTTGAATGTGGCAGAATTTTGGCATGATATAGTGATATTGAGGCATGTAAGAAGAAAAAATTCTACCTTCTAAAAGTTAATTTTTTAACTAAATAAATATTAAGAACAAGAACAAGTATTTGCTTTTGTAGTAAATTCTGCAGTGAGAAAGAATGAATATCTGGGAATAAGAGCGGTGTTTCTGACTTAACGTGAAAGGTGCAGTCTTGCAAACTTTTCTGTGGAACACATGTATGTCGCATGAACCTTACTTCCTTCTCTCATAAAACCTGAGTCCCCAGGGATAAATAAATGGTCTCTACATGTGTAGTAATGTTAAATTTGTGTATCATAATCGGATGGTGAATTCTTTTGAATTAACACATTTTTATAGTTAAATTTTATCCATTACGGTCGCCGTAACTTTGAAAAGTAGACATTTTGTCAGAAAACTTACTGAAAAGTTACTGAGGAAGTTGGACTTTCATTAAGAAGAATTTACAGAACCCATGGGGCACCTGGGTGGCTCAGCTGGTTAAGTGTCTCTCTCTTTTTTTTTTTTTTTAATTAAAAAAAATGTTTATTTATTTTTGAGGGAGAGGCAGAGTGTGAGCAGGGAGGGGCACAGAGAGAGGGAGACACAAAATCCGAAGCAGGCTCCAGACTGTCAGCAAAGCCTGACATGGGGCTCGAACTCACAAACTGTGAGATCATGGCCTGAGCCGAAGTCAGATGCTTAACCGACTGAGCCACCCAGGGGCCCCAAGTGTCTGAGTCTTGATTTAGGCTTAGGTCATGATCTCATGGTTCATGAGATCAAGCCCCCTGTAGGGCTCTACTCTGGCAGCGTGAAGCCTGCTTGGGGTCCTCTGTCTCTCCCTCTCTCTCTCTGCCCCTCCCCTGCTTGAGCTCTCTCTCTCTCTCAAAAGAAATAAATCAATATTAAAAAAAGAGAATGACATAATGGTTGTGGTGCCTCCTGTTTGGGGTCTCTAGTGCACCTTGAAAAGATTAAGATTAAGTCGTGTTTGTGGAGCATGTGTACGTGCCAATCTGCTTGATTTTTATTTATTCATTTATTATTTTTAGAGAGAGGGCACAAGCGAGCGAGGGGCAGAGAGAGAGAGAGAGAGAGAGAGAATCCCACGAGAGACAAAGAGAGAGAGAGAAAGAGGGAAGGAGAGAGAGAGAAGAGGGGCTCACCTGAAGGAGGGCTTGTGTTCACCCAATGAGGGGCTCGAACTCACCAACCCTGAGATCCTGACCTGAGCTGAATGAAGTGAGATGCTTAACCGACTAAGCCCCCCGGGCGCCCCTCCTCGCTGTCTTTGCTTATCTCATTTAATTTTCAAGATCATCCTGTAAAATAAGGGTGGCATTTCACTCTGCCAGTCTCTGCCGTGGCCCTGCAGGTGCCCCAGTGCTACCCGACCTCCCGGCTGCAGCCCCAGATTCCCAGTAGCCTGATTTCTCACAGGCACCCTGCTCCAGCTTGCCAAGCTCTGAGTTCCCATGTGGTCTCTATGGCAACCAGCTCTGTCGCCGGTTCTGGTACTGGTGCATGCTGGAGGATGCCTCCTTCCCACTGAGTCCCAGATCTCACTTCTTCTGAGCATCGTGAGGCTCTGTTCAAACACATCCCAGAAGGTCTGAACAGGGGCTTCTGCACACTTTAGCGTGAGCTTATTTTATATGTTTTATGTATAATAGCTACTAAAGGCAGGTATATTAATATAACATCATGTAATAGATACACTGGTGTTATGTAAATAAATAAATTATGTAATCTAATTTATATGTAAGCTACATACTTTATCTATATGATAAATTTGTACATATGTTATAGGCATTTCTGAAGGTACCGTAAAAGGCAACTTCATTATTTTTGCTAGCCTCTCTCCATGCTACTTCTCGCAATTAACTCTAAAAATGACTTCTCCCTTTTGGATTTCTTAATCTCTGAGGGCGTCCCTGTCTAACCAGTCATCCAAGCTACCCTTTCCAGCATTTTCTTTGACTTAACTTTTGCTTCTTCATGGCTCTAATATGTCAACCGGAAGCAGTACATTTTATCTCCAAAATATCTCCTACGAGGACTATTGAAAATACAGTTGTAATTATGTCATTTCCTTGGTCAAAATTCTTCTTCACTGAGTTTAGAATAGAATAAGGTAGGATACATTTTCACATTCCATCTGTAACATTTATTTATTTATTTATTTATTTATTTATTTATTTATTTAAATGCTTTTATTTATTTTTGAGACAGAGAGCGACAGAGCACGAGCAGGTGAGGGGCAAAGAGAGAGGGAGACACAGAATCTGAAGCAGGCTCCAGGCTCTGCTCTGTCAGCACAGAGCCCGACGCGGGGCCTGAACTCACAGACTGCAAGATCATGACCTGAGCTGAAGTTGGCTGCTTAACCAACTGAGCCACCCAGGCGCCCCCACCTGTAACATTTATTTCCTCACTGTCCTTGGCTACATGCTTCATAACCTGTGATTTGACCATGTTTTTTTTTTTTTTTTTTTTTTTTTTATGTGTATTAATTTGTTTTGAGAGAGAGAGAGAGCAAGCATGAGTGGGGGAGAGGCAGAGAGCAAGGGAGAGAGAGAATCCCAAGCAGGCTCTGCAGTGTCGGTTCGGAGCCAGACACAGGGCTCAAACTCATGAACGCAACCGTGAGATCATGACCTGAGCTGAAATTAAGAGTTATATGCTTAACCAACTGAGCCACCCAGGCGCTCCTGACCATGGGCCTTAATCAATAATCATGCCTTGTTCTCTGGAGCTTCTGTGTCTCTGGACACACTTTTCCCCTTGCCAAGATCATGCTGGTGCTATATGAGCCATCTTTCTAGACTGAAATGTCACTCTTCTATGAAGCTTCCCTGGGTCCTGCTATCTTTAAGACAAAATTAATCTGTGTCTCCTCTGTTTCCCTGGTAGGTCTGTTCACACCACCATTATTATATTCATGATGTTTCAAAATAATTAGATATTATGTGTCTTACCCTATGGACCCGGAGCTCCTTCAAACCACGGACTATGTTTCATTGACTTTTGCAACACCTTATACGATGCCTTGTTTAACACAGAAATAAGCGACTAAAATAACTCAAAGGAGTAGTTTCATCCTATCACATAAGGCAGGGCAGAAGTGGAGAGGACAATGCAGTGGATAAGTGGTCAACTCACTGGAAATGCAGAAAATGTTGAAACTGTTGCAAAGCACAGACTGATCTTTTCATTCACACTGAACAAATACGTATTTTAGGAGATAGTCTCATTATTCCCTTGCAAGGATTAAATTTCTTTTTACTGTGTTAAAAGATGGGAACACAGGGTTCCTTTACTCAAGAAGTTTTCCTCTGGGGACTAAGATCAAGTATAATTTCCCCCTTTAAGGTCAAATGGACAAAGTGAGAGAAACTTACATGATCGCCGGGCACCTGGCCCCGAGTGGGTGGGGAAGAAACAAAATAGCAAAAGCAAGACTATTAGGTGCTACCCAAAGAAAGATCGGTCAGAGCCGAAGACGCAACAATTCGGAAATGCAATGGTATTCAATAGGAAAAATGGGGGTTAGGGTAGAAATAACTTGCCAGGACTTCTATTCTATAAAGTGAAGTATGGCTGTGACTGTTGGTAGGTCATCATTTCCAGGCTTCGTTGTTTTCACAGAAATGCCAAATGTCCACACCGGCTCTCACTTGACTCTGGTTTGGTGATTTTTGTGAACCGCGCGGGAGGAAGCCAGGAGTCCCCAGGGAAGCGGCTGGGGGGGGGGGGGGGCAGCTGGTGGGGTAATGGTGCAGCGGCTTGTGAAACAGCCCGGGCTCTCCATTCTCCACCAGAGAGCTTCCAGTCGACCGATTTTACAAAGGAGGTTTCTGTGTGCGAGTTTGTTTGAAGAAAGTTTCCTGGCTTCAAAAAGTTTTTAAAACCCTTGATCATGCCTAGGTCTAATCCTTTTATTTTTAGGGATGCAGAAACTGAGACCCAGAAAATTCAAGTTGACCCCTCTGGAGCCACACAACTGTTAGTGTATTAGCAACTAGTTGGCAAAGTCATTTGCTTTTTATTTTTGTTGCTGTTGTTATCGACTCAGTTTGCTCAAAGATGTGGGGAGTGACAGCCATTAGGGGAACGGGGAGAGGGGAGGACCATAGATTAAGGACTCGGGTGGGGACCTCGTGATAAGGACTTGTGCTTTTCTGCAAAATGAGAAGACAAGTTAGAAGCTTTCTCTCCCATTTCTTCCCTCCTTCTAGAATGTTGCTCTCGGTCCTATGAATCTCTGCAACAGCTTTTCCTCCCCAGAATAATCACAAGGTCTCCAATTGAACTAACTGCTTTATTATACATGTGTATTATATATGTATAATATATATTATAAATACATGTATTTTGGGTGGATATATGTATGTATAATGTATAACATTTGATAATGCAATTGATGTGAATTCTGGATGGCCTGTAGAATGTGATTATAGAATTCAGAGGAAATTCTTTGCTTGCAGAGAAGTTTCAAAAATTCATCACATATTGGCCTTAAGATAGATTGGATTTGGGGCGCCTGGGTGGCTCAGTCGGTTAGGCGGCTGACTTCGGTTCAGGTCATGATCTTGCGGTCTGTGAGTTCTAGCCCTGCGTCAGGCTCTGTGCTGACAGCTCAGAGCCTGGAGCCTGCTTCATATTCTGTGTCTCCCTCTCTCTGACCCTCCCCTGTTCATGCTCTGTCTCTCCCTGTCTCAAAAATAAATAAACGTTAAAAAAAAAAAATTAAAAAAAAAAGATAGATTGGATTTACCCAAGCAAGAGATCTTTCTCTTCCAGGATTCCATTCCTCTATGATGCTGGAGGATAGGGTGTGGTCACTAGCATAATCGCCGGGGGGAAGCAAACAGGGGAGTGGCTGGAAGACTTTTTCCTGTCCCTCGATCACAAAAGAAATCAGGAATTTAGTTTTAGGTGGTAGAGTGATGCATATAAGCGGTGGAGAAAGACTACAATGACAGTTTGTGTTGGGAGGGAAGAGAGAAGGTTCCGTTTAGCGGCAGGATATGAGGTTCTCGGACATCCCCACAATGTGACGGGGAGATGATTCCGTTGGAAGTAAGTAGCCAGACAAAGAGGCATAAAAGGGCTCTGTGTGAAAATCAAAATGAGTTGCACAATGAAAGTGTATGATTCGGGCAAACGCGAGAATACTAGAAGGAAGAACGAAGGCTGAATTCTGCAGTAGGAAATAGAAGATGATCAACAGAACAAGTCTAAGGGAGACCCAGTTTGGACTGAGTGAACTCGCAAAAATGTTGAGACGGGAAGACACTGCCAAATGAGATGATATTGGAAAATGAGAGTGGAAAAGCCAGGGATGTCGTGTTGAAAATTAACACAAAGGAGCAGGAGCAGAGGAATATCTGTCTAAAGACATTCTAGGCAGTTGACCAGGTAATGGCGGAGGAGTAAATAATGTGGCCATTAAAGTTGCAAAATTAAGCTTCTCTCTTGTTTTGGGGGAATCAGAACGAGTTCATGCAGAATAAAGCAATTACCACACATGAGCTCCAGTTAAGGTTTCCGGCCTCCCGATGGCACGCATGGCTTTGTGCCATGAAATAAGAGGAGACAAGACCAAGGCGTGTCATTGACATTCCAGCAAGTTGCGAAGTGTATGTTTCAGGGCAGAACCAGGCTTTTTCAACTTCAGGAATGAATTCAGAACGGCTTCGATTCAGCAGAAGGGGGATTCTCAGATTAAAAAGATCAAATTGGGAGTCACCAGCACAGATGAAAAATGTCTAATTTGTGCGCGCGCGCGCGTGTGTGTGTGTGTGTGTGTGTGCGCGCTCGCGCACGGGCACGGGTGTGGGTGCCATGATGAAATAAAAAGGGACTGGAGCACGGCAAGTAATTTAACCATTTAAAGATACAATTGTTTCATTAATATTTACTATTACCTGTTTAAATATTCATGATGCCTGGCCTCCCCTCCCTGTCGAACAGTGTTGACTACCAGCTCAGCGCACCGAGGTCTCAATTAGCCATTCAGGCCAACAGGACACTCTCAGCCGAGGGGCCCTCAGCCTGCAATGGGCTGAACACAGATGATGAGTTGGTCTGTGGCCATAGGCCGGAGTGAAACAGACTTTCCCTGGGCTGAGTTTACAGCACAACAGAGGTTACAGAAAGATCGTCCCCTCAAGAACACAGAGAGGAACACTTTAGGAATATGTAAGTGAACATCGACAAGTGAAAAACCTCTGCCTACAGAGCATGGTGTCCCCTGGGGAGCAGTAGTGAGATGTGAGCCCCGCTAGAACTGGGAGATCATGACCTGAGCCGAACTCAAGAGTCAGAGGCTTAACCGACTGAGCCACCCAGGTGCCCGAGATGACCTCGTTTCTAATCCTGGTTAAACAGTCTGTGTGAAATAGGACCGGGAGGGGGTGCCTCTGAAGGAGGTGCTGGGAAGGCAGTTAGACGCCTCAGCACTGCCAGTTGCCGTGGTCTCGGGCTCTCCTACGCGGAACACAATGGCAGCACACGTTCACCTTAATTGTCCCTCTCATGTCTATCTCTCCTCTACACTGTGAGCTTCCGGAGAACCTCGACTACGTTGTGTTTATTGTGCTATTTCAAGAGTCTAGCTGGCATATTGGCCAGTAGGTGTAGCAACCGTTTTTTCAATAGCTTAGCCTCTGGGAAGACAGGGTGGATATTAGAACATGGTATTCGTAAAAGTAGCTGGATGGTTCTATCCCTTGTGTGAGTCTGCAGCCATTGTGGAGGTGCCCACATGCAAGGCAGGAGAGGCATTGCTGTCCGTTAATAAAATAAAATAAGATAAAATAAAATAAAATAAAATAAAATAAAATAAAATAAAATAAAACAAAAGCTTCTTTTTAATTTCCTCTGGACCCTCTGGAAACCGGCTATGACAGTGTCGGCTTGAATAATGGCTTGTCATGCGTGTCCTGATCCCCAGAGCCTGTGGATACGTTCGTTACCTTCCGTGACAAAGAGGACTTTGAGAGCCTGCTCAAGGTGAAGGGCCAGGATAAAATGAGATCGTCTGGATTATTTTGGTCAATCCGATCGAATCACACGAGTCCTTAAGAACGGAAGGGCAAAGCAAGAAAGTGGGTGGGAGAGATGCCACACGGGGAGGATCTGGCCTCCAACTGCCCGCTTTGACGACGGAGAAGGAGGCCACAAGGCAAGGAGTGTGAGTGGCTTTTCAAAACCAGGACCTCAGTCCTACAGCCGCAAGGAATTCAATTTTGTCAACAACCTGGATGAGGAGGCTTCTCCCCCGGAGCCTCCGGAAAGGAACCAAGGCCTCTGACATTTTCATTCGAGTCCAGCGAAACTCCACTTCTGACCTATGGAGCCGTAAGATAATACATTTGTGTTTTTCCGCCACTGCATTTGTGGTCCTTTTTTTAGGGCAGCAACAGAGAACTAACACAGCATCTCTGACGAGCAGACTGCGTTTCCCGTTAAGCTTTCAGACCCTCCCCGGACTTTAACGACACTGAGGCCGTACTGAGCCATTTACCAGCGGTGAAGGATGAACTCAAAGTGCACCCGAAGGGTCCTTTTCTCTCCCTAGGAAGGGGTACTGAGCTCTCATTGTGGTCACCGTCTCCTTGGGGGCTCTTTGGGCTCCCGTTGGGTTTAAGGAGGGGAGCAAGGTACGCAGCTTGACTTTTAATTTGTAGGATTTAGTTTGTTCCAGCAAATGTCTCCAGAGCTCTTGTCACGCACAAAGTGAAATCACCTATACGCTGTATCTTTAAAAGCCGGGGAAGTGCACAGAGCAGCGGCAGCAGTCAATACCAATTTCCACATCTGGATCAATACCGTAGGATGGCTCTGTAGCTGCAGAGATCGTTCCACACGCGCACGCAGGGAGAGGCAGGGCCGGCCGGAGGAAGGGAATTGGTTTTAATGATTTCATGGCTCTGAGTCGTCCCTCTCTCCCTCTTTCCTTTAAAAGACATAAATGCATAAAATTAGGAACCAAATTTACGAACCTGTCAGTCTGCCTCCAAGCCAGCTTCTTTCCCTCACCTGTCACCCCCAGTGGCATCCGATCGAGCAAATGGCCTTGGTCTGTGCACGGGTGACACGGATGGCGGAGAGGAAAGCGAGAACACGCTTCGCAGCCGTGCAAAAATAACACACGTTCTTCATTTACAGCGGGCCTCTCCGCGAGGCCCTCGGAGGGCAGTTTCCTTAATTCACAAAGAGAAAACAAGGGCGGGCGGCTTGGTGGCCAGCACGCAGTTGACGTCTCCGTGGTGCCTGAACGCGTGTGCTCGGATAAGGTAGAACTGAAGCGTTTTCCTGGGCTCTCGCACTGCAGCCCGACCGGGTAGTTCTGAGTGATGGAGTCTCCCTCGTGGGAGGGACGGGGGAGCTGTTTTTCACAGGCAGACTTAGAGCTGCCAGGAGGATGCAACTGTGATGGAAACAGCAGGGGAAGCGCAGGAATCCGATGCCATTAGCTTTTGCTGGATGCTTTCCCGGTAGGTCAGGGTCTCGACCGTTTCTCCCCCTGGGAGTGGACGCGGCTCTGACTCCACGGCGCCTCTGGGAGGCCCGGGCGGCCACGCTCTGCGGACACACAGCCCATTAGCTGGCCTCCAAAGAAGGCTGACCCTCACTCCGAGTAGGCAAGCTCATCATCCAGAGGAGCCAAACAAAGGAATAAATATGTCCCCTCTGGGCCCTGACATAATGCGAAGCTTGATCCTCGGCTTGGTAAATGCCACAGTCTCAACCGTGACCGGCTCCGTCTCGAAGGCGGATCAGATGACTTCCAGGGGTGGTTCTGTGCGACTCCCAGCTGCAGGGCTGGGAGGTGGCGTGAAGGAGAGTGACTTTCCCGAAGAGTCATCATAAAACTTCCCTTCCTCTTCCTCCTCTCTTGTATTGCATTCCGCTCTACGGTTTTACAAGGCATTGCATGTAGGTTAGCTCCCCTCCTCCTCCCCGCAGCCCCGTGCATTTGATCCCTTTCCGGTGCCTGAGGCTTGGAGAGAGAGTCTCATGGGGAGGGAAGGTGATCATTGCCCCAGGGGAATTAGGGAGCTGGGGACCGGATAGGCCAGCGAGCCCCTGGAGTGTCAGGGCGGGCCAGGAGCAGGGCAGCAAAGACCCATATCATCTTTCACTCTGATGCTGTACGTTTCCACAAATAGAAGCAGAATCATAGACTCGTCACATTCTAGCCGCCCGATTAAAAATAGGCTGACTCTCCACGTGGACTTCAGCCAGCTGGGCCTGGGTTCATTTTGTCCTTCGGCAGGGATCCCACACCCATTCCCCCGAAAGGACAGACTTGAAGCACTAACTCGGCAGGGTGAGCCCTGGAAGGCAACACGTTTCTGAGATCATTACGGCTTTCCTTTGAGAGCCGGTAAATCCCCGCTAGATTAATCTTCGCCAAACAAGATTTGAGAAAAGCGCAAAATGCTAACCATTGAAAATGCTCCCGTTATTTTGCAAACAGTCCCCCCTTGCTTCATACACATTCTCAAACTGCCCACACTGTATGGAATACTTCCTGATGCTTGCTTTATGGTTCCCCCCAAAACCCCCTAAATCAATTAACAGCAATTTGCTTGATTATGAAACTATAAACACAGATATAAAAAGTGCCCATAAAGCTCCCAATAAAGCACCCAACAAAACAAAGTCTTCTGGCTAATGGCTAAATTAAGTGAGGTTTTTGTTGTTGTTGTTGTTTGTCATCATGTGGGTCCCCCGTTAGCCCAATGAGAGGTTTGTTAGAAGATGTTCACTGGAGCACAGGTGATAAGCAGGTACACCCTATCTCAATGCAACGCAATTTGCTCTTCAAGGAAGACCGTTTTGGCTAACCACCACCCCAAGTGAGGCTGAAGAGATTACCGTGGTTCTACAGCATAAGGTAGAAGTTGCAAGGAAATGCTTTTAGTGTGAAAAGAGGTCCCCCCCATACTACCAGATAAATGGCCAAAGGGGAATGTCCAAAACAATTGTTTGCATAATCTCATTGGGTGGCCATGAAATTCAATGGCGTGGCCAAAGGGCATTTATGGGCATCCAACCTGTGTCAGCACCAAAGACCCTCCAGACCCTAATACGCATAGGTTGTATTAATTATTTGCTCCTGAAGGAACTTATGATTTTTTTTTCATAGCTGATAATAATGGCCATCTAGTTTAAGGCAGCTATGACATAGCGAAACACCAAACTAATGAGCGTAAAGAAAGGCCCAAGCATGTTTATGGTACCTTGGTTAAAAAAACGCCCTTTTCCTGGTGGTCCGTGAACTTGCTCCTACTTCGGTGTAGTTTGGGGGCTAGAGCCATAAGAAAAGCCTGCTTGTCTCTGTTTCACTCAATAGCTGGTCAGAAAAGGCATGTGCATGCATTGACGGGCAATCTGATCCTGTCCCCAGGAAAGGAAATGGAGCCGACATTGGATATACATCACGTCTCTCCCTTTTTCTTTAGGGCCCCAGCATGGCACATTTGATTGGGGGTCATAGTTGAACTTAAGATTTTTTTTGCGCTTTGTTTTCACTCATTCCATGAAATTTATTGAGTGCCTACTAAATGCATGGTGCCATGTGCTTGGCATTTATTTAATTACATCTTGCATCATTTGGCAGATTGATTCCATAACCACAGATTAGTTGGCTGGGATTCTAAGTTTGCCCCATTTTCCACGTGGCTGTGAGTTAGATACCCTACCTCGGGAGGATACTTCAGTTTCATTCACGATGGGCTGGGAATAATAGTAACTAACAGCTGCTTAGAAGCATGCTGGATGATTCATGTTTGAGACAAGGTAAGGCTTGTGAAGTTCAATTATTTCATTCCCCAAATGCCAATTTGAGATTGGTGGAAGTGAATTTGTTTTTAATTTATACTGCAATAGTTAGTTACAGCCTCCTCCAAATATTTACTTTATTTATTTATTACTGTTCTCTAATTTACTGACTGCCGGCTGGATTCTTGGGTTTCAATACTGAAGTTGTTAACTTGGATTTATTGGCCAAACTTGAGTTCTTCCCTGAAAGGTTTTTAGAGGAAATGCAGAGGTATAAAGCCAAAAGGTAGATCAGCAAGTTTCAGTAAGAGTTTTCAAGGGAATTAGGGGCTCCTGGGTGGCTCTCCGTCAGTTAAACATCCTACTCTTGGTTTCGGCTCAGGTCACGGTTTCACAGGTTTGCGAGTTCAAGCCCCCAGCCAGGCTCTGTGCTGGCAGAGTGGAGCCTGCTTGGGATTCTCATTCTCCCTCTCTTTCTGCCCCTCCCCCACTTGGGCAGTCTGTCTCAAAAGAAATAAATCAACAACAACAACAACAACAAAAAGAGTTTTCAAGGGAATTAAATTGCATTTGCGTCTGAGCTTGAATTTGGCCTCCTGGCTTTAGTACTTGTTACATGGTACTGCAACCGTTTGATTTGAATTAGTGTATTTAGTTAACTCACTTTGTTTTAATGGTCAAAGACTGCCTCATAACCTCATCAGTCTTCACCGCCTTGACCTCCCCTGTGTACCATGTATGGGCAAAAAGTGCATAGGTGTATTTACCATATAATTGGCAGATATCACGTCTAAAGTTGTTTGTATCTTCATGAATTCAAAATAACCAGTTTATAATACATCTATCTATCTATCTATCTATATGTTTATCCATACATGTATAACATATATGTATATACATAACATGTGTGTGTAAATGTATATATATATATATATATTTGTATATATGTGTATATATATATGTATATATATACATATATATATATTTTTTTTTGGAGGTGGGGCAGGGGGAGAGAAAGCGGGAGAGACAGAATCCCGAGCGAGCAGGCTCCATGCCTAGCATGGAGACCAATGCGGGCTCGATCTCAAATCTGTGAGATCATGACCTGAGCCGAAATCAAGAGTCAGACGTTCAACCAACTGAGTCACCTGGGTGCCCCTCCAGTTTATACTTTTAAAAGTGATCAGGTGTGATACATGTCTAACTCCCAGCACCGCTGGGGGTGAGCCTCGGCAGGACAGGGCTGAGGTGCTCTAATAAGACCCCAGCTAGCTGTGAGGGTAAGTCGAGTGAGAAGGGTCTTGGGGCTAACTCCAAGTCAGTCATCGCAAAGCCACAGAGACCCCGGATCAGGTGGGAGGGCAAGGTAGTTGTTGGCCTACTCTGAGCGAAGCTCAGCCTTCTTTGCAGGGGAGCTAATGGGCTGTGTGTTCACAGAACACATTTACTGGAGCCTCACAGAGGGGAAGGAGGGGAAGGAGGGGAAGGAGGGGAAGGAGGGGAAGGAGGAGAGCAGCAGGAGGTGAATTTGGAGCTTGGGACAGGGAGGGCAGTGGAGGCCACTGTACAGACTTTGTGTATTGCTCTTGGTATGATCCGGAACTCACTGGAAGGCATTGATCTAGTGAGTGATGGGACCCAGGGGGCAGCGGTGGGACGGAGGCTGACGTGGCAGCTATTGCTGGAAAGCATGTGAAGGTATGGCAGTCTGAACCAGTGGTAGCAATGGAGAGAAGGAGAAGCACTCAGTCGCGGGATACATCGTGAAGGCCAAGCCAAGGGGATTTGCTGCTGGGTTCAGTGTGGGCGTGAGAGAGAACAGGAAGTCAAGGCTGCCTCCAAGGGTTTTGAGCCTTGACTTGATGATGACTTGATGTCATCTACTGATGGGGAAAACTTTGGGAGGAGCTTGTTTGGAAGAAGGAGGCAACCAGTTCAGTCCTGGACACGCGAAGGTGCTGACGCCCATCCGCGTACTCAAGAAGGATGTCAAGTGCGCAAGTAGGTCTAGAGGTCTGTTGATCGGGGAGGGTTTGGAAGATGTCGATATATAAATTTAGGGAGGTGTTAGCATGCAGACGGTTTCCATCTGCAGGACTGGGTGAGACTAGCTGGGTGTCATTGTAACTGGAAAAGAAAAGAGGCACCAGGGGGTGAGGTTTGGAGCCTTGCCAATATCAGAACTCCGGAAGAGGGGGAGGAGCCGGTGAAGGACACCGAGGAGAGCAGTCTCCAAGGTCGGAAGCAAAGAGGAAAGTGGGTTACAGAAGCCAAGTGCAGAAAAGTTTTCATAAAACGAGACATGCTGAATTGTTGTCAGTTGCTCCTGATCGATGACACAGACTAGACTAGGAATTCACTCACAGAACCGGGCGTGAGGCCAGTAGCATTGATGAGGACAGCTTCTGTGGAATGGGTCCCAGGGTCCATGGGGCACGAGGGAGCGGAGGGCCCAAAGTGTACAGTTCCTCTGCAGTTTCCTCGTAAAGGGCACAAGAGAAGAAAAATAGTAGCGGGAGGTAGTTATGTGATCAAAGAAAAAGTTTTTTAGCCTGTTGATGAGATAATTCCGTTAAGGAAAAGATGATGATACAGGACAGAGCGAGGAAATAATGGTGGGAGCAAAATTCTTGGGTAGGAGAGAAGGGATGTAAATCAGGGCACAGGTGGAAGGCTTGGCACAGCCACAAGGCCCGGATTTAAACCCGCCCAGTTCGGAGGTAGAGTTAACCATTCTGCATACCGCCTAGATTCGTAGTTTAAAGTGTTTTTATTTTTTATTTTTTTAATGTTTATTGTTGAGAGAGAGAGGCAGAGAGTGTGAGCAGGGGAGGGGGCAGAGAGAGGGAGACACAGAATCCTAAGCACAGAGCTGTCAGCACAGAGCCCGACGCGGGGCTCGAACTCACAACCATGAGATCATGTCCTGAGCTGATCATGTCCTCTTGCCTAACTGAATGAGCCACCCAGGCGCCCCTAAAGTATTATTAAAACTAAGCATCCGACTCTTTATTTTTTTTATTTTTATTTTTTAATTTTTATTTTTTTTTGCCCCTAAAGTATTTTTAAAACTAAGCATCCGACTCTTTATTTTTTTTTATTTTTATTTTTTTATTTTTATTTTTTTGCCCCTAAAGTATTTTTAAAACTAAGCATCCGACTCTTGACTTCGGCTCAGGTCATGATCTCACTCTTCTTGAGTCTGAACCCTGAGTCGGCCTCTGTGCTGACAGCAGGGAGCCAGCTTGGGATTCTTTCTCCTCTCCCCGCCCCTCCCTTGCTAGCTTGCTCGTGTGTGTGTGTGTGTGTGTGTGTGTGTGTGTGTGTGTGTGCACTCTCTCAAAATAAATAAATAAATAAACTTAAAAAAGTCTTAAAAAATTTTTTTCAAATGCAGTCTTGTAATTCACATGTAACAGATTCACATGGTTGCAGGAGTGGGTGCGAAATGGATCCAGAATCCACAGGCTTTGCTGCCCTCTCTCCCCTCCACCCGCCAAGAGCCCTTTAACCAGCATCTCAGATCACTGAGACTCTGAGGAACACAGTCCGAAAAGCTGTGGCCTAGACAGTCTATTTACTCATAAAGTTCTTTGAGTCCATGTAGTATAACTGGATGGTCCTTAAATCTCCCCTTGTAGGGTACTGGCCACGTCCCCGTATGGGAGCTCTGTGACATCAGCCAAAATGGAGTGGAGGAGGTGAATGAAAATGTTTGCTTTGTGAGGATTCAGGGTTCCCTCCCTTCCCCTCCCCAAACCCCTCCTCCCCCCCAGAAAAAACCTAGGAAGTCATTTGCAAAACAAGACATCCTCAAGGAGGTAGCAATCCTGCTAACCGTTTAGGCTTGTCTGCAGGAGCATCTGTTTTAATAGCACATCTGTAGGGGTGTAGTACTTACCGGGGTGACCTAGGTTTTGTCTTAGAGAATTTAATGGATGCCTTTCTTTCTTGTCTTGAAGCCCTCTCCCTGCACAATTACTTAGTTGAAAGTGAAATCGTTCTGCTCGGTCCTGAAACGGTAGATCAATAGCTGAATAATGCTATGTGCGGAATCCCAGGTAGCAGCCATGGCTAATGAGGCAGCGGGTAAGTGATTTCACCAGTGTCTGAGCTCTGACGCCAGGAAGAAGTGCAGGAATGCTGCCCAGAGGGCCACTTTGACAAAGAGGAGAAATGAGGGCGGTTCCTGGTGGAGACAGGTGCGGTTGTAAAGGCAGGTGTGGTTGCACAGCTTCCTGGGAAATGAGAGCACTGGGAAGGGGAGGGGAGGGGAGAGGCGCACACAGAGCCCTTGTGTCTGGGAACCGGGAGGCCTATAGAGATCACAGCTACATTGTTAGTGGGAAATTCTATTTGATCCTTTGTTCGTTCATGTATTCATTCATTTACTCAATGAATGCTTGGTTGAGCACCTACTGTGTGTCAAGCGATTTGTTATTGACTGGGAAGCTAACCATGACACAGGCCTTGCCCTCAAGAAGCAAATAGTCCAGAGGCTCAGATGGAAATGAAGAGGAACTTGATAGTTACGGAACATTGGGGCACGTTCAAGGATGGAGATCTGTCCGTGGGTTATTGTCTCGTTCTTCATTTTACTATTTTAATCCCCATCTTGCTGAGATTAGTTCCTTAAAAGGGGAACCCAAAGGATAGCTCTTTGGCTCAGAAACAATTCTTTCCGTGTCCTTGGCATACAGGAGTGGCCACATAAAAGCTGTTGGGATTGAAATTAGATAGCACTTTTAATTATATTCACATGCGTCATTTCAGGGTTATTCCCTTTTAAGACAGATGAACCTTAGTATTGTTATCATCCCCATTTTGTGACTTGAAGTATTACGCATCAAAAAAGGATGTTTTATCAGCTAATTCACACGGCGTCCATAACTAAGAAGTGCATGGTGTGTGTAGCTCTCCCAGAAGTCTGTGCATTTTAACATGGCCAATATCCTAACTCGGTGCTGACTCAGGTCTGAAGATCAGAGAAGGCATCACATGCAAACTAATATTTTGGGGGCAGGGGTGGGCGATTGCTTGGCCATCCTCAAATTATATCAGGAGGGGCGCCTGGGTGGCTCAGTCGGTTAAGCGTCCGACTTCGGCTCAGGTCATGATCTCATGACTCAGGGGTTCGAGCCCCACATGGGGCTCTGGTGCTGACAGCTCAGAGCCTGGAGCCTGCTTGGGATTCTGTGTCTCCCTCTGCTCCTGAGACTCTGGACCTGACTACCGGGTTGCGAAGAACCTTTTCATGGCTCTAATGTAACTGGGAAACACAGCCAAAAGTCACCGGTGAGAAGTTAACCCTTCCTGGTGGTGCTGGGTCCCAGTCTCTTGGGTCAGGATACAGCACCCCGGTGACAGCATTGCCCTAGAGCCAGCCAACCCAAGTGCAAATCCCAGAACTGCCACCTGATGACCTTGGGAGAATTCCTTTATTTCTTCGCGCCCCAGTTTCCCCAACCGTAAATGCAGATAAGGGTAGTATACTCACATTCTGCGAGGGGTTATTGGGAGGATTAAATGATTCGGTATACATGAAATGCTATACGTACAGAGCAGATGCCATATAAGGCTTAGCTGCTCCTACTGTTATATTTCTGTACACATTTCCCCCATTCTCTGCCAGCAGCTAGCACAAACATTCCCAGGGACCTGCCTAGAGTCCTAGGTTCTAAAAATGGCCACGAGTCATAGATAGGAAGCCAGACCCTGAGCCGTCTTTTCCTTTGCATCCCTAAGGCCAGCCAGCAACTGGCAGAAATGGGAGAAGGTGACCCTGCCTTGCTGTCTCCACCCACACTTCTGTATCATATACTCGGAAGCCGACTAGGAGGAAAGCGCTTTTGAGGGGCTTCTCCTACTCAGCTTTCGTTGGGTGGTGACGGTAGTTCTTTTAGACCTGCCGGCGAGGTTCACCTCGCGCTTTATTTTGTCGTACAGCATCTTGTGATTTCTTACATATGGGGAAAGTTTTCTGCCCTATTGCTTCTCCAGGGTGGTCACCAATGACTCAAGGGCTTTTCAAAGGAAGGATGGAAACCTATTGAACATGGTACCGGACCAGGTATTGCTTTGGGCACTTACACAGGATCCCCTTACAGATAACCCTGCGAGATAGATACTATTATCCCAACTTGGCTATAAACAAATTAAAGCTCAGGTTATGCCCCATCCCCACTGACTACGGTCCCAGAGCAAGTAAGTAGCTGAGCCGGGATAGGAAACACTGTTGATCTGACTCTGAGGATGTGGCTCTCGTTCTGTTTTTAGGGACAAGATCTTTTAGGGGTGTCTGGGTGGCTCAGCTGGTGAAGCGTCCCACTCCTGATTTCGGCTCAGGTCCTGATCTCACAGTTTCATGGGTTCGATCCCCATATCAGGCTCTGCACCGGCAGCGTGGAGCCTGCTTGGGATTCTCGCTCTCCCTGTCTCTCTCTGCCCCTCCCCCATTCGTGCTCACCCTCTCTCTCTCCAAATAAATAAATAAAATCTTTTATTGCACAGAGCAAAAATAAAATGCAAATGTCACTGGAAGAGGTGACACTGATGTATGTTCCTATTAGGGGACAGGATTGCTGCCAGACCCTTCCTTGAAAACAGGCGTTGATAAGAGAGACAGCAGTGGAGAGAATCTCTGTGCCAATAAATAGCAAAGGAAGGGGGCGTGGGGCTGGGGAGGAACACGGCATGAAGTGTATTAGTTTTCCGTTGCTGCTGTAACAAATTATTATAAACTTAGTCACTTGGCAGAAATGCATTATCTTGCTCCCAACAGGGCTGGAGGGTCTCCAGGCTGGAGTCAGGGTTAAACAGGGCTGCATTGCCTTCTGCAGGTTCTAGGGCCGAATCCATTTCCTTGCTCATTCAGGTGGCAGAATTCAGTTCCACGGGGTTGTAGGACCGAGGCCCCTGTTTCCCTGGCGGCTGTCAGCTGGGGCTGCCCTGAGCTGGTGGAGGCCTCCCTCTGGTCCTTGCACATGGCCTCCCACTAGTCAGATCCAGCAAGGGGATGTCAAATCCTTCTCACGCCCTTTCTCCAAGCGATGCTTCTGCATTCCTTGCTCCAGGCAGGATAGGCTCTCCGTTTTTAAAGACTCATGTAATTAGATTGGGTCCTCCTGGATAATTCAGGACACTGTCTCCATCTCAAGGTCCTTACCCTTAATCATATCTGCGAAGTCTCTTTTTCCATGTAAAGGGGTGTATTGACAAGTTCTGGGTATTAGGGCTTAGGCATCTTTGTGAGGAGGCATTATTCTGTCCACCACCAGAGGGGATCCTGGGGTCACCTATACATGGTGCCCGTATCATGGCTTTGTCCTGGGTCTCCCGGTCTTGGGCAACAGTTTTGCTAATTATTGTCTAGCATGGATCCAAAAGTCAGGATGAGGAAGCTCCACGCTGCTAACAGACAGATCCTGACCTACCCCCAAAGGGTTTTTGGCCTACCAGCCTTCCCAGTGTCCCTTTAAAGCAATTTGTAGTCTGTTATCCTGTATCATTAACCTAATTAGTATAATTGCACCCAATTACGTAATCAGTGTAAATACATGAAGAGTCCCATAATTAGACGATGTAATTAGGTAATTAATAGATGACGTGGGAAAAATCCATAGAAAACATTCTGAAATGGACATGGTGCCTGCATGAAGCAGGCAATTTGCGAACTTCAGCATCTCAGCCAACTCCTTCCGCTGAAAGAGAGATCCACGAACGAATTAGAATCCAAACCATAAAATTCTTGTTCTAAAAGCTCCTGCCATCTTGTATCATGTTCTTCCATCCCCAGTTTTATGAATACGTGGCCGGGTTCTGTCTCTATGTTGCTGTTGAGGAGGCACAGTTCTCCCACAGAGCTGAGTCGATGAAAAAATCCGGTCCATGGGACGCCGGATTTGACACTGAGTCTATAGATAGAAGGAGAGTGTTATTAAGGCCGTGTCTATATGACCGAAGTAACCAGACGGGGGCAGAGACGGAATTGGGCTGTTTTGCTAACAGTCTCACCAGCTGATTCTCCCTGAGGCAAAATCGGTTGGAACACGGGCACCTGTTGCTTAAGCAAATCTGGTGACTCTTGGGAGTTCAATGGAGAAAGAGGCCTGGTCAATTCCATCTCCAAGTACGTCTTCAGTGTATCCACTTTCTGCCTCTGTGGCTGACACTCTTGGTCCCGTGGTGGCTCTTCTACCTGATCCACAGTAGCAAGGTCATGTCCCCCTCCATGTATTGTCTTCCATCGTCCCTCCAGTCTCTTCTCAGGCAACCAGAGGTGTCTTAAGATCAATCCACAGCTAAACACTTAAAAAAATTTTTTTTAACATGTATTCATTTTTGAGAGACAGAGCATGGGTGGGGGAGGGGCACACACACACACACACACACACACACACACACAGAATCTGAAGCAGGTGCCAAGCTTCAAACTGTCAGCACAGAGCCCGACACAGGGCTTGAACCCACGAACCATGAGATCATGACCTGAGCCGAAGTCGGATGCTTCACCAACTGAGCCACCCAGGCACCCCTAAAAACTTTTCGGTTTTTAGGAATACCCACATCTTTCATCTTTGCAAGGACAAATACTTTAATTTCACATTTTTCCCGGCTCTACTGACATATAATTGGGATATAATATTATGTAAGTTTAATTTGCAACTTTTAAGTATATATTATTGTTACCAATAGTCACTGTGCTGTATATTAGATGCCCACAATTCATTCGTTTTCTCACTGGACGTTTTCACTCTTCGACCTTCATTTCCCCATTTTCCCTAAACCCTAGTCCCTGGTCACCACCAATCTATTCCCTGTTTCCATGAGGTTGGTTTTTATTTATCTTTATTTAACTTTTAATTAAAAAAAATTAATTCCGATGTAGTTAACATACTGTGTTATATTCATTTCAGGTGTGCAATATAGTGATTCAACAATTCCATATATCCCACAGTGCTCAACAAGATAAGTGTACTTTTATTTTTATTTATTTTTTATTTTTTAAATGTTTATTTATTTTTGAGAGAGAGAGAGAGAGAGACAGAGAGAGTGAGACAGAGGACGAGCAGGGGAGGAGCAGAGAGAGGGAGACACAGAATCTGAAACAGGCTCCAGGCTCTGAGCCATCAGCACAGAGCCCGATGCGGGGCTCAAACTCACAAACCGTGAGATCATGACCTGAGCTGAAGCCTAATGCTCAACCGACTGAGCCACCCAGGCTCCCCAAGATAAGTGTACTTTTAATCTCCATCCCCTCACCCACCTCCCCTCTGGTAGCCACCTGTTTGTTCTCTATAGTTAAGAATCTGTTTCCTGGGGTGCGCCTGGGGGGCTCATTCAGTTTGAGCATCCAGTTCCAGATTTTGGCTCCAGTCATGATCTCATGGTTTGAGAGATTCAGTCACGAGGTGGGCTCTATGCTGGCCGCATGGAGCCTCCTTGGGATTCTCTCTCTCTCTCTCTCTCTCTCTCTCTCTCTCTACTGCTCTCCTGCTCACATGCACTCTCTCTCTCTCTCTCTGAAAGTAAATAAATGAACTTAAAAAAAAAGAACATGTTTTTTTGGTTTGTCCCTTTTTCCTTTGTTCATTTGTTTTGTTTCTTAAGTTCCACATATGAGTGAAATCATACGGTATTTGCATTTTTCTGACTTATTTCTCTCGGCATAATACCCTGTAGGTCCATCCATGTTGTTGCAGATGACAAGATTTCGTTCTTTTTTTATGGCTGAGTAACATTCCAGTGTGTGTGTGTGTGTGTGTGTGTGTGTGTAACATATTCTTTATCCATTCATCGATTGATGGACACTTAGATTGCTTCCATAATTTGGCTATTGTAAATAATGCTGCATTAAACGTAGGGCTGCACATACCCTTTCAAATTCGTGTTTTCATATTCTTTGGGTAAATTCCCAGTAGTGCGATTACTGGATTGTAGTGTAGATCTATTTTTAACCTTTTGAGGAAACTCCATACTGTTCTCCAGAGTGGCTGTGCCAGTTTGCTTTCCCCGCCACCGTACATGAGGGTTCCCCTTCCTCCACATCCTTGCCAACAGTAGAAAACCGACATCTTTAACACAGTCTACAGGGTCTCATGAGATTAGGTCTCTGCCTATCCCTCAAGCTTTTCTCGCACCTTCTCCCCAAATAATCTTTCCACATTGGCTTTCTTACACGTCTTCACATGTACTAAGCTCTGTCCTATCTCAGGGCTTTCCCTGAAGCTCTTCTTGTTGCTTGGGGTATGGTGTCCCTTGTCTCTCAATGGCTAAATCCATTCATTCTCTAGGCCCCTAGTTCCTTAGAGAAGCTATCATCCCTTAATTTAAAACATTTTCTCATTACAATCTCCCATAACACATTGTACCTTTTCTTCCTGGCATTCATCACAATCTGTAATTCTGCATTTATTGTCCACAATATTATTTTGTGATCTGTACCACCCAGTAGATTGTAAATTTCATGAAGGCAACAACCATGTTTGTTCTGTTTGGCCACTAAATCCCCAGTGTTTAGCACATAGCAGAAACTCAGTAAATATTTGCGGAATAATGTGTTGAAGGCGGGGCCTCCAAGAACCCACCACAAGTTATCACATCAGCGGCAAGGGCCAATTCAGGTCACAAGGTGAGAGGCTGGGATGGGGGCCCCACCATCACAGACAAAAGAATATAAACAGCAACTGTAGGAGAGCTCGTACTTCACTGGGTGATGACCATTGTCCCCTCCTCATACCTGCAACTACGAAGACTTTCAGTAAGAGGACATCTAACTTTCCCTGATTTACCGTTGTGATTAGGCTTTGTCTTTTATCCCCTCTTCTTTAAAAAAAAATTTTTTTTTTAACGTTTATTTATTTTTGGGACAGAGAGAGACAGAGCATGAACAGGGGAGGGGCAGAGAGAGAGGGAGACACAGAATCAGAAGCAGGCTCCAGGCTCTGAGCCATCAGCCCAGAGCCCGACGCGGGGCTCGAACTCACGAACCGCGAGATCGTGACCTGAGCTGAAGTCAGATGCTTAACCGACTGAACCACCCAGGCGCCCCATATCCCCTCTTCTTTTAATTTTAGTCTGCCTCTCAGAGAGAAACCCAAAGAGCCTTTGTCGTTGACCACATGCAGACATACTGTTAAATTGGTTTTCGCCCTCCGCCTTGCATTACACATCCTAGAGAAAGAGAGTGGGAGGGTGAGATGGTTCACGTGTCTGGTGGTGTAGACCTGAGGAATGGAATAGAGGCTCCATTATGAGCAAATGGAGCAGTCAAAAAAAAAAAAAAGTTGGGGGATGGAAGTGTTTTGAGGGAAGAGAGCAAGAAGTGGTCTGCTTCTGTGTTTCCACACCTGAACTAAAACCCAGTCAAGGGCAGCCCCAGGCTGGACTTTTCACTTCTCATTTACTGAGTGTTATTGCATGTAGATCAGTCCTCTGAGGACCACCGATTAACTGTAATAATTTCATTCACTTTTCTACTCCTAATCATGTTTATTCTCTCGTAAATATTTATGGAAGGCCTCCCTACTTGCCTGGGACTTTGTTAGGTGTTGGAAACGCACAAAGTCGTCTTCCCGCTTCGTCCCCAAAACCGGATCTCTGGGTCAGCCCTCTAAGAGCATGAGTAACGAAGAACATTTTCAAGGAGATAAATGGCTATGGCTATGTGTGGATTTATAACTTATGCCAGAGGATGCCGATGGCAAGTCCACTGGATTAGTATGAGCAAGGCAGCCATGGTCGCCTGTCTCAGAGGACCTACAGTTTGGCTGACACGGTGGCCTATGAAGCGAGTAATTCCAGTCAAGTGTGATGGATATTACGCTGGGGGAGGGATAAGGTGCTACGAAAACACCTTTTAGAGGAATCTCACCCACTCTAGGGACTCAGGAAGGGCCTCCTGAGAAAAAATTAATATTTAAGGTGAGATTTACAGGAAAGGTAGGACTCGGTAAGGTAAAGGCTAACGTGGTTTAACAGTGAGTTATTTTTTGAGAGAGGGCAGATATATATGCAATGACAGTGATGTAGGTATTGGAAAGCATGTCCAAAGTCCTGGAAGTGAGAGGGTACATGGCATATTCATTGCACTGAATGGAAGAAGAGACGTATGACTGATTTGTAAATTTCCCGGCAAGGGGGTGTCTCTCTCCTGTCCCCAACAGGAGGGAGCTCCTTGAAGACAAGGAAATTCTTATTTTTTGTTGTATGCAAGTAAAATATTTATACTTTATTTAGATAAAATATTTTATATTTCCTAATTTACATTTTCCATATCACCTAGCATAAGATAAGGTATATGATGTTGACTGATCAAATGCCACCCTGGATGAGTTTTACTTTTATTGGCTTTTCACTTGTATCAGCATTAAGAGAAATACATTTAGGAAGTTTTATAGTGAGTGTCCAAATGGCCCAAAGCTACGCTATGTTGGTATTTTATTTTATTTTATTTTTTAAGTAGGCTTCAGTCCTAGTGCAGAGCCCAATGAGGGGCTTCAAATCATGACCCCGAGATCAAGACCTGAGCTGAGATCAAGAGTTGACTGTTCAACTGACTGAGCCCCCCAGGCCCCCCCATTCTATGTGGTTCTTTAAGGAAGGTGAATCCTGGAAGGATGATGCCGTGAAACATTTCAAATGAGAATTACAGAAGAAAGTTTATAGTCTGTCTTCTTCCTACCAACCAGCCTTCTCCTTGCAAATCCATATCTCTGGGTCAACCCTCCAAGGGCTGGCATGACCAGCGCCATTTTCAGGGAGATAGATGCCTACATCTGGGCTTACCGCCCGCACCAAGAGGACATTGTTAGTATGCCTGTTGGATTGGCTGACCAACCTCCACGGCATGGATCAGTGTCAATGACTCCAGTGAGGTGCCAGCAGGCATATACATCGATCATAAATAACGTCTCAATATCCTATAGCAGGTCATAAATCAAAGAAATTAAAAAATATCTTTCTCTCTGGTTTGTTCCAATGGACTGGGAACTTGTCTTTTTAGGGTTACTGCATGACCTGGCCTTCTGGTCCACAGCGGTTTAGGTCCTTTTCTTAACTTTTGGTTCCACAGAGTCTGGAGAGCCGATTATAACCACCTATGGTGCAGTGTGTCTATCACTGGAGTAAGTAAAGAGTTGCAGAACCTTCTTGCTTTACCCTCTGTCAGTACTCAGTATATACTCTAGTGACTGTTAGATGGACGGCTCTCTTTTTTGCAAGTATGCTATTTCCCTCAGTGTTGACATTAAAGATTACATAACCAGAAGGAATTTCATAGCTTGCTAAATCCCACCTCTTTCTTAGTAGGGAAAGAAACTGAGACAGGAGACAGAAAACAAATTTGTTTGAGCTCATCCACACCTTTGAGAAGGAGGAGTGACCCATCTGGTTGGAATTTGAAAGAAGGGACTAGTCACGCTTGGTTCATGAGTTCGCGAGTTCCTCCTGAGCGGGTCCATTCTCATTGGCTCTCTTATCATGGCGTGGGCTTCCTTGGATAGGCTTTGCCTCTGTAGGAGGTGAGGAAGAGGCTTGAAGTTGTCCATCCATTTGAGATTTGGTGGGTAGGGTTAATTCTGGAATAAATATGACACAGCCCATTGTTGCCATGGACCAAGCCATGTCCTCCAAGCCAGACTTTTATAAAGTTTGTATTTTGATCTCTGTCCATCTAATTCCTGGGCCTATTCCTTATTGGTTCCGAACGTAGAAGGAGGAGAGAAATGTTACGTACCGGATACTCCTACCAAACTCCCGATAGCCACTCTCAACATTGCTGGCCCATCGATCCCTAAACCTACCACTGCCCTGGCTTCTGCCACTGCCCCCATCCTGCCTCTGACTCTAACACCACCGCCCCATGATTACAGCAGGAGTTACAAACCAGGGCTCCCTTTCTGAAGAGTTTGATGACTTTCCGAAAGCCCTGTTGCCTTCCTGATCCTCCGGAGTCCCCGACGTTCTGCCATTGCTGACTCTTGCGTTTTAAGTCCCACATTTGTTTTCCGAAGAACTCTTTCTTAATGTACGTATCTAATTTGGCACCGCCGTGTAGGGCATCGTAGAGGAAGAAGTATGGGTTTGGTGGTCAGATAGGGAGGATGTCAAAGTTGAGTCTCGGGAACGTACCGACCAAATCAACGAGGATGCGCTAAAAGCAAAAGCAACTTCGGCACCTGCACGGCTTCACCCACAGAAGGTGTGTTTGAAATCCATACAAAGTCTGTGGTCGGTCCCGGAAGATCTTGGGGGCAAGTATCGGCTGTGTCGCATCATTCTGTCACAACCCCGCCAGGGAGAAGTGCCCCCCTCCAAGAGGAGGGGCCGTAGGCTTGAGCACGGACACCAACACACGGCAGTGAGATCTGCCTCTTCTGCTTACATCTCCTCGTCCACACTGGCAAAGCGGCTGTGCCCGGCTGTCAGGGGCTGAGGATCTGATCCCTTCGTGTACCAGGAACTCGAGGAGAGCCAGGTACCCGTGAACATTGAGAAGATCACAGAGAATAATTAGATTTAGCCTCTAAGGGTGTCCTAAGAGTTACATGGGATTAACATACGCGCAATTCGTGACCCCCTTTGGGTGCTCCATAAATGTGAGTACCCTGCAGTTCAGGGACTAGGGAAGCGCGGGGAGGAGACTGGAAAGTCACACTGGAGGTTCTGGGAATCCATACAGGTTAGCACAGGAGACCCGGGTGCCCGTGTATTTCACAGGAAGTGTGAAAGCAATAGGCAGGCTGCACTTTTGCCTCTTAGCCCGGTGCCTCCCACAGGCGACACAGCGCATTAGGTCACACGTGGCTCTTTTCTTTCACATGCATGTGCTCACCGACACTCACGAGGCGGCCAGGGGCAGGGGAGGGCAACAGCGTCTCTTAACACGGTGCTTGTGCCCTGTACTACTCTCGTTGCACTACAGTATTGTCTTGCCCGGTCTTTCCAACAGCCCTGAGGAGTGAGGTCTACCCTCATTTTCCAGAAGAGGAAGCCTCCTTCCCATGTGACGCGGGAGCGCTGAGGCTTGGAGGTGGGTTTCAACCCAGTTGTGTCCGCCTCCGATGCCCTTAATCTCCCTACCACCCAGCCTCTCTCCACGGTGCCCTCCTGAGCCTGGCACCTGGCGCACACCAGTGAATGCTTGTCGAGGGAAGGGGCATCACGGGGTCAAACTCGGCCAACCGCGATTCTGACAGGAGACACCTCAGTTCTGTGTGCGACCGTGGCCACAGAAGATGGCCGTGGGTGGCTCTGGCTTGATGAGAAACCTGACTGGATCGTCTGACTCATTAGGGAGAGGTCTTCGACTGGGAGACAGGGGCCCTGGGAAGAAGCGTGCAGAAGCCTGCGATGAAACCCGGAAGTCCTGAACTGATGTTTGCCGCGGCCTGGGCCTAAGCTCTTCATTGCACAGCAAGCTCGTCGGGTCAAAGGGAGCTGAGTCAGCTCTGCCACGTGTCCCTTCTTCCCCCAGCCGGTGTCTCATTTCCTCACTGGCACGGGAGACACCTGTGCCTGCCTCCTCTGTCTTCGGGTCTCTCTTTCTTTCTTCCTTTGTTTCTCTTTTCTTTCTCCTCTTTCTTTCTTTCTTTCTTGTTTCTTTCTTTCTTTCTTTCTTTCTTTGTTTCTCTTTTCTTTCTTCTTTCTCTCTCTCTTCTCTCTCTCTCTTTCTTTCTTTATCTTTTCTCTCTCTCTTTCTTTCTTTCTTTCCTTCTTTCTCTTTTCTCTCTCTTTCTTTCTTTCCCCTTCCTTCCTTCCTCCCTCCCTCCCTCCCTCCTTCCCTCCATCTTTCTCTTTCTTTCTTTCTTTCTTTCTTTCTTTCTTTCTTTCTTTCTCTCTTCTCTCTCTTTCTTTCTTTCTTCCTCTTTTCTTTCTTTCTATCTTTCTCTTTTCTCTCTTTGTTTCTTTATCTTTTCTCTCTCCTCTTTCTTTCTTTATTTCTTTCTTTCCCCTTCCTTCCTTCCTTCCTTCCTTTCTTCCTCCCTCCCTCCCTCCCTCCCTCCATTTCTCTTTCTTTCTTTCTCTCTTCTCTCTTTCACTTTCTTTCTTTCTTCCTTTTTTAAATGTTTATTTATTTTTAAGAGAGAGAGAGAGAGAGAAAGAGTGTGTGTGCCAGTGGGAGATCGGCAGAGAGGGAGACACAGAATCCGAAGCACAGAGCTGTCAGCATAGAGCCTGACGCAGGACTCTAACTCAACCATGAGATCATGACCTGAGCTGAAAGTCGGAGGGTTAACCGACTGAGCCCCCCCAGGCACCCCCCAGGTGTCTTTTTCAATGTCATTTCTGCAGAGAGGCCTTTCCTGACCTCTTTCTATTCATTTATTTATTTAAGAGAGAGAGAGCATGCGAGTGGAGTCGGGGACAGGGCAACGACAGAGGGAGAGAGAGAACCTCAAGCAGGCTCCGTGTTCTGCATGGAGCCGGACACGGGACTCGATCCCACAGCCGTGAGATCATGACCTGAGTTGGACGCTTAACCGACTGAGCCCCTCAGGCGCCCCCCCACCCCCCCACCCCGACCTCTTCCTAAAAGGATTTCCTGTTAACTCTTTCTCAGAGGCTGAAGAACACAACAGTGAATAGCCTGGTTGACCCGCATTTGGTCCCAGCCCTGCTATTACTGGCTCTGAGGCCTTTGGAAATGACTTAAATTGCTCTGTTCCTTAATTTCCTCATCCGTAAAATGGGGATGATGAAAATAGCACATCCGTCCCAGGGCTGGTGAGGATTAAAATGAGTTGATGCAAAGGAAATTCTTAGACCAGTTGGTGGCCCGTGGGACGCTCAGTGAGTGCTGACTGTTCTTGTTCGTACAGTGCTTTTGTTTATTTCCCTCCTACTGGTTACCGCGCGTTGTTACTCACTGGCGTAGTTGATCAGCTCTCCCTCACAAGTAAGTGCCAAGAAGCAGAGACTGTCTCATTTATCGCTGCATCCCCCACTTCCCGGCCTGATGTGAGCTGCGTGAATGTTCGGTGAATAAGCAAATGGATTGTTTATGCAAGAAACCCTGTGAAGATGATTTGGACACTGTCCCAGCCCCACCGGAGCTTACTCAGCGTAGTGAGGAGATAAGACAGGTTAGAAGCACCGCTCGATACCGGACAGACTACAGTTGGTATTTGCAAAAACGAGACACCAAGGGTGATGGCGCCGGGCCAGCATCAGGAGATGCTGATCTGTGGGCACAACCGGGAGATGCCGGTCTGCGGGCACATCTGGGAATGTGCCTTCCTTGTGGTCCTTAGCACCGAAACCGGGGTGCATAGCCGATGATACGTTTGCGTGGTGTTTGCGGAGTAGGTGCCTGGAGCAAACCGGGGAATTGAGGGCAAATCAGCCGATTTTAACATGTATTCACTGCAAAGTGAATTTTCCTTGCCTGTTTCCCACTGAGAAAGATTACAAGCAGGGAGCATCTTCCGGCTGTCACTGAGCGCGCCCAGGACGAGCACGGAGCCCAGCTCTTCCTCTGCAGGCCGCCTGCACGGGTGCTCATTCCATTTCCAGTCTTTGCTTCTTCCTTGTCCAGAGTCTGAACCTGTCCTTTCTTTAGGACTTGGAGCTATTGGGACCATTTAAATTAATTAATTGAATAAGATCTCTTTATTTAAAAATACTTTTTTTCAATGTTTATTTATTTTTGAGAGAGAGAGAGAGCACATGAGCAAGCAGGGGAGGGGGAGAGAGAGAGAGAGACAGAGAGAGACAGAGAGAGAGACAGAATCTAAAGCAGGCTCCGGGTTCTGAGCTGTCAACACAGATCCCTGAGCGGGGCTTGAACCCGTGAACCGTGAGATCAGGACTGGAGCCGAAGTGGGATGCTTAACCGACTGAGCCACCCAGGCGCCCCGGGACCATTTTAATTCGAATGTTCAAATGTTTCTCCTCTGGGATCGTGACGAAGGAAAATATTTAGAACTGTAGGTCTGTTTTGAAAACAAACAAACAAACTGACTTTTCTGAGGTTCCTTGGCAGATTGGTTTTCAAAACAGAGGGCTTCCTCCATGATGCCTACCGACCCCCCAATTGCCAGAATGGTTGCAAATACCGGATCTCTTTAAAGGTTGCCATATTTGAGAGACCCTGAGAGGGTTCCAAATTCTTGATAAGGTCTACGAAGGGGGCCCCACGCCTAGAAAGAGAGAGTGCCCGTGTCTCTCTCCGCATCCTGCTGTCCGTGCATCTGGGAGCGGATCAAGGATGCTGCCGCCAGACAAGAGAGGGCACTATTTGCACCTGCACTTGGCAGGTAGAGGTGGTGACACTTAATGAGGCTGATGCCATTTGTCCTTTGGTTGTTACTTGACTCTGTTGCCTTGACAACCTGGAAAGGTGAAAGCTCCGGGACACGGACGGCTTAGAAATCTCGCACTGAGATGGTTCACAGCCCTCAGGCTGAGCCCCCTCTCCTAAAAGAGGGGCTTCATTTTTCTTCCCTGAGGGTGTGGGGATGCCCAGGTCGCCCCGTCCTGGTGTGGAAACCACCCCCACCCGTCTCCCCGCAGCAGGTGGGGCAGAACTTCCTTCCTGCTGAGAGAGCTCCCAGGGAATATGGACCCTAGGGAGTCTCTGAAATCACAAGCGTTTAGAGGAAAATTGAAGCTCTGTGGAATTTCAATCCGCCTTCCCTAAAAAAGGCACATTGTTGTAAATCATTGCTCCATTAAGTCTTTTGTATTCCCTAGTTAGTACTTTCAATGTTTCCCTTTGCCTTTGTTTTTTTTTTTTTTTTTTTTTTTTTTTTTTTTAGCTTCTCTGCCTGTCTGCCTCCTGTCTTCTCTGTGTCCGTCCCTAGGAGTCACAAGGAGCTGGTAGCTTCTCATTTGGACTCTGGGGCAATGAAACTCTGTCCCAGCAGGCGTGGTAGCACTATCTCAGGGAGATCCAGCAGAGGGACCAAGGGGCCCTTTGCTACCCCAGCCTCTTGGCTAGAAGATGCTTCCTTCCTCAGACAAGTCTGTGATACCAGAGAAATCAGCCAGCATCCTGAGCCCCGGGCTGCTGGTCGAGCTTCTCTTCATATTGAAGGGTGCTGAAAGAATTTCCCACCGAGGTGCAAATTCTGAAATGAAAAGGGGTGTTAGAATTCCGGACAGGAAGGAAGAGTCTAGGCCCTAGTGGTCGTGTTCTTCCAGGATTCCAGGCAAGGACAGGTAGCTAGTAGAGACCATTGAATTAGAGATGGTCCTTGGCCTTGGTAGACTGCATTGCTGAGCAGACAGAAGGCACCGTAGGGAATATTTAGGCCAATTAATTTCTTTTGCATATGAGGAAACTGAGGCCCAGAGCAGGGAAATGCTAATTTGAAGTCCTATATCCAAGTAGCATAGCTAAGACTAGAACCCAGGTCCCCTAAGTGTTCCATTCAGTGTTTATTTTGTTGCATTAATGTATTTTCTGGAAAAGGATCCTGTTTTAATGAAACATTAACAGGCCTGTGGGTATTATAGAACTGCTTTTGTAGGTTCAGTACTGCTGAACATTCTTGATGAAGAAAAAAGAACTGAGAGTCTAGGAAAGAGGGCGATGTACTGAGTAACAGTCCATGTCAATCTTGGTCTGCGTGGACATCATCCATTCATTCGTTGTCTTTCCCCAAATATTTAATGAGCGCCACAGTGTGCAAGGCACTGGGATATGGGCAGATGAGAAAGATAATGGCTCAGCATTCCAGAAGCTTATGGGACTTTTGTATTGCAGACAGCATTTGACTTGCATTTTGAAACACAGGCTCTCACTGGAATTAATTTCAAGTGCCCAGTCTTTCCGGAACACAAGCTTCTTGTAGAGAAGCAAGGGCCTATACAGTTAGATTGCAGAGATGTGTATTCTTCTATTAGGTAAGTTTATAGGTCTGGCCAATTAAGAAGGTGTGGCAGGTACAACCTCGCTTATGTTTTCGTGAGACGTTTGAATTCATCGATCACAGACTTCTTGTAATAAACTGGAAATTCTACGCCAAGCAATTATTAGGTGGTCAAAAAATAAACTGTAAGGTTAAGTTGATCATTGTTTGTCAATGTAAACGTAATAAGCATTAATTTCTGGGTGCATGGAAGAGAGGAGAGGTTAGCAAGCTGTAGCCTGAGGGCCGAATCCACCCATCACTTATTTTGTAAATAAAGTTTTATTGAAACCTGCTTGAGTGTTGGGTTATGCATTGTCTATGGCTTCTTTTGTACTCTGATGGCAGAAAGGAGTAATTGCAACAGAGACCTCAATGCCTGTAAGGCCTAAAATATTAACTCTCTGGCCCTTTCTGGAAAAAGTGGGCCAAGTCTTTTTTTTTGTTTGTTTGTTTTTTAATGTTTATTTATTTATTTTGCGTGTGTGAGAGAGAGAGAGCAAGCAGGGGAGGGGCAGAGAATGAGAGAAAGAGAGTCCCAAGAGAATCCCAAGAGAATCCCACCTTGTCGGCATAGAACCCACCCTCACGCACCCACCCTCATGACCTGAGCCAAAATCAAGAGCTCTCTGCTCAACCGACTGAACCATCCAGGTGCCCCAAGCTGGGCAACTCTTAAAATAGAGCTGGGTGATTAAGTTTGTAGTGCTGACGCGTTTGTGTGGGAGGGCTTGCTGGCTTACTGTTCCAGTAAAAAAAACCTTGGTGGGTATCCCCAGCAAACGCGTCAAATCCGGTAAAGTCAAGAACAAAGTGTTTAATCAAGGGGAAGAAAGGAACTGTAGAAATGAATATCAGAAGGACTGGTTTTGTGTTAGTAAGGCAGGAAAAAGAAGGTTCCTGAAGGTAACCAGCTGACTAGACAGCAAAGTTTTCCTGCAGGTAAGCAAGAGCTATCAAACTGTAACGGTCACAGTATTATTAACATTTGGTGAGACCTTACTTGGAACTGGTATGTTAAGGGCTTCACATGTGTTAGCTTGGTTAATCCTAACAGCAGTGTAATTACTAGGCCCGTTTTAGAGAAAGAAACTAAGGCTGGATAAAGTAATTGCCCAAGATCACACGGCAACTAGGTGATGGATCCAAGACTTGACCATGGCCAATATCATTTCAGAAGCCATGTTCTGAACCAGTATGTGCCATTGCCAACCTATAATCATCCTCATTGTTTATCCAGCAGGCATGGCTTTATGAGAAGGATGGTGAGAATACAACATAAGCAAGGAGAGTAATTAATCCAGCAATAGAAAAACACCAAAGTGTTCAAATGAGGACTGGTTTGAAATCCCCATGTCTTCAGGCCAACATTCACACCACTCATAGTTTTAGCTCAGAAGGCTCAAATAGGATTTTTCTTTTCCTCTGTAAAATTTTCTTCGCCCAGAATTCTGGTTAAAAATCCAACTCTATAGGATGGCTTACATATCCTTAGGAATTATTCTGACTTGCTAAACTCTTACAAATAAGAAAGCTTGATATCCCAACTTTTGGGGATGGGTGAATGAGAAGAGGAGAACTAATTATTTAAAAAAATTCTCAAACTTATTCAACAAGGTGATAGTCCCGAAAGGGTAAACACAACGCAACCCGGTCTGTTTTCCGACAAACCTCAGTGCTGCAGAGAATACTTACCACTGGGTCCCTCCTGCCATGTCTGTTGCTTTTCCCGCCAAGCGGAAATAGGCATGGTAGTCATCTGTTGACTGTTTCCAGTTGAGGGAAACTGAGAGAGATACAGTCTCGGGCTCCGTGTCGGGTCAGGTTCCCTGGGAGGCAGACCCTGAGATGGAGACTGGCAAGCAGGGTTATTGGGAACCCTTGCTGTTTTGCGGGAGGAAGCGGTGGGCAAATGAGGAGGTTGAACGACGGTCACAGCTGAGCATCCGTCACAGGGGAGCTGCTCTGGGAGGGAGCCGCTCGGGGAAGGCCTTGCAGAGCAGTTCTCCACCAAGGCAAGGAGGCCGGCATGCGTATCCCCACGCTGCTCAGACACTAGATACATGCTATTCCCAGGGAGGGCCGTAACTTTGGGCAAGGCGGTTCCCTTTGGCCAAGGATGAGTCCCAGAGTGGGGCTCAACTATGGGTCCCGAGCAACCATCTCTCCTTGTGAATCAGCACCTCAGCCTTGAAGGGGATCTGAGAGACCAGTCACTGCGGTCTTTCCCATTTTATTTTTGCAATGGAGACTCCAGGTTGAAAGCTTCAGGGAAGCGTCAATGAAGAGAGCTTTAATTCACTTTATCAATAGTTTACTCCAAAGATCAGTTAAGTAAGTGAAACTAAGGCCTTATAATTCTATGGTCTATGAGACGCCTGTGGTCTCCCATGGCAAGGTCCTTTTAGACTCATTAAGGTTTCCCCAGAAATGTATTTTCCATTGGGATGGGCTGGCTGTCCCGTTTCTGCCTGGGAAGTTTCACTGTGGGTGTCTAAGAGCCAGGGAGACAAGATGGGGCAACGAACAAATAAATGGGAAAGATTTCTTGTTTTTTGTCATTCCCCAAAATTACCTTGAGGCTCAGTTTTGAACACAGTTTTTTAAAAAATTAAATTTCTCATGTAGATTATTTTTCCCCTCCATAGTTTTTTCGGTCAGCTTGACCTCTACTAAGTCCGACCCACTGGTACCTATAGCATGTTCTGGTTCAGGTAGATCATCACATCTGCATAGTTGTGTCTAACTTGCCATAGCCAAGTGTGCCGGAAGGGGGACCCACCCACACAAAGGTTCAGGACAGGGGCGCATGGGTGGCTCAATCGGTTAAGCCTCTGACTGTGGATCTCCGTTCAGGTCATGGTCTCATGGTTCGTGAGTCTGAGCCCTGTGTCAGGTTCTGAGCAGACAGCATGGAGCCTGCTTGGAATTCTCTCTCCCTCTCTTTCTGCCCCTCCCCAACTCATGCTCACTTTCTCTCTCAAAATAAATAAACTTAAAAACATTTTTTTAAAAAAGATTAAAAAACCCACAAGCGTTCAGAACAGAGAACACAGTCTCTCATAGACTTTGGAAACAAAGGAGTTCTCAGGCCACCTCGAAGGAGGGGTGCAGGAGCTATTTTAAAGGTTCGCAGATATGGGGCACCTGGGTGGCTCAGTCAGTTAAGTGTCCAACTTCTGCTCAGGTCATGATCTCTCGGTTCATGAGTTCAAGCCCTGCACCGGGCTCTGTGCTGAACAGCTCAGAGCCTGGAGCCTGCTTCCGATTCTGTGTCTCCCTCTCTCTCTGCTCCTCCCCTGCTTTCACCCCCCCCCCCCCAAATAAATAAACATAAAAAAAAAAGGTTCACAGACATAACAATACAGATTAGAGACGAGAAGTAAAATATTGGATCCAATTGTAACGCAGTTAGAGGGAATGGTAGGTAGAGAAAATTGCCTTGAATTTTGGAACCAACTCTCAATTTTCCCAGAAAAAAAGACATTAGATTGCCTCCATTAGATCATATTTAGGATCAGCCATTTTTTTCTTGCTGAGCTGGGCAATTTCATATCCATGAGCTCTGTTAACTATCACAGTGAAATTTCAAGTTAGGTACCATTTAGCTTATTTATACACGAGGAAACAGCGACTGGTAGAGTTTTTGAATGATTTGCCAGGTGAAGTCTGCGTTTCAGCTAAACTAGTACAAGGTTCTTAGGAGTAAATGAGCAAAAAGTTGCTTTAAGCTCAATTCTAGAAGGATGCAACACATCCAGACGTTAAGAAAGCAAACAATCTCATTAACACATGATTAAGTCTCTTATTCATTCTTCACATGACATTAGTTGTCCATTAAAATCTTGACCATCTACTGTTTGGCTAGATCAAAGTAGAAATTCTGCCTCATGAGTTTACTTATTTTATTTTTTCCTTTTATTTGCATTTATTTTATGACTTCACTTATTTTAAAGAGTTTTTACCTTTCTTTTACTTTTTTTTCTTTTTCTTTTTTAAGGAAGCTGTATGCCCAATGTGGGGCTTGAACTCACAACCTTGAGATCAAGAGTCGTAATGCTGTGTCAACCGAACCAGCCAGGCGCCCCCACCAAAGATCATTTTCAATTCGCAATCTGGTCCTGGGAAAAGAGTAAGGTCAAATGTGGTGAAATGCGGAAGGATCTAAGATGAAGTGCCAAGAGGCCATGACCATTTTCACTTAAACAATGCTGAGGTGAATTGTTTTCTCATGGTTTTTGTAATGGACATGAGTTGAATTTAGGGGGCAGCCGGATCAAGCTTAGGACCATTTCAATGGGTCATATGTGACAGAAAGTGATAGAAAGGAGGGTAATCCAAGTCTGAGCCAACTCCATCTACAAGAGTTTCCCATTTCCTTGATGTTCTAGTTTCCATTCCTGTCTAAGGCCGACAATTTTTGTTTGTTTGATTTTGTTTTTCATGATGAGAAGGCCACTATATCTTGAGTCAAAAACAATGGATTCTTGCCTGGTTCTCTAGTTCTTTACTGTGATGAACGTCGCAACCCATAGAACTTCTGTTAAGTTTTACTCATCCCATCTTGTAATATTGACCTTCATTCTGGGTTATTGTAAACCCCAAATGACATAATGCAGTTTAAACTTGATTGTAATGTGGAATGCCCTATGCAACTATTTTTTAAAAATGTATGGCTATGGTCTCTTCGATCTAGTGGAATTCAAAGTGCTGCTTCACGTATTCTGAGGTCCTGAAAATATTCTATTCACTTTTGCTCAGTAATTAGCCCCAGTGCTGGGCAAGTTTCATAAGATGGAACCTGTAAAATTATTGGTGTCCTTTCTTGGAGGAGGGTGTCCCTTTGGCCGTATCTTGTGAGCGTGAGGGCGTGAATCCATCCTTCCGTGACCTCCTTGTGAGCGCGGGGTGACCTCCTTGTGAGCGCGGGCCAGCGTGGTCCAGCCTCTGCACTTTCTGCTGAGGGCTTTCTTGAAGGGGATCAACCTGAGATTTTATCCAGTGTACCAAACGGGAAGCTTCCCATAAACCTCTCCAGCATGACATTTTTTTTCTGCCCCAGTGTCTCTCCTCCTGACAGTCCCTCCTGTTGTCTTTTATCAATTCAGCTTCTTCCCTCCAGGCTGCTTTCCTTACCTAATTCCTCCTAAACACCTTACCTAATTCCTCCTTAAAAACCCATCATATTGTTCCTGCAGCCTGCAGGAACCCTGGCCCAGGGCTGTGCTTTCTGACCCTAGCAGAGATGCACATTTTCTGGTATCCGACTTTTCTTCCAAAGAATGCTCACAGAACATTCCTAGAGGACAAAATCCTTCACCCCATTATGTCTGTGACAGGTAGTTCCTTGGTGAGGTTGACATCGGAACCATCTGGACATTTGAGTGGGAGTCAGGAACCTTCTATCTCCTGGTTTCACCTCCTTTCTGCAGTAGTAACTCAATTTGGCCCCATGAAGAGGGCAAATTTCCATTGTTTATCACTTGAAAACCTGGGACATATTTAACTGGTGCTAGGAATGAGCCACCACAGATAACATCAGCCCACGGAACATACCGGAGTTACAAATAACCCTTCGGAAAATGGTGCGCGTGTAACCTGAGGGTTGCATGTCTATACAAATCTGGGCACCTGATCTCATTTTTTTTTTTTTCTGAGAAATGTGACCAGCGATTCTTACCTGTGCACGTATTCCCATGCGCTTAACTAATTATAGCAACGACACAGATAAGAACAGACCACAGGTTGCCTGCACGTGACCCTAAGGTTCTCTCCTTAACTTTGTTCCTTTCTCTCCATCTCAAGATTGCCTATCAGAACGGAAGAGGGCGGGAGGGATATTATTATTGAGATTAGTTTGCATCCGTTTAATTTGCAAGTGCCCATGCTTTATTTTTAGCAAGGGACTGCTTTCGGTAAACTTCGTAACCCATCATGGTTTACCTGAGTGCTGTGACATTATGGTCGAGAACTGTCAGTTTGGGGTGTGCGTGTAAATTTATAATGTTTTCCTGAACTTCCTTTCCCTCTTACCTATCGTCATGCTGGCTCTGGAACAGAGAGCAATTACAAGCTTCTGGGTGTTCGTATGGATTGCAGCCATCTATATTCTCTGCGAAGGGTATATGGAATAAAAGTGTGCATTGCAGAGGCAGTTAAGTGAGCCAGATATAGCAAACTAAGGCAGATAACGATATGGCCTCGGGCCTAACATGGCTGAAGTCATTCCTCCCTGACAAGAGTAACGGCTCTTTTGCCCTTAAGGCCCTCACTTCCACTGGGCTCCGGGCTGTCATCCTCTCTCCACAGAACACGTGAGGTCATTAAGAGACGTGCTGATGCCATGCTAGGGGCCATGATCTTCCCTGCCACCAGGTTGCAGCTGACACGTGGATGACATTTCTTTGGTGTCAAATCCAGGCAGAGCATTGTCCTACCTGTCCCAATATCTGTTGGAAATCGGCTCCTGGAAAGAATTTAATTGGTTCGACCTCGAGTCAGGTAAGACCGAGAGGCAAGGATAAAGTTGCAGCACAAGGGCAATCCTGGATTCCGAACCACTCTGGAAGATCCCCGGATACGAGGAACCCTGCAAGTTAGCCTGCATGAGCTGTGATTGGCTCTAGTTAAATTGGCCTCTTCTCTTGTAATGTGTGTCTGATATATATCATATTTATGTGGATCTCGTAGGTATGCTTGTATCTCTGGGTATATGCAGTAATGGTCTTGTTCACGATGAGAATACGGACATATTAGAAATTTCATTTTTAAAGTTAGAAATAGGACAGTGGGCATCACGTGTTGTTCCAGGGCATAGGCATTTTTTTTCCATGCTTCGGAGGCGTGTATCTTCCCTCCTTTCTCCCTTACTCCTCACAAGGTAGCATGTGATTTATTGGACACCTATGTCACCTTGACCTTCCCCTCACCTGGTTCTGCTAGGAATGAATACAGAGTACGGCGTAAGGCCGGGGAAGAAGGATGCCTTGTACTTCCTGCATAATGCTGCATCGGGGAAGGCTTTCCTCATCTGGGCCTGGGCTTTCGTCAGTTAGCAGGGGCCAGAAGCCCAAATCGGGCCATTCTCACCGCCTCTACAGCCATCCCTGGGCCCACCACCACCACCGTCACCATCACCATGATCGCCCCCACTGCTACCGCAGGGGCAATTCCGAATCCTCTAGAATCTAGGAAGCATTTGTTTCAAGGCACCTTTCTCTTAGAGAATGAAGGTAGGTGCAATGCTCTCTCAGGTTTCAAGAAACAGAGACGCTCGGATAGCCTTTGTTGACAGCAGCTTATTATAGGGATACGCAGCTAAATAAACAGAAAATTCTTCTCCAGGGCACCACGGTCAAAGTTTGTGAGACTGAATGTAGTTCATCCATTATGCAATAAATAGCTCTAAGATCTAAGAATAACTCTAGTGTTCGTTTCCTCAGAGTCAGTTCTTTATTTGTTCCCTGACTCTTGCACTATCATTCCAAAGACTCAGCGTCTGTCTGTCTGTCTCTGCTTATTTTCCCACTTTTGCCTTGCACTGGCGGCCTCCCTGTCTCTTCTCCCCTCTCCACCCTTTGGTTTTCGCTTACTCCTGTCTTCTGTGCTTCGTCCGTGGTCTCTTATGTTTGTTTCCACTTCCTTGCTCGCTGGGTAGATGCATATCCTTTCGCAAATTCTTCGGGACAGACGGAGATCCTACTGATTCGTTTACAGTATAAAGAGCCATTGTTGACAGATTTCTCATACGAGGCCACTTTTCAAATGTTGACCAGCCTGATTTGAAGCGGGCACAGTCCCCGGCCCAATGACTTTGGTCAGTGTGATAGAGACGTTGATGCAGGGACTTTGCGTGATATGTGAGGAACTGATTTTGTCTACTTTACTTAGCATGTAGCTGGGGGGAGTGTCTTATCTTCCCTAGATGAGCCATCATTGTGGGTTCTCTGTGCACTAGGGTTACCAGATTTAGCAACGAAAAGTACAGGTAACCATATACGTGTGTGTGTGTGTGTGTGTATGTGTTTGTGTGTGTCCCAATCATCTCATAGACTTGTACTCAAATCAGTGACACTACAATCGCTGTCACCACCCCAGATAAAATACCAGGCCCTTCCTCATGTCACATTATGCTCTCTGATGTTGGAAACCACGTGGTACAGATGTTTCTTTACTTCTCCAAGGTCCCGAAGGCAGACATTGCCTTAACATTCCCCCCGGTCTTCAATACTACCACAGCCGGGGCGCCTGGGTGGCGCAGTTGGTTAAGCGTCTGACTTCAGCGAGGTAACGATCTCGCGGTCCGTGGGTTCGAACCCCGCGTCGGGCTCTGGGCTGATGGCTCGGAGCCTGGAGCCTGTTTCCGATTCTGTGTCTCCCTCTCTCTGTGCCCCTCCCCCGTTCATGCTCTGTCTCTCTTTGTTCCAAAAATAAATAAAAAAAACGTTGAAAAAAAAAATACTACCACAGCCTGCATTAACTGCTCATAAATGTGTCCAATCAAAAGGAGGCATTTTTTTTTATTATTATTTAAATTCAGGTCAGTTAACATACGCTCTAGTCTTAGCTTCAGGAGTGGAACCCAGTGATTCATCTCTTACATACGACACCCAGTGCTCATCCCCAAAAGTGTCCTCCTGAATGCCCACTGCCCATTTAACCCATTCCCCTCCCTCCCTCCCCTCTAGCAACCCTCAGTTTGTTCTCTGTATTTAAGAGTCTCTTATGGTTTGCCTCCCTCTCTCTTTTTATCTTATTTTTTTTCCTTTCCCCTATGTTCATCTGCTGTGTTTCTCAAATTCCACCTGTGAGTGAAATCATATGATAGCTGTCTTTCTTTGACTTATTTTGCTTAGCATAATACACTCTAGTTCCAACCTCTGAGGTTAAACAGTGTGTAGTAGGAAGACCTGAGACCCACAGCCACTAATCTAAATTCATTGCTTTTTTTTCCATCACGCCAAAAGGGCACTGCCGTTCATTCACCAACAAATAGTATTATGACCATTTATTGATGCCTTGCCGTGGGTCAGTGGCATTATTTAATTCTTATAAAATTCCTGTGGGGGTAACTACAGTATTACTATTTCCACTTGATGAATGTAAATGGAGCTCAGAACGGTGTAGTGACCAAGAGTCACTGTTCTCTTGGTCAGTGGAATCAACTAGTCAACCTCCCTGGGTTTGAATCCCAACCTCATCTGTGATCATTCCCATGACATGTGGCAAGTTACTTAACCATTAGGACGACAGTTTGCTTATTGGTAAAATGCAAGGCAATCACACTATCTACCGCTCAGGTTTGTTGGAAATATTCTACGAGAAATGTGTAAAGTGTAGAGAACCGGTCCAGACACTCCAGTAGGCACTTAACAAAGGTTAACGGGTTTTGTTACATTGTGTTTACTGTTGAAAAATGTACTCGAGTTTAAAAAGGAGTGCTCCGGGGCGCCTGGGTGGCTCAGTCGGTTAAGTGTCCGACTTCGGCTCAGGTCATGATCTCTTAGTCCGTGAGTTCGAGCCCCGCGTTGGGCTCTGTGCTGACCGCTCGGAGCCTGGAGCCTGTTTCAGATTCTGTGTCTCCCTCTCTCTCTGACCCTCCCCCATTCATGCTCTGTCTCTCTCTGTCTCAAAAATAAATAAACATTAAAAAAAGTTAATAAAAAAATAAAATAAAATAAAAAGGAGTGCTCCTCCAGAAAGTCCTGTCTGAATATATTTATAATTTGGTTTCCTCTATGCACATCTTTGTATCTTTTAGGCTGTGGGTAGAGGGATGATCCATGTAAGCTTAGACCTCCTTTGTGAGGCTTCTGTGAGCCCTCCCAGTTTTCACTGAGCCTCAAATCATATATTTGATTTCTTGCAATTTACTAAATCTTTTTGTGACGTAAAGGGCCGTTTTGTGTGTGTTAAGCGTGTCTCCCCAGTTAGCTTGGAATTTCTTGAGAGATGAGAACATTTCTGCCTCTTCTATTTCAGACCTAAATAGAAGGTTGAATTTTAATAAATACTTGAATGTTGGGGGGACTTTTGGTTTTTTAGTTGCTCATCCTCTCTTTGGTGAATTCGCCCTCATTCGCTGTTGGTCCATGTGGTTCAGAGAGTGTTGACTCCATTGTGTTTCAACTCATCTCCACCAGCTGGCGGGCCTGTGACCAGTCCGGGCGACCTAACACGACATCTTCACCGGGATTGCTCAGGAGAGGCATGTGGCCCAAGCCCAGCCCTTCAGGAGCCTTCCCGAGACTCAGCCAAAGCTCATGGAAAAGAGACATTCTCTTCTCTGGAATGGGGAGCATCTGGGGCCATGGAAGTCTTCCTTGCCACAATGTGGGAAAAAATGGACTTCAGGATCAAACTCAGAGCCATTCAGAAGAAGAAGAGAAGGCGACTGAGAGTGAGAGAGAAAATGGCATGGCTGAGTTCTACAATTCAGCCGTGAGCGAGCTCGCTGTGTCCGTGGACTTAGATTTGTTGTTGGCTTGGAACCCAGTCATGGTGGATACACTAGCTTGTTGACTTTAATGGCTGCTTTTAAACGTGGAATGCCTATCTTATCTGCTGCTGCATGGGAGTTTGTTAGGAGTGGGGGTTGTCGGTGTGTGTGCTCACTCTCCCATCGGGGAAACGCTGGCTGTTCCCTCTGAGAGTTTTTCATAATAAGGGCTTGGAAGACGATCACAGGCCACTTTCAATTAGGCTTCCTGGAACAGGTTTTAGTCTAATGAGGTCATTAACACATGGTGACATATCAGGGCTGCCTGATGTCATCGCTGAAGGAGGGATAATTTCCGTTCTTCTTTGAGACTGGGGAACACCTGCTGCACACAGGCCAACACCTTTGTGAGCTTGGGATGCAGGCTGGTGTCGTAATCGTCATTCATTCTCAGTCAAGGCAGGATAAATATAAGATAGAGCTTTGGGTATGATTGCCTGTTGGTCTCTATTAATGAAACCAGCGAAGACTTTGCGGAGGGAAAAAGAGCAGGGGTGTGGAACTGCTATGTCTGCATTTACGTTTTGGAAGCAGAACCAGGCAGGGGAAAACTGCTGATGTTGGCCATTACTACACCGGCTCCTGCCCCTGGTATGGCGCTAACAAGCTTTGTGATTAAAGGGATAAGTTTGTGTTGAATGAACCCCTTGCCAGTTCCCCCTTGTGACCAAGGCATGCACTGGTGAGATAACCGTCTGGAGTTATCTGCAGTGCTCACTGTCTGTATCATCCTGGCAGCTGGAGTGGACACCGTGCGCCATCCAGCTTGGCTAAACGGCCCAGAGCTTTGACAAAATGCTCAGAGGCACTTGGATGAACTCTGTCATTTTATTCTTTTATATAAATCCAGCACTGGCTTTGCAAATGCCGGGCGAGCGTGCCTTTGGTGTATAACTGACAATGGTGTGATGTTTTATAAAATGATCTTTCGAGTAAAAACAATTGGTAGCAGTTCTGTGGGCATTTTAACGGGCCTGCGATGGACTTACAAGGAAGAAGAGTTCAGTCTTGGGCAGCCTTGGAATTGCCCCGCTCACACCTCCTTTCAAAGGGACCTGCTGATTGAACCTCTTCCACTTTCTGCTGCTCTGGAGCCACTATGGCATTCACTCTGAAGTCACACTGCCCACAGCCTCTTCCCAGCAGGCGACTTGAGCAAGGTGGTGTTATTAGAACCAGGGCGTTCCTCCTGGCACAGGATTTCTCTAGGACAGTTTTGGTCAGGAACCAATGGTTACTTTTGGGCCAGAATTTTCTGAGAACTTCTCTTGTCTTCTCAGGTTCTTACCCAATTCTCCCTTCTCGCTCCCCTTTCACAGACAGAAGTCCTATATCATGTCTGTGTTCTCGCTCCCCCTTAACCCGTCACTGATACGAATGTATAGAGATTCATAGGGGTAACATTTCTACATATTAATGATTTAGGAGAAGCCTGAAGCAGATTGTGATATGTGAAGGTATGCATGGTAAGTTCTAGGTAATCACTGGAGAAATAATTTTAAAAATACAGTGAGAGACCATTAAAAATTGAGATGCTACATTAGGAAATATTAGCGGGGAAGTGGGGGTGCGTGGGTGGCTCAGTCGGTTAAGTGTCCGACTCTTGATTTTGGCTCAGGTCATGATCTCACGGTTCATGAGATCGAGCCCTGCATCGGGCTCTGTGCTGACAGCACGGAGCCTGCTTGGGATTCTCTCTTTGCCTCTATCTTCCTTGCTCGCGTGCACACACACACACACACACACACACACACACATTCTCTCTCTCTCTTTAAATAAACAAATAAATAAACTTAAAAAAAAAAGAAAATACTAACGCAAAAGAAAGAAGTAAAGTGACAAAAGAGGAACAAAAAAGGACACGAGACCCATATAAAAACCAAAAATAAATGGCAGATGTTAACCTAGCTGTACAATAACGTGAAATGAATTGAACAACCAAACCAAAAGACGGAGATTGTCACACTGGAATAACGGCAAACAAAAAATGACAATGATATGCTGTCTATAGGAGGCACAGTTGAGATCAAAGATACAAATACTGTTGTTAGTTATTTTGAGGGGGGTGGGGGAAGTGCAGAGAGAGGGAGAGAGAGAGAGAGCATCCCAAGCAGGCTCTGCTCTGTCAACACAGAGCTCGGTGCAGGGCTTGAAACCACAAACTGGGAGGTCATGACCTGAGCAGAAACCACGAGTCAGATTCTCAACCAACTGAGCCACCCAGGTGCCCCATTGTTAATGTTTTATAAACTACATCTATAGATGTTACAAACTCAGCAATACATTCATTATTACTTTATCTAATTTTTATCTAATTTTTATGACTGTTAGAGAAGGTGAGCAAAAAGGAAATCAAGTATTCATTTTGGTTTATTTATACGATCCTTCTTATTCTTGATGGCTCTCTTGATCTGTTCCTCTGTCCACCGTCTATGGTTGTTTCCTTAGTCCAGCATGGCCTTGCTTCTGCCCACGTCCTTTGTACCGTGATGGATCTTGGCTGACATTTCTGTACAGTACAGGCCCAACAGAATATTTTATATGTATGGCTTTTACGTTTGCTTTTGAAATGACTTAAGAGAATAAATGTAAAGAAATATGCATTTATATTGTCTTTGCTTTTTTTTTTTTTTTTTCAGGTCATCTCTAAGCCCAACATGGGACTTGAACTCACAACTCTGAGATCAAGCACTGCACGCTCTACTGACGAAGCCAGCCAGGTGCCTTTACGTTGTTTTTTATAATTACATAATTATTTTTACCAGCACTTTTCACTTTTGTGTGTGTGTGTGGATTCAAATTACTGGTGTCACATGCTTTCAGACTCAAGAACTTCCCTTAGTATTTTCTGTAAGGTGGGTCTAGCAATAAGTTCTGGTAGCTTTGATTTATCTGGAAATGTCAAAGGTCGGATGTGAAAGATCAATTGCTGGATAGAGGACTCTTGGTTCTGTTTTTTGAGTCCCTTGCCTATGTTATAACTACCTTCTGCCCTGCATTGTTTCTGATGGAAATTCAGTTGTTACTCTTATTTGGATTTCCATAGAAGTGATGAGTTTCTTTTCTTCTACTGTTTTCAAGATTTCCTCCTTGTCTTTGGATGTTAATATTTTTAATATAATATGTCTGTGTGTGGCTTCTCTTTGAATTCATCATACTTGAATTTCATTGAGTTACCTGGATGAGCGTATTTATGTTTTTCAAAAAGTTTTGAGGACATTTCAGCCATTATTCCCTTCAACGTTTTTTTTTCTTCTTTCCCTCTGTCCTCTCCTCTCCTGATAATCCTCTTATGCAGATATTGGTGTTATTAATGTGAAATAGAAATAGAGTATTCATTTTTCCTCATTCTTCTTTTCTCTGTTCTTCAGATTGCCTAATCTCTACCAATCCATTATCCAGTTCACTAATTCTTTCTTTTGCCAGTTCAAATATACTGTTGAGTCTTTTTAGTACATTTTAAATTTTAACTATTGTACCGTCCAGCTCTGGATTTCTTTGGGATCTTTTTTATAATTTCAGACTTTGTTCTGACCAGTGAAGTATAAGTGAAAGATGATGAACTGGTTTTCTGAGAAAGCTCCTTAGAGGGGGACAAACAAGCGAATTACATTTTTTGCGCATTCTATCTTTCCCGTGTTTCTTGCTTTGGATGTGGGCAAAATGGCTTTGAAATCACTTTGGTTCTGCAGGTGTCCTTCAAAATTGAAGCTACTTACCAGGGATGACAAGTAGAAAGACAAAAGGAACCTAGGGCCCTATGATGACCCTGGAGCTTGGAGCCTATACACTGGCCATGATAGATACATGATGAACTTTTACATCACCCAAATCACATGTATTTGTAATTTCTATGAATAGCTGGTGAAAGTCATTCCTAACTCAGATGTCACCTATTGCACATTTGAGACATGAAGCCCTACTTACACGCTATATTTAAAAATTTTTTTTTTCAACGTTTTTTATTTATTTTTGGGACAGAGAGAGACAGAGCATGAACAGGGCAGGGGCAGAGAGAGAGGGAGACACAGAATCCGAAACAGGCTCCAGGCTCCGAGCCATCAGCCCAGAGCCCGACGCGGGGCTCGAACTCACGGACCGCGAGATCGTGACCTGGCTGAAGTCGGATGCTTAACCGACTGCACCACCCAGGCGCCCCTTTACACGCTATATTTATATAATGTGTATATATTGTGAATGTCATGTTGTGTTTTTTTGATTTTTGTCTGGAAATCACAACTTTCAGGAAACTCTTCTCCACATAGTGCATAAACGTGCATCCACAAGTGGTGCTGAATTAGTAAATAAACACACACACACACACACACACACACACACACAATCTTATTGCATTCTGACCCCGTAACCTCAAACAACTGTATTTATCCATAGAGTTGTTCTTTGATTTCAACGGAGAATGAGTTCAAGAGAGACAAACGTGATCTCCAGCTTCTCATTTTTTAAAAATGGCTTCCCTTCCTTGAAGAAGTTACTATTCCCATGTGTTTGAGATCTTCAAGTAAAATTAAAGAACCTCTGAAACCCTACCAACATGACCCATGCTTTCATAGCTGATTTCAGTCATGGGATGATGATGATAAAATTAGTCCCCTGCCTTTATTGAGTACTTAACTATGTGAGACTCAGTGTTCCCCATGCTTCACATGTAATCCACAAAGACATTTGTATGATATGTGCTGTTATTATCCTCATGTTACAGGTAAGGAAAGGGAGGCAGAGAAGGTCAGACAAGTTGTCTGAGATCACACTATTAATAAATGGTGAATTAGGGTCCCCAATTTGGCCATCTGCTCCAGAGATTGAGCTCTTATAAACTGCACTGTACCGTATCTAGACATGATTCTGCTTTTAGTCTCGGAAGCGTTTCTTGCTATATGGACGTCCCTCGTTTCTTTATAACACTTACGGAGAAAGTGCTTTAAAGAATATTTTTGTATGCCTAAATTATAGTTACAGCTGCAGAAAGTCCAACTTATCTTTTTGTTTTCCTGTATAAATCTATCCTTAGACATGGTAGGGGGAGAATGAACCGATGAATTTCATTGATACTGAACTAATATGCCCACCATTTTCAATCTAACCAGCAATTTTTGACATACTATGTTATTGGTGTGCCATGAGATGTAGCAAATGCCAGCTGTTACTACTAATAAAGATTCAAGGTTCATGATTGACTTCCTTTTTATATACAGTAGATTCAAGGTTGTCATATTGTAATCACTGTGCTTACCTGTGCTCCTATAAGTTTTCACGTGTTGGGGAGGATATTATAATTGCTTGGAAGCATACTTAACCCATATCCTACTCTATCTGTCTTGCATATTTGAATACATCAGAGAAAAGAGGTTAAGAATCATTGGTCTAACTGATCAACCATAGTTGTCTACCTTACAGGTTTGTTGCCCGAATTAAGAAGAATGAAGGCCAGTCTAACACTTTTAGACCTTTAGAGGTCTATGTTGGGAGTGGGTCAATGGTGGGGATCATCTTATGGATAATTTAACCAAACCTTTAACGCTATTGCCCTTTTACTCAACTGGGTTTGGATGTTGCATTGACCATTCAGAAGGCGCAAATGTTCTTGAACAATTGTCCTACAAGACACCTTGTGTAGGTAGACCTTCCCAGTACATGGTTTCAACAGCTTGAGTCAGGCTTTCATATGTGAAAGTGAACATTGGAAGCACCCCAAAAGCAATTCCTATTGCTGTCAGAAAGTATCGCTGAACTGGTAAAACACTTCAGAATGAAAAGTGCTGTAGGAATGTGCGATATTATTATGGGGAAAACAATGGCGAATACATAGCTTTCACCTGCAGAGGATTAGTACCACTGACTTTATTGCCTTCGACTCAATGACTTGCTTTTTGAGTTGGAGAGGTGGTGTGGGAGTGGGGAATTACTGGGTGCTTGGGGGGGAAAAAAAACCCTGCACCAAGCACTGACTAATGATTTCCGGGCTGAGAGTAGATGTCATTAATGACCCTTTTTATTCATGCAGAAGTTCCCAAAGAGGAGCGTAATGTTCCATTAGTAATAATTGAAAACCTCTTTCCTTGGGATTATGTCAAAACCGAAAGATGATGCTTCTGCCAAAACATTTTGGTGACAAACGTGTGAAGTATTTGACAGAAGGTGCTACCGCAGTTGAAGAGGCTTCTTGAGGAGATTCTCAGAGAAGCTGGAGGAAAGAGGTTAACGTGAGGAAAGAGGTTAACGTGTCAGCATGAAATTTCTACCTAAGGCATGGTCTTAAAGAACCACAGGACTCCCTGTTTTTGACAGCCCAAGCCTTGTCGTGTGCAACCGTTTCCACCAATATGGGTGGAAACGGAAAATGAAGACACATTGGAGAGGTAGACCTTACCACTACATGACCTTAACTGCTATCCTTTCTGTAGAATGGGGATCTATATGAGCTCACGAGAGAGGGGAAGAGAGGTGTGGTGGGGGGGGGGCGGGTAGAGGGAAGGAGGGAGAAAGAGAGAGGGGGAGAGAGGGAAATAACATGAACTATGATGTCAGAGACCCATTTTTGAGACCACCTGCTTCCCTGTGCCGACCTCCACTGTCCCATCTCTGGGGATGCCTGGCTTCCCAGTTCTGCCTCAGTTTTATTTAAACTTTTCTTCCTGATACCCATTCAAGTGTCTGAGTGCTCAATACATAGCACCTCAGGGTAAAGGCTAATCAGAATGTTGCCCTGGAAGTCCTGCTAATTGAAAGAAAGAAAGAAAGAAAGAAAGAAAGAAAGAAAGAAAAAGAAAAAGAAAGAAAAGCTAAAACTTTGCACTCCAACCTAGCCCTGCAGGCTCCACTATTCCGTCTGGCCTCTTTCGTTCTCTGTACATGTTTCCTTCATTGCACGTATTTTACTGTATTGCTTAGTTTCTGCGTGTGCCCGTGCCTTTGTACTGGGCTGCAAGTTCGAGTCCTGGGACCCTATCTTACTGAATGAATGACCTTGACCCTTTACACCTTAATGACCGTGTACCTATGGGCAACTGGCCTCACCTCTTTGTGCCTTCGCTTCTAATTTGAATTAGAATAAAAATGGTTAATCTTTTTTTTTTTTTATTTTATTTATTTATTTTTTTTTAAAATGGTTAATCTTTTTATGTCGTAAGTACCGAAGAAGATAAATCTTATTAAAAATCTACTAACAGAGCACTTGGTGCATCATAACTGTGCATTGTAAGAAGGAAACTTAGAGGCATTGGATCCAAGATGGAGATTAAAAACTATCAACGAGTGAAATTATCTTGGGTTCTCCAGACTAGGGAATTGCCAAGACTGTCCCCAGATAAGGTCTAACCTTAATCCATTCTTCTGCCCTCCAGGACAAAGCTAGGATTTCAGCTAGGGGATGGAAAGAATCATGGTAGCATTCGTAGAATTAAGAGACTTGGCATGAGGAAGCAGTTGGGGGTGGTAAAATGGAATTAGTGTTACACCAATTGAGCAACATGGTCCGTGAGTTTTGGAGACAAGTGATATTAGAGAACATAGGTATTCCAAGAGTGATCACCGAATGCCATGAAATGCTCCTAGGTGTTATGGTGTCCAAAGACGGATCAAAGGGAGATTACTGCGTTCCAAAAAACTTGAATTCACAACTCTGATATCAAGACCTGAGCTGAGATAGAGTGGGACACTTAACCGACTGAGCCACCCACGTGCCCTTGCGTGTTTGTGTTTATTACAGTATGGATGGGGAAGCCAAATCCAGTCTAGCACTCATGTTTGCAAATATGATTTTCTTTTTTTAGTTTTTTTTTTTGCTGGTTTATTTTATTTTATTTTATTTTAATATATGAAGTTTATTGTCAAATTGGTTTCCGTACAACACCCAGTGCTCATCCCAAAAGGTGCCCTCCTCAATACCCGTCACCCACCCTCCCCTCCCTCCCACCCCCCATCAACCCTCAGTTTGTTCTCAGTTTTTAAGAGTCTTTTATGCTTTGGCTCTCTCCCTCTCTAACCTCTTTTTTTTTCTTCCCCTCCCCCATGGACTTCTGTTAAGTTTCTCAGGATCCACATAAGAGGAAAACATATGGTATCTGTCTTTCTCTGTATGACTTATTTCACTTAGCATAACATTCTCCAGTTCCATCCATGTTGCTACAAAGGGCCATATTTCATTCTTTCTCATTGCCACATAGTACTCCATTCTGTATATAAACCACATTTTTTTTATCCATTCATCAGTTGATGGACATTTAGGCTCTTTCCATAATTTGGCTATTGTTGAGAGTGCTGCTATAAACATTGGGGTACAAGTGCCCCTATGCATCAGTACTCCTGTATCCCTTGGGTAAATTCCTAGCAGTGCTATTGCTGGGTCATAGGGTAGGTCTATTTTTAATTTTTTGAGGAACCTCCACACTGTTTTCCAGAGTGGCTGCACCAATTTGCATTCCCACCAACAGTGCAAGAGGGTTCCCGTTTCTCCACATCCTCTCCAGCATCTATAGTCTCCTGATTTGTTCATTTTGGCCACTCTGACTGGCGTGAGGTGATATCTGAGTGTGGTTTTGATTTGTATTTCCCTGATGAGGAGCGACGTTGAGCATCTTTTCATGTGCTTGTTGGCCATCCGGATGTCTTCTTTAGAGAAGTGTCTATTCATGTTTTGTGCCCATTTCTTCACTGGGTTATTTGTTTTTCATGTGTGGAGTTTGGTGAGCTCTTTCTAGATCTTGGATACTAGCCCTTTGTCCGATATGTCATTTGCAAATATCTTTTCCCATTCCATTGGTTGCCTTTTAGTTTTGTTGGTTGTTTCCTTTGCTGTGCAGAAGCTTTTTATCTTCATAAGGTCCCAGTAGTTCATTTTTGCTTTTAATTCCCTTGCCTTTGGGGATGTGTCAAGTAAGAAATTGCTATGGCTGAGGTCAGAGAGGTCTTTTCCTGCTTTCTCCTCTAAGGTTTTGTTGGTTTCCTGTCTCACATTCAGGTCCTTTATCCATTTTGAGTTTATTTTTGTGAATGGTGTGAGAAAGTGGTCTAGTTTCAATCTTCTGCATGTTGCTGTCCAGTTCTCCCAGCACCATTTGTTAAAGAGACTGTCTTTTTTCCATTGGATGTTCTTTCCTGCTTTGTCAAAGATTAGTTGGCCATACGTTTGTGGGTCTAGTTCTGGGGTTTCTATTCTATTCCATTGGTCTATGTGTCTGTTTTTGTGCCAATACCATGCTGTCTTGATGATGACAGCTTTGTAGTAGAGGCTAAAGTCTGGGATTGTGATGCCTCCTGCTTTGGTCTTCTTCTTCAAAATTCCTTTGGCTATTCGGGATCTTTTGTGGTTCCATATGAATTTTAGGATTGCTTGTTCTAGTTTCGAGAAGAATGCTGGTGCAATTTTGATTGGTATTGCATTGAATGTGTAGATAGTTTTGGGTGGTATTGACGCAAATATGATTTTCTTAGAACACAGGCACATCCATTCATTTTTGTATTGTCTGTGATAATACATTCTCATGCATAAATACATTCTCATAAAGGCAGAGTTGATTAGCTACAGAAGGAGCTTACGACCCTCTACACCTAAAATATTTATTATCGTGCTCTTTACAAAGTTTATCAACCCCTATACTAGAGAAAATTTAAACAAAAAACATTCTTGTAGATGGTTTTCCCATAGAATAAACTAAATTTTGGAATCAAGTTTCACCATCCCAGTATTTCAAGGTCAGATTCATTAGCGTAAAGATGTTAAACCAAACATATTTATTTTTTTGGTAGAAAAATATTAAACAGAGGGAGTATGAGAGATATATATTGGTGCTAAAAGGATCTTTGACTTGAAGCTGGAATTTCAGAGGTTCTTCAATGCCAATGTTTATTGAGATAGCTTGTATTTTTAGAATTCTATGACCAATGATGTTGTCATTTGTTTGTTTGTTTATTTAATGCTATTTTTAAAGTATGTGAGTTTGAACAACAAATGTTTGACTACTGATATTTATATCTGAGAGAGGAGTTGTATCCATGATATATAAAGAACTGTTAGAACTCAGTAATAACAAGATAGATAATCTAATAAATATGGGCCAATATATGGATCGATTCTTCGCCACAGAAGAGAGATGTGGGACCGCTAAACGTGTGAGTATATACTCAACATAATCACGTATGGGGGAAATAAAAGTTAAAATGAGAATGACACAGCACCACGCACACATCGGAAAGGCTGAAGTGAAGAGAACTGACAGTGCGGAAAGCTGGCAAAGGTTTGAAACAGATGGAGCTCTCGTGCACCGCTGGTGGGGGCAGAAGCGGTGTAATCATTTTGGAACAGTGTGAACACGTGTTAATTACAGAGTTAAATACACACCTACCTATGACGCAGGTATTGATACAGTGGAATACTGCTCAGCAAGAAAGGATTGAACCTGATACGTACAACAGCATGTATGAATCTAAAATCCATTATGTTCTGTACAAGATGGTGGGCACAGATGGGCAAATACCGTATGCTTTAAGTTACTGGGAAGTCTAGAAAAGACAAATCTACTCTATAGTGACAGAAAGCATATCGACGCTGACCTCGAGTCAGAGACAGGAGAATTGCGTAGAAAAGGACATGAGGTAGCTTCCTGGGGAGATCAATAACAATGTGCATCTTGATTGGTGGTGGTTTCTACAAGCGTATAAATGTGCCAGGACTCATCAAAATGCATTCTTAAAATAGGTACCTTTTTGTATGAAAATCATACCTTGAAATTTACTTTGAAGTTCAAGTGAAAGAGAGAAGAAGGAGGGGGAGGAGGAGCAGAAGCAGCAGCAGAGGACAGAAAGACGGACAGACGGATCGACACGCAGGAGAGACAGTCCACAAAGGATGGGTGGGAAGACAGGACGTTTCGTTCATTGTATTTCCCCATAAGGCGATAAGGTGAAGTCACTCAAAAGTAACAGTTATGCAGGATTCTGAAGCCGAGCTGTCTTCCAAGCTGTGCAGCAAATAAATACCTTATGTTTCTTCTTTAGCCTCTCTGCTTTGTTTTCTGCCCAACTTTTTGCGTGGCTTCTCGAGTCAAAGGCACAGTCTGGCACTTGCAGTGGGCAGATGAGTCGCGTGCCTCGTGCCCAGTAGTCGAGAGAAAGAATAAACAGCCTAGGTGTTTAGTGATCGTGAGTGCAAAGTGAGGATTGCCTCTCAGATCTGATTACACTGTTCGGTACTCCTCCCCCCTCGCAAAGCGTCCTGCCACAGGATTTTTGTTTTCCTTCTCGGCATGTGGCCTTCGCCCCCCTCTCTATTAAACACCCTTTCTCGGGGAGAGGTTAACATGTTACTCTTTATAGAAACGATATTAATCTACTTTCTGAATCCAGAGCTGGGCCCTTAAGAGGCATTGCAGACGGGCAAGAAATAGTGAGGCTTCCTGCGCCCCTGCAATTAGCCTACGAGGCACATGCTTAGCTCTGCCGACATGGAAGGCTGCAATCAACCCAGTGTATATGTACAGTCTGAATTCTAACAGGTGACAACAAGGGGTGGACAGAGAATAGAGTTGATCAGGGTGCCTGGGCGGCTCAGTCGGTCAAGCGTCCGACTGCAGCTCAGGTCGTGATCTCACGGTTGGAGCCTGGTTCGAGCCCTGTGTCGGGCTCTGGGCTGACAGCTCGGAGCCTGTTTCCGATTCTGTGTCTCCCTCTGTTTCTGCCCCTCCCCCACTCGTGCTCTGTCTCTTAAAAATAAATAGACGTTAAAAAAATAATTAAAAAAAGAAGCTGCAGTTAAAAAAAAAAGAAAAAAAGAAAATACAGCCGACGGTTTATGCCCTTAATACTTTTCTGCCTTAATGGGTCCCCAACAGCTCCCAGCAAGTACTTAATACTCCTTTCCTCGTGTTCTTCCAACAATTGCGGGGCAATTGGTACCACGTGACAACACTTTGTGTTTTCTGGTCCTGTCACGTGTGTAAATCTTGCCCGTGTACCCCCACCCCGCTAGGTGGGGACAAATCGTTCACCCTTCACCTTCTGGTAACACTACCAGCTGCTTCGCCAAAGCATTAGCATGTGACTCCCAGCGTGGATGTCCTCCCAGACTCCAGCAATACTGTCTTGTAATTCTAATGCCTCACCGTTGCTTGGCCTTTTCTGCCATCCTTCGTCCCCACGCTCGGCCATGCTTTGCTCCCTGCTCTATCCTGTTTCTTCTCTACCTCATACTCTCCAGTATACCTCTGACCACAGCTTCTTTTCCATCTGGCTTCTCAGCTCACTCCTACAACAGTATATTCCCTTTGGGGAACGCTAATTTAGTTTTGAGAGAGAGAAAGAGAGACAGAGCATGAGTGGGGGAGGGGCAGAGAGAGAGAGGGAGACACAGAATCGGAAGCAGAGGCTCCAGGCTCTGAGCCACCAGCACAGAGCCCGACGTGGGGCTTGAGCCCACGAACTGTGAGATCACGACTGGAGCCGAAGTTGGGCGCTTAACGGACGGAGCCACCCGGGGGGCCCCGATAGTATGTTCACTTTTGGAATTCCAGGGCTTCTACGCCTGAGCTGATCTGATTTCTTCCTGGAGCCACTCCAAGTCCTCACTTCTTTTCCAACCTGCACTGGATCGCACAGTACTTCGCGCACCGTCTGTAGATGGTACGTGTGGTCAGCTACCTTTCTCCTTGATCTTCCCATCACCCTCGGGCGCCACGGACTCCGGCTCAATCCAATTATTTGCTTTCTCTCCTCCTATAACTCAGTCACTGTGATGATTCGAGAACATGACACACTTGATTTAAATTGTGGCGTCTGTACATCAGTCTTTAACGCACATTAATTGCATGTTTACCATACCACACGGTGTATTAGATTCTAAGCACACAAATGTACATAAAATGGACACCTCGGGTCTCTAACCACATGAATACAGAAAGGGGGAGAGACAGAGGGAGAGAGAATGAATCAGTGGCAAATGGTTTTAGCCTGAGATGCCGTCCTTCCTTTTCTGCATTAGATGAGCAGACTGGAAAGGTTGGTAGGATGGTGGTGCCGTGTAATGAAAAGAGCCTGAGCTTGAAGTCAGACCTAGATTTGAGTCAAGAAGAAGGTTAAAGTTGAGGGCGGGGAGAAAGCTGCTGCGGTAAACTGGCAGTAACGAGAACCTGAACGAGCACAGTGACAAGGACGCTGGAGAACAAGGAAGTTTTATCTGCTATCACCTGACACTTTAATTTAGAAGTGAATGGCAGACCAAACGCAAGAAACATTTTTCGACTATTAGAAAATGCTACGTTTACAAGATGGCAGAGTTTCAGATGAAAACAGAACGCGTTCTTTAGAAATTTCTAGGACCGCTGCTCAGAAAATCAAAGGCAGCTGGGAAAGTCCTGAGTCTCTGGTTTTTCAGAGAGTGAACAATCTACCATTATACGGTAGATAGCTGGTCCAGAGCTATAATTTAATTTATTACCATCTCAGCACAAACCACATATAACCTTCTTTAAGTGCGCCTGCAGAAACCTAGGAAACCCAGCAAAGGCCCCTTTCAGACGGCCTGGCGGTGCCTGCTGGCAGTTGGGGAGCACATCTCTTTCAAAAGGTCACCGAATGAGGGACTGTGTCCAACTCTGTGTTCAATGCCACGCTGTCGGGGGGCCTCCGTGGGTGCTGGTTTCCCTATGTTGGCTGGAAAGCATAGTTAACGCCCCGCTGGGCACGGAGGGGAGTTGGGTACCTTCCACACTGTCCCTTCTATCCCTCTTCACTCTCAAAAGTCTTCTTTTCATCCAGGAAAATGCCTGGTAGAGGGGAGAATATATGATAGTTAGAGGCCGCCAGTGGTCTCAGACTGTCTGCCAGGGCGTGTTTTGGGGGCATAATGATGACTTTTTTTTCCCCCACTAGAGATGCCTGAGATTATAACAACTTGGCAACATTTCTTACATTAAATGTCTGGGTCATATAGTCTCTCCAAACCATGTCCTTTCTCAAATCTATACTAACCTTTCCTTCCTTCCTTCCTTCCTTCCTTCCTTCCTTCCTTCCTTCTTGCCTTCCTTCCTTCTTTCCTTCTTTCCTTTCTTCCTCCTTCCTTTCCTCTTTCTTTATATATCTTCCCTTCTATCTGTCAGTGATAACATAATATTATTATGGCATTTGAACACTTGCTTTAGACCACAACTTTTTGGCAGAAAGGATCTGATGTAGGTTGGAATCAATCATCAGTTAGACAAACAACAATAAATAAATCAAGTACACACACACACACACACACACGCACATGCACACAGCTACAAAAAAAGTAGTAAAGGTGTAAAGAAATAATTAACCCCCATGGATGGGAAAAGGAAAAAAGGAGACAATGGTAGATGGGAAAATTCAACACATTTTTTTGAAGAAAGTAGAGAAGAGGCTTACTTACCTTTGTGGAATGGATGAAGTTATGATTAAGTGTATATGGTTGTGGAACATTGATATGAAGTGGACCAATTACCTCTGCAAAACCCTGGAGAGGTCAGCATCGGAGGCATACGTAGCACACAGGATGAGACGCCAGACTGGAAGTGAGATTGATTCAAAGCCTGTATCCAGAGTGGCTGGATCTCCAAGCTCCCATCCCTTCCGTGGGCTAGAGTTAGGCGGTGCCCTCCTTTCTCTCCTGGTAAGACAGGGTTTAGGCTGTGGAGAAGTTGTGTATATCAGTCCCAGGAACAGCAGTGGATAGAGTGGAATGCAGGGTAAAACCGAAGGGACTATTTTTTTTTTAAATTTTTAATGTTTATTTATTTTTGAAGGAGAGAGAGACAGAGCGAGAGCAGGGGGAGGGGCAGAGAGAGAAGGAGACACAGAATCTGAGGCAGGCTCCAGGCTCTGAGCTGTCAGCACAGAGCCCGATGTGCGGCTTGATCTTTAAGATCGTGACCTGGGCTGAAGTTGGGCTCCCAACTGACTAAGCCACCCAAGCGCCCCAAAACCAAAAAGATTAAATGAGAATTGACTCAGCAAGCTGTGAGACACCTCGATTCCCTTCTCATACTCAGGTTCTGGAGTGTCAGGGGCAAGAAATCTCTCCCTTGTTCTTTCTCTCGGCCGCATCCTCACGGTGTAATGGGAGATTTGTCTCTGCAGAAAGGACATCCAGATAGTGAGAGTTGGTGGCTCCCAATGAAGGACAACCTCATCATTTTCCCATCATTTTCCAAAGAGATCTCCGAGAGAAAGCCCAACCTTTGCATCCAGAACTGTGCTCACTCTTCAGTATGAAAACTAAAACCGTCAGATCATTGGGGAAAGCCTCCAAATTGAGAGCATGGCTGAAGTGAAAAGGAAAAAGGAAACCTAGGGGAAGCAGAGACACTGTAGAGAGGAGAACAGAAAACCTTCAAGAACTATAATTAGTGTCTTCAAAGAAATAAGAGAAAATATTGCTTCCAAGACACAAAGACAGGAATGCTGCTGACAGTGCAGAGCCTGCTTGGGATTCTCTGTCTCCCTCTCTCTCTCTGCCCCTCCCATGCTCGCACACACACTCTCTCTCTCAAAAATAAATAAATAAACATTTTTACAAAAAAAAAAAAAAGAAAATCAGATGAGTAATCCGGCATTGACTAATGATATCTCTAGGAAAAAAGTAGAGACAATGGATAGTGGTATTGCTAAAGATATAACACAAGAAAATTTCCAAGCACTGAAGTCTCTTCCAAAGCAAAAACTCTCAAGTGTTTTGCAGATTGTAAAAATAACACATTCAGAAAGATGTCTCGGCATGACATTTCAAAACAACAGAGGTGAAAAGGAGAATCTAAACGTTGAGAGAGGAAAGACAGAGATGAGAGAGGAGGGAAGGAATGGAGGTGGTTAAGTCCGGGTGATATACCAAAACCCAAGAATCAGTATATCATAGAATGTGTCCAGAGCAACCTTGGTTGGTAGAGGATCCCAGGTGCTAAAAATTCTGAGGAGATTGGGGCGCCTGGGCGGTTCAGTTGGTTAAGTGCCCAACTTTGGCTCAGGTCAAGATCTCACGGTTCTTGAGTTTGAGCCCCACGTCAGGCTCTGTGCTGATGGCTCAGCCTGGAGCCTGCTTCAGATTCTGTGTGTTTCTCTCTTTCTGCCCTTCCCCACTCATGCCCTATCTCTCTCTGTCTCTCAAAAATGAATCAATGCTGAAAAAAATGAAAAAAAAAAAAAAAAAACCTAAGGAGATTATTTCTGGACTGGAATTCTATACCTGTTTCACCTGTTAATGACTGGGGATGTACAAAACCATGTTCAGAAAAATAAAAATTCAAAAAACATGTACTGGAATTTCCAAGTAAAATATGATTCATTCCCCACACTAGCATGAATTCCAAATGAATAATAAATGTAAAAAAATAAAACCGTAGACATCCAAATGAAAACATAGAATTCCTTCATAATCTAGACAAAAGATTTTTTTTTCACTATGCTTCGTTGTATACAAGCAATGAGGAAAAAGTTTGGCAAATGTGACTGTATAAATGAACAAAAATTAAAATAAATCTCCACCAAGTCATGACAATAAAGGCTATAAGCTGAATAAAAACATAAAGGAAACACTGGAAAAATAGTTGCAAATTACAACACAAAGGGTTAATACCCTGGCTACCTAAAAAGCTTAAAACAGAGAAACAAAAAGGAGCAAACACCATATAGAAAAACTGGACAAAAGGTATGAATAAAAAGTTCACAGGAGGAAAAAGGCATAGGACCTTAAATATGTTAAAATGGGTTCAGTCTCACTTATTATAATAAGAGAGATGCAAAACAAAAAGACATTGAAATACCACCGCTCAACTTTTAGATGGATAAATCCCAAGGTTATGTTAACAATACTGTACTCAATAGGCTGCAGGGAAATAGATATTTGCAAATGCTGGGTGGGAATACAAACTGGTACACGTCTTATGTGGCAAAAATATAACCAAATTACACACGCATTTTCACTTTGACCCAATAAGCCTACTTCAAGGATACACTGGCAAAAGTATGAAGACATTCGACAAAATATTCATCGCAGCCCTGTGTAGCCGCTGACTGCAAATGCCTGTCATTTCCACCTATCAGGAGAAGAATGCCGAATGCCTGTCAATATAGGACTGGTTGAATAAACTATGGTACATACAGACACTAAATGATTAGGCTTTTCAAAAAGGAACAAGGCAATGTATACACTACTATGAAGTGATATATTGTTAACTGAAGAAAGCGAGATTCATTGGAATGTGTATAAAACTCTGCTTTTAGAAAAAGAAATGGAAGCAGTAGGAATGTATAATGTGTATAGACATTTTCCTTAAAAAAAATGAAGATATACCAAAGTTTTAAAAGTTTATCTACGAGTAGGAGGAAGGACATAGAGATGGGGGAGACACTGGGGAAGCAGAGAAGCTAAATGTGCATTGTATGCTTAAAAAAAAGTTTAATGTTTAATTATTTTTGAGAGAGAGAGAGTGTGAGCAGGGAAGGGGCAGAGACAGAGAGGGGGGACAGAGGATCCGAAATGGGCTCTGCGCTGACAGCAGCGAGCTCGATGTGGGGCTCGAACACACGAACCGCGAGATCATGACCTGAGCTGAAGTTGGAGGCTCAACTGACTGAGCCCCCCAGGCGTTCCAACCCTGTATGCATTTTGAAATCCCATAAATATTTTAGAAAATTATAAAACAAAATCAAATTGAAATGGAAAAAAAACAATACTTAAAAATTAAAAGCAAAGCGAAATAAATTAAACGTTGTGCGTCAAGTTGCTGAATTTATGACACACGAAAAATTATTTCAAAGTCATAATAATTGGAATATATCTTCCTATTGTGACACGTTTTCAAGGCAAGAAAAGCTATACACAGATCTTAAATTATCAATAATAACATTATTCGTAATGATGTTGGAATCGTTATTCTGAAAAAAAAACATTAGAGCAAACATAAGATTTTCATAGTTAAGAGTCAAAGAGCACAATTATAAAGTCAAACAATTAAAAAAGAAAAAAAGCTTGTTTTCTAGTTTAAACTATCCACTGACAAGGGCTAGAAACAGTGAACTCCCAGTGGCCATGATCACCTCTGGCCCCACACTGTGGCCTCTGATCGCCATTTAGCACCAAAAGGAACAAAGGCTTATTGCGAAACTGGCTGATTCCGAGTCTGGGGCAGGAAAGGTCCAATGAAGCTGAACCATAGTCTGGAATCCGAAAGAAGCAAGATTTGTAAAGCTGCTGCGAGACCAGTGACGGAAAGTCTCCGAAGTTAACCCAGCCAACGTCAGGATAATTTGAACATTGAAAAAAAATCCCGAGGCGATTAAAATATATAAAACATGTTAAGCTCCATGAGTTCATTATGGTATTAAAAAATAAAAATGTCATTTGCCACCTTTGAAAGATGTTAGAGAAAAAATTCATTATTCTACCAAGTAATAAATAAAGAATCAAACACTTTTCTGAACTTCCCTGTACAAATAATGTGCTGCGACATAATCAAATAACTGATAAGAGGAAGTTCTTTTTAGATTTCAAGCTACTAAATATATTAGAATTGAGTCCTGTCAAAATCACCTTTTTGCAACCCTAATAAAGCAGGCAATGACCATCTATGGCTACTAGGACTGGATTCTAAGCCCACTGATGAGTCTTAACATCACAAAAAAGTGAGACATAACAAACTGAGGTTGATGGGGGGTGGGAGGGAGGGGAAGGTGGGTGATGGGCATCCAGCAGGGCACCTGTTGGGATGAGCCCTGGGTGTTGTATGGAAGCCAATTTGTCAATAAATTATATTAAAAAGAAAAAAGAAAGAATGGGTGGAGAAAAAAATAAAACAACCCCTCCCCCACAAAAAACCCAAATCAAAACCCCCCAAACCCTGAATCTGACTTAAGTTTTTACATAAGAACCTGAGCTTTTTAAAAAAAATCCAGGATGGAGAGAAAGAAGTCAAACACCACAGGGATACAGTCAGCAAAATCCAGAATGTAGGAAATGGCAGAGCCTATGAACTTTGATAAGTAAATAGCAAGGAATATCATCAGGGAAGGAAAGTTAGAACACAAAACACTCTGAACCGGATCAACCGCACGTAACCGGGAAACGAAAAATTTAGAACATAAAATAAGTCACAGCATTTGGGGAAATTTAAACACTGGTGGCCTATTTCGCCGTAAAGGTATTCTTGTTAGTTCTTTTAGGTGAAAATAAAACTGTGCTTCTGTTTTGAAAAAAAAAAAACAAACACCTTAAATTTTAGAAGCATTTACAGTGAAAATAACAGAGAGGGGCCTGAGGTCCACCTATCCATTTGCTTTCTCTCTGACACAGAAGAATGTGGCCGCCCAACTTGTGTGAAACGCAGAAGTCAGGGACTTATTGGGCCAGTACAATAACGTATCTGTTGTTCCAGCCTCATAGGAACTTGTTTTATGAGCTGTGTGTACATATTGCTAACTAATATAGCTAAATCTGCTTTAAATCACTTTATATTTTTATGCCCTACTGGAGATACCGGGAGGTATCGATTTGGGAGGTTATCGATTAAGGAGGTATTTAATTTTTACAGATATCAAATGAGATAATAAATGCAAAAGACTATCAACACTGCAAAGCATGAAAACATAAATTCCTGTAATTATATGAAGTAATAGATATTCTTTTATATGTATCTCTCTAAGCCTCTGAGATATAGCTTCTCGTTCTAGTATTTCGGACGTTCGGACGGGATAGAAAGCGTGGAGTTTTAGATTCCCTTCCAATTCTAGTACAGGTGTGTGGGGGTTAGAGGAAACAGGCCGTTTAAGAACTTTGAGTCCCGGTTTATTCACTTGTGAGTTAGACATAATTAAAACCCATATCTGAGCGTTATCTTAATTCTTCAGGGAAATCGTATATGTAAGCCCCTGGCACACAATACGTGTTCAATAAATGTTAGGCATCTTGTCCAACCCTTTAAAAATCAAAGCGCTAGCTAATAATATATAAAAGAAATCATCAAAGTGTAGCCTTTATGATCATTTTGAAATTCATAATTAACATCTCTGGTCTTCCCGTTATCTCTTGGAAAAGAAGGAGTGGCTTTATCTTTGATCCTATAATTGCTCATATGAAGATATGGTCTCTCCCGTTAGTTCTTTTTCCAAACAACAGAGTATTTTTTGAAAAGGAGACAAGTGATCCTTAAATCATTTCAATCGATGCTAGCCTGTGCTGCTTGGAGAAACCATCTGACAGAATTGTTAGAATAAAAGAAGGCAAAGATGTTGGTAATTCAGTCGTTATCGCTGAAGGTATAATCTCACCATTGCGAGTGATGACATTGTAAACAACTTTCAAGGGCAGTACTGATCAGTAGTTAAAGTTTTAGAGAGAACACGTCGTAAATTAGAGTGTTACAATGATCATAATTATAATCATAGGATGAATGAAATGATGAAGTGTCCAAGTGCTATGTTGAGTGGGGACTTTTGAGTTGGAGCAGGATTACCGGGAAAGCATCAGATATGGATTTAAAAGTTCTGCATCTCAAATGACTTCAACGGCTGTGCAGAGGATGTGCTTTGTGAAACTGTGTCAGATGGCTCAAAATGTGACTTTAAGCATGAAAAACTTATTCATACTAGAGGTGCACATGAAGAGTTTAATTGTTTCATGAAATGTGAGTTAGAAGGAGCATCATTTCTAAAATAACATTTTACTTTATTTAATCTGAGACTTTAAATATGTATGGATAACTAAATTAAGGAATGTTATTAAATATTATATGGGATACTAATGGCAGAGAATTGCTTTTTCATAATCGTGGTGTAATTTAAATCTTTTCAGGCTGTCCTTCGATGATTACCATTTTCCATGCTCTAAGCCATTAAAATTTTCTCATTCTAGATTTGTTCTAATTCCTCAGTCTGTTTCTACACGTATAGCAGCTTGCAGAGCATTGCTTTTCCCAGGGAATAGACTGGCTCTGTTTTCTGGGTAAACGCTAAATGTGTTCAGCTTTGTGTTTTACAATACCCTTCTGGATAACACTCATCATTTTGTTGACCTTTGCGGCCACAGCACACAGGGCTGATGTCCTCAGCAGTCTACAATAAATTCTCGAATCCGTTTCTTAGACCACAGCCTAGAGTTCACAGCCCTTTGTCTACGGTTAAGGTTGGGATAATTTCTACCTAATTGTATTGCTTTCCATTGTTTGCCTGCAGTGAAGCTCACCTATAGTTTTGATGTCAACCCCCCCAGGACCGAGCACATATTCAACCCAACCTCTTTGTTTGATGTGCAAAAATACAAAAAGTAAGTCCAGAGAGGTTAAGTGATTCGTTCAAAGTCAAAGCTGCTTGGTGGCCGCAGGTGCCCTTCCCCTTCCTCTGGGTCCACTGAGGGTTCCTGACATCACACCCTCAGGGATTTGATTAGCGAAAGGAAATCGTTGGCCTCAGGTCCAAGATGGGATTTTCCAAGGGGGCAATAGTAACTTTGTCAATCATGGTTCCAAGCAGGGAAGGGCAAGTGATAGATTAACCACACGCAGGCCCTGCATCTTGGGGCTATTTCTCATCTGCTTCAAGTTCACTCCGCGGAAGTTTCCAAAAGATGGCATTTGCAAAGATGAATATCAATGGGCTTCTCTCCAAAGTCCTGATCCACAGTTTAGTTTACGGGTCATGTGGGCCTGGATATGCCACTTAAACACCGTGAGTGAGCCTAGCATCACTTTCCTTATCTCTACAATGGCAAACCAGGAATCCTTTCCAATTTGTTGACGAGAACAAGGCAAAAGAGGCCATACAGGTGACCTCCTGTAGGTGAGCAGCCATTTCCCATGGGGCTCGTGTCTAGGCCAATTCCCAGCAGCTCTGATGGCTGCTCTCCCCTCTCCACACCTCTGCGTCCGAAGGGATGTGACTGGAATAACTCCATACTGTTGGGGGTACATATCGTCTTGCATTCGATGGGGAAGAGCCCCTGCAATGGAAGACCTGATGCTTTCCCCCTGAGGAATCTTCTCTGGGGCTGGGTGTGGAGAGAATACATTTTGAAGTGGATGGGATTATCATGTCCCCCTTGATGTTTCTGTCTGCAAGGGGGTAGATTGATTTCAGTTTGTTGTTCGGCATTTGGGAGAAGCCTCGTATACCCCTGTTCGGTAACGGTGAGCAATAACCCCAGAGACAATGTGTGCCTGGAAATGGCTGCCAACTCATGGTGGAGTCAGTTCCCATTCCAGGGCGCCCTTTCTGAGTACATTACATGAGATATTCACTCACTCACTCACTCACTCACTCACTCACTCATTGGTGAAAGCAAATAAATTGTTTTTTCTCATTTTATTTGTTTTAGAGAGGGATCAGGGGAAGAGCAGAGAGAGAGAGAGAGAGAGAGAGAGAGAGAGAGAGAGAGATTCCCAAGCAGGTTCCTCGCTGTCAGTGCAGAGCCCAATGGGGGCTCAAACTCATGGTCCGTGAGATCATGACCTGAGCCAAAATCAAGAGTCGGACTCTCAACCAACTGAGCCACCCAGGCGCCCCAATGCGAGCAATTTCTTAACGTCTATTGTGTTGCAGAAATTAGTGCCAGGTTGTGGGGATACAAAAGAGTATGATCCAGTCTCTATTTTCAAAGACCTCCTCTGGGATAGTGAGGGCCATCTGGCTGTGACATTTGTCACCTCGCTGATTGCCAGCCATTGATTGGCTGATCTCGCTGGCTAGGCAGCTGTCCCTTTATCCCTCACCACTCCATGTTCTTCCCCCGCAAAGCTGCACACTTGGTCAAGGAGGACAACCTTTCCCAACGCAGGAGGACCATTCTTTGGTCAAGTGTGTGTGAGTAGCTGTGCTCCTCTGCACAAACCTCCAGACAAGCTCTCCAGGAGCTCCTCACAACAGCAGTGGAGAATCAGCAGCTAAGAACGCGGGTTCTGGGTTCAAATCCCGCTGCAACTCTTACTGGTTGGTGACATTCAGCAAGTCACAAGACCTCTGTCTCCAGTTTCCTCATCTGTAAAATGGGGGTAACACAACACCCACCTTAGGGGTGACTATGAAGGGAAAATGAGTTCACCTTTGCAAAATAACTTGGAGCGATGCCTAGTACCTAGTAAATGTTATAGAAGCTTTATATAAGCGAGTTAACAAGTTTATAGTAAGTTAGAGGAAAGGACGTATAAGCAAATAAGGAAGTCACGTGCCGTGATGGGGCTTTCAGCTTCTTTTACTCGTCATCCCTCCCCAGCTAGCCGTTCGGTCTCCTCATGTCAGTCTTCTTCTTATGGGGGAGATGTCTTCATGTAAGGATTTCTCCTTATTTTTTTTTTTTAAATTTATTTATTTATTTTGAGAGAGAGAGAGAAAGAATCCCAAGCAGGGTCCACACTGCCAGCAGCACAGAGCCCAACACAGGGCTCAAACTCACCAACCGTGTGATCACGGCCTGAGCCAAAATCAAAAATCAGACGCTTAACTGCCTGGGCCGCCCAGGCGCCCCTTAATGTAAGGATGTCTCAAGCAGTGCTATGAGAGGTGTCCATGTGAGCAGGCTTGAAATGTGTTGTCTCTTTGGTGCTCCGTTTCCAAACACAGTACGTCTGCTCTGCTTGAATGCAGGGCATAGAGGATGCACAGAACCGGCTGTCGGTGGGGTCTGTGTGTGTGTGTGTGTGTGTGTGTGCGCGAGGGCGGGGGTGGTGACAGAAAAGGAGTGAGAAGGGGAGAAGGAATGAGCTCTCCAGGCACCCACAGAGTGGGCTGAGGGGTAGCCCGAGGAAAAGAGTAAGGAAGGGCACATTGTCATCACCTCTGGGCTCCAAAAGTTTCTGTGCTCCGGGCCACCTTATGTCACAACCTTCCGGACTACGGGGGAATGACACCGCCTCGAGTTGTACAAGCCGTGGTTCTGTGTGTAATGAACCAATGGTAAGTGGGTTTCTTGCTGCTGGTAGACTCAGCTCGGGTGCCTTTATCTGATAGGAGGGTAGATTGAAGTTTTAATATCGTGTGAGGTGTTCTAATAGAAAAACATGGAAGGTGCTGTAGGAACACAGCAGGGGAAGAACACAAGTTGGTCTAAATGGGTCCAAAGGAGGTGAGAACTGAACTCCACTCTCGGAACAAACTTCCCTTAGACACTTGTATTCATCAAACCCCTGTCCAGGGGCGCCTGGGTGGCTCAGTCGGTTAAGTGTGGGACTTCAGCTCTGGTCATGATCTCACAGTTCTTGAGTTCGAGCCCCGTGTCGCTCTCTGTGCTGACAGCTCAGAGCCTGGAGCCTGCTTCAGATTCTGTGTCTCCCTCTCTCTGCCCCTCCCCCCCCCCCCCCCCCACCCTGTCTTTCCATCTCTCAAAAATACATAAACATTAAAAAAAAGTTAAAAAAAATAACAACCCTGTCCTTTGCCCAGAGCTGCATCAGGCATTACCAGAGAAGAGGAGCTTATGATCTTACTGTGGAAACATGATTTCTCTAAAGAATCATTAGTCTGTAATAAAGAGAGTCTGTACTAAAGGGCTAGAGACAGACATAAGTCACGTGGAAGAGGTGTTACATCAGTTCTGTGTGAGTTCAAAAGGCATACTCCGATCCAACTGAGAGAACAGGAAGAAACTATGTGCCCGATGGAAGGAAATCTGCTTAATAGGAACCATTCAAACATGTGATGATCCGTCTATGGTAGGAGTGAGCCCTTCCCTGGTCATTTTGTTTAATTGGAGGCAGGGAGCTTGTGTGTGTGTGTGTGTGTGTGTGTGGCAGTTGTTAGTACAATGCTACCTATGGAAAGAAGTAAACCTGTAATGTCAGTGTCTTAACACACTTTAAGATTCTTTCTTCTTTGTGGAGAGACCGTGGGAGTGTTCCCGTTGGCAGATAACTTTCTTCCTTGTGGTGGTTTAGGGCACTGGCTATCTTTGGCTTCACCATCTTCTTGGGCTTCAGCGTCCTCTGAGTCAGGGGAGAGATGGTGGAGAGGGAAGAAGGAGAAATTCTCCCTGCCCATCTTGGCCCAGAAGTGACATATGTCACTTCCGCTCGCATTATATTTGTGACAAGTGGTGATTCGATTCCTCCTCGAGACAAGAGAGACTGGGAAATGTGGTCCCTGGCTGGGAGGCCACATCCCAGTTACAAATCTGCACCATGGAAAGAAGAGCCCCAGTTGTGATGGGCAGCTGGCCATTCCTGCTGTAGAACTGAAGCCGGGGACGAGTGGCCCACTGGATAACCTTCAAGGTCCCTAAGAACTCTGAACGCTACGGTTCTGTTAGGTCCTGATGACATCTCTAGCTGCCTTTGTGTTTTGGGGCAAGTCACTTATCCTCTTTGCGCTCGGTTGTTTCATCGGTAAAATGAGATTAACGATTTCATTTCAGTTAACAAGGGTTGGGTGTCATTGTGACATTCAGATGGAATAATGTGTGTGAAAGTGTTTTCTAAATTTCAAAGTGCTCTAAAGATAAGAGGCAGTATTTTTATTATTTTATTTTATTGTATTTTTAAATTTTTTTATGTTTATTTATTTTTGAGAGAGAGACAGAGTGAGTGCAAGTGCGGGAGGGGCAGAAAGAGAAGAAGACACAGAATCCGAAGCAGGCTCCAGGCTCTGAGCCACCAACACAGAGCCTGATGCAGGGCTCAAACCCATGAACCGCGAGATCATGACCTGAGCCGAAGTTGGATGCTTCAGTGACTGAGCCACCCAGGCACGCCTTTTATTTTATTTTTTTAAATTAAGAAAAAAATTCATGTTTATTTATTTATTTTTTAGAGAGGAAGAGAGGGCGGGGCAGAGAGAGAGGGAGAGAGAGAATCCCAAGCAGTCTCCCCACTGTCAGCCCAGAGCCCGACATGGGGCTTGTCTCACAAACTGCGAGATCATGACCTGAGCCAAAATCAAGAGCCGGATGCTTAAACAACTGAGCCACCCAGGCATCCCAGGAGGCATTATTTTTTAGACAATTTATTCAAATGTAGCCTTGACTTGGGCCTATAGTTGAGCTTCGATAGTTCTTTCATGTGTCTCTGAAAGATTATTGTAATGCTCTGATATGGGAACATTTTGAATGACTTTACGTTCTGTAATTCTGTTTTTCATTTTTGAATGATTCTAAAGTATTTTTCTAACTCAAGAAAAAAAAAAGAACCAAATTGTTCATCTCAAAAAAACTATACCAAACAGAATCTCTTTGCCGGTCCCACGATTGCCTCTCTCCCTTCAATATCGTGTCATTGGTAGGTCATAGGAATGTGGGCCATCTATTAATTTTGAACATCTTGAAGTTAACATAGAGCATAGATGGATGTGAAAGCGTATGAGGTTTACTGACATACAGATAGAAGATGTTGTTACTATTAAAGTGGAACTTGGTTTAAAAGAATGCAGGAGAATGAATGTTCTAGTCAGTTGGGTCTTCTATTTATTTATTTATTTATTTATTAAAAAAATTTTTTTTAACGTTTATTTATTTTTGAGACAGGGAGAGACAGCATGAACGGGGGAGGGTCAGAGAGAGACAGAGACACAGAATCTGAAACAGGCTCCAGGCTCCGAGCTGTCAGCACAGAGCCTGACGCGGGGCTCGAACTCACGGACCACGAAATCATGACCTGAGCCGAAGTCGGATGCTTAACCGACTGAGCCACCCAGGTGCCCCGGGGTCTTCTATTTAACTGAGACATACCATGCACACCATTCGGAAGCTTCAAAGAATAAACCTAAAAAGAAACAGAGAAATTACCCACTCCATTCTCTCAGTTAACTGATCAGGGAACAGGCCTACAGAGTCACCGAAGGTTACAGAGGTGGCTTTCAGTGGCCTTGCACTAACATTTCTATCTAGGGTCTCTAAAATTGGAGGCCGCTCTTCTCAATATACCATAGTACTTATTTGCCAAACCTTTTGACATTTATATTGCTTTGGAGTAGCTATAGATACAAAAGGCACAGATTGGACAGAGTGTACGTGTTTGGCCAAAACTCTAGAAATTTCCTCTTTTGGGTAACTCATATAAGATTGTTTTGTGTAATTTGATGTTTTTGTTTTTGTTTTTTTGCTCATCTCTCATTTACTGAAGATTCCGTCAGGCTGTATTCCCGTTAGTCAATATTTTAATGGTATCATTAGTAGTTGTGATACTATTAAGCTTCGTGGCCCACACGAAAGTATGGATTGGCTTGCGGCCGAATATTGGAACTGCAAGTAACAATGCATTGTGATGATAAGTACCATAAAATAGAGCATAGATGGAGGTAAGCAGATGGTGATACGTGGAGAGACAGGACGAATTAGAATTCGTCTGGGACTCCGGAGTTCTCACCCTGCCCCATGCGTTCTGTATTTAAAATCAAAAGTGCACGGCATCGAAGCCACGCACTTTGCAACACTACATCTCCAGGCTGTTTGCGTGAGGACGATGGATGATGGTGGAATTCCAAAGAAATTACTTTGCCCTGAGTTGAGAGGACAGCCATCAACAAATCTTCTCCAGTAGGTCAGAGGAAGCTCTCCAAGGATACACATATGCATGGAGAGGTGGTGGGCATTGTGGCCGTTGTTGCAATGCTGTGGATCAAAAGTACTGGTAAGAGTGGAAGTTTGGGGTTAGAGGGTTCTGGGGGCCAGGCCGTGTGTGCATGTGCATTTACGTGTCTCTGTACGCATGCATCTGTGTGTTCACGAATGTGTGTGCATGCATGAGTCTGTTTGAGTGTAGGCATCTCAGATAGGCACATGTCACTTTCGTCTCCAGTGTTATGGATACGTGTCTTGATCCTATCCCCATTTTTTTTTGATTTACCACTAAACAGTCCTGGTTGTCAAAAGTCGTTTTCTCTGTCTCATGTCTTGCATTTTTCCTTATAGCCTTGATCCTTCCAACAACGTTCTCCTCCACTTTAGGTGTCGTGGGCAGATTGCATTTTCTAAAGTCGGCTGCAGTAATATCTCCAATTCCACAGGCTGTCCTTGTCATGTGACCGGGACACTTTTCCCCCTGGGTGATGGTGGAGGCTGTCCACGTCCTTCCCCCTGGAATCTCAGAGGGACTGTGACTCTCTCGTAACCAAAAGAATGTGTCAGAAGAGATAGAACTTCCACCTGGGGGGGGGGGGCTGGAATTCTTCTGCTGAAGCCATAAGCCTTCATGGAAGCAATCTAAGTGTCCTAAGGCCACCATGCTATGGGGAAACACAAACTAGCCGAGGCGGAGAAAGCACATGGAGAAACCCTGAGACTACATGAAAATGAAAACGGAGCAGTAAGTAACCAGAACTACGATGCCAGCTTCCGCCATATCTGACTCTTGCCACATGAGTGACCCTGAGCCAGAACCACCTGGTGGAGCCCTTCCCGGGTTCTTGACCCACAAAACCATTAGCTATTATAAAATATTGGTTTTCTTGCTTTAGGCTGCCAAGTCTGGCATGATCTGTTATGCAGCAACAGAGTCCAAAGACTCTTCCTTTAAAGCTTTCTCGTGCATATATTTAATACTTGCTAACTTTACTACACCGAGCTAACCTCTTTCTGCGATCTCCAATGCATTCTCTTTAACCTCCAACCTCAAATTTCACACTTTGGACTAGATGATGTCTCAGGGAAAACCGGAGTAGTTTTACATGGGATCTGGTTGGCTCCTTCATTGCTCTGTGAGTGTAAATTTTACAACTGAGCTGAACATACACATCCAACATGGTATTCTCACTAGATCCTCAACAGAGCTCACACGCATGGATCGTTGTCACTCCACCATCTATTACCCACGTGACAGCCAGAGTGATGTTTGAAACTCCAAACCAGATGTGTAATGGCACCATGCTCCAAACTCCCCAGTGACTTCCATCGCTCTCAGAGCCAAATGCAAATGCCTTCCTACGACCCGGAGGTCTCACATTGTATGGCCCCTACCGATCTCTCTTGTATTCACTTCTGCCCCATCTTCCCTTCACTTAACTCCGACTCTGTCTTTGTAATTCCTGCACAAACTTGGTGTCCCCACATCCGGATTGACCATTTGCTGTGTCTTGGTTTCATGCTCTTGCCCCTGCTGTTGGCACGACTTATCTTTTAACTTTATTCAGGGTTCCGCCTCACTGTCTCTTCCTCTGAGTGGCCATCTCTTACCCTCTTATCTAGAACGGTCCTGACAACTTTGATACTCTCTGAATTTCCTCTGCCTTACTGTTTTCCCTAACACTCATTACTAAGTGAACTGACAGTGTGTAGGTAACAGGTCGTATGATGAAAGCTTTTCTGTTGTCTTTCATTTATCTGAGCTTGCAAAGGGGAAAAGCAAAAAGTGTTAATTGCTTAAACACTTAACAAAAAGTGTCAGACCTTCTAGATATATATTTGTGAGACTTCAAAAACTGTCCAGCCGCCCTTAGCCCTTCCCCCCATCTCAAGGGCACATGAGCAGAGGTGAGGTGATTGATGACAGGAAGGATCCCTATGAAGATGATTGCCAATGGCCACGCTGTGCATTGACTCCCTCTCTCTGGGGGAAGGAGAATCCCCTCTTTAACATAAGTCAACTGAGTGGTCTGCAAGAAAACTGCCCAGCAAATGTGACCCGTGTCCCTAGATTCTGGTGGGAGGGAGAGTTTGGTGGATATGGGGAGACTGGTGCCAGACTCCTTCCTGTCTAGACCTGAAGGTGGGATTCCGAGGGGGCTGGCTGGAGCCACTCTGAAGGCAGAGTGGACGGGAAGGGCCACAGTGCGAGCCAAGGCTCGTTCACCGATGGTAGGACTCACGCCTTTCAACAGATCAAGTTAGCCTGAATAATGTAACCAGCCTTTAATCCTCCTGAACAAGATCTTACCCAAGAGGATTTCCTGCCAGTGAAAGGTACCCCCAGAAAGGCTGGAAGTGTGGTGTTGATTGTCTCTGGAGGGACGTGGGTCAGAAGGATGGGGGGTGAGTGGGGCCATAAGTGGTCGTGAGTTAGGAGGGCACTTGATTGGGAGGCAAGACTCCTGCCAGGAAACATTCTTGAGAGAGGTCTCTTGTGAGATGAGATCATGAAGGACCTACAACGTGCCCCCAAGAGAAAGAGCCAGACTGCAGTTCTGTTGAACTGACCTGTCCTTCCCCTTAACTGTGTTCTCTCTTCTCCCTCCTCGCTCTCCACCGGCCCTGAAGGAATCAGAGACAATGGAATGAGGTGTGAAGAGAGGACTAAACGGAGAGAAGAAGCACCATGTTCTCCACGCCCTTTGTGTTGCCCGTTTCTCAGTCCAAGATGGGGGCTATGCTGAAACCTAAAAAAACCAATGAGAGTGATATTGGATATTAGTTTGGATTAATCTTTAAAATTTCTGAGAATGAGACTGACTGTTTAACAATACCTGAAAATGAAGAGAAAAGTTACGGTAGGTGGCCTCGATTTCATGCGGGCATCAGAAAGGAAGCTTCAGTGAGGCACATTAAAATGCGTTCATGATGATTTAAAAAAATAAATAAATACAGATTTTTGCTTCACAGTCCATTGAATCTAGGCTGTGAAGTAAACTTGTTGCACACACACATGCACACAGAAAATGTGAGAGCATTTTCTGTCTCTTACACCAGAAGGCGAACTCTATGCGGGCAAGGTCTCTGTCTACCTTTGTTCACTGTTGTCTCCCAAGGTTTAGAAGACTGTTAGCAACTCAGAGCTGCTCGGTATTTTTTTTCCCCTTGAAAAATGAATTCGAGAGGATTGAAATGAACTGTTTTTATATGGATATTAGAATTCCTTACCTTAGAGATATTCTGACTCTGAGTCTCATCAAAAACATATCCGTGTAGAGTATGGTGAGCTGGCTGGAGAGGAAGAAGGGGGTAGGAACTGGAAAGTTCTGGTACAAATGCAGCTTCCTGACTGTGTGTCTCTGATGGGGCACTTAACTGCTTTGAACTTCATTTTCCTTGTCTGTGGAATGAGGAAGGATTCCATCACTTACCTGACAAGGTCATGGTGAGGATTAAATTCAACATGCATTCTCAGTTTCTGGTTCATTGTGCCCCCTGACTGTTCATTCCCCCCCTCCTGCAGAAAGAATATTGCCTTGTTAGTCCTTGCTGAGGTTTTTCTGGTAGACAGAGCCATTGAACTTGTGAATTCAGAAGGGTGACTGTGATTTGCAGCAGGAATAGTGTTTTCTCTGGGAGTTCTCCGGCCTCAGAGGTGATGGATGGGCACCTCTCAGGCATAGTTCCTTGATCAATAAGCCATAAAGTCTCAAATTATTTTGTTAGATCCATTGATCAAATCCATCGAATTTGTCCCAACTCTTTTATTGCTAAGGCAAGGACTGGCGATGTTCCGTTTCTGTCTTTGGTGCATTCTTCCTTCCATTTGGCTTGAGGCTAATGTGCAGCAGTGTGAAGAAGGTAGAAGTGGGGAATGGGGTTACCGCTCTCGCCATTGCAGGAAAAAGGCTGATTTTGGTTGTCGGTTTCAGAATGAAGCCACGTGGGTTCTTTCTTTGGTCTTTTAAAGAGTTCCACAATATATTGGCTTGGGAGTACCTTTGGGGTTTTGTATACATTCATTCACTCATTCATTCACTTATACAGTCATTTGGTAAGTATTTAACATGCGCCAAGTACCGTGGGTGGGTGATACATTTGCATTGCTATTTTTTTTTAGGGGCCAACTGGGTTCAGATTCCCAAGAAGTTGCAAGATTTGCTAGGTACATGACACATGGCATTTCCTCAATTTGTGGGGTGAGTAAATGTTTATTTATTTTTGAGAGATAGAGAGAACTCGAGAGAGCAGGGTGGGGGCAAAGAGAGAGGGAGACAGAGGATCCAAAGCAGGCTCTGCACTGACAGCTGTGAGCCCAATGTGGGGCTCAAACTCACAAACTGTGAAATCATGACCTGAGCCGGAATCAGACGCTTAACTTGATTGAGCCACCCAGGCACCCCAAAGTGTCTGACTCTTGAGTTTGGCTCAGGTCATGATCTCACGGTTCTTGAGTTCGAGCCCCACATCATGCTGACAGCGTGGAACCTGCTTTGGATTCTCTCTCCCTCTGTCTTTGCCCCTTCCCTGCTAGCACTCTCTTCCTCTTCCTCTCTCTCTCTCAAAAATCAACAAATAAACTTAAAAAAAATCCTATTACGGAGAATCTTTGACTCCTATAGAATAAATGAAATTATTCAACCAAGCGCATTCTTAGTGTCTTACTTGACTCCTTCTTCCTACCTTGTCCCCTCAACACATAGCGAGTGATTTTTATTTACTTCAAGAAGAATACCACCATCATAGAATTACCCAGCCCTCAGGGATCCTGAAAAGGAAAGGTGTAATCAAGTCTTATCTTAGCGAGTAAAACACACTCCTGCTTGGAAATAATGACATTTAGCTCCCTGTACCAGGCAAGCTGCCTCAGGTAGCTGAACATCTTTTTTTGTTTGTTTTTCCAATGAGAGTTTTATTCACTTTCCTTAAAAGTGAGCCCAATATTTACTAATCAGTTTATTTGTGTTGTTTTCTACAGAAGTCTTCCAACAAAGAACTAAAATTGCATATACTTTTTAATATTTTGTCTTTAAAAAAACCCCTGAAATTTCTTTTAATTTTGTCCTTCCTCCCTTTCATCACCCCTTTTCTTCTCTGCTCATTCCACTTCAGCTAGCAAATGATTTTCAAATGCCTTCTATCTCTAGAGCACCAGGCTATCTATGCCTTCTTCAGGCTTTTGCTCATGACCTTTCTTTTACTGGCCCTTATCCCCTGCCTTCTTCACGGTAGAAGTTCCACAATAGCTCGGTTCCAGTTTGGGGTCTTTCTGATGAACTTACAGGTCGCCCAGAGATTACTCATTAACACACGATTCACACTGGATGGTAAGTTCGTGTATACCGGTTTGTGTCCCCACTGAACTACGCTGCTTGAGGGTGGGAACACTGGCGTGTGATTCTGGTGTCCCGCACGGTTTCTGACATTTGGTAGTCGCTCGCCAAGTATCTGTGGAATGAGCGCGTGATTGAACGAACGAATGAATGAATGCTCGCTGTGATGTGCGGTGCAAAGAGAAGTAAAGCGCGAGGCACTTACTCCGTGCTCGGGGAAATGAGGTCCTTACTTGCGTGAAAAGAAGCAAACCACGCGTGAGAATGTTGGTGATATTTTCCTCCGAGACTTGGTGCATTTTAATGGTACGATTACAGGTAAATAAACCAAGTGCTTTTGTGTCAAAGAAGAGAGAGTATATGTGAGTTGAGATGGTGACTGGTTTCATAGAAGAGATGGCACTTGGGATGAGTCTCAAGGGATGCATCGGAGTTAAGGAAAGTCGTAGAAATCTGATAATTGGCACTGAATGTAACGGATTACATAAATTTGAATTGTCCAGTGTTAATTTCACTAAAATCGTATCCCACCCTGGAAAGTTATGAGGTACTGCTATGGATACACAATGGCTATGAATGAAGCACTTTGACTAACATCTTACATTCAATGGGTCTTATTACAATTACCGTCAATGTTAATAAGAAAATTAATGGTGTCTACAGACACATAGATGTCGAATTACGTAAGACTCGTTTGGAAAAAGACCTCCAAATCCCCATGTTTTATGCCTTTTTCACAATGCTAAATGCAGACAGGAAAGCAAAACTTTCTGTACATATATGTGCTTCATATTAAAAAGTTGCACAGGTTTTCATACGTTGCATGAAGGGCTGTGATTTGGGAAATTTATAGAGGCAAAGAAGGGTTTAAGGCTGCAAACCTATGATAAGTGAGCAATGGATAACCGAGGGGATAAGTTATGAGGGACGACATCATTATGGGGTCAGAAATTGTAGACTTATTGTTAAATGAGGCATAGGACACTGCCGTTGCCAAAGTTTTAAGTTAATTGCTGGCACCTCTCTTTGTGCATTTGATCAGACATGAGAGGGAGAAATTCTTGCCCTTCACAAACTGTCAACAAGCCAAATGAAATATGTGTCTTGAGAGTGAATGCGAACCTTTTTCATAGTTAGAGAAGAACATGATGCAATGATTTAGGCCCCTGGAAAACATAGCTCTTTCCCCGTTGTACTTATTTTTTATATTAAAGTAATTGTGTGCTTGAAAGGGTGCACTTGGACCGTCTTCGTAAGATTTTTTTTTCAACTTGACAGTGAAGCAATATATAGTCAACTCTGACTTGGCCGTGTGTGGATTTTCCCATTTGCGAATTATCTGTGACACATTTTCCAACTCTGATGGCCTCACCCTGCCGCCCAGCAGATCTTAGAATGATTCCTCCTTGCTCAGAAAATGAAGAAATCATTTGAATATGAACCCAAACAAAATGCAAGTCTGCAAGTTAATGCCTTGCAGAAAAAAGAAACTATAATGTGGTATGTTTTCAAAGCCCTCTAGCAGAATGAATGGATTCCTTTATATCCCTATAGCAATTTTTACCAACTTCTATTATAACATTTATCACATTTTATTATAGTTTTTTCATTTGTTTGTCTGATCCCCTAGGCCTATGGGAGCCAGTTGTAAAGGGAGCTTTTACATTCATTTTTCTTCTCTTAGCCCCCAAATTCAGTGAAGCTTTTTTTTTGTTGAATTAATTAATGAATTAAAGGACAAATGAATGAATAAATAAGATTTTGCATGATGGAAGCCAATATACGGCTTCTCTTAGGGTATGGAGAATTGGCTATAAATAACATCTGATAGCATTTAAATCTGTAAGTAGTCTTAGAGAACATCCAGTAGAGTGTATGTTTAAGCTTTCTTTTCTGTAAGTGAAAGGATTATGATTTTAATAAAATATTACTTTGAACTTTATAAAACATGAGGCAGAGAGGGTATAAAACCGACGTAGGCGAAGAAGAGACACAGAGACCAACATCCCCGTCCCCTTGGCTACTCCACCAGCTGGACTGGAGCTCTGTCCCCAACATGGACCCTCACATGCCTGTGGAAGGCAGCACGGAAACAACTTCGCCGGTACAGACTTAGCTTCCTACGAAGCCGGAATTTATTGAAGTCCCTCAAGGTTCTTCCTCAAGCGAAGAGAAGAACTCAGGTCTCCTGAATGAACACTGCTTTCTCGCCTACGCCATGTTGTTACCTCATCGTTGTTTCTGTGATTGCTTCCCTCCTCCTGCTCCCCTTCAACGAGACAAAGGAAAGACAGCAGACTGTTACATCAATTAGTTTAAAAGGGGCAGACCCATGTGACTTAACTGCTGCCATCTGAAGTACTCTCTTGGTTTCTCTCCTAGCATGCAATCACCCTGAGTGGGATACCCTGCGGTGTGGCTGAGAGCTTAGTGGACAGGATGCTTTGCAAGGCTCACACATGATTTCTTAACCTGAATATGCATTAACTCTCCCATGGGCAAGAGTGGTTCAACCAGTCTGGTCTATGCGGTCCAGGGCCATTGGTGTAAGAAAAATAACAGAAATCCACAGAGAATCCAAAACCTTCGGAGCAGCTTGGCACCTCTCACTCCTCTTTCCTCCTCCAAACTTTCATCTGGGTCTCCCAAAGGGAGCCAAAGTGACGGTCTTGTTTTAGCGGATAGAGATGTGCAGTATTTAAGAGTCTCTTATGATTTGCCTCCTTCCCTCTCTGTAACTTTTTTTTTCCCCTTCTCCTCCCCCCCGGTCTTCTGTTAAGTTTCTCAAGATCCACATATGAGTGAAAACATATGGTATCTGTCTTTCTCTACCTGACTTATTTCACTTAGCATAACCCTCTCCAGTTCCATCCACGTTGCTACAAATGGCCAGATTTCATTCTTTCTCATCGCCAAGTAGTATTCCGTTGTATATATACACCAGGTCTTCTTTATCCATTTGTCAGGCACACTAAGCTTGTTAATCCTTTCTCCTTCTTCCCACTCTCTCCATTACTTCCTCACTGTCTCCGTGAGGATTGGATCAGGGGAGCCGGATACTATGAGTATAATACACAAATGAGGAAGCAAGAAGGGAAGTAAATATCCAATAGGGGAGTGGAAGAACAGACAGGGGTCACTGGGACCCCCGGCAGAGCTGAACAGGCTGAAGCTGACAGGGAAATCTGAAGGTGGGCACATCAAGGTGCCACTATAGGAACACAGAAAAGGGCTGGCACAGAAGTCTCCCAAAGGCTGTTGGTTCTTCACGGCTACACCCCTGTGAGTCCATAGCAAAGCGTCTGGTGGGGCTGGGGTGACCGCTGGCCGCTAGCACAAGCTGTCGGGAGGAAGAGTTGGATCATTGAGAGGAAGACTGGATCCTATCGGTGCTTCCATGTCTGCCTCTCCTTACCTCAACCCAACGAAGACCTCAATAAAGTATGGCTGCTGCTCCATTAACTCTGTCCTTCCCAAACACAAGCAACTTCACTTTTGCCGGCCTTCACCCAAATCCGTTCAGAAAAGGAACATTGAGATATGTGGTTCCCAGCATAAAGAAATTGGCTATCCAACAATCCAGTATACTTCTCTACACTTTTTTGATAACACCATGTTGTATAAGTCAAAGATAATGCCTTCCGTAGAGAGTCAACTACTGAAACCTAAACTTGTAGGGAAAAAAATGTAAGAGAATATTGTTGTGACATCAGTGATAGGGCAGCCAAATATTTCTTAGATAGGACCCAGAAACTAATAGCCGTAAAGGGAAAATTGAAAAATTAAAAGTCATCAAAATTTACGCTTCTCAACAGAAAATGCTGTATGAGTGAGTGAATAAATAGAATACAATATAATGCAGTACAAATGAAAAAATCAATAGAGAAGCAATAAACTGGGAGAGAATATTCTAAAAACTTATGTGTCTGTGACAAAGGACTTTATCCAGAGTATACAAAGAACTCCTGTAAAACAAAAAAAACAGCAACTCAATGAAAAATGGGTGAAACACATAAATGGGCACTCCACAAATAAAGATATGCAAGTGACCAATAAGCACAAGAAAAAGTGCTCAACATTTTTAGCCATTAGGGAAATGAAAATTAAAAATGCAACGAGGGGCGCCTGGGTGGCGCAGTCGGTTAAGTGTCCGACTTCAGCCAGGTCACGATCTCGCGGTCCGTGAGTTCGAGCCCCGCGTCAGGCTCTGGGCTGTTGGCTCGGAGCCTGGAGCCTGTTTCCGATTCTGTGTCTCCCTCTCTCTCTGCCCCTCCCCCGTTCATGCTCTGTCTCTCTCTGTCCCAAAAATAAATAAAAAATGTTGAAAAAAAAAAATTTAAAAAAAAAAATAAAAAATAAAAATGCAACGAGATGCCATTATGTACATAGAAAAATAGCTAACATTGCAAAGACTAAGAAACACAAATGACGGGTGAGTTTTTGGAACAACTGAAGTTCTAATGCATTGTTGCTGGAATGTAAAACCTTACAATTACTTTGGCAATGAGGTTAAAAGCCTTGGATGAAGTTAAAGGTGTGCTTACCCCGTGAACTAGAAATCTTACTTATAGACACTTAGCAAAATAAATGAAAGCATTTGTGCAAAAAGACTTGTGTAAGAATGATCATAGTGGCTTTGCTCATAGTATCCCCAAATTGGAAGGAATCCTAATGTCCATCAATAAGATAATGAATAAACAAACCATGGCATATTCATCCAATGGAGTATTACTTAGTAATAAAAAGGAACAGATTACCAATAACATGGATGAAGTTCAAAGACGTTATGGAGAATGGAAAAAGTCAGATATAAAAGAGGGCTTACCAAATGATTCCATTCCTGTGAAATTCTAGAGCAGATTAAAATAATCTATGGTGAAAGAAATCTGAAGGGTGGTTGACTTTGGTGGCCGCGGTTGGTAGGGGTTGACCAGGAAGGAATAAGAGGAAAGTCTGTTATATATATATATGCACACATACATATATATATGCATATATATATATATATATATATACACACACATATATATATACATATGTACATATATATATTATGCCTTGATAGAAAAATTTTAAAATAATAAAACAATCTATGCTTTGTTTGCACTCCCGTATAATGTGAATACATTTTTTTGACTCTGCTATTTCCTGTGTTCTATCCTTTATTCCAAATTTTAAAATCACAGAGTCTGGCATCAGAACACATGACTTTAAAACCCAGATTCAGGGCACCCGGAGGGCTCAGTTGGTTAATTGTCCAATTCTTGATTTGGGCTCAAGTCATGATCTCACAGTTTGTGAGACTGACAGTGCAGAGCCTTCTTGGAACTGTCACCTCTCTCTCTGCCCCTCCCTCTGCTCGCATTCTCTCTCAAAATAAATAAATAAATGTTATAAATACCTATATAAAGGAGTAAAGTGAAAGGCACACACACATTATAGGTAACCTATAATTTTGTTTCTCGGGTATCATTCTGAAGTATATTTTATCACATATAAGCAAATAAAAATGTGTGTTATTAATACAAGTGGGTTCTGTATCTTGCATTTTTTCACACAAGATGGAGATCTTCCCATACAGGTACGTACAAAACTATTCTAATATTTTCGTTTTACCCTTTTCTTTCTTCTTTAAAAAAAACAGCTGCATAGAATTCCATTCTGTGGGTGTAGGATAGTTTCTTCAGCCTGTCTCCCATTAAAGGATATTTATGTTTCTAATTTTTTGCTACCTATAAAAATGTTGTGACCAACAACTCTGGACATGAATAGTTTCTCAAGTGTGAGTGTGTATCTTTATAGAATAAGATTTTAGAAATGGAATTGCAGGGGCCTGGGTTTATGATTTGGGGAGACTTTGCCACGTTGCTCTCTCTAGACTCTTCCAATTTACGTTCCCTCCGGCAATGCTTGTAAGCTGCAGATCTATACAGCTTCTCTAGTAGACATTGCCGTGAAACGTGTGTGTGTGCGCGCGCGTGTGTGTGTCAGTCTGACCGGTGAATCCATGTAGTTTTCATATGCATTTTTCTTATTTTGAATGTGTAAGAAACATTTGCTTTTCCTTTTCCTAAGAAACATCTGTTCATATCCTTTGCCCCCCCCCCTTTTTTTATTGTTAAGCATTTCGATTTGAACTTTATTCTCTTTCTCCTGGCAGTAGTCTTTGAAGGAATGCTGATGTGATCAGATTTGCATTTTAGAAAGTTATCTTTAGCAGAGGGCTTGAGAAAGTACGCTGAAGCAGGAGAGACAGGAGATAAGAACGTAAGAAGAGTATATAATTCATGTTAAAAGTTCAGTGAGACATGCTAAGGGCTAGGAACTGGTGCACTTGAAATGGAAAGAAGGGAACTGATTCCGGAGATAATTGAAAGACAGAACAAAGCGGACTGGGTTGGGGGATTGCTTGGGCGAAGGGAGGAGGAAGAGCCTAGGAACATTCTCAGGCTTCTGATTTGAAGCGCTGAGTGGCCAGTAAGGGCTGGGGGTGCTGGATTGAGAGCAGATTCTGGAGGAAAGCTGGGAAGTTTCTGCAGAATGTCTGTCTAGCTTAGGACATCCAGAATTTTAGGAGAGAGGCCCAAAGCAGAGCTGAAGATGTGATCTCATTAATCTGAGTTCCTTATAGGAACACTGTTAGTGGCGAAAGGGGGAGCAGAAGTATCTGCGGTGGAAATTCTTGTAACTGCTTTAACAAGTGGATAAGATTCAGTTATAATTAGCATATTCTTTGTCTGAATGCAAATGTTCTTTCTAAATCTCCTCATTCTTAACTAGGCTAACACTTCTCTTGTTTCCACCAGTAATTTGCTTGGCAAACCCTTTCTGTACTATTACAGGCACAATCCTATTCTAAATGTCCTATGAAATACTCTATTGCCAAGGGGACTGTCCAAGGCAGCAATGTTTGTGACTCTGCCTAGGAGGACCCTCCCAGGTCCTGCTGAGCTCCAGAACCAGCGCCCCCCACCCCCCAAAGTATTTTCTACCTTTCTCATAATCACACTGTTCTAAGTGATACCGGCTGGGTCTTGAACATGTCCAAGGAATGTGTATTTAGGGTATAACACGTCTTACTTAGCTTTGTATTGCCAGAACAGAGGGCCTGGCACACAGTAGGTGCTCAAGAAGTGAGCATTGAAGGGAGAAAAAATATTGACAGAGGTACTCAGCAGAGGCCAGACGTTATGAGCAAGCTGCTTTTCCTTCCATTTTTCTCTCCCTGTTTTACAGTTGACCAAACTCAGGAATATCTAGCAACGCTTTCCCACTTGTCACTCACTAATGATTCTTCTGACCCCTCTCTACAACGTAATCAGGTGCCGTTTGCTTAGTAGATGGGAAGCAGGAGGGAACAGCTGAACAAAGAAAAATTGTATCGTCCCCAAGTCGCATTTCAAGTGCTTTACTCTGTCACCGAGTATAGAGCAGACTTGAACACCACCCCCACTGAAGCCTCCCAAGCACCATGTCCCAGACACCTTCTCCTAAACTCACAAACTCACAAAGAATCATGACAAATTTAGGAGCTGGGTGTGCGGTTGGTGAGGGGGCGGTGAGGAACGCGTCATAACGGCATGGCACTTTCCCCCACTTTTTATTTCATTACCGAATGCGTGGCCTCCACAAGTTGCTTCCTCAACATTGACCTTAAGCCTTCAGTCCAGGTGGACCTGCCGGTCTATCTCCCTCTGAGTTTTTCCGTTTTCTGCTGGCTTTTTATTCCAGTTTTATTGCAGTATTGCATACGTATACAGAAACGCACAGCTCGTGAGTGTACAGCTTAATGAATTCCCACGATGGGAACAGACCTATGTGAACCCCGACATACCCCGAGCTGCTCTGGTGCCCCCTCTGGTGCCCCCTCCCGGTCACTACCCTTCTCCTCTCCAAAGGTAACCACAGTCCCCATCGTGACGTAACACCGTCAGTTTTGCCTTTGGAAGATTATGTAAGTGGAACTGTGCACAATGTGTTCTCTTCCGTGTCTTCCGTTTCTTTCGCGGGAGATTATACCCGTGAGATTCATCCATGTTGCTGCAGTTATGAGTGGTCCATTAATTTCATCGCTATGTGGTATTCTGTTATACGAATATAGCACGGTATATCCATGTCCTCGGATGATAGGCATTCCGGTTGTTTGGGGCTTTTGGCTGTGATGAACTGTGCTTCTAGTTAGATTCTTGTCTGTGTTATTGTTGATGGCGCCCCTTTTCCTTGAACTTCCCTCCTCTCAGCTCTACCCTAAAAATCCTTAATTCCTAATTCAACTTTACCTAATTACTCTGGCTGTAATGAGCTTCCTCAACTCCCAAAAGATTCCACCTACCTGCTCCCTTGAAGTACATCTCATACATCACCAAATGGTTCTTTATATTAAAACCATTTATACATGTGAATTATTTCTGCTATTAAGTGATGAGATTGGAAGCTTCTTAGGGCAAAATGTCTCATTCTTCTTGTTATTTCTAAATACAGTGTCTTGCTTATAGTAGAAATTCAATAAAGCCTCAGTTAGTGACTGAATGGATGACTTAGGAAAAATTTTCTCCGATGCACGAGAGATTGCTTCAATGTGATTGAACGTGCTCCGTTTTGATGACAGGCTGATTAGCAGTAAGATCTCTGGTCAAACAGTTGAAATATCAATTTTCTTTTTCCTATTCCGTTGTAAGCTTCATTTGGTCAATACTTAAAAATATCCAAAAATTAATTTTTAAAAATCAGGAAATACGGCACTCTTAAATGGAAAATCTATAAATAATCTCATATGCCACTGCGTAGATCCTTGGCCATATTGTTAAAAAAAATACTGCTGTAGTTGGTATTCTTTCAAGAAATAATTATTTTGTACTTACTATGTGCCAGGTGTCATGCTAGACCCACAATATGCTCTCTATTTACTTCGTTTATTAACAGAAAGGGGTCAGAACATTCTTATTAGGGGGCTATTTTGAATTCTTCATTATGCCCATGATTTAGCTGCGAGCCGCTTCTTCGAGACAAAGAAACTCAGGACATACTACACAGAATTAATTAAAATCAAGAGGCCAAGAGATAGAAAAAGAAGAGGAAGTGTTGCTGTTTAGGGAATGTTAATCACTCACCAGTCTCTGTTTTGGCTTCTAAGCAATTAAGAGCAGACAAGAAGCCAAATGGAGATTGTAATATTAGCTTTTAAATTGGTTAGACTGGAACGCGACAGAACCTTCTGCGTTTCGCTCCAAAACAAGTGTCCCCACCCCAGTCGCAGCAGAGAAATTGGAGACGCACGGGTGAGAGATCCAGCCACGGAGAGCCAACCTCTTAGGGGTCAGAAGCACAGAAGAGCTCGCTTCACTGAAGGTCAGGTCCGTTTTGAGGGATAATGAGCAAGATAGGGTCGAGCTTGCTTTCTATTCCTATTTTAGTTTTATTTGTTTGTTTTTTGGCTCTTGGCCGCAGGTGCTCCCCAACCTCAATAATTGGATAACCATGCTGATGAGCAAGGAGAGCATGAAGAGAGGGATAAAAATATTCACTCAAGTGCTTCTCCCTTCCGGAGAGTGGAGGAGATGCCCCAACCTCTTTACGGAACCCTGAGCGTGGGCAAAGAGGGAAGACAAGGAAAAGAGATCAGAAGTAAGAACAGGAAAGAACATGAGAAAGCATGAGATCGAGGACAGGCAGAGCATTATTTTATTTATTTATTTATTTATTTTGAGAGAGAGAGAGAGAGAGAGAGAGAGAGAGCAAGCAGGGGAGGGGCAGAGAGACAGGGAGACACAGAATCCGAAGCAGGCTCCAGGCTCTGAGATGTCAGCACAGAGCCCGTCGCGGGGTTCAACTCACCGTGAGATCATGACCTGAGACGAAGTCGATGCTTAACCAACTGAGCCACCCAGGCACCCCAAGGTGGGAGCATTTTTAACCCCTGAAAGTATCAAAATCGAAACAGCTGAGAAATGCAGAACGGTAAAAGAGAAGATTCTTACTGTGAAGTTAAGGCCACATTTTGAAAGAGACAGAGGGAATTATTCTGCAGGTAAATGGGAAAAGAAGGAGAAGTTACAGGATCTCCGTATCACCAGACAGTTTTGGTGGATCTCTGCAGCCTAGAAAATGCCAAGGGACAACTTCAATGTTACCGGAAGGAGTTGCACCGGGCATCCGCCAAGCACTGATGGAAGGGACTCGAAGAAAGGAAGGCTCTGCGCAGGTTTCCTGTCGACAGCAGCTGATGCAGTGGACTTGTCTCAAACTCCAAGCATCGTTGTCGTTTCGTTCTATTTTTTTGTAGCGCAGAAAAATGTAGCGATAAAGGATATCTCGAGATAAAGAGCTGGCGATGTCTAATTGGAGCTGGGCTGCTGAGAAGAAAAATCTCTGAGAAAAGAAAATCTGTTATGTTCTTCCCCCCTCTTTTCGATTCCCCAATACTGCGTCCTCTACCTTTGAGTGAAAATTTTATCTGCTTCAAATTAAATTTTGCTTATTTTTAAAATTATTTACTAGGTTGGGTTATACTTCTCGTTTTTTATGTTAATCACTAGATACCTGAATTATAATTCTCAAACATTTACCACTGCATTGAGAAATGCAACACAATGACATGGGAAACCTAGATATTCTGCATGTGTGGCCATCAGGAGTGGGATCTCGGGACTGGACCCGTTTCCCACCGACACCTCCAAACTCTGTGTTAGGGCTGATGGACGGCCCAACAGGCCTCCTGCCTGTTGTCTAGCCTTTTATAAGCTTCCCCTTAATACCAAATCCTGTAGCAATGCCTTAGTCTTAATTCTGCCTTGATATTCACACTCCCTAGAATATTTTCATGGAAAATTCAATTTTTATAGGGCCATTTAGCATGAAGAAAGGGGGACCTGTGCTTCCTCAATTCAGAAAGACAAATCAATAGGGAAAGAGGTAATGCTAGAGAGCAGAGCCAAAAACAATTTAGCAACCAATATTAATGACGGGATAGCCATTCATGGAGAACTAGAGTCATCCATAAGCCTAAGTAATGGATAGACCCACGAGTGAGTTTTAACTACTGCTGATTATTGGAGCACTGGCGAAAATTCTCCAGTGTGCTCAATGCCCTGACCAACTTCAGGAGACTCTTGAGTTCCTAAGCAAACCTATGTAAAATGACATCAAAGCCTTCCTTTCAAGTGAAAAGAGGAATAAAGTGAGATATGGTATTAAAGGCAGTTACTTACATCCAAAGCAAAGCGTACCGATCACTGGTTGAATGATCAGAAGTCGACACCTGAGATACAGATGGGACTGAAGGCAATTACAGTTCACAGAGCCTCCTCATGTAGATGATGTCACGTGTGGCTTATGACAATCCTGTGAGAGATGCAGGGCAGAGATTGCTATCAGATTTTGCTAGTTGAGAACAGCGATTCAGCGGCATTCAGCGCCTTGCTTAAGGTCACGTGGATCACATAATGACCGGAGCAGACTTTGGCTCTCTCCACCCCCAAATTCTCTGATTCATAGGAGGCTGCAGGTTAAGAGTCTTTGCTCCAGCTTCGAGGCTCTGGGCCAGACTCTCCCCAACTCTACCTAGATGTTGTCTAATTGATTCACTGATCCCACATGGGAGACATTGAGGGAAGGGGATTCAGCACAATGTTAAGCGTTGCTGTTTTTGTCTTTGGTGCAAATGTTCATCCTTTTTTTTTTTTTAATTTTTTTTAATGTTTATTTATTTTTGAGAGAGATACAGAGACAGAACAAGAGTGGGGGAGGGGCAGAGAGAGAGGGAGACACAGAATCCGAAGCAGGCTCCAGGCTCCCAGCTGTCAGCACAGAGCCTGACGCATGGCTCGAACTCACAAACTGTGAGATCATGACCCGAGCCGAAGTTGGTCGCTCAACCGACTGAGCCACCCAGGCGCCCCACAAATGTTCATTCTCATAACTAATAGCTATTTTTTTTCTGCTGTAATTTATATATTTGTTTTTAATTTTAATTTTTTTTAACGTTTATTTATTTTTGAGACAGAGAGAGACAGAGCACAAACGGTGGAGGGTCAGAGAGAGGGAGACACAGAATCCGAAACAGGCTCCAAGCTCTGAGCTGTCAGCACAGAGCCTGACACGGGAGTCGAACTCACGGATCACGAGATCATGACTTGAGCCGAAGTCAGATGCTTAACTGACTGTGCCACCCAGGCGCCCCTCTGCTGTCATTTAAAATCAGTTCCTCTTGTTCTGCCTTGATACACAAATCGAGTTTGGGTCGCTCTCTGTTTGGCTTCCTAAAAGGTCGTCTATTCTGTTTTAAACATTGCTCCTAATTCTTGAATGATGTAGCTCCTATACATGGCCTCTGCTCCAAGGGCTCTATATGCTTGATCATACATCAGTCTTATAATGATCATACAAGTAAAAGCCCATTGTAACAAATATCAGTATAACATACAACTTATGTGCTTAAAAGCTGTTCACTGACTTGAGGTCAAGATAGGGGACAGGGGTTTGTTCTTCTTGGAGCAAATTATTTAAGCTTTTTCACCCTCCTCTTCCTCATCTAAGAAATAGAGATAGTCATGCATATGCTGTTGCCCTCGTCTGGTTATGAAAAGCAAATGAAGTCAAGCACGAACGCCTTTGTGAATTGCGAGGAGATGAAAAAATGAGAAGTTTCCGTTTCACATCAGGAAGTCGTTGCATATCAGGGTGAAAAGATACTTTCTGAGAGTCTAGACTAGATAGAAGTTTCCTAAAGTTTTTGTGGCTCATAAGAAGCAGGAAAGTGAGCCGTGGATCGGACAGACCAGTGTGACTCTGGCTTTGTCACGTCCTATCTGCATAGCTGTGGAGACCTCACAGTCCCTCTGGACCCTAGTCTCTGCATGTCGAATGTCAGGATAATATGTCTCATGACTGTTGTGAGGAGTAAAGGCACATAAATGGCACTGAATAAAAGATAGATCTCACTGTCATCATGTTCTGTACACATTTTGGACCCTGATCTTCCTTTAGTATAATTGTGCAAGGGGTGCTGATGTAGATCACAACAGATTCATTACAAGAGAAATTCTGGATAACGTACCACTTTGGGGCCTAGGCTTTCAGACCGTGGAAAGTTTTCTCTCTGTTCCCTCTTTCTAACCTGAGATTTTGAACCTACTTCATTTACATAGAAAAGAACAACACCCTGGAGAGATAGAATAAATGGAAGGAACCTGTGATGAGTACAATGGGGGTGTGTCTGCCCATCAGGTTGAAAGCTCACCTCTATGGTTCTGTAAGACACATAAGTTATTCTTTGCACTTTATGCGTCTCTTTGTTATAGAAACTTAGACTTACTCCAAAACAGAGGAGCATTTATTACCGTGTTTAAACTAGTATAACGAAGATGCTATTATTTAGACAAAATTTTTGTGTGTAGTGAACTTCTTTGGAAACGTCTCAAATAATAGCGAGCACGTTGTTTATAAAATTTTAATGTTTCAAAGACGTCTTGTTAGTGGGTTTGGGCATTTTTAAAAGGTGCATACACAGTCACCATTCCGAAAGCTATACTTATGGCTTTCTTAATGCAGAAAAATTGTTCTGGGCAGCTTTAACTGGTAAAGGTTGAAATGGTAATAAAAATATAATAATGATAATGATTACATTTCATATTTCCCTGGATTTTATTTTTCGGAACATAAAACACTCACATGTATTCCTTGGATACTATCATCAACTCCCTGAATTATATATTATGATCCCTTTTGCTTTGAAGAAGGAACCGGGGCTGTGGAACCAACACGGCCGGTAAGTGAAGGGGGCGAAACTCAAGTTTCACAAGATTCTACCAGCAGGGCAGCAGTCATCTTGGTTTTGAAAGCTTCCATACGTGTGACTTGAATCTCAGCATTTCGTGATTTCTTATATCATTTCCTGTGAAAAGATGGCCCAGGGGCGCCTGGGTGGCTCAGTCTCGTAAGCATCCAACTCTTGATTTCAGCTCAGGTCATGATCTCACAGTTTCATGAGTTTGAGCCCTGCCTTTGGCTCTGCGCTGACAGCGTGGAGCCTGCTTGGGAATTCCTCTTCCTCTCTCTCTGCCCTTTCCCCACTCGCGCTGTCTCTGTCTCTAAAATGAATAAATAAAAACTTAAAAAAAAAAAGGCCTAGGGGCGCCTGGGTGACTCAGTCGGTTAAGCGTCCGACTTCGCCTCAGGTCATGATCTCGCGGTCTGTGGGTTCGAGCCCCGCATCAGGCTCTGGGCTGATGGCTCAGAGCCTGGAGCCTGCTTCCGATTCTGTGTCTCCCTCTCTCTCTGCCCCTCCCCCGTTCATTCTCTGTCTCTCTCTGTCTCAAAAATAAATAAACGTTAAAAAAAAAAAAAAAAATTTAGAAAAAAAAAAAAAAAAGGCCTAGCCTCTGAATTACTTTTTTTACAAGTTAGTTCTGCACTGGGGGAAAAAAAAAAGTTCAAGATTTAACAATAGGAAAATTGCCACATTTTCTTTGAATTAATCCGTTCAGTTATTCAGCTAACATGTATCAGGTGCCTATTATTCGCAGGCCCTCGGCTCGGTACTGAGGTTAAAAAGATGAATGAGACTCATGCTGTCTCTGCGGTACAGCTTGCCCAAAGCAAAGTGTGTCCTACGTATTCTACCCAAAATATTTCCCTGCCGTTGGGGAGTTTCTATATCCCAGTGCTTCCCACAGAATAGATGTTCAACGAATAGCTGGGAAATAAATAATGGAGAGACAGACAGGGAGGACAGGGTATGGTATAGATAGCTTGCTGTGTAGACACCAGATATGAAAATTCCCACATATTATCTCATTTAAGTTACATCTCAGTTCCATGAAACGGATCGCGTTATTCACATCTTACTAATGAAAAGGCTGAGGTTCAGAAGGGGTGACTTCTGAATTACACAGCAAGGGACAGAGTCAAGATTTGAGTCCGGTCCTGCCACCAGACTGAACCACTGACCCTCCTCTTCCCTGTCGTGACCGTGATTCCGAAGTCAAGGTGGTTCTTTCTTCGAATCGCCGCTCTGTAATTTATATTCTTAGACTGCAGGGAAACGTCCAGATTCATTTCCTGTAGGCCACCTATGTTTCTCCCCACGCTTGCTAATCAAAGAGACACTATGTTAAAAATAACTGGGCTCTGTCAGCATCTCTTCCTGTGATCCTGTCAGCTCTTCTCTCCCGTTCTCCATTTTCCGAGGCTGGGTTCACCTTCTTTTCACAACAGCCTCTATTATATTATTATAACACATTATAATAATATAACAGCCTCTATTATATTATATTATTATATACATGACTGGATGTCTAAGTAGAGGACATATGTAACAAGCCGGCTTAGAGCATGGCTTCGAATTCAGATTCTCTCTCCGGAAGCCAAGGTCATTTTGAACCCTCTCTCCCCATTCCACCCATTTCTGCCCGGTGCTTTCGGTTCTAACTGGCTAAAGGCCCCTCTCCCTTTATATATATATATTTTGTAACAGTTTTATTGATATGTAACTCACATACCACAAAATTCACCCTTTCAAAGTGTGTAATTCAGTGATTTTTAGCATATTCCCACAGTTGTGAGGCCAACGCTCCCATTACATTTTACATTTTAGAACATTTTCATCGATCCACGAAGAAACCTTGTATTTGTTAGTGGGTCACGTGTCATTCTTTTCTTCTCCATCTCCCTTCCTAACCCTTCCCTGAACGAGTAGTCTACTTTCCGTCACTATGGAATGATATAATATGTGGTCTTTGGTGTTTGGTAACTGGGTTCTCTGACTTAGCATAACGCTTTCAAAGTTCATTCATGTTATACCGTGGATCAGCACTTCTTTCCTTTTTATGCCTAAATAATATTAGATTTAATGGATGTACCACCTGTTTTGTTTATCTATTCATCGGGTGATGGCCATTTGGGTTGTTTTCATTTTGGGTCTATTATACATAATGCTGCTATAAACGTCATGTACAAGGTTTTGTATGAATATGTGTTTTCATTTCTTTTGGGGAGATGTCTGATATATCAGGAGTGTGATTGTTAGATCATATGGTAATCCTTGTGTTTAGCATTTTGAGGAAATGCCAAACTGTTTCCAAAATGGCCACTTCCAGGGGCGCCTGGGTGGCGCTGTCGGTTAAGCGTCCGACTTCAGCCAGGTCACGATCTCGCGGTCCGTGAGTTCGAGCCCCGCGTCGGACTCTGGGCTGATGGCCCGAAGCCTGGAGCCTGTTTCCGATTCTGTGTCTCCCTCTCTCTCTGCCCCTCCCCCGTTCATGCTCTGTCTCTCTCTGTCCCAAAAATAAATAAAAGACGTTGAAAAAAAAAAAAAACTGGCTTTTTTTCAAAATGGCCACTTCCTACCAGCAGTGAATGAGGGCCCCCCAAAATTCTGGTATATTCCAGAAGACACGTGTTGTTGTCTGTTTGTTTTGCTTTGTTTTCTGTTTTTAGTTTTCTTACAGGGTGTGAGGTGGTATCTCATTGTGGGTTTGATAAAAGTTGTTTACACGGTATATAAGTATTTGCAAATATTGTCTCCCCTGGGTTGTCTTTTCTCTTACCGACATCCTTTGAAGCACATGTTTAAATTTAATGTAAGTGTTGACACAGTTGGGTTTTGTGTCATTTAGTACTTTGTTTCTCTTCATTCTCTCTGTTCTTTTTTTCTATTTTATTCTTATTCATTTCCTGCTTTGTTTGAATTAATTGAATATTGTGTGATTTCATTTTATTTCTTTTCTTGCCCTATTATCTATACTTCCCTGTTTTAGTTTTTACTTCTGGCTCTATTATCTACAATATTATCTTTAACTCAGCATACTCTAATTGTAAACGTTATTATACCAGATCACATGTAATGCAAAAACTTTACAGTACTGTCTCATTTTCCCAGTGGTTGTTTTGTGTGGTTGTTTTCATGGCTTTCCCTTCTGCATATGTCAGAAAATCAAACACGTTATTTTTGTTTTAAACAATCAATTGTTATTTGAAAACAACGAAGCACTTTTCAGTGTTTTATATTTACCCACACGTTTCTTATTTCTGGCATTTCTTATTTCCCCTTTGAGTCAATGAATTTCTGTCTAGCATCATTTTATTTCAAGCTTTTGTTTAACATTCTTCCTTACCATTCCTATAATGTTAGTTTGAAGTCAAGAATTCTCAGATCTGTTTGTCTGAAAAGGTGTTTATTTTACTTTCATATCTGAAGGCTTTCTCACTAGGTATAGAATTTTACCTTGACAGTTTTTTCCCCCTTTTGGTCTTTAAAATTATTTTTTTTAATGTTTATTTATTTTTGAAGGAGAGAGAGACAGAGTGTCAGTGGGGGAGGGGCAGAGAGAGGGAGACACAGAATCCGAAGCAGGCTCCGGGCTCGAGCTGGCTGTCAGCACACAGCCCGACGCGGGGCTTGAACCCACAAACCGCAAGATCATGACCCGAGCCAAAGTCAGACGCTCAACCGACTGAGCCACCCAGGCGCCCCAGGATGATTTCTTAGAGGAGGAGAGGTCTGCTAAGAGAAACAGAAATCTAGTTAGTTATAAAAAGTGAGAAGAACTGATCTTACCTCCTGGTCTGGTAGCAGGAGATGTATATGCTCACATTTGAATAGAGTTTAGGGAAGGTAGGGACTTTGGGATTATGGCTATTTTTTAGTCCATGCAATTTCCCAGGAAGGATGTGAAATGATATTGGGCCATGCGAGGAGGTTGGCTGGTTGCAGATTGACGGGTCCAGAAAGTGGTGAAAAAGGATTTAAGGAAGCGAGAGGAGTGAAGGATTGGACCAGACTAAGCAAATAGACAGAGAGCAGGGGATTTGTGGGGAGGGGGATAAACAGCCTAGGAGGTTTGAACCTCTCATCATGACTGAGCTCATCAGAAGCAGGGAGCTTCACGGAGTGCTCATGCTGGGAGACTGGTTCCAGGACTGTGGTCTCGAATGTTCTCCCTGACGCCATAGCGGTGTCGAGGGCAGATGCTCCTTTACACCCTGGTCTACTTTATGATTTAATTAAGAAGGCAGAACGGATTTCTCAAGTTTTCCCTTTTGGCTTTTGAGATCTTTCTGGCCTCACGCCACCTCACATCCCAACCACTAGCCTCCTACAACCCAGTTTCTTCAGACTTTACCCTCCCAGACACGAAGTGGTCCAGAAACATTTTCCACGTTGCACAAATTGCCTTGGACGATGGGACCTTGAAAACCATACCAGGTCTGTGAAAGAAATAGATGTGGCCACAGAGTGTCCCCTGTCTCTGAAGTTACTCTATGTCTCTGCCTCTATAGAACTGACTTTTCCAACTCTGCCATTTCCTATGGAGAAAGACAGAATGTGGGGACCTCAAGAGATTGTATTAGCTGGGTAGCCTTAGCTGCTCCATGATAGTAATAAAATGGTCATTTTATATATCGTAGCAGGTAATATTTTATACTTTCTTTTTCATTACAACAAGATTGCTTGCTAAAGTTGGGAATCTAGAAAAACCCCACATTAATAATTAAACCAAAATGGGGGTAATTACCCTTGTGTGAGCAATTGTTCGTTTATTAAATTGCTTACTCTGAATATTGTTTGGTGTTCAAACACTTAAGTAGCAGTCATTAAGACTGTCAAAATGATAGTTCCTATTTCTCTAGCACCTTCTACACAGTGACCTCAAATAAGTAAATCACACTTAGAGTACTTTATAGGAATAAATGTTGACCTTGAGAACGCTGAATGAATTTCTGCCTTGCTTATTTCACTCTGCTTCTCTTATTAAAGCCAGGTCACTGTTGCATTCACAAAAATTGGAAAAAAAATTTTTTTTTAATGTGTATTTATTTTTGAGAGAGAGAGAGACAGAGCGCGAGCAGGGGAGGGGCAGAGAGAGAAGGAGACACAGAATCCGAAGCAGGCTCCAGGCTCTGAGCTGTCAGCACAGAGCCTGACATGGGGCTTGAACTCACTAACTGTGAGATCATGACCCGAGCCGAAGTCAGAAGCTCAACCACTCAACCGACTGAGCCACCCAGGCGCCCCCTGCATTGACAAAACTTTAATTCTTGTTGCCCTCCACCTTTAACACAAGGAAATTGAATCTACAAACTTTAGGAGGAGTTCAATGGCAGAGTGAAGAAACTGACAAATCTACTATATTCTGAAGTGGGGGGCGCTTTCCCTGAACAGATCAAGAACTCTGTAGAAATCTCAAAGCCTCCATGCCCACTGCCGACTGGAAACAGGTATCTTTTTCTACCGCTGCCCTGGTTAAAATCTGCAGAAGGGGGAGAAAATGCAGTGATGATAATGATGATGGGGAGGAAGAGAACAAGAGTGATAGCAGCTATCATTATTGAATGTCTGTTTTGTTCCAGATACTTTAAACTAATTTTCTGTCCTTCTCACCAAACCCCTGCAAAGTGAGTTTTTATTAAAAAAATTTTTTTTAACGTTCATTCATTTTTGAGAGACAGAGAGAGACAAGGCATGAGCAGGGGAGGGGCAGAGAGAGAGGGAGACAGAATCCGAAGCAGGCTCCAGGCCCTGAGCTGTCAGCACAGAGCCCGATGCGGGGCTCGAACCCACGAACGTCGAGATCATGACCAGAGCCAAAGTCGGAAGCCCAACCAACTGAGCCACCCAGGTGCCCCCAAAGTGCGCTTTTATTACTGCTGGTGAGGGACCCAAGCTCAACGATAACCTATCATTGGCCCCAAATGACACATCTTGTACCTGGCTGAATCAGGTCCACAGGTGGAGCTGTCTCAATAGCATGCTGTCAACCACAGAAATTTGTATCTCCTTTCTGGCACTTTCCAAACGTTACTCCACTCCTCTTTTTGGTCGGGGAAATGAAACTCTGTCCCTCTTTAACCGAATATTTATTGCAATTGTCATAATCATAATAGCAAAGCACTCTCACGCTCCTTATTCCCACTGATCATCACAAAAAGCCCACGAGGCACGTCTCACTGTCACCCTGAAAACTGAAACTTGCGGGGTGCACGTGACTCGCCAAAGACCACACAGCTACTGGGGCTACAGCCCGCAATTTAACTCCACCTACGCTTTCCTCGTGCCCCGGGGTCTCTCCAAGGATTTTTGTAGAACAGATAGCAGTTTCCAAAGGATGCTGATGCAGATTATTCAGTTTGAGTTTCTTGGTGCCTCTGGACAGAAACGTGTTCTACGTTGTGAATTTTGTAAGATTTCTTAGGATTTATCCAGAAGTTGACTGCTGCTTCTTGTGGTACGATGTGAGATCATTTTAGAAGTCTACCTTCTCTGTTTGGCCCACACCACATGAATGTGGTTCCAAAATGAGTGCCAACAGATATGTTTTAGAAAAGAAAATATGTGTCAGTAAGCAAAAATGCCAGTCTCTTCTGCCCTATCGAGGCATTGAGAATATCAGAAAGATCACGTAGGCTGTCTTGAGTCCTTCCCTTTGGCCCATCCCTAGAATAGGGGGCAAGGCTCTGGTAGTTTTTCCCTCTCCCTTCTGAAGTGTAGCCCAAGTATTTAGCTGTTGAGGAATATTAGTATGACTCGAACCCAGGCCTCTGACGTGAAAGCCAGTATTCCCTCCCAGTGGGTTATACAGCCATCCTGAGCTCTGTACGTTAGTCCTTCCGGCTTTTCCCCACAACACTCTTTCTGGGAGACATGGCACCCACCTCCTGGGATTCCATTCCCCCGGCCCCTGATAAGTATGCATTCATGGTTCATGACCCAGCTCAAATGTTACTTCTTTAAGGACATCTTTATTATTTGAAAAAAAATTTTTTTTTAACATTTATTCATTTTTGAGAGTGAGAGAGACAGAGCATGAGCAAGGGAGGGGCAGAGAGAGAGGGAGACACAGAATTGGAAACAGGCTCCAGGCTCTGAGCTGTCTGCACAGGGCCTGACGCGGGGCTCGAACTCCCGGAGTGTGAGAGATCATGATGAGCCGAAGTCGGACGCTCAACCGACTGAGCCACCCAGGTGCCCCAAGAACATCTTTAATTTCTTTCATAACATCCACCACTAATTCTATGCTAGGGACTGTGCTAGCGTTGTGGCGAAAACACGGTAAGAACGACACAGTTTCTGGCCCCAAAAAGCAATAGTCGAGCGGAGAAGACAGATAATTAAGCCAATAGCAATGTGATAAATGGCAAAGGAAGAGAAACCGAGAAGCCGAGGCCAGCACCATTGGCCGACGTCTCGTGTGATCAGAACTGAAAAGCTGAAATCATGACGATAGTACCCACGCCAAATCAGATCCTCCAAATGATCTGGCTCAGCAGAGCAACCATGCAGTTTCCTGCTCCTGAGAATGTTGGGAGCCCGGTAATGCCAGCCTGATGGGGATTATTTTTATGAGCCATGCATAGAGCTAAATCTGACGGTGCCTCGGAGGTGACCGGACTCTGATGCAGGTTCGAATCTGGTGGGTTAGGCCTCTCCCCGCGCTTGTGTTCACGGCCACCTGATCTCCCTCGTATATTCCCACCTCTCTTCGTGACGCAGGGTCTGCCTCATGCCTGAGTTAGCTTCACTTCTCATGGCGAAGACCCACTTGGGGACCTCACCTCCCGGAGAGCCCTTATCACCAAGGGCAGTGATGGTCACCAGGCCACTGCGAACAGTCACTGGCAGGCCACCACACGAAGCTACGTTAGCATCACTGGCAACTCTTTCACCACCAGGGTGGCGGAACCAACGGAACATTCCACCATTGCATACCCCTTTTCCCTTCCGTTTCCCACAGCCTGTTGCCGCTGAACCTTCACACCTGGTACCACGCCTTGTATACTCAGCATCTATTGTAGGCGAAAGATATTAGGCACCTCACTTAAACCTCTTGACCCCCAAGATCCTTATCTGTGTAGCAGGGATGATGGTCCTGACTTGATAAAAATTAGCCCGGACGAGCCGTCAAGAGTGTTTCCGACCTCTTTCACCACGTTGTCTTCACTGCCCGTGTGACATCAGCATCCACCGCTCAGAGCAGGATCAATTGTGTACGTCCCATCTGTCTCCTCCTCGTCTTTAAACCTAAGAAGGAGCACATCTAATTGGTACCTCTCGCGAACCTTGAAAACAATAGATGACAAACACGTAAACCAATTGTGAAGGTTTGAAGCGAAGGAAATACAGTCTTCCGTGTCCTTAAATCATCCCTGCTGTTCTATTTCAATACTCGTTTCTCTCCGGACTGCAAAGACCGTTTTAAAATGTGTAGTCAGATTAAGGTTGTTCCTGACTGTGTTCGTGTGCAGCTGGGAAATCGGTCCCCCTCGCATTTGGCTCTGACTTAATAGCCAATAATAGCCTCTTCACGGTCAGAATGGGAGCCACAGGTCCTGCAGCAGATTCGGGGTTGGGAATTCAAGAAGGCTGTGTCACTGCTACATGACCTTGATAGGCTTTTTCCTTTTTCGCGATGTCTACTACCTGTTCTCGCTTTCTTCCGCACGGTTCCCATGTAGGGACATGAAAACTTGGTCTGGGAGAAAGACTGCCAGGGGTTTGAAATTCTCCTGACAATTTTTCTTCGTGTCATGGCTTCATTCCCTTTGGCCAGCCAGTTAAGCATTTAATAAACAGTTACTGAGCGTGTGTTTTTTTGCAAAGAACAGTGTCCATATAAGGAAGAAAAGAGGAGCTAGTAATTCATAAGATGTACCTACTTACAAAAATCCCTTATCCTTGAGAAGGATTTCTCTTATATGCGTTCCCATTATGGAGTTAGCATCCAAGATAGGGTAACATACATTTTATATACATCTTCTATACTTCTAAGATACTTAAAATTCTTTTAATGTTTATTTATTTTTGAGACAGAGAGAGAGAGAGAGAGAGAGCACAAGTGGGGAGGGGCAGAGACAGAGGGAGGCACAGAATTTGAAGCAGGCTGTCAGCACAGAGCCTGACGCGGGGCTCGAACTCACAAGCTGTGGGATTATGACCTGAGCTGGAGTTGGATGCTGAACCACCTAAACCACCCCAGGTGCCCCTAACATTAAGACTCTTAAGCCTACAAAATGAGGAAGCTGGGCACAATCATCTCGAAAACCTCTTCCAGTTCTAGGAGACTAGCAGGCCCTCTATTGGAATCAGGGATCACCCACGAACTAAACAATCCATGCACTGAAATTTGCTTCAAGGAAGATTCACCCACACATCGCTGGTTTTGCTCAGGCCCACAGTTGCTCCAGACCTAAGGATGATAATTATGAAGCATGATGACCAAGCATTATGATCATGTCGACACGTGGTCAGTGAATCAAACCGAACTGGGAGTTGAGTCATGATTGATTTTCTTGGCATCCTGCTAGGTGATGACTGTTTTATAGGAGCAAATGAGTGGTTTTGTGAGCGGTGGTGCCATGTATCTCTGGCCAAACTGGTGACTGTGTCTGCCACCTGGGGTTTTGATGGCAGGAAGCTGGGTCCTGGTGTCTGGCCAGCTGACTCAGCCACAGCCTGGCGCTTGAGCCAATGGGATTCCCCAGAAGACTACCAAATCTTCCCTTCAGTCGGACCTGCGAGGGTCTCCGAAAAATCTGTGCTATGTTCTCCGTGTCATTCTGCTTTCCAGCTGAATGATCTTGGGGAAAAAGTGGCTTCGTGTGATTTCCCTTGGTCTGTTTCTCCATTTGTAATACGAGGAAAATATATCTCTTTCACAGGGTGGTTGTGAGAATTATACGAAATTGAAAACTCCTAAACCATGGGGAGGGGCTCTGGGAACCGCTATTTTCCTTTCGCTTCGTCATCCTTTCCATCAGCTCTAGAGCTGGCATGTAAGTTTAATTGCAACAATGATTCACCGGGGCCAAAACATACCCCCCCCCCTCCCCCGGCTAAATCTGACCCTCCACCTACTATGCTGCACCCACACAGCTGAACCTGCTGGAGAAAAGCACAGTCATGATGCCTGACTTTAGACTCATGGCCGCAAAGCAAAAATGGGTTCCTGGCTGGCTGGCTGGCTGGTGGGACAGTGCAATCACTCTTCTGCTCCGTGACAATCGCCTGCCTTCCCTTCTCCCCAGTTTCATTCTGGGCTAAGGACCTCCTTCCCATCCAACGGGAAAATTGAGGTGAGTAGAGGACAGCTTCCACAAGGCCCCTCCACTGCACCTGTGCGTATATGGTGTGTGCCTACGAGGGTACCTGTGCTCACAGCTGCCATCTGCCTTTTTGTCTGTGTGGATGAACTCTCCTCGCTGCATCCATGGCCTCCCGGGCATATACTTCCATCCCTCCTTGTTGATTCCCCCTGCAAGCCTCCCCTCTTTCTTTTGCATCAACAGATTTTGCTCTCTATTGGATTTTTCCTCAACATAAACCCATTTTTTTCCCCCTCCCATCCAAAAACAAAGACTGTTCCACTTCACTTCTCCCTCAGGTAGGACCCCACTCCTTGCTTGCAAAATTCACTTAAACATTTGTCTTGTCCTTACTGTCTCAGGTGTTTTCTTCTATTCTCTCTTAAACTCCCTGTAGTCAGGCTTCCCACTCCACCACTGCCCTAAAGTGACTCCTGTCATGGTTACCGATGAGCTCTGTGTTAGTCTAGGAGTTATTTTGTAATCTTCTTGTCTGGTCTATCAGCAGCGTTTAATACCGTTGGTCACTTGGTCATTTCCTTTTCTGAGAATGACTTTCCTCTCTGCTTTGCTTCTGCGTCTCTTGGATTTTCTCCAGCCTCACTATCACTCTTTCGTCTCTTTACTGGTTTGTCCTTATTTCCTCAAACACGTAGGAGCACCGGTCGTACGGCAGCTTTATCTTCCCAGACGCTGAGGCCAAATATTTTGGGGTCACCTGTGACTCCTGTCTCTCTCTCATTTCCTGCATCTAATCCACCTGTAAATTCTCTTGGTTCTACCTACAAATGGATTCAGAATCGGACCTCTCAACATCTAGGCTGCCGCCTTCCCGTCCAAGCCACCGTCTTGTCCTCTATGAATTATTGTCATCATCTCCTAACTGAGCTTCCTGCTTCTTCTGTCCCCTACCATCTCGTCTCGTTGGAATGGCCCAAGCCACTCTGGTAAGGTGGATGACGGGCCATCTCCTATTTCTTCTACGTGGTCCAATGGCTCCGACTTCATTCAGAGCAAAATCCAGCGTCCTTAAAATGGTCTGCAAAGCCCTGCATGATGGGAATCTCAGCTGGTTGGGATCCTGAGACAACATGTCTCCCATGTTGTCAGGTCTAGTGATTTGTTCTTGGCCCTCACCCTGACTTTATAGGCTGACCATATTCGACTCAATTGATCATCTACCCCCCCCCCCTTTTTTAAATGCTTTCTCCATTTGTCTTTTGAAATCCTGGTTTGAAATACTTGGTTTTGAAAACACTGGTTTTGAAATACTTGATTTACTGCTGACATCACCGGCCTGCTTCAGACGAACTCGCCTTGCGTCATCCTTTTTCTATCTTCCAAATGTTGTGTACCAGGGCTTATACCTGAGTGTTTTCATTCCTCTCACTTATTCCCTATTCCCACGCCTTTCAATATCATCTATATGTTAATGCCCGTGAAGTTCATGGCTACAGCCCTGGGCTCCAGGTTTGTTCATCCTGTTTCTATCCTACATCTCTCTTCTATTGTACCTTTAGGCGTCCAAAGTCAACTCAAAGTCAATATATACAAAAGGCAGCTTTTGATTTTCAACCCTACATCTATTACTATCTTCAAGTTTTCCCATCTTAGGAAACATACCATTTTCTTCCTGGTTGCTTAGGCTAAAGACCAGGGAGATTTTTGCTCCATCTTTTTTTCTTATCGTACATCCAAACCCATCAGTAACTACTGTTGAGTCTGTATTTGAAATACATCATGAAATCTGACATGTTTAAAGAGGAGGAAGAAAGGATGAGTGGATAGATGGATGGATATGGGCCTAACTTTTAATCTCCTTCTATTCTTCTGGGAATTATTCTAAAGGAACTCTTTAGAATATAAATGGAGGGCCGATTTTCTGAAATGTCCCACATCAATTCAGTAGGTTCCACTGTATACAGTAGGCGCCCGACTAATATTCATTAATTTCAGAAAAAAAGCATTATCAAGCCATAAGATAAGTAGACCATCTAATACAATTTTCCCTAAATGGCTCAACTGTTTCACAAATATGCTAAAATAATAAAACCCCATCAATTTAGAGAAATATACAACTATGCCCATCTTAGAGCCAGGGAAAATGAAACACTGAAAAGTAATGTAAGTTGCACAAAGTATGGTAATGAGTCACTTAGTTATAAAAGGTAAGAGTGGGAGTAAGTAGACCAGTTAGGAGGCAATTTTAACAATCTAGGCAAAATATAAGAAATTTTCACTTATAGCATAGATATGTTTGGGGTAAAGACGTCTACAAAGCAGATATATTTGCAGATATATTTGCAGATATCAAAGCAAAAAGTATTACATTTTATCTCTGAGGTCTATTATCCAACTAGAAGCATGTGTTCTAATAGACTTTCTGGGCAGTCACATCTTACATTCCTTCTCTGTTATGACAAAGTAATGAGGGAACACAATGTACAGATTTTACCTCAGGCAGCAGATTTTATGGCTAGATTTCATAGTTGGTTCCTAAGTTATTTATTCACATTTTGATCCAGGATCTTAGCTCTTTCACCTGTCTGGGTTTCCATTTCCTTATCTATAAAAGTAAAGATTTCAGAATGGAAAGGTATAAGCTTGGAAAGGTACTTTAATCTTTTTGGGTTTTAGTTTCCTCACCTGTAAAATAGGGTCTATTGAAAATCCCTTGCCACCCCCTGCCTGCCAAAGAAATCAGAGGAAGGGAAACAAGGCTAAATGAATAGTACTTAAATAACGGTTACGTCTACTGCATGTTGAAAATTGCATTGGGGTGCTTTGGGGGAAATTTGAGTTCAATGAACAGAACAGTTTCTATGGTAGTGCCTTTTGAGTCTCTAATGTGGTCCTGTACTCTGTAAATGACAAAGAAGGAGATATAAAATGCAGTATTGCTCATATTAATTGGATCAGGTAATTTTCTTTTCATGTAACACAGATTAATTTCTTTTAAAAAAATTGTTTTTAATGTTTATTTATTTCTGAGACAGAGAGAGACAGTGCGAGCAAGGGAGGGGCAGAGAGAGAGGGAGACACAGAATCCGAAGCAGGCTCCAGGCTCTGAGCTGTCAGCACAGAGCCCGACGCAGGGCTGGAACCCACAAACTGTGAGATCATGACCTGAGCTGAAGTCAGACACTCAACTGACCGAGCCACCCAGGCACCCCTAACACAGATTAATTTCTTCAGGCACATTAGTTTTTTGTGGAAAACAACTTGGAAAATTGTCCATAATTAACTACTTCCTAAATGTACATTCTTAATCTCCAAATGCTTCTGTTCTTTGACATAGTTACCCGTGTTTCAATTCAATGTCATCCTACGTCTACGTCTTCCGACATCATGAGAAAGTACTCTCTGATCCGTTATATAAGGTGGTCTAGCTTGAGGATACTATTCATGACAGTCTTTCATTCCCATTTTAGGTCAAATGTGTGAGGCTGGCCTCCTGGAGGCTGTGACTGAGAGAAGGAGGCAGCTGTGCCCAGGTCTGGGGGAAGAATGCTTTCATCAAAGAGGAGAGTGAGAGCAAAGTCCCCGAGGAGGAAGAGAACCACCAGAGACGAGGGGACCCTGGTGCAAAGTTGGAGAAACAGGGAGGGCCGTATTACTCCAGGGCCTTGAGGGCTTGGTCGGACCTGGGGCCAGTTTGAGCGCTCACAGTTTTCTCTTTGGGCAATCTGGAATAGAGAATAGCAGAATGGATTTCAGTTTGGAACAGTCTCTTGAAAGGGAAGGGCGTTAACTGTGGAACTGGAGTAGGGGCAGGAGGGAAGACCTCCCTGGCCCAGGAATGAGAAGCAGAGAAAGTCGGTCTGCAGTGGAGAAACAGCCGTGCAGAAAGGAGCCGAGACCAGGGAAGCAAAGAGAGAAAATCCTGATTGCTTTTAGCTTCTTTGTTCCAGCACCTTCCATGAGTCCCTGCTCTAATCCTTCCTTTAAATTGCATGAATGAACTGCATTCATTTAGTCAATTCACCTTTCTTGCTTAAGCTAACTTGAATTGGATTTTATTACTTACAACAAAAAAGCTGTTAATCGATGCACATATAATTTCTGTGAGTTTGACGTTCTACGAAGCAAGTTAACGAAAATCGAGTCATGTATCTGAGTCAGTCCCAGCTAAGAATCATTTTGCCAGATTTGGTCTCTTTGGTTTCTTCTGTGGGAGTAGCTAAAACACTGAAAGAGTAAAAAAAAAAAAAAAAAAAAAAAAAAAAGGGACAAAAAAGGGAAGGAAAACCCCTATGACCGCAACTAATTCCTTTCATATAAATATGTTTTTCATATGTCCATAAAAACCCTTCTGTTTACATTCTATCCTCTTAGGCTTATTTTGCCCATATTTTTGAGATTTGATCACATCTTTGTCCCATAGCATTTCTCTTCCATCATGACAAGTTATTAATAATTATCAGGGATTTAAGTACATGAAAAATTAACCATTTCTACTGCTGGGACCAGACTAAACATTTCTTAAAAGAACCATAAATTTACTCTCATTCTTTGTTAGTCTTTGCATTATATTAGCTAGAGAGCTGGTTTTTTGTTTTTTGTTTTTGTCACACTGAAAACCCATATGTTTTTTCCTCCTTATAGGGATAGCTTTCATCTATACCCCTGAATTTATTTTGTTAGTTGTTTCCTTTTTTCCTTCTGAGTCTTTTCTTTACCTTTTAATTAATTGATATGCTGAGAGTTCCATTTTACCTTGGGCCCCCATCCAAACCCTCCCCTTCTTCTAAGGCCTGGCTCAGATTTAATCTGCTGGAAACTTTTGATTGTTCCAACCTGAATAGATTTTTGCCTTCTCTGACTTGCCCTTGTTCTTATAAGCCCAACCACTGTGTTTAGAATGTAACCATCCCCGGGGCGCCTGGGTGGCTCAGTCGGTTGGGCGTCCGGCTTCTGCTCAGGTCACAATCTCAGGGTTTGTGAGTTTGAGCCCCACGTCGGGCTCTGTGCTGACAAGTCAGAGCCTGGAGTCTGCTTCGGATTCTATGTCTCCCTCTCTCTCTGCCCCTACCCCGCTCATGCTCTCTCTCTCTCTCTCTCTCTCTCTCTCTCTCTCTCAAAAATAACTAAACATTAAAAAAAATTTAGAATGTAGCCATTCCCCTCTCTCTCCTCCTTTAAAGTATGCATCCCCCCTGCCTTTTCAGTGAGGTTATACATTTTAGAGGATGAGATCTCGGTTTTTCATGCCTTGCCAGATAGGATTAGGTTTTGTTTCATAAAACAATACAGCCAAACAAGTTGCTGAAACAGAATGGAGATTGATGATTTGTTAATGTAGAAGAAACATGGAGCTTGTAGTTCGGGGACGCCGCGGTGGTTCCACCGGCATCAGAGACCCAGACGTCTTGCTTCCCTTTGCTCGACCATCCTTAATACACGACTTCTCTCTTTCCTTGTGCCTTATTGTCCAAGCCAGCTGCCACAAGCCCGGCCATCAGGCCAACACTCCTAGCAGAGAGAAAGAAAAAGAGGGCTGGACAAAATGGCTACTCTAGAAGTCTCCCACAGTGACTATGTGGTTTTCCCATGACACTTGGCACTGTGCAAGTGTCATGCAGGGAGAACTCGGTATGTGCTGAGGACCATGCTCAACACTTTATAAATACCACCTTCTCGTATTTCACTCACTCACTCACCATGTGGGATAGATATTATTGTCCTCGTTTTATGCATTAGTTATTTGAGGCTGGAAGAGCTCCGAGCTCCATCACCAGGAGCTGGCAGAATTAGGACTCAAAACCAGGTTTCCCTGACTGCAAAGGTGGTGCGATAGAATGCTCAGTGGCTTTTCCAAACTAGGTCAGGAAAAATGAGACGAGGAATAATGGCACATATACTTTTAAGTGGGAAAGCGATAATTTGAGGAAGTATCTTGTAAACGAATAAGCACTTAACTTAGGGATGGAGGACTAGGCACAATTCCTGACTCTGAGATCCTTTCTGGCTGGGTGTGCTAGAGTAAGTGATTTAACCTTTTTCTTAAGGATGCATACAATAGACCATGAAATATGGGAAAGGCCTGCTGTAGGCTCAGATAAAGCATCAGCTTGTAGACAACCCCGAGGGATGGGAGTACGATCCTCTCGGATGCCGTATTGTGTTGATATACACGTCCCTGTATTGTGTTGAATAGTACCCCTCCCTCAGTTCCTATACAACTGGCACCTGTGAGTGTGATCTCATTTGGAAACAGAGTCTTTGCAGACGTAATCAAGTTAAGATGAGCATATTGGATTAGGTGACCCCTAGATCCAATGACTGGTATGCTCATAAGAAGGAAATTTGGACATAGACTCACAGAGAGATGTGAGAAGAAGGACGTGTTAGATAAAGGATCAGAGTGACACAGCTGTGAGCCAAGGAACATTAAGAAGGATGCAAACCACCAGAATCCAGGAGAGGCAAGGAATGAATCTTCCCTAGAGTCTCCAGAGAATCCAGACTTCTAACCCCCAGAACTATGACAGAATAAATGTCTGTTTCTTTAAGTCGATAACTTTATGGTCATTTGTTACACCAGCCTTAGGAAACTAATATAGGTCCCCCAATAGACTCAATACCTGAGGCTGTGAACCAAACACTGAAAGAAAGATCGTCTCTCTCACCGTTACTCCCTGTGACCCGCCCCCTGTGACTCACTACCATGCCTCCTATCATAGTAGTTTGAGTTGGGCCAGTTTAGAAATCCTGGTTTCTGGGGTTGGGATGATGGTCATTGGGTGGAGGTCCCACCAGGAGACATACTAGTTCCACTAAATGTAAAACTACAGTTATAACCTGCTTATTTTCGGCACTTCATGCCAGCATTACCAATAGGAAAAGACAAGATCAATGATACTGATGGGTTCACTGATCCTGATTATCAGAAGGAGTTAAGGTTGTTGAAACAAAGAGGTCAGAGGGGAGCATATCCAGATCCTGAAGGAATCACACTATTGCATCTCTTGGTGCTTCCATGCCCTGTGAAAAGGGTGAACAAATAATAGTTACAATCATTGCCTGACAAGGGCAAGGCAACTTAGTAATGGAGATCCTTTAAGGATGAAGTTCTGGGTCACCCCATCAGGAAAGCTGTCTGGATCAACGGAAGTGCTTGCTGATGGTGAAGAAAATCAAGGATTGACTGTGCTGGAGGGAGAAGATGAATACCAGTTAGTACTTGAAGACTTACCATTTGTTCCACTAACTCTCTTGTACTTAGTACATGAAGAGATTGCGGCCGTTCACTGCCTTAAACAGAACTGAAATGTTGGACTTAACAGAGAGCTGAGTGATAGAAGGGGTGGACTGTATTGGACACCTTTTGTGTGCCATTCAAATCCACTCAACCTCATTTCTTATTCCAGCCAATGCTGTAGAGCATGTTCCTTGTAGGCTTTGATTAGCTTTGCATGGGTGACACCTCTCTACACTTCTGCCTGGACCAACACTGCATCACTCTTGTTTCTTTTCTCAAGGTTTTGTTGATCCCACCATCTCGGATAGTTGTTGAAATGTGCTTAACGTGTATGTCCATGGGGCCACTCTTGACAAGGAGAAGGAGCCAATGGATAAATTTGTTGTCCTTCCAAATCTAAAGTGTGTAGCTTTGAGACTCATTTCACAATACCTTTCAGAAAGTCCCATGGGATTGAATATCAGATGTCCATCCTTGTGGTCAATTTAAGGTGCTGTATTGGAGTTTCCGCCTTCTCTTTCTCTCCCCCACTAACTTACTTCCTCTCTAGAGCGTTGCTTCCCAAATCAGTTACTTGTATGTCAGCCTTTTTCTCAGCCTCTGCATTTGAGGAAATACAAGCTATGTAAAAAGAGATTTAATATGTATTCTGCTGGAGGCATAAGTATCTGACAGCATTTTGATGTTGCATTGCTCAGAATATTTATAGTTTAGCAGAGTAAAACATCTATGTTCAAAGGACTGACTCCTCATATGCATTTTTCAGACATCAGTGGCCCTTTGATAAAGTTCTTCTGCTTTGAGGGCTCCTACCCTTTTCAACCAAGGCCCAAGCCTGAACTGACTTATTTATTCTACATTCTTATCCATTTATCCTTAGGCTTTTAGCATTCAAGTAATAATGATGAATCCCAGGAACTTCTTGAGGAAGCCACAGCTTGAGGTAAAAATGCCAGAAACATAGGAATGTTAGAATTCTCTACTGCTCTTCCTGTCAGGTTTCAGAAATATGTACTTATATTTGGCCATCTGACCACTAATTTCATCCCAACAGGATTTCACCCATTTTCAGTCACTTTTGGGCTTCATGGAGAACAAACAAAAAAACCCCAAACTTATTCCTGGGGTGACTGCAGCTGTGTCATTAGTCTTGGGTTGATTTCACACAGAACTTAAAACTCTACATTAGTGTGGTTCCCACTGCTTTGCATGTGAATCGACTGTGTGAACTGACTTACTTCTATTTGTCACCAGGGAGAAGTGTACCTATTTTAATAATCCCTGAAATGCAGCCTGAGGAGGGTGATGTCCCACAGGACACAGGGGTTGCCAGGTGGGGAAGTCCCAGCTTGGTGGATTAGACTGTTTTTATGATAAGACATCCCTTGGGGACTCTTAAAAAATATCTCATAAGAGATGGAAGAAACAAGGTTGGAAAGGGCCTGCATATGAGGAGGACTAGAAACATCTAGAAACATCTAGGAGGAAGAACTAGAAACATCTCCATTGTCCTGATTCATGTGATTCCCATCTGCCTTCCCCCCACCCCCCAGCCCCAATATTGGGCTGAGAAGGCCTGTGTGAACCCAGGTCACGTTATTATTCTCCTGTTTAAGTGAGAACACTGAGGCATGCCAGGGGAGGTCACTGGCTTGGGGCCATTCAGCTGGCAGGTGGGAAGACAGACTATTACCCAGATCCTGCAGCTGGAAGCTGGCTGGGGTGTACCATTTCCCAATGTCTTCTCTTTCCTATTGATTCTGCATGGCTTTGATTCGTCTTTGTCAGTATTGTTTTTCGTATTTTTAGGGCTTGTGTTTCCTCTCTTCTTATACCTACTTTCGAGAGCTTCCCCCATAGTGCCCTCTTGCATCAAGCTTGCGTCTCTACTCTTGAAACGGGGCAGCGTCTAGAGCTGCAATCACATGGGGCTGCTGAACAGATGAAACGTGGCTACCGAGAATTGAGATGAGCTGTCAGTGTAAGCTACACATCGGATTTCCAAGACTAAGATAAACACGAACACTATAAAATATCTCGTGAACACATTTTACATTGAGTTCATGTAGAAATGACAATATTTTGGGGCGCCTGGGTGGCTCAGTCGGTTAGGCTTCCGACTTCAGCTCAGGTCAAGATCTCGCGGTCTGTGGGTTTGAGCCCCGCGTCGAGCTCTGTGCTGAGAGCTCAGAGCGTGGAGCCTGCTTCAGATTCTGTGTCTCCTTCTCTCTCTGCCCGCCCCTGCTCATACTCTATCTCTCTCTTTTTCTCAAAAATAAACAAATATTAAAATTAAAAAAAAAAGAAATGACGATATTTTGGGTATTGGGTTAAATTTAATTTAACCCGTGTCATATTATTTTTTTAATATGACTACCAGAAATATTTAAATTACATGTGATTCATATTTGTGGCTCAGATCCTATTATATTTGGGAGTACTTCCCTGTAACTTGTCAGTGAGGAGAGAGGAGACACAGGATAAGGCTCTAAAGACAAAAGCCACCTAATGGAGCCCTTGAGTCCAGAAAGCCGAGAATCATGGGATCTCAGCACCCACGTGGGCTCCAGTCTGCAGTCCACAGCATTTAAAACCTCCACTAGTCTGTGGGCTTCATGAGGACAGAATCAGAGCCGGCTTCTCTCTCTCGTGGATCCAGTGGTGTCTTGACCCATGCCTGGCATACGTAGGGACTCAGGAAACTGGAGTGGTGGCTGTTGGAAGAAATCCTAGGACAGGGTCACCCATGTTTAACAAGACACAGAGTGACCATTTCAGAAAGGGAGATACCATCTTCCTCTTAGTTAACTCTCTCTTTGCAATGTCTTAGGGCTCTGGCTTCAACATTCACGATCTCACTTCTTATTTCTCTCTGCAGATGTCTCCTCCTGCAGCTAGGACTTCTGATCGAAGGAACCCCAGAGTTTTTGATGACAGTGCACAGATCGACACCACTGTTCCCAGTTCTTAATAAAATGTGCCGGCAACTACTTTCATTCTTAGTTTGTTCATTCGCTTACTCACGTATTTCTTCTTCTTTAATAAACATTTATTTAGTGCCTATTTTCCACACAGCACACTATTAATTATTGTGGGTAGATTAGGAAAAAAAAATGTCAGAAGTTTATGGCAAAGTCCTATCCCTTTCTGTAAAATGTCAGACTCGCTATCTTCCCCAGTATGGCTTTCAAAATCCTTTCTATCACTTTGTGAATTTACCCTCTACTTAACCTGCTTTGCCTTCATTTCCCACTACTTGGAAGACCTACCACCTTCTCTCTATTTTGAGCAATCCCGCTTTTCCCTTGAAGTTTCTCGATCCCTTGTTGCCTCAGTCTTGTCCCAACAAGCTACGTTTTCTCCTCCTGGGTTGTGATTTATAATAACGGAACCCTAAGCTATGTTACTCTGGCCACCAGTTCAGGTAAAATGAACTGGGACACGGGGCGATTTAGCATACGGCTTCAATGGGCTGCCTAGTGGTAAAAGGCGTTCTCTTTTATGTGTTCCTGACTTTGCTTTGCCTTACTTTAGATATTCTTCGGACCTATTTTGATTTTCCTGAGCTTTGTCCATCCTGCTGACAAACACATTGAGAGAATTCTTTCTGTCGCTTCGTAAAGAAAGAATCTTTGCGTCCCAAAGACCGTGCTTGCTTCTAGGATTTCCATTTGACTATTTTCGGTTTCTCTCCCTCTGCTGAAATTCCTCATCTGTTCATGTAACTTTTCCCACCAGATCCTTTAACATCTTTAGCATAGATATATTAAGGTCTGCGTTGATAATTCTAACATCTGGGCAATTTCTGGGTCTGGCCCTACTGACCACTTCCTTTCTTGGCAACTGGCCCACATCTTCTTCCTTCTTGACATGTCTAATGATTGGGGATTGGATGCCAGAGATTATACATAAAAGACACGCAGAAACTAGAGTAAATAACGTCTAACCTCAGAAAAGGACATGCCCCTTTGTCAGACCACGGTGGGGGGAGGAAAAGGGGGGGTGGGTAGGAGTTGAGTCCATCCAGTCTGTGGTTGACCTAAGTATGCGCTCTGTGGTGCCTTCGGTTCGATTTTTTTTTTTTTTTTTACCACAGCATCAAATGATTTGAAGCTGGAAAGAATCTTTCTTTTTGCAAGGATTTGAGTTGCTCAAGGGCTCGGTCTCTGTTCTCCCCGCTCTGCCCTCGGCACACTTGCGTCTCTGAGTGGGGTTGGGGGGGAATGTCCCTCAGGCTCTTGGCTCCCTTCCAGCCACAGGTAACACCCACCTCATAGTCCGTGTAAGGCCCAGAGTTTGCAGAGGATTGTTCTGCCATCAGATTTCAGGGGGGGGGGGCCTCCTGTCCCTTTCCCCGCTGGGGCAGCTGGGTCCTTGAATTCAACAGAAGACCAAGGGCCACCCCCCCCCCCCCGAAGTGTTTCTCTTGGCTCGCCTGCCCCGCCCCATGACTCCCATGGAATTCTTAAGAGTTGTAGCATTTTGAAGCCCCTCATTTTGTCTCCTCATTTCTGATATCCTTCTACACAACCCTACTGCTCCCGCACTTGCTTCTTACACTGTACTTTTTCTTTTAAAACGGACAAGCCACTTCACATCCTGACTCCCCAGTCTCTCCAAGTAGGGCAGGGAGCGCTCAAGAAAACTATTTCTAAAGGTCACTGTGACCGAGCACTTGAGACACATGGATCTCGTTTCATCGTCGGAACAGCAGGATTAGTATCACCACTGTGCCGACAAAGAAACCAAGACTCAGGAAGGGTGAATCGGTCCATTCGTTCAAAAAATACTTTTGTGTGTTTACCATGGTATTTTCTTTCTTTCTTTCTTTAATATATGAAATGTATTGTCAAATTGGTTTCCATACAACACCCCGTGCTCATCCCAACAGGTGCCCTCCTCAATACCCATCCCCCACCCTCCCCTCCCTCCCACCCCCCTTCAACCCTCAGTTTGTTCTCAGTTTTTAAGAGTCTCTTATGCTTTGGCTCTCTCCCACTCTAACCTCTTTTTTTTTCTTTTTCCCCTCCCCTCCCCTCCCCGATACCATGGTATTTTTCAATGCGAAGACGCCCACTTAAATATTTCTGAAATCGTGACAGATTTCGCAATAGATCAAAACGTTTGGTGTGGCGGCAGCCTTTTCCCACCAGAAGACTATTACGGTTATCCAAACATTGGCTCGCGGGGAATGGATGCCTTGGTGCACCAGCCTCATCCGGACTTGTGAGCCTCGTGGAAATGGCAGACCAGTAGTGACACAGGGAGAAGGAAGTGGGAAAGGGATTCAAACCCACAGTTCTGTCTTGACACGAAGCTAAGAAGCCCCCCGGGTGTCGTCTCCTAGCTCCCTGCATGAACTAGGTATCAACAGTTCCTATCTCAATGGTGGGTGCCGACCTCCTGAGCAGCCCAAACATTAATTAATTACTTGAATTCACTTTTGGGTCTTTTAATCTTCTCTAGCTTCAATGACTTCAATTATTAAAGATCTTCTGCTTTTTTTGGTTGCTTTGGCATGTCCCTCACTTAGCTTTTCTTACCTTGGGGCACATTTGTCACCCCGGGTGCCGACGATTGTCCATATTTGGGTTTAGCCGTGGCCACATCCCCGGCTCCCCCTCTGGTAGGTGACTGACCATGACTGCCAGCAGGTCCTCTACCGTTAAGTGCTTTTATTCTTGGATTTTGGCTCCTTGACCATTTCATCCTTGTGGAGACACTCAGCTCTAATCAGGCTTATCTTTGGGTGTGTGATTCATACAAGAAAACTTGGCTGGGGCCCTGGCCTCATGGAAGTTTGCCTAGTTGGCTTTTGGAGGCAGTTCCAGGCTTGTTACGTATGATCTGTGCACATGGCCATGGTCTACCCTTTTGTGTGTTCTCTGTGTCTACGCTTCTTCTCCCAAACGGGTTAGGAATAACCAAAAAGGTCACGATAAAGCTACTAACTGCACCACCAAGGACTCCCAGGTGCTTCCTCCTTCTGATGTGGAGACTAATCCATGGAGAAGTCTGCAGTCTTTTTCTTGGAATTCTCCAGGAGAGAAGTAGAAGGTTGTTTTCCCTGCCAGGAATGCGACACCTCCAGCTATCACGTGACTGCTGCCATTGTTCCCTTCTATTGCTTTGACTCTTGGCTCTTTTCTGCTTCCTTTGTCACCTGTGATGTCTGATGAGGACACTTCCCAGCTGTGGTGCCTTCTGCCAAAGCCCATCAGTGTGGACTGCATCCATGACCCATTGAATTCCAGAATCCCCAAAGCACCGTGGTTAAGCCCAGTAATATTTCTGACATTAATGAGGGGATGGTGCCCTTGATCGGTGTCCATTCAAAGAGGGGAAAATTCTTCCTGTCTCTGTGTTTTAAAACAAATTACATGACAAGGTGACAAAATAGTGCTGTCTTGCGGGGCTATATATATGATGCGGTGAGGTTTTGATGAAGAAATCTGCGCTTTGGGCCCTCTTTCCATAGAACTCAGATGTGATTTCAGAAGGCCCTAGGCCAATGGACAAATTAAGGGACAGGCATCATTGGGCCCCAAATCAGGCTCCCCTAGGGGTAGATGGGCACTACGATTGGCCCAAGCTGGTGTGCCTTACTCTCTCCTTTAGGGAAGGTCTTTCCCAATTGACATCCTGGTGGTGGTGGAAGGTGAAATGCACACAATGTTTATGTTCCTATGAACATCCAGTCCTATAGACATGCCTCAGTATGTGCAAATCCCAGCGCGAACACGGTTTAGACTCCCTGTCTACCTTGCTCACTGCGTCTTTATGACTCTGTAAAGTGGTCACAAGTTAATCCTTTTGTCCTCGGGTTTTACCTGTTATCTAATGGGATAGATAAATCTGTGAATGTGAAAATCTGTAAAATAGACCACATGTTCTTAGCTGCTTCTTTGTGGGGCTTGATGGGGCTCTTATAACTTTAGCTTTGTATTGGATGATCAGCTTTCTTATGCAGTGAACTTTACATAGTCGGAATTCATTTGTATCGCATTTGCTGTGTCTGTAGTTTGTTTTTATTTGTGCTATTTTCAGAAGTAAACCATCTCCCTACCTCCAGCATCCAGTAATGACTTGCTAGCAAAAAAAGTGACTTTTTTGTGATACATCTTTTAAAAAATCAATTGAGATGACTGGACTATAGATTAAAAGGATAAAATCAGAGTTAATGTATTATGAAGCTGATATTTTCAACATTAAATGTAAAAAAGTAACATATGGTTTGTCAGCCCAAATAGAATGAATAAATTGAGGTAGGTTTAATGATTATTGGATCAGAAATATTTGAAGGATATGTTAAGCATATATATATATATATATATAGAGAGAGAGAGAGAGAGAGAGAGGGAGAATGAATATGGGTATATGGAATGGTTTATAAAATAGCATTGCTACATACACTGTGGAATACAATGTACCCATTAAACTTTACTAGAGAATAGTCATAATGAAATCTGGCATTTTTATTCTTAGGCAGTATAGATTTCAATAACCGCCATTTTGTGAAAAAATACACTAATGGTCCTATTAAAAATAATGACTTCGTGCTTGTTAAGTGCCCATTGATTACTTAAAAACTCACACTCGTTTAAGCTGCAAGAATAATTAACAGAGGAATCATTGCAGAGTTCAATTTCCCAATTTCAAAGTTTATTTCTACATTTACTGTAAAAGAGACAATATTGTCACAAAGCACAAAGCTGCAATTTCCCCCATCTTAACTACGTCTTTTCTTTAGACCCCTCCTGAGGATGCTGCCCCTCTCTTATCCTTACGGAAGTGTGTGGGGGCTCGCACGCCAAGGTGGTGTTAAGTCCTGTAAGATCCCGAAGGGGTGACAGGAACCCATGGTCCTGGTATGCACTTGTGAACACTCTCTTCTCGAACTGAAATTAACTTTGAAAAGAATTGTGTTTAGCGCTGCCCAAATGCGGTCTGCTCTGGCAGAGTCTAAAATTGTTGTTCTGGGGACCATAGACCATGCCCGATTGATTCATTCACGAACACCAAGAGTTTCAGAGAAGGCAAACAAATGGAGGAAAAGAGAGGGTCCTAATAAACAATTTGCTTATAGTCAGTTTCCACTAAGAGGCCAAATAGGCTGCATTTGTTGTGGCTCTTTTTCCTGGGTGACAGAAAGGCCTAATGCCCCAAAGAGTCCATTTTGCAGCCACGCGCTGCTGATTTGAAAGAGGGTGAGAGTCAAAATACCTTTGCACGGGCCTTGCTACTCTAGATTCTAGATTCCCCGAGCAGGCTTCGTTTTGTTGTTCTAAAGTCAACAGGGAATTCTCCCTTTGCCAGCCTCTAAATGCAGCCAGGGATCCCCATGGGATAGCTCTGCCCATGCTTCTCTCTCAGGGCCCAGGCAGTGTCGAAAGGACACCGTGAGCCCCCCTCCCACCAAGAATCTGTGACTGAGGAACATGGGTCTGCCCTTTCGAATCCCAAACAGATTACATCCAAAACACACACAGCGGGTGAAATTAACCATCTGTGGCAGTAAACCTAATGACTGTGAGAGAAAAAAATGTGATGGTAACTTCTAGGGTGCCCCAAACTCTGATCAAGGGTACTGGGTTTCATCTAGGGGAGGCGGAAGTGAAGGTAATGGAGAGTTGGTAAGGGAACGTTTAATCCGTTTTACTGTACCCCATCTGGAAACGCTAAAAGAGAGCAAGCTGACTACAGCAGGAGACACAGAATCCCAGAGAACCAGAATTCATTAGCATTTACCAAGGACTGTCCTAAGGGTCAAAACACACCCCACAGAAGATGCCAATTTTCTCATCCCTCGAGAGGAGGTCTCTACTGTAGCAGAGAAAGAATTCATCAGCCTCATGGCCAGGTCTACACCTAGCATTTGGCAGCTCTTTTGTCTGAAATCACGGAAATATTATATCTACACGTGGAAACCAGCTTGTTCTTTATTTTGTGAAAACAGACCGTGATTTAATATAGACATTCCCATTAAGTGGACATAGGGAAGGGCGATCGTAAAAATCAACCTACTTGATGAATCGGTAAGTTCACAATTATATTGCCGATAATTCTGTTCTTTGGGGTATGATAAAAGTGTCTAGTGTTTATACTCATGCCCACCAAATTACGTCCTTGGAAGAGAATGTGCAAAAAAACGTGGTATTTCTTTCTGAGAATGGTCTCTCATTTAACAGGCATTCTTGAGTACTTACTGTGTGTCAGTATTTTTGTAGAACAAAATGCTTTGAAGACGTGCTTTGAAGACAAAGCATGGATCTCAAAAAGCTTGAGACATGCACGTTCACGTGGTTACAGAAAAGGTACATAAAAGGAAGTATGGATGCATCCTACAAGAAGTACCAAACACAAAGGAGATGTGATATACACATACAGTGGAATATTACTCGGCGATCAAAAAGAATGAAATCTGGCCGTTGGCAACCGCGTGGATGGAACTAGAGTGTATTATGCTAAGCGAAATAAGTCAGCCAAAGAAAGACAAATACCATATGATTTCACTCGCATGTGGAATTTAAGAAACAAAGCAGATGAACAAAGGGGAAGGGAAGGAAAAATGAGAGAAAAACAGAGAGGGAGGCAAACCGTAAGAGACTCTTAAATACAGAGAACAAAGTGAGGGTTGCTGGAGGGAGGTGGGTGGGGGATGGGCTAGATGGGTGATGGGTATTAAGGTGGGCACTTGTTGGGATGAGCACTGGGTGTTGTATGCAAGTGATGAATCACCAAATTCTACACCTGAAACCATTATTATACTATATATTAACTAACTTGGATTTAAATTAAAATATACATGTATAAAATATGTATTTTTAAGTGATGATAAAGGAAATAAATATCCTAAATTTTAAAAAGTGTATGTTAAAATAAAAGATTGAGAATTTATGTTAAAAAATAAATTTCTAGGCGCGCCTGGGTGGCTCAGTCGGTTGGGCGTCCCACTTCGGCTCAGGTCATGATCTCGCGGTCTGGAGTTTGAGCCCCGCGTCGGGCTCTGGGCTGACGGCTCAGAGCCTGGAGCCTGTTTCGGATTCTGTGCCTCCCTCTCTCTCTGACCCTCCCCTGCTCATGCTCTGTCTCTCTCTGTCTCAAAAATAAATAAATGTTAAAAAAAATTAAAAAAAATAAATTTCTGTCAAAAAAGAAAAAAGAAGTATCTAACACGATACAAGCATGTGAACACAACACCCCTAGTAGGTCACCTGACATATGAGCAGATACTGTCCACTTTTAATGGCTACTGTCAGTCCAACAATCTCAACTCTAACAGTAATTCAGAAAGGAATAATTCTGGGGGTGCCTGGGTGGCTCAGTCAGTTAAGCGTCTGACTTCGGCTCAGGTCATGATCTCACCGTCCGCGGTTTGGGCCCCGCGTCGGGCTCTGTGCTGACAGCTCGGAGCCTGGAGCCCACTTCGAATTCTGTGTCTCCCTTTCTCTCTGCTCCTCTCCCATTCATGTTCTCTCTCTCTCTGTCTCTCAAAAATAAATAAACATTAAAAAAAGAAAGAAAGGAATAATTCTGTCCTCATTCAATTATCCGTCCGTGTCCTCATGTAGTTACTCATTCAACAAGTGTTTATGAGGGCTTGCTGATGGTGAGATACCATGCTGATTCCACCCTTTGAGCTGTGTAATGGCACGCTATCAAGAAATTTTTTGCAGCTCTTGCTGTCCTCAAGCTCCTTCTTTTTGGTCATTCTAAGTCTCTCCGGGCTCAGTTTCCCTTCCATGACGTTGCTCACGGAGATCCTCTGAAAGCAGCACTTCATGCCCCAACTGAGAGCTAAGATGTAGCCTGGCTGGCCTCGGTCCTTGAGGAGGGGCTCACACCCTTTTCTTCTCATCTAGATCATTTCCTGCTCCCATAGTTTCAGTGGTGAGATGGCTGAGGCAAGCAAAAAGGCCAGGACTATTGGGCAGCTTAGAATATGCCTTCAGCCAAAGGAACAAAAAGCAATAATGGTTAAGACCAGGAAAGCCACTCAAGGAAATGGAGTTTAAGTTAAGAGCTGGATGAACATTGTTTTTGCAAGGGAAGTTCAGAAGAGAGTTGGATACGGAGCAGGAAAGAGGAGACGTTGTGCTAGGCAGAGAAAATGGTGTTTGAGAAGGGGAAATACGACATGACCAAAAAATCAAGAGCGTTTAGTACGGATGAAACAGGGTAGGGTGTAGGTACAGGTGGGAGAATTCTAAGAAAGGAAGTGTCATTATTAGAAAGATCTCTCTGGCTGCGCAGAGTGGATTGGGTGTAGAGAACTGAGAGAGGGTACAACAATTTTCTAGATGAGAAATGGTAGGTCTAGAGTAGCGGCAGTAGAGACAGAAAGGCATAGATTTTTGGGACAGCTATCTTGGAAACAGAATCTTCAGAAACCTATACAGGGAATTTTTTTTCTCATAAGAGAGAGCCGAAATAGGTGTTGTTCTAGTTATGGTAACCATTTATCTACATATTGTGAGTTAGACATTCCTGGAGAAAATCTATCCCAGATATGATCCTTGTGATAAGCAAACCAAATGCCTAGAACTCTATCCTTAGTGATTATTTTCTTTTGATGAGTGTCCTGATTATCTGTTGTCAACTATCACCACCATCATCCCCTTTTGCATTATAGAAGCAAAGCCAGAAGTTAACGTTTCTCAGAATCCCTTTCCTTTTATGGTTCTAGGTTAGATATTCTTTTCCAGTGTGAAGAACTCACATATACTTTGGAAGGTGGGAAAGGAGAAGCCATTATTCCCTGAACACAATTGCACATAATGCAAGGGCAGAGGTGAGATTTACATGGGTTCCAGGGGGTTCTTAAGGACTGTCCTGTGGTGCATCTGGATGGCTCAGTCATTAAGCATCTGACTTTGGCTTGGGTCATGATCTCATGTCTTGGGTAAAAACATGAGCTCTGCTTCAGGTGAGACCCACTTCTCTCTCTCTCTCTCTCTCTCTCTCTCTGCCCTTCATGGGATTCTCTCTCTCTCTCTCGCCCCTGCTCACTTGTACCCTCTCTCTCAAACAACAACAACAACAACAACAACAACAACAACAACAACAAAAACCAAAAAAACAAAAGCCCCTGGCTGGTTGAGACCATTGGTGCAAACATCTCAGCAATTTCCTGGAAAGCTTTTGAGAATCACCCACTTTGGAGCTTTGGTCTGATATCATCAATATCCATTTCCTTGATCTTTGCTCCTCCAGCTTTTCTAAAGATGATATAATTCCCTCATTCCTATATTAAGCTTTTTTTTTATATCCCAATACACTAATGTTTTCTATTTTTTCTGGTGGGGGTCTGATTGAAACGAGTTTCTGTACACCAGATACATTTCCAGAAGAATAGGAAATTTAAAGAGTGGGAATCTCAAATTAGTCCTGTGATCAGGTTAGATTTGGAGGAAGTCATGACTTCACTGTCAGTGCAAAGTGGGTCACAACTTGTCTGGGGCACGTGATGATAAAATAGTTGCTTAAGTTATCACCTTCAGTTTCCTGGGATCAGGTGTCTGCAGACAATGAGGCTTGGGATCACCAGGGGATCTAATGGCACTTTAGGGAAGTACAAAGAGTTGTGGAGGTGGGATGGCTGTTCTTTCCCATACTGGAGAGTCTAGAGAAAAAAAACCCAAAGCTGAAGACTTTAAATTCCCACCTCAAGGCTCAAATAGAGAACCAGAAAATGTCTAGAGCTGTCGTAAAAGAATCTCTGTTTCTTAAAGCCATAGGGCTGTGAGTTCTGAAAAACAGAACCAAGATACAGGAGATGGCTGAATTACACGCCAACTGAACCCAGAGGCTTGTGCCGTCTCTTATGTTAACGTTGGGCCTTAATAAGGGAAGAATGGCACCCTGAGATTAGAATGGGGCACTTGCATAGATTATTATGAATTTGAGTTCATAAGCCTCCAAATACCACCAAATCTTCCTCCACCCCCCCCCCCCCATTTTCAGTGTCTAAGGAGTTCTGTCTGCCCTTTTAGAGGGAAAGACCCTGTATTGAAATTGGGAAAGGCATTTGTCTCGTTGTGGAAGGCTGGATCCCTAAAGACCTTCTCCTACACTTCTCAATACCTGCAGACCCATAGCTAGACTCAAGGGCCTTGGCACCTGCGAGAAAGAGCATGAAGTCTGGATCATCGGAAGAGACATACATACCAAAAGATCTGTCATATTTTGCAACTTAATTTTTTTAATATTTATTTATTTTTGAGAGACAGAGAGACAGACAGACAGAGTGCAAGCCAGGGAGGGGCAGAGAGAGAGGGAGACAAAGAATCGGAAGCGGGCTCCAGGTTCCAAGCTCTCAGCACAGAGCCCGACACAGGCCTTGAACTCACAAACCCTGAGATCATGACCTCAGCTGAAGTCGGACGTTCAGCTGACTGAGCCACCCAGATACCTCTATTTTGCCAATTTAAATCAGCAGATACAGGTGGATATCTGTGTGGTAATGGATCTAAGTGTGTTAAATCAGGGAGGGAGATATCTAATGGTGGATTGGGCTGAACTGATTAATGTGGGAGCACTAACCAGAGATTAAATGCATCTCAAGCATCTGCAAGGGACTTACTTGAACAATATTCTCAGTTGGCTGATTGAAACTTCTACTCATTTAAAAAAAAAATTTTTTTAAGATTTTATTGTAAAGTAATCTTTCTACCTAACTCGGGGCTCGAAATCGCAACCCCAAGATCAAGAGTCACATGCTCTTCCGAATGAGTCACCCAGTGCCCCTTCTACTCAATCTTTAATGAAGATGAGAAGCCAGAACTTTCTTGGTATACTGTAGGAGAAGGAATTTAAAGGTTTAAGGTGATAGCAATGCTGGGGTGGCTTTATTATGTATTGTCTGTAATGTATTGTCCCCCAGTAGGGTCCAGAGGCCTCCCTTCATCAGATACTGAGATATATATTGGTCAGGAGAGCACTAGCGTCCCTCAAAGGCTCTGTAGTCATTGTTCTCTGGAGGCAGATGGGAGAAGCCATCACTGAGATGGATCCCATGAGGTCAGCGGGGATGAGAGGAGCCCAGAGTAGGACAAGGAGACACTCGAACTATGAGGAGCTTAGACTCATAGGCATCGATGCTAAAGCATTAATGTGAATGCCTTAAGCCTGAGTTTAAAATAGATCAGTAGCCCACTACCACTGGAGTGCTAGAAGAAAACAACCGAACAAGATACTCTCTATGTTGACCTCTTTCCTAACAATGAATTTCTTTTACTGATTCACTTGTGGCTTGGTGCTGAGAACAACTACTAATTTCCCTGTGGCCTGAGATACCACAGTGGTTTGGAACACACAGAGTTAACATTATTGCCATCTGTGTCTAGGTTTATGAGCAAGACCCTTTGGCTCAAAGGAGCTTTGAGAAACGAAGATTAGTCTTTGTCCCAGGAGAGGAATAAAACCTGTTCCCACTATGGAACAACTTTGTGTTTATTCTGCGTGTTTGCTTATGATTTTCGCTTCCCTTTCTTTCGCCTCTGCAACAGACTCCCGATCCTGTCACTTTGCCGTGAAAACTCTGAGCGTTGTTTCTGCTTTGTTGGCCTCACAGGTGCTGAGCGGCACCGGCTCACTGAAATTTGTCTGCGCGATTCATTGGCACCTTTTGTCTATGGGACCATCAGGGGATGTAGCAAACCACAAAAATGACACCATAGTTGATGCCCAGACTCTTCTGCTCACTAAACAACATTGCGTTCAAGTTAATATGGCTGCCACTGACCTAGACCCACAGTATACACCAGGGCTGATGTTGTCACAATGGGGTAGAAGGAATCTCGACGTGGAGATTAGAAACTGGCAGGCATTTGAAGCTAGGCTCAACTGCACATGGCAGAGGTCATAGAGCCAGGCAAGTAAATGATGATGTACAAAAAGTTTAGTAATGGGTGATTTATGAATCTTGCCCCTCCTCATTGGAGAGTCGGGAATCTGGTATTGCCTTCACGGGACAGGGAGTATTACTGTTTGAGTCTGAGAGGTCCAGACAATGGTTGCATAGGTGCCAGGAGAGTTAGGAAGATCTTGGAGGCCAGAGAGAGAAATCAGTGGGAATACGGAGGTAGGAGTCGGGGAGAGTTTCAGGGAGAGCAGATTAAGATAAGGTGGAGTGGAGCATGAGAAGCTTATGTTTAGTATCCAGTAGGAATAGGATTCGTTGGTGCAGTAGAGGCTGGATTAAAGGTCAAGGAGTTTGAGAGCAGTGAGTGAAGAGCAGTTGGTCAACAGATATTAGTGTTTCAGCTTTGGGGTGGGTCTTTGGGGGAGGGCTCCAGTTTTTGGAGAGAAATGCCAGGAGTTACCTATGGTCTTCTTCTTGGAGAGAATGAGGAAGTGGGTCAGACTCGGAGGCAGAGCTTCAACCCCAGTGCAATTAAGGAAGTACAAGAGTGGGATACAAAGTAGAAACTTGGTCACAGAGATGAGGTAGCAGCTTAGGTACCAGAACCGGGGCAACAATTTCAAGTACAAATCCTCGCACGGAATAGAATTGATTCCAGGACCTGGTGAGGAAGTGGGCTGCTACTGAAGTTAAGGAAACAAGAAGAAAGCTCGGTAGTTCAGAGCAGTAATACAAGAAGACCGTTAGATAGGAAACAAATAATTGTTGAGCACCTATCGTAAACAGAGCTCGCTCGGTACAGAAACGGGGCCCATAAAAGTGTGCGCCTGTGTGGTTGCCCGAGAGGTAAGAGACGAATGCAAACAAAACAAAACAAAACAGAACAAAACAAAACATAAGAACTTGGCTGTAGCTTGTGTTCAGTTCTCGATCTACTTGAGGAAATAAGTCATAACCAATATTCTCATGGAAAAAGAATTAACTATTGCACTTGACCAAATGAAAAGTCCAGGGTGACTGTGATGGTCAGAGAAGCCTTCACCTGAGAGACGCACTTAAACTTGGACTCATTTGGAAATTTAGGATTGGGATAGACAGAGAAAAGGTGACTGAGGGGGAGGAAAGGCACTGGACAAGACGGTGGAGGTGTCTTGGCACAGCAGGAGAAAGCCATGGTCGGCTGGCTTGGAAGGGTTTTGTGGGAAGGTACTATAGATAAAACCAAAAAGGGAGAAATGGAGTTCATATTTTATATTTAAGGGATAATTGTTGACACCTTCTCTCACACTTTAATGTTTACCTCCTCACAGCTACTTTTTTGTTGTTTGATTTATCTTTTTTTTTTTTTTTTTTTTTTTAAAGTTTACGTATTTTGAGAGAGAGAGCATGAGCAGGGCAGGGGCAGAGAGAGACCGAGAGAGCGAATCTCAAACAGGCTCTACACTGTCAGCGAGTACCCCAACGTGGGGCTTGAATTTTCAAACCGCGAGATCATGACCTGAGGTGAAACCAAGAGACGGTCGCTTAACCGACTGAGCCACTCGGGTGCCCCATGTTGTTCAATTTGCCTTGACTTAAACTATGAGTTGGGTGGGATAAGGAGGTTCCAGGCAATAAATAGACTAACATTTTGACTTACTGATTCTTGAGGCTATTTTAAAGATTTCTTCACTTGGTCACAAGGGAATGTTTGCCTTTTGTTTGTAGTACAGCTAATAAGCTAATAAGAGTTCCATTTGGAATTCGAAATCCAAATCCAGATGGCCTTTCCTAAATTCTGCATTCTCTCCAATAGACAGTAACCCTGGAAATCTCCAATTCCACCCGTCCGCAAACATCTCTTGGCTGGGCTCCTGGGTATGGAAAGCACGTACTGACCTCTTGGTTTTGCTTCAAGTAACATGCCAGGTAGTTTTCTTCTATTGGAATATCTAAAACTACATGAAGGATGCATGTGTGTTGTTTGACCTCCCTTTAACTGTACGTGAGCAAAGTATGTACAAGCACCGAAACCTTGTTTTCTTTTGTAAGAAGCCATCAGTGAATGAATGGCATTGTGTGTATACAAACTTCCAGCCGAGTGACAGGTGACGATGATTGACTGCATGGGTGGGTAGTCCCATGAATACTGAAGTGGGGATGGTACATGCATAAGGTGTGAGAGGGAATGTGGTTGTCTCAGACAAAGTCAATGAGTCAGTTGGGTTTACATTAAGGATAGCCCTGTGGCAGGATAGGAGGACACAGTTACTGCAGGCTGGCTTCCCATTTTGGGGGGTACAGGATTCCGAGTCCATAGGCATGGCCTACTACCCTCAAATGATTGCTAATGGCATAGCAATTTGCCTATATGAGAAGTCTGGCGTAGTCTCCTCTCAGAGGCTCAAAATCTCTAGTCCAACCTGCAAAAGAAGGGTCATTGTAGGCTTGGCGTGTTGTCTGGGTGAGCAGGTTTGTTTGTGTGTGTGTGTTTCTTTCAAAGCCAGCAGTGAAAGGCCAAGTAAAGCACTGCAAGGCAACATAAATGATTTAAGACCCAACGATTTTGCCAGGGAAACATTCAAGACGGAGTCTAATCCTTTAATCTAACCCCAGTCCCTTTAAAAGCTTTGAGCTAGGAGTTGACTCAGCATGTCAGTGCCAAGAAGATCCATTGACCCTGAGTTCAGTGCTGAGAAATTGAGAAATGTTCTTTTTAATGTCTATTCAATAAATACAGCATCCACCTTGCAAGGGGCTGCACAATCCACTTCAAATCCATTATGGGATGTTCTTGTGGGCTGACAAGTTGTCCTGAGACAACAGTGGCCATGAGATGAGGTTAACCCTTGCCGTGGAATGTAAATCATCACGGCCACCACCGTTGCTGGCTCTCCTAAGACCTTGGAAAGAAGGTAATATTTGCATTGACGGGAGGACCCTATGCTATGCATTTCCTCTCAGACTAAGGTCACCTTCTTCCCAATACATAAACTCACATGCAGAAACTTACATATAATAACCACACAATGGCATTGTATAAAACAAAACCTGTGACAAAAGATGACACGAAATTATATCTTTCCTTGTCATCACCCTTGGAAACAGAGATCAGATTTCTCTCACCTCATCTGGCATGGACAATTCCTACTGTGTTACCTAGGAATCCTGTGGCCATGTGTATGAATTTCACATCAGAACATGCAATCTGATAAGAAATGGTTGTGCTGATAAGAGGTGAAAGGAGAAATCCACCAAATGGAGTTTGGGCATTGAAGTTTTAGAGTGCTGTGCACATTTCAGTGGCTTACGGGACAGATGGGAGGGACCGTTGAAAATTCAGACATTAAAAAAATCTAAGATGGCAACTGTCCTCTTGTGTGTCTAGAGGGAAGAGTGACCTAGAGACCAGCAAACTGACAGATTTCTCTGGAGTTGAACCAAGCTAAGATTGAGGCTCGGTGCTTTGGATTCTTTGCATTATAATGACAGATTGTCTTGAATGAAACCATTCACCTCACAGCAAAGGGTGTATGCGTGGGGTAAGCATTTGTGGGTTGATAGGTTGGCTAGTTGACTGTGGTGGCACATTAACCAACATAGAGTGATTCCCAGTTGTTTGCCAAATGGCTAATCACTGTGGAATCCATTCATTTAGCAAATACTTACTGAACAGCCTCTATCTATCAAAGACTTGTTAAAACCTAATATAGCATTTTGGATATGTGAGAGAAAACAGTCTAAGACTCTTGATGGAGTTGCCAAAAGTACCTTCTTAGAAACCAATTTCATAGACTTTTACACTCATGTATTTACTTTTTAGTTTTTTATTTGAGAGAGAGACAGGGGGAGAGGGAGAAGGGTGGAAGCAGAGAGAGAGAAAATCCTAAGCAGGCTGCACACTCAGCATGGAGTCCGATGTAGGGCCCAATCCCATGACCCTGGGATCATGACCTGAGCCGAAATCAAGTCAGACATGCAACCAACTGAGTCACCCAGGCGCCCACATAGACTTTTACAGGTGTTCTTTGGAAAATGGGCTCCATTGTCAAATCAATTAAGGAAACACTAATCAAAATGTAGAAGATGCTTTACCAGAATGCCTTTCCATTAATAAGCCAACGCTGACTGTCTATTTCAAAAAGGAAGATATAGCATGCAGTGTTTTGCCAACTTTTGCCCATAAAGTAGTACTAAAACAACAACAACAACAACAACAACAACAACAACAACAACAACACGAATCTCTTGGAACGAGCATTCTGTAGGGCATAACTTGAAGAATGCTTGTCCATTGAATTCAAGTAGGATGACTTTCTCAAAGCAACTAGAAGAATTTTGCAGTCAACCTTGATTTTCTCCTTTGTGTCTGAGAAGGTGCTAGCAATTTGCTACAGTGGACTCTGAGGAGGCCAGATTGATGCCTCCCAACAGAGTAAAGTGACTTCAATGTACAGATTGCTGGTGTTGAAAAATGTAAGCTCTGGGGATAAAGGGAGGGTTTAAGCAGCCAGGGAATATCTCAGCAGAAAAAAAATGACTACATGGCTCTGCCCTCTTTCATCCCTGCCATGTTCCCTCCTGGGTCTGTTTAGATCAGGGACAGAGCATTATGCCCAGGGCTTTGCTGCCTGCGTGCAGGGTTGAGAGTGATTTCTTTTCCTTCTTGTGTACTTTTATACACCTCTGGCCGCACACCTCCCCCTTCAGGTGTGGAGGTCATATTGATACTTGTTTGAGCTTACCTTTTCTCCCCTGTGCAGAGGGATGAGGTATCCCCATCGTCTCACTCAGGATCATCCAGTGGGCAAGTGTGGGACAGAACGGTCACTTACTGTAGTCTGTATCCCAGGTATGGTGTTAGACGTTTCATACGTGACCTTTGGGGCAGGTATTATTATCCTCACAGGAACGTAAGTAACTTGCCCAGGGATATGGAACTGGTAAATTGGGGAAATGAAATTGCATCTGGGTCTGCCCAACGTCAAAGCCTCATGAGCCACAAGACAGTTTGTATTCGTAAGTGCTTTACAGGTGACAAAGAGTGACACATGCATTATGTCATTCAAATTCTGACCTTTTATTGAATCAGCCCTCAGATTAAAAAAATTAGAAGGGATCGCCACATCCCCAAGGTCACACAGCAGGCCAGGGGCTTGAAAGAAAAGGTCCTGGTCTAGGCCTAGTCTAGACATTCTGTTTCTAACAGATGACAACTTCGGTCATGTTTATAATTGTCATTATGGTCTTTTGTAAATTCGTACTGGCTCATCAGTAGCGTCCTCCCATTTCATGTTTGAAACAACTCCAAAGGTAGGTATTGTTATTTGCTGTTTATTCTAAATGAGGAATATAAGGCCCAAACAGGCTAAGTGACTTGATCAATGTCAATGCCAGATACCACGCCATTAATTCATTTAATCCCCAGGCGTCTTATGAGGTAGGTGCTATTATTACCATTTTGCAGAGGAGAAGGCTAAGGCTTAGAAAGCTTAAGTAAGGAGTTTTGGAGTTGGTACTCAACCCTCTTCAGATTCTAGAGCCTCTGTTCTCAACCCAATGCCGGGCTACCTCTCCAATGAACACTCACCCTTAAGGCTTCCATTTCTGATCCCCATTCCTTTTCCAGTAGAGTTAAGAGGATCAGGATAGGGACGTAGGAGTGCCTGGGTGGCTCAGTCGGTTAAGCGTCCAGCTCTTGATTTCAGCTCAGATCATGATCTCTAGGTCGTGAGATCAAGCCCATGTCGGTCTCTACTCTGACAGCATGGAAACTGCTTGGAATTCTCTCTCTCCCTCTCTCTCTCTGCCTCTCCCCCCAACTCTTTCTTTCTCTCTCTCTCTCTTTCTGTCTCAAAAGAAATAAATAAACTTAAAAGATAGGGAGGGGCACCTGGGTGGTTCAGTTGGTTAAGCATCAGACTTCGGTTCAGGTCACGATCTCACAGTGCATGAGTTCGAGCCCCACTTCAGGCTCGCTGCTGTCAGCACGGGGCCCACTTTGGATCCTCCATCCCCTTCTCTCTCTGCCCCTCCCCTACCCACACTCTTTCTGTCTCTCAAAAATAAACATTAAAAAACATGGGGTATACAGTGAGAGTACATCAATGGCCCAAATGTCTGCCCTATAAGGAAAACCATGTGCGTGCATGCCAAAATATGTGCATGTCCAAGGTCATTGTGTAAACACAGCAGCGTGCCTTAAGAAGCTCATTCACTTTAGGAGCGCCTGGGTGGCTCAGTTGGTTAAGCGTCTGACTCTTGATTTCCGCTCAGGTCATGATGTTATGGTTCTTGAGATCGAGCCCCGTGTCAGGCTCTGTGCTGACAGCGTGGAGTCTGCTTGGGATTCTCTCTCTTCCTCTCTCACTGCCCCTCCCCGGCTCTCTCTCCCTCTTTCTCTCTCAAAATAAATAAATACATAAACTTTTTTTTTTTTTAAAGAAGCTCATTTACTTTAGAATTGCAAGGTAGAGGGTCTCTATGCATCCCATTTCTGTGGCTCGTGCGTACGTCGTAGTGACATCCTGTCATAAATCAATTTCTTTATATCTGAGTCCTGGTGAGTTTTTCCTGATTGGTGAGGATGGAGGTTCTGTCTGTCGATCAGAACTGCACATTGTAAATGGTGTGACAGCCCGTGTATCAGCCCGGGCCTCCGTCACTGCAGTAGCCAGAGTCCCAGATTGGATTGCGCCTGAGCATTGACATTCCAGTATCGATGCTCATGTGACACCGCGAGCTATTGTAACAATCTTTATTTTATCTGTGGCTTTTGCTCTCGGGCTTGGGTTGAGCCCCCACAGGGTTACCACGATAATCAACACCTCTAATTAGCACTTAGAAATGTCTGGCTCCCAAGGCTGTCATTAGAAGACAAGCTTGGTGTGCAAAATACTGAAGCTCTTGCATTTCCCCAGCAAAATCTTCCTCCCAGGCCTATGTCATGGATCGTGCTTTCAACACTCTGCCGGCAGGAGACCCCCCCCCCTCCCCGCTCCCCTCATTTAGGAAGAGCTGAATTCAGGGGATGAGGTCTGTTGGGCAATTGGGAGGCTGGAAATTAGACATCATGTCGCATGCCTGATTCTTTCTGCTCTGAAGGCAGGGCCCTGATTCGAGCTCTCCACCAACCCTCCCCCCCCCCCCCCCCGTGATGATTCTGATGATGGTGTGTGCAGCGATCAATGCGAAGGAAGGTAACAGGAGCCTCTCTCTTCCCTCTCTCGATCTCATTTTCTTTTTACAAATGGGACGGGGGGAAATAGCTGAGCACCTGCTCATACCTCTGTGTTCAGCAGGCCCAGGGGACCACAGAGAAAGACAACATCTCCATTCCATTCCCTTCACCACCCCCCTACCCCGAGCAAGGAGCAAGTGATGAGAAGCAGCAGGAGAGCTGCTCAGTGGAGGTTTTCTGGGGGGAGGGAAATGATCCATTGGCCAAGAGTTCGGTGGCGTACTTGGGAGCAGGCTGGCTGTTTATTCTCCCAAAACTATCACCAAGCCAAATGTAAGCTAATGCTGATAACAACGTATTCCCGATCTCATTGCTGCTGCTACTGATAAGAACATCACCTCCAGAGCCACGGGAGCGTCATGGCGCCCAGCTGTTCAGAATGCACCCCTCCTTCAGACACAGTCTTCTCTGTAACCCGCTGACACCCTATCATGCCCCCCATCCAATTTTTTAGAGGAGCGTTCTTGGAGGACTTTATCTGTTTTGAGGAATAGCCCACATGCCATAGGGGAATAGGGTTGCTAAAGGGAATAAAGGATGCCGAGGCCAGCCTGGACCCCCAGGTCCAGGTGCTCATCTCCCCTGCAGTGCTGGCAACCATGATGGTTGGATTCCTCCAGAACCACATGCGGAGAGGAGCCCGGGGGCTAGAAGAAAGTCTGGACAAGCTGGTTACACTCTTCATGACACAGAGGTTGAAGACTTGGATCCTAGCCGGCGCTTAGCTGCTCACTGGCATCGTGGTTTCAATGTCCCAGTCCTTGTTTTCCCCTCCAAAACAGAGAACAGTGTTTGCTCCCTAAAGGCAGGAGGCAAATGGCCGCTCAAGTCTCCTCCCGGGTGAACAATTTGGGGAAATAGGCTTTGGCACTTGGTCCTCAACTTTTTCCCTAATGAAATCGGTCTCGCCACCCATCCTTCGAAGAACAAAGCTCAGGTTGGTGGCTGTTTCGTCTTCTGCATGTCTCCACGCAGCCCTCAGCTGGTTACCAAGAGTGCAAAGTGACCAGGTGCTACTCACCAATAACCACTTTATTTTGTTACCCCTCCCCAAAACATGCACGCACACACGCACACACACACGCACACGCACTTCGAGACCCATTGCCCCGACAATATTTTAACTCAGAGGAATAAGTAGTGTAGTAGGAATAAATCAGCTCCTGGCATATTTTGCGTGCATTATCTTTAAAAGCGAATTCGATCCCCCAAACCCAAATCTGTGGTTGGGGTTCTATGTATTTTATACATCAGAAAGCAGAATCCTAAAGAGAGTATAACTTGGTCAAAGTCACATAAGCGATGGATTTTGGCATGAAGTGCCTTTTGGATTCTCCTCACATTAAACCAAATGGAGCCAGGTTTATTGCATTTTCCCACAAGGCCAAATCAGACTTCACTTCAGTATAACTGGGTCTGAAAGCTCGGTCCACACAGGTTGGTCTGTGAACTCACATGTGTATGACCAAGGACAGATAGTCAACTGAGCCTCGGGGTTCCCTGTAAAATGGGATTAATATGCCTTCCTTAAGATTAATGGTAAAGAGTCATGATGTAAAATGCCTGGCGAATATCAGGTGCTCAGTACGAGTGATTTCCCTTCCTTTGGACTAGGGCAGGGTTGTGCTGCTTTTAATAATAACAGCTAGCATTTCGGAGACAGGTTATAGTCTGCAAAATGCTTTCACACATTCTTTACTCTGTCACTTTACCCCTACCGGACAGATCAATAGAAGAGGCAGTCAGCGACCAAATATTTTGGTATTGTCACTGATCAAGTAGTTTACTCCAAAAGGAGGAAAATTAGAGCTCGTGGGCAAAATGGACTTGGAAACGGGCATGTGGTGTTCATTTTGTTGAATGAGTACCCAGGAAAGCTGGAACGTGGGAAATTAGCTTCCTCCTTCTTAGAGCCTATTAAAGCACGTGTATTTGTTTCCACACCTGCTTTGTCAGTATGACCAGGATGAATCCTGTTTGGTCTGTTTCCTTGATATTTACCCAAGTCTGCAATCAACAAGAAAACACCTCTCAGCGTCTCACTTGGCAAGAGGAAGGATGGAGGCAGCCCAGCAGCTGTCATATTTATTTCAGTGGCAAAGCAGGTCAGGAAAATTGATAAAATTAATCATACAAACTAGCAAACATCAGGAGTGAGAACGTGAAGGAACAGATGAGTTCTTGCTTCATTCCGAGCTGCACCTGCCCTTAGTTCTAATGGAATCTGTGCAATCAGCTGATGAAAGCAGGAGGGGAGGGGGCCGTGCAATGGGAATAAAGGCCTGAAGAGAAAATGGAACGTGAGAGATTCTTGGGGCAGGTCTTCCTCTGTGGGCCCGTGCTGTCTGTGAAACTCTATTAAGTTATCTGAGGCAGTAGGAAACCCATCTTTCAATGTCCCGTGAAGAGAATAAGTTCAGGACCTAATAGCGGCTGGGATCTATGGCAGGTGATCCTAGCTAATTTGGGCAACATTTCTTTCCTGTTAGGGGAGGCGGCGTGGCCTTTACCGCAGTGGTTCTCGACTCTGGCTGTGCTTTAGTATCACCTGGAGAGCTTTTAAAACTCCTGATGCCCACACCCAACCCCAGATGAAATGACTCCGAGGCTCTCGGGGCTGGGGCCCAGACGCTGATGGTTTTTATAAACTCTTCAGGTGATTCAAAGACGAAGCCAGGGCTGAGAGCCACCGGCCCACAGCAGTGTTCCTCAAACATTAGCATGCATCCAAGTCTGGAGTGGGACCCCAGAATTTTCATTTCCTTTTTCTTTTAATTCTAATTTAATTTTTTAAAAAATTTACATCCAAATTAGCATATAGTGCAAGAGTGATTTCAGGAGTAGATTCCTCAATGCCCCTTACCCAGTTAGCCCATCCCCCCTCCCACAACCCCTCCGGTGACTCTCTGTTCTCCATATTTAAGAGTCTCTTAGTTTTGTCCCCCTCCCTGTTTTAACATTATTTTTGCTTCCCTTCCCTTGTGTTCCTCTGTTCTGTGTCTTAAAGTCTTCACATGAGTGCGGTCATATGATATTTGTCTTTCTCTGACTAATTTCGCTTAGCATAATACCCTCCAGTTCCATCCGCGTAGTTGCAAATGGCAAGAGAATTTTCATTTCTCATAGGCTCCAGAGAATGCTTGAGTTACTGGTCCAGACAGCCCACCTGGAGAGCCACTATCCAGAGAAAATGGTACCGGGTTCTTGTTTTGAGTCCATCAATGATTACTTGTATTAACTTAAGGAGTTTGTGCAGTTTTTCTTAAATTCACATGTTATATTATTGTGCTCATAACTACCAAGATTTGGGGGCGAGAATCCAGTGTGATAATATGTATGGAAGTACTTTGTAAACTATAAAGCATAGGATGAAAATGAATTTTTAATTAATTCTATTGAAATTACCATTTTGCTTGGTGTTTAATAGATCTAGCTGTGGTTACGAGAGTTTGCAGCCAGATTTATTCATTCAGTAAAAAAAGTAATTAACAAGGGGCGCCTGGGTGACTCAGTTGGTTAAGTGTCAGGCTCTTGGTTTTGGCTCAGGCCCTGATCTCATGGTTTGTGGGTTCGAGCTCCGCATAGAAGTCTATGCTGATAGCAAGCAGCCTGCTTAAGATTCTCTCTCTCTCTCCCTCTCTCTCTCTCTCTGCCCCTCCCCTACTTGTGCTTTCTCTCTCCAAATAAATAAACTTAAAAAATATTATATGTAAAAAGAGTAATTAACAAGTGCCATTATATATCAGGCCTCGCACCAAATGCTGTGGTAACACAATGACATGACAGATGTATTTGTCCCCTCATGAAGCTTTTATTCTGGTGTTTGGCCAAATCTACTCGTTTTTGTATGGCCTGCGAGCTAACTATGGTTTTTACATTTTTTAATGGTTGGAAACAACGAGAAGACTATATTGCATGATGTGCAAAAGTTATATGGAATTCAAGTTTAAAGCTTATAAATAAAGTTTTATTGGAAACCAGATATACTTAGTCACGTCCATATTTTTAACCACTACTTTTGTGCTACAAAAGTGGAATGGAGTAGGGATGACAAAGACTATAGGGCCCACAAGGCCTAATATTCCTCTCTGGCCCTCTACGGAAAAGTTTGCTGATCCCTGTCCCAGGGGAGGAGTTCAATCCCACTGTGGTTAGTTATTCGAAGAAGCAAACAAGAGGTTGGAGAGACTCACAGGTGTGGGGATCCATTTTTAGAAAGGGAGGCCAGGGTCTGCAAAGAGATGTTAACCCAGGACCCAAAGAATGAAAGGAGTTACCATACAGGTTTTCAGGGTGGAAGAGAACAGCAGGTGTAAAGGCTCTGTGGTGGGCAGTTTGGATTCTTTGAAACGCTGTAAGAAAACCAGTGTAGCTGAAGCACAGAGTCAAGGAGTGGGTGGGTTTGTTACTGGCTCATGATGAGGGCACATACAGGCAAGGATCAGGTCAGGAGGGCCCTTTTATGCCCCAATGAGTTTTACTTTATCTAAGTACAGTGGACACTATTTTAAGGAAGGGAGGCAGTGATGATAAAAACAGCTAATTTTTATTGAGTGCTTACTATTGCTGGGTGCTATTCTAAGCCCAGTACATCTTCAAAACAGCTGTAAGATAGGGGCTATTATTTTCCTTATTTTACTGATGACGAAAGTAAGGCACAGAGAGGTTAATCACCTGATGGCACACAGCTGGTACAGTCAGAGCTGAGACTTGAACTCAGACAGGGTGTGATTGTTTGAAGGTGTAGTAAGAGGAGAAGCAGACCAGTTGGGAAGCTATTCCTAAGTCTAAGCAAGGGATGGGTGGCCCGGTATAAGGAGTTAGCAGAAGAGATGGGCAGAAGTGGCACGACCAAGGGGTCAGGTTGAGGGAACCTTGATTGTCTAAATAAGGGAGTGAAAGGGAGAGAAAGGTCAAGGTCAGCTTCCAAATTCCAGTTCTAGAGAAATCGCTATTCACTAAAATGCCATGACCAGAGGACTTAGTAGACCGTACACTTTGATTTGGAATAGGAATTGCAAATCCATATAAATACATCTCTAACTCCCCCTCCCCCGGAACTGTGAACTCTTCTTTGAGGGGAGAGGTAATGATCTTTGCATCTTTCTATATCCAACATGCATAGTATATGCAGATTGTATGGCATAGTATAGCTGGTCAATACGATGCATGGAAAACTGAATAACTTTTAGTACTTATTCATGTGGTACATATATACGTTAACTAGGACAAGACCACATTGAATTTTGACCAGTAAACTGATAGGTGAATGTTTGAGCCTCAATATTCACAGAGGTTCATTTATTTGGGGGAATAATGTTTGTTTGTTTTTGCTTTACTGTGCCTCTAACTTTGGGGTTTGATGCCCTCTTGACTAGTCCTTGAAATTCTGAGTATTCCTCAAAGTATTTAAAGCTCCTAAATAAAATTAAATAAATTAAAATTAAATAAATAAATAATAAATTAATTAATTAAATTAAATAAAGCTTCAGAAATAAATATAAGAAAGGTCAGAAAAGCACTTAGACATGTATACACCTGCGATTTCTGGCACCTTTTTTTTTTTTTTTTTTAAATAGGAAACTAAACTGTAGAAGGATTTGATCTGGTTTATACCATTTTTATTCATGGATTCTTCAATTTCATCTCACAGATGAGGATCAGATCCTTTGAAACCATTGAAGGAAGATCAGCAGAGACTTTTGTGGATCCTCAGTGACCCTTTGGTCCCCTTGATTCTGTTGCCATGACCTCTCCTGACTCACTGGGTCCCTCCAAATTCTCTGAGCTGTCACCCGTAGGTTGTCAGGCGATGCTAACAAGACTGGTCTTCAGCATCAGCGGCTGCCATCACATTTTAAGTTACTATTACTATTTAACAAAACAATGGTCAAGGACTGAGTTGCTCTCAGTGGGATACCCTCCCTGGAGAAAATATGCATGTAGATTTCCCAGGAAACTAATTTATTTTTTCCCCTTAAAACAGACTGCACTTAAGTCTGTAAAGGATGGAGAAGCTCTAGGATGGGGTGTAAGGGAGCGTGGTGTTCAGCTGATGAGAACACACAACATAGGTGGTCTCGAGCAGGTAGATCATCAGTAAGTGCAAATTGTACGTGGAAATGGAGCAGAAGGTACATTTGTTTTCCGAAGTTGCTGAGACCACTAGGGTTTTGGTAAATTCCTGAGTGTGAGCCTGAATTTGAATTACAGGAACCGTGTACCCTGGAACCAAGCTTTCAGTATGAGGAGGGGCTCGATGTACAGGATTTCCATTTTTTAGCATTTTGGGGAGGTTTTGTTTCTAATTCTGACGTCCGGCTAATGCAATCACTAGCACAATTCTTGATCATTGTCACTACTTGATAAATATCTGTGGATTTGTATTGTTTATGTAACAAGTTTTTCCTTTGTGATCAGAGCTTCAGTTTATCGGGGTGCCTGGGTGATTCATTCAGTGAAGCGTCCGACTTCGGCTCAGGTCATGATCTCGCAGTTTGTGAGTTCGAGCCCCGCATCGGGCTCTGTGCTGACAGCTCAGAGCCCGGACCCTGCTTCAGATTCTGTGTCTCCCTCTCTCTCTCTCTGTCCCTATCCCACCTGCGCTCTCTCTCTCTCAAAAATAAATAAACATTACAAAAATTAAAAAGAAAAGAGCTTTAGTTTGTCAGTCAAGCAGTCAAGCACGTGCTTATGAAGTTCCTACCATTTGTCCTTCAATGTGCCAGGGACTCTGAGAGATATGAAGACGTATAAGACCTGACTGGTGCTTTTAAGGGCACAACTTATCTGAGACCATAATTAACCAAGAGTTACATTTATTGAGCATCTAGTATGGGCTAGGCATGGGGATAAACACTTTCTGGCTTCTGGCTTCAGTCCATGTAAGAGCCACCCACAGTAGACGTTCTTGCCTGTGTTACCTTGTCCAAGGTCACATGGCTTATTACAGGGAGAGCTCAGGTTCTATACCAGGTAGGCCTGGGACCAAAGTTCTCATTTTTGAGAGTCATGGCAGTGCCTGTGGCATTAGCACCCATGAAAACGTCCATTCATCCCTCCACTTGGCCACTCCTCTAATATCTCTAAGGGTTTGCAATACACCTGACAGTGTAGGTAGCAGCAAGGGGAGGGAAAGAAAGACTTCGAGGGTCTGTTGAACCACATCAACAAGGTCCTTGCCCTCATGGAGCTTACAATCCTGTGGGAAAGAAAAACGACCAAGTAACCAAATGATAGCACACAAACGAGTAAGCAAGTGAACACCTATAATTTCTGGTAGTAAAATATGCTGAGATGAAAACAAATCAGATTAAGAGGGGAGAGTTTACACGACCTGTTCCAGTTCACCTGTGATAGACCCAGCATTGCCGGCTTTCTACTTCATGGTCTTCTAGAAAAGACCAACCTCCAAGCATTCCCAATTATCGACATGGGATCCACACTGTGTAATTGGCGAATCGCGTTCTCTTTCACGTCCCAGTATACTCCCAGTATACGTCCCAGTGTATTTTAAATATACTCCATTTAAAAATCCAGTCTAATAACTTTGAAAGTAGAAAGTCAAAACAAGATTGCACGTTTGTGATATTTGTAACTTGACCATGTGGCTTATAAGTTCCGATTCTTTGACTTCGGTTGCTGACTATCGTAATAGTAGTCATGAAAACAGCAAAGAATTCTGAGTGCTTACTATAGGATAAGTCTTGTGCTACCAGTGACAACAACCACAAACAAACAAAAGGGCCTCGTCTGCTCCCTGTGTGTCTGGTTGAGGAGAGAAGAGGCGGGAATGAAAGTCTTTTTAATTCTGCGGCCTGCCTCCCTCTCTCCCCTACCCTGCCATATCACACAAAGTGGCAAGTAGAAAGGCGGACGAACATTGCTGTAAATGCAAAGAGTAATTCTAATATTAAAGAAGAACAACCCAGGAAGATACAACCACTAACAAGCATTAAAAAAAAAAGGCAGAACCACCCCTTGTATAGAATCTTGCTGACAAGAGCTATTAAATATTAATTCTGTAGACCGTGGAGACATCATTAAACAAACATATATACCCCGATGCTGAATGTGCATTGGCCCAGGCATTTGTTTTACGTGTGGTTGTTGGCTGGCTGTACTCTTTTGTGTTGCTTTGCCAGGCAGAAGGCAATTTTCCCCCTGCTTCCATTAATTGTATCCTTACACATCACCGGAATTCTCATCGCCTTTTTGGTTATTTGTCTTGTCCTTTCCTTGCGTTTAATTGGAAAGGCAATTTTAGGGAGAATGAGGGGAGTTACCTGTTTCCAGGCTGCCATGTGTGGATAAAAACGCGTCGCGTTTAGATGGTGATCTCCTGGGTTTAAACATGCAGTGCGGTAGACACAGGACACTTAGAGAAATGAGACCTTTCTCATTTCTGCATAAAGGGTGACCTTTACCAGTTTAATACTGCTTCCCAACTTCTCCTCAAGACTCTTTAAATAAAGATCCTAAATGTTAAGGAGGAAAAAAATTCTAACCCACAGAATCAGCAAAGCTTACTTATGCAGCTTATTCTTCAAGTATGGATATACTTTAAATACTGTAAATATAAAGGGATAACTTCACCAGATTTGGAATTACAACCACAGATCTGCAAAGGGCCTTAGGGAACATCTAGGCCAGTGATTCTCAAACTTTGGTGATCAGAACATCCTCGTTAAAACACAGATTGCCATGTCCTACCCCCTGGGATTTCTAATTCAGTAGGTCTGGGTTGAGGCCAGAGAATTTACATGTCTTTTTCCTTTCTTTTTTTTTGGGGGGGGGGCTAGAGAGGGGTGGAGAGAGAGGGAGAGAGAGAGTCCCAAGCAGGCTCCATGCTCAGCACGTGGTGGTGGGGGGGTGTGTGTGGCTCAGGTGCAAGGCTCAATCCCAAGACTGTGAGGTCATGACTTGAGCCAAAATCAAGAGTCAGCCACTTCACGACTGAGCCACCCGGACACCCGGCAAATTTCCATTTCTAACAAGCTGCCTGGTGATGCTGATGCTTGTGATCTGGGATTAGACTTTGAGAACCCCTGATCTAGTCTAAGCCTCTCATTTTACAGGTAGGAAAACTGAGACTCTGAGAAGTTACTACAATGTGCCCAAAGTGACAAGTTTAGTTAAAGGCTGATTCTCCATTGGGACTTATGTCTCCGGAGCCTAGATCATGCTTTTGCCACTGCAGCATGGAGAATTTTAGGGATACCATAGGGGGATTAGAGATCTGTTCCTGTATTAAGAAATCACACTCTGGCGTGATCATGCTTCGAAGGAACCTGGGGGTCTTCAGTGGGCAGGCTGGAGGACACCTAAGCAATCTCCCCATCCTACTGCCCTCCTGCATGACAGCAACTTAAGCGAGTCCTTTCTAATGGATCTGACCTGTCCAGGGTTGCATCACTACCAGGGACCAGGATGGAATCAGGATCCCAGGATCCCCTTCTTTCTGCCTCTCGTGTCCTGGAAGGGCGGGGTGGGGGGCAACCATTGCCTTGCCTCTGCAGCAGGTTGGGACCCGCCGAAAATGTGGTACCCATTGTTTGCTTTCAAGGAAGACTTTGTCCAGGTAGAAACGTAGCCAGGATGTGTATTTGCAAAGCTCCCAGGGAGTACATCAGCGAACACCATGCATCCCCAGGGCCGCCCTGTGACTCTCACGGCCTACGCCTTCCTGGATCCCTTCCCCTGAAGACCGCGAAACGTGATCTTTCACCCTTACGTTGACCTAAGGGACACATCGTCCAGGCTGCCTTGGTGATCGTGTATCCGCGATGGGTTCTTCCGCTTGCAGAGCAATTGAAATCAAAGCATCCCGCCGGGCCCCTCGGCCGACGGGCTCTGCGCCAAGCGTGCCCAACGGGGCGAGGAGTGGGGGGTGTCCCCGGGAAGCCCGCGCTCCCGGCTGGGCTCCGAAGACAAAGGGGCGGCGCGCGGGCGCGGGGTGCGGCCCCGGGGCGGGCGGGCGCGCGCGCTGCGACCCCGGGCCCCGCTCCCCGCGCCCCCCTCCCCGGGTCCACGCCGCGGGTGGCGCTGCACCGGGGACCCGCGCGCGCCGAGGAGGCCGGGCCCTGCGCGCACCACCGAGCGGAGCGCCGCGCGGGTTTTTTTTTTTTTTTTTTTTTTTTTTTTTTGGCATACAATTACAGTGATGGCATCATTTTTTTTGAAACAAACTGTCCATAAATGTCACCGAAAATCCGGGTCTCCTTTTATTAAAACTGAAAAATGTGTATAAATGTAAATAACAAATGACTGATACAGGGCTAAGAACACCACAGCGGCTGCTGGCGTCTCTCTCTTTCTCTCTTTTTTTCCTCTCCTCCTCATGTAATTTGCATTAATAAAGAGGCTGTTCCTTGTCGGAATGTGTTTCATCCGGTTTAAAATCCCAGGGCGATCCACTAGGAAGAGCTCTGGGAGAATCCAACTGTCAGAGCCGACAAGACAAATGAATCCCGATGTCAGGAGCGTGTGGTTCAACGATGACAGATTGAGAAGAACTGTCCCCCTCTCGACAGGCGGGCTTCATTTTCAAATTAATAAATCTGAATAAAATATTTTTCCTTTCATTACGAGCGGAGCCTGTTTGACAGTTCCCGTGACAGGAGGGAGTCGCAGTGTTGATGAGAACAGTTTGCATGAATTCCACCTGGGCTTTCTCTGTTTTATTTTTACCTGCAATCTCTCCCCTGTTTGCCGCTCTCCTTCCCCCCCTTCCACCTCCCGTGTTTCCCCTTCCCCTCCCTTCCATTCCTCGGCCCCCCCGCCCCCCCCCCCCCCATACTCTTGCTGCATCACCCTTACCTCCCTCACTCCTTCCCTCCTCTCCTGCTCTGAAATGCCGCCTCACCTGCAGGCTGGCACCCTGAATTAAAGGCCAGAGTGTGGCTTCACCAAAAAGAGAGAGAGAGAGAGAGAGAGAGAGAGAAAGTCCACAACTAATTACTATAAGGTGTTTTCTTTTTTCCTGTGGCCGCTTATCGTGGATCAGGTTAGGACAACAGCTCACGCCCAGGCTAGGGGATCCAACGTGTTTGTTTCTCTCATTTATAATTTCATCTTAGGAAACACATCCTCATCATTTCCTCTTCACCCAAAAATAAAGGCAAGCCTTCCAAACAAACAGACAAACAAACAAACAAACAAAAAAAACCCCTTTGTTGTCGATTTCCCTCCCAAAGCCACAAGAACAAGATCAAGCACACCTCAGGAATTGGAGATGCCGAGGCAAATCTTAATGCACAGGGTGACAGGCTGTTCTTAAATAATTTAGGAGCACTTTCTGGGAAACAATATGTGATCATTAGAGAAATACTATTGAGAAAAGTGACTTCTTGATAACAGACGGGGTTTTGTTTTTGCATTTGCTATAAGAATCCTGTCTCAGCAAGGCGACTTTCAATGTCCCTGTTCTCCAGCCTAAGATCCACAGAGTCGGGGAGAAATTAATCAGAGTGCTGCAGTCAGTGACTCTCAAATCCCAAACCTTGAATGCAGGACTCCCCCGCCTCCTCCCGCCTCAACCTGGAAGGAGGGAAACAGACCTGCTTAATCCACCACAGTAAAAGGAGGGAGGTGCCAGGAGAGCTTGAGGTCTTTCGCCCGAGGGTCTGGCCTCTGACCCCGCCTGGATATATTCTGCACATCTGCCGTTCATACTCTTCCCCATCCTTCACGAGGTTATGAGTTTCTGATTGTATAGGACAGACTTAGGTCCTAGGGTTTACATCCGACGTGCATGGAAGTCTGCTTCCTTTACCTCCAATGGTCGTTGAGAACAGAGGGAATGAAGGTAGTAAGGTTGCGTTTGGGTAAATATCAGTGGAAATCTCAAGCAACAATTTAAGCTCTTTAGGGGCAGGAAAAGTGTGTGTGTGTGTGTGTGTGTGTGTGACGTTTTGGATATGATTCTTGAAATAAATTATTTAAGTGGTAGAAATCCGACAAAGGCAAAAATTGAAGGGCTTTCTAAACACCCGCGTTTCAGTACAGCAAACCGTGTTATAAAGGAGCAGAGTGCAATATTCAAAATTTCTTTGAAATTTTAAAGGCGACTCCAGCTTTAATGTTGCTGAAATCCCGGTTGAATAACGAGGATAAATAGAAAAGCCATCTACTAAAAGGTCTAAAGCAAAATCATCGTTAAGAAGTTGGGAGCAAGTTTGACGGTCAGTGCCAAGATTCTAGAAGTTGTTGTGGGTTGTTGTGATTGGTTTACTACACGTTTCCCAAATTGTACTTTTTACACATAAAAAATACCATTCTAACACAGTCTCCCAGTGATTCCCAAATCCAACATCACGTAATCTAGACTTTAGTATCTAGTTAGTTATTGCGATGTTATCGAAAGATAAGAAAAGCAAAGTGGATGTTCCAAGATCTTTTCCATATATTAATCATGACAACCCCGATAGGCGAGGTGGGCATTACAATCTTCATTTTTCAGAGTTTATAGGAAATTGAGTGCCAGGATTGGGTGACTCAGATAAGATCACTTGACTCACAACTTAAAAAGGGGGACTGCTTTTTGTCTCCTTACAGCACGTGACATCACCTTTTCACTAAACCATTCCACACTCTGCCATGTGCGAACGTGTGTCTGCAGAAATCTTCAGGTAAATCACACTATAGTAGAGTTGACTACTATGAATTCCCTAATGGTTGGAAATTACTGCTCTCCAGTCTTACCTATCCACATGCCATTCTGCTGATTGATCTGTATCTGCCTCTCAAAATATTTATTTTCAGATTCTCTCTTCCATTTCTTCTTTCTGGGGAATATTCAGATGGTTGAGAAATAGTCACACCAAGGACCATCACTGTCTTCAAGCAAGTGGTATTATTAATTATTGTATGGGATATAGCCCACAAAGATGTGAGATCCTTTACAGTATTAAAAAAAATATTCACACTGCTGAGCGAGACTAAGAAGATCATAATAGAGAAGATGATTTATATATTTATTTTTTAAAGTTGTGGCTCATATTAAATTATGTGAGGATGGGAGGGTACCTGGCTGCCTCAGTCAGTGGAGTTGGGTGACTCTTGATCTCAGGGTCGTGAGTTCAAGCCGCTTGTTGGGTGTAGAGATTACTTAGAAATAAAATCTTGATAGGGGTGCCTGGGTGGCTCAGTCGATTGAGCGTCTGACTCTCCATTTTGGCTCAGGTCATGATCCCAGGGTCGTGGGATCTAGCCCAACGTCGGGGACCGCATTGAGTGTGGAACCTGCTTGGAATTCTCTCTCTCTCTCTCTCTCTCTCTCTCTCTCTCTCTTTCTCTCTCTCTCTCTCCACCCTGTCTCCTGCTCATGCCCTTTCTCTCTTTCTAAAAAAAGGAAATAAAATCTTTATAAATAAAGAAATAAATTATGTAAGGATGGGGAATTATGCTCCATTAACACGGTTCAGCGAGCTGGTGACTTATTGGGTATTGGATTTTTTGACAATCTCACTTCCTTGAGGCTGCATTAATAAGAATGGACAATAATTATTTTTATGGGAACGCTTTGAAGACACTGGAGGGTAATATAACACCTTATATCTTATAATTTTCAACCTATCACACAAACATTGCTGTGTGTGTGTGTTTTTTTTTCTTTCTTTCTTGATTCGGACAGAAAATGAATGAGTGAATGAATGAATGAACAGATAAACAAATGCTTTTATGTTCATGACAACCCTGTAAGGCAGGCACAATTATCCCCATTCTACCGTTGACTGAGGATGCAGAGAGAGAGAGAGGGAGAGAGAGAGAGAGAGAGAGATGGGATGGCCTGGAAGAGCCAAAGAACTAGAATGAGGCAAAGCCAAATTCCATGCCAGGGTGACCTGGCCTAAAGCTGCTTCCTCCCGTATTCCTTGGATGGAATTTCTCAAAGAGTAGAAAGGCGTCTTTCTCTGGGACCGGGTCGGTTACGTTAAGAGGCCTTAGATCAGCTAGGCTCACTAGATAATGCATTAAACTGGCCAAGTGTATTTGGTACTGACCCTTGCTGGGTAATGGGCAGGGATTGAAAAGAAAGAATGAGTCACTCATTCCGTGGCCACTTTTTAAGTTTGGCATTCATTGAGTGTAACCCCATGGCTTACTAAAGAGACGTGGCTACATCTAGTGTCCAGTTGTACCTGTACGGGCACAAGGCCCCCACAGGTACCCAGACCCTGGAGGCGTAGAGGTTTGTGGCGAACAGAGGCCAGCCCGGCTCAGGCACGCTCTCCCTTCTCCCGGGTATCCTGAACCGTGTTGCGGGAAGTCAAACCACGAGGGCTTCTCTTGAGTCCTCACAGGAGGGAGCAGGGAGGTGGCTGGAAAGAAAGAGCAAGTGATTCCCTTAAACATGCCCTGAGCTCGTGTTCGGTGCCAGGCGTCGAGCTGGCAAACGGAACAGGGAAGTTCTACAGAACCCGCCTGTCCTCATGGAGCGGAGTCGCACCAATGTGCCCCGTCTCCGGTTTTTCGTGACACAGGTGAGGAAATTGAGGCTCGGAAGCCAAGCAAATCCTCTCAGGTCCTGTGAGTAGTTAAGGGGTCGAGCTGGGATTCCAACAGTGGACTTACTAGCACCTCAGTCTGAGTCAGTACTTACGAGGTGGAGTCATCGCTTCCCTCATGACGGTGTCTCTATGCCTTTGTTTCATTTCCCCAGAATTGCCTTTCCATCTATGTCCGCTGGTCAAAATCTCACGCAGGGCCCCCTGCAAACTTTACCGATCCCTCTGTGAAATCTTTCCTGATTTTGCACCGCCTGGGTGATGTCGCCACATCAAGGAGACCCTGGAACCTGGAAGTCAAGGCAATCGTTTGAGGATAATTGTGGCAGCGTGACCTAGGAGCCCAGGGTCCTCCAAATAGACTCGATCCATTACATCCCGTCCTCAGGATGATCTGATTCTCGGTCCTTCCTTAAATATCTCGAGGAGCAGAATTTCCACGGTCTTTAATAGTCTTTTTCTTCCGGCGCAGCAGCATTTCCCCCCACTTAATCTGAATGCATTCTCTCTTGTTTGATATTCTGTGGTGTTAGAGGCTACCTGCTCATAGATAATGCACCATCCGAAACCCATCCCCGGGCTCCAAACCAGTAACCAAGCAACCCGTGTGCCTTACCCTCTGTGACTCCCCTTTGCGATTCTTGGGACCTCTCCTCCGAAGTCTATTTTTCACCCCTTTAATCTTTTTGTCACTGCCCTTTCTCACCTCTAGCATCAACGGCAAGGAGACCACAATGTGACACACAGAAATGCCACTAGCAGGTGGCAGGCAGATTGGCATGCTTAGCACAAGCCTCGTGCACCCTCTGGGGATTAATAATAAATACTATTTGATGATGAAATCTGAGTGCATTTTCTTTTCCATGAGACGGTGTCACCTGTTTTCTTCTAAAATAGAAATGAGCAGAATACAAAATTGAACAGCCTTCATTTCTCCACACTCAGGAGGCTGCTATCGCTGGTCTGGTTGGCATTCCTCCTGGCTCAGCCCAGACGGAAAGGACCTCAGCCGGTGCCATTGAACCTTCCCTTGATAACTAGTTATTATTTATGAAAAATTGGAGATGAGTACTTTGAATGCTTTGTTTTCTTTATTTTCTGGTCTGGCTGGTGTAACTTGAATTATTAAAGTAGATGATTATAACCATAAACCAGAACTCCAAAACAAAGCAGAAAAACATATATATAAATATATAATATATATATACAGGTTAGCAGGATTTATTCTTTTGATATTTAATGACCATGTTCTATACTCTAGGGTTGGGGCAGTTTTGGAAGACGGGGGTATGGAAAGAAGTGAGGACAGAAATCCTTAAAATAATCTACTCCAAGTCCTTTAATTCCCAAATAGGAAATCTGAGGCTCCAAGAGGTGAGTTGTATGTACACAGTTACCCGGATAGTCAGTGAGAGAATTTGGGTCAGAGCACGTCTTATGCTCGCTTCAGGTCTATTTCCGGTATTACCCTGCTACCTCTGTTTTTTCTCAAAAAGCGAAGTCAGTGCTATGACAAATAAAAAATAAAATTTTGCGAAAGGCATCCAAGGACACTGAACACCAAAATATAGACGAGGTGAACTTGGAATTGACCTGTTGGAATCAGGCTTGGAGGCCTGGAGCTCTGCCTACCTTCTCTCTCTCTGCCTCTCCTTCCTAGAACTGCGGGGCTTCAAGGAGCACGTAATCAAGGAGCATGTAACAAAACCATCTCTCCAGGGGCATGCAAAAACAAAACAAACAAACAAAAAAAAAACATTTGCCCTGTGTCACAAAGTGTCCATGTTAGTTAAGGCTAAATGTCAGAAAAACACAGAGAGCTGAATAATAATAATGCCAGAGATAAACAAACAGGTTGATTACATATACACTAAAAATCTCGAGTGTATGATTAATAGCCAGGTGAATGATACGATAAACGCAGTAAGAATTGAGAGACGGAAAAACTGTAAGGAGGAGAGAAATTCTAGCCACATTGGCAAGAATGTGTATGATCTGAATATACAGAAAGCAAAGAGAAAAACCTTTAGGGAGCTGTTATCTGTGTTTGGATAAAGAATAAATAAATTATTGCACTGGAATATTGGATAAAGTGAGTTGTCACAGATGACACTAGAAAGGCAGCTTTGGGTCGGACGGTGAAAAACGCTGAAAATCAGGCCAAGGGAAATGGAATTTATTTAAATTCCATAGTAGTGGATTGTTTCAGTTTTACGGGAAGAGGCAGCTCATAAGAACCAATCCTTATAACCTCCTTAGGTTGACTTTTTTTTTTTTTTGACGACTTACACATAGCCTCTAATTTATGAACCAACAGTGACATCTACCACCTGTTCTAGTTCAGTTTGGCAAGTATATTTCAAAGGTGTGTCCCTCCACGTTGTTTCTATGGCATGGCCTCCATTGCTCTCCAGTCCCGTCCCAGCAACTGACCACAGAATACATCTTCATACTTTGCTGCCTCGAGTCAGCGGGGAACGACACGGGGGACGAAACCGATTCGCTGATCTGACTCTGGATTTCACACGCAATGTTCGTTGCATCTTTCTCTCTTTAAAGCAGGTACGCTCCTACTGCATGATTCTCGTTGGTAGGCCTGTGGCTATTTTAATTCACAAAATATCAATTGTAAATGCCATACATGGAATAATCAATGGAGATGCTGTGTCTCCTGAAAAGCCTATGACCTGTGGGCAATACGGAAAAGACCAAGATGTATCACTTCCCCGTGATCGGGGAACAGACATAAACAACCAGAAGTTCTCAGGAATGTACCTGTAATTAGGGTATGGAGAGGGGAGATGCTAGTCCGGACGGAGAATTACTGGGTTGGGAATGATCTGATTATATTAAATAGTCCATATGATGCTCAGGATTGCATTGCCTGCCTTACGGTTAAAGGTACAAAAGAGTGTAGTCGTTAGATCTAGCATAAACTATTTTCAAAAGGGAGGTCAGTTTCTAATTGATGAAGAGTGAATTATTGGCAGGAACTTTTGCAGTGGGCCAGATAAAGGGAGTTATCAGCAACCACTACTTTTTGGAAATTGTGATGAACCTTTGGAATATTTTCGGAGCCTCCCTTACGTATGTATAGGACGTTTAAGAAGTACTGGAAAAAGGGGCGCATGGGTGGCTCAGTCGGTTAGGCGTCTGACTCTTGATTTCGGCTCAGGTCATGATCTCACGGTTCGGGAGTTCGGGCCCCGTGATGGGCTCTGCACTGACAGTGTGGAGCCTGCTTGGAATTCTCTCTCTCTTTCTCTCTGCCTTTCTCCTGCTCTCTCTCATGTTCACTTGCTCGCTCTCTCTCTCTCTCAAATAAATAAACTTAAAAAAAAAGTGCGGGGAAAATTATCAAGTGCCCTTAAGGAGAGATGTGTGCTAAATTTGGGCCTTATTACTAGAACGTGTGATTTAGAGTAAGTCACTTCCTGTGGACCCAGGGATTTTCTGGGGAGGAGACCACACCTGATCTAAGAGTTTGCCATATAATACTGAAGAAGTTCTGAAATGTTTGAGACTAATTTTCAAATCGAACTCTCAGATTTTGCAACTTTGCACTTTGCTGCCACACAAACCAGTGTGTTTCCTCAGTAATTCACCGTAGACCCTTTTCAAGATGGCCTTCAGTAACTTTTTGTGTGTGGCTCTGATTTTCAACCACATTTTTTTAAAAGACAGGTCAGCAGTTTGTCTTTACATTATATTTTTTTCAAATCAAGGGGTCTAAATTATAATCACTGACGAATATTTGCATTTCTTTACCTTCCATCAAGTGCTTGTGGGTACATCTATTATAAAAATTTTTCCTGAAACCTTATAACGATAAAAATAAGAATTAAGATTTGTATCGCAAAGAAACAAAGGTTAGATTGCTAGACCAGGGATCTGTAATCTATGGAAGCCGTAGCCAGACCTTGAGCCGAGACCCTCTGGCTCCAGATTCCGTGTGCTTCCCAATCTATCAACCATCCAATGTATCATACATAACTTACAGTCTAATGCAAGAAATCTGGATATTTTTAGTAGAGGCTCTTGGCTTATTTCACTCTTGGGGAGTAAATGGAGAAGAGTTATCAACACCTATGTGCAGTCTACAATATTTATACCTAGAGTTAGTGCCAGAAGGCGCCAGAAAAATAAAATAGTAAAGTCTCCGAGGAGCCAATGATGACAAATTAAAATCAATGACTCCCATTCCTGTGGGCAAATCCGCGTCAAATAAAAACAATTCCCAGTTTTTAAGAGGCCAAGAGCGCTATGTTTAAAAAACAGTCAGCGTCATTCTGACTCATAGTTGCTTGGATGACCACAGGCAAGGCAGATTCAGTCTCACCTTTCCCATCTGTAAAATGGAGTTAATCCTACCTGCTGTCTCTGCTTGCAGAACAGGGTGGAGGTAAGTGATAACAGTGGATGCACTGCTCCTCGGGAGGAAGGAAGCCATATAAAACCGAAGAATTATCATCAAGACGCTCCTGATAGTTACATAGCTCTCTTCTCCAGGGCATAGACGGCTTTTATTGCTTCACGGAGCTCTAGGAAGTGGTTCCAAGAGGGAATCTGACCGATAGAGGGGCTAAGTGGCCGACCCCCACATGGCACAGCAAGGTGATAGCCTTATTGCCCAGTGATGTCGATTAACATTTGTCAGTTAGCACCTGGCCTGGTGCGTGCCTATCTCTGCGGTAATACAAGCCCTCCTGTTATAGAATAGTCTATGGTTATAGAATAGTTATAGAATAGTTATAGAATAGTCTATGGTTTCCGGAATGGGATTTAAACTGAACTTTTTAAAATTTTTCCTGCGGCTCTTAAATTCTCAGATAACTTTCTCCTACACGCACTTTCTGGTTTCAATAGAAATAGCACAGAAATGCTGACTGTGGAATTCCTGGCCATCAGAACAGTAGAGGGTTTGAATGTCGCAAGAAATATCGGTTTCCTTGAGGCTTTCAGACATTTTTTCTTCTAACTACATAAATAGCTTTGGGGTGAGAGAAAGAGGAGGCAGGTGACGAGGAAGGAGTTGGCAAGAGGGCGAAAACGTTGCATTTTCAAAAGAGGGGTAGATAGGACATCAGCCCTGTGTCATTACAAAATGTGTGTGTTGGGGTGGGGGAGGTGGGTTAAATGCAATTGGCAAATAGAGCACCGGGAAGATCTGAGTCCCAGTCTGACTCCGCTACTGAGCTTGACCTTGGCCACTTCTTTAATCAACCTTGGCTTTAATATTTGAATCTTTAAAATTGCAAAGGTCCATTAGAAGATCTCTAAGAGACGTGTTAGCTCTAAGATTTGGCTCATTCTCTGAATGCCACTGCAGACGGCTGCATGTTGGCTGGCCATTCTTTGCTCACCGTGTGGCCTTCTGTGCCACATGGGACAGTGTCCATGAGGAAAGGACAGCCACAAATGCCTCATGTGGCTTTTTGAAGTGCTGAAACGTTTCCTGAGGTTCTTTCATTCTTTCTCAAGGCTGAATTCCCTTTGATGATGACCGAAGAAAGACTGGATGGGCTTGAAACTCCAAGGGAGTCTTACCCTGTGAACCACGGGACTGAGCGGAACTTGTATTCATGGGCTTCATGAATGAGTGCTTATCTCCATCAGCTTCATACTGCAATGGCTTTTGGTATTGGCTTTGCTACTTTGTGTACGTAAGTATATGAGAATTAAAAATATTGTTTTAATGTTTATTCATTTTTGAGAGAGATAGAGGAGAGAGAGAGAGAGAAAGAGAATGTGAGCAAAGGAGGGGCAGAGAAAGGGAGACATAGAATCCGAGGCAGGCTCCAGGCTCTGAGCTGTCAGCACAGAGCCCGAGGCGGGCTTGAACTCATGAACTGAGAGATCAAGGCCATGAGCCGAAGCTGGGCCAACGGCACCACCCAGCTGCCCCTAAATATCTCAGAATTTAATCCCAGCATACAGTCTCTGGAAAACCAACAAAAACTACAAAAAAGAAGAGCGAAGACTGCTTATCAATCTGCTGACGTTCCAAGACAGTTGGTCGGGGTGACCGAACATCTGAATGTCTGAAAATTTGGTCGACCTGGATTATTTAACTTACATGGCCATAAATCTTCAAATGAGTAAAAAAAATAAATAAATACCTGATTTGGTCTAGGCAGAAACTGATTCACTGAGTTAATGTTGTCATCACATTGTTTGCTCTTCATTCAGTACAACTCATTTTAGTGATAATAATTCAGATATATGCGGTCAGATAAACAGTTCTAGAATCATCCACTTTCTGACGGCTCTCTACATCTTCCTGAAAGTAAGTAATATGTGGCTAACTCATTCGAATATTCTTAAGCAAATATCTGAGGTAATTTTCCTGCTAGAAGGAGCTAAAATGCTATTTTTCCACGTTAAAGAGGTAGTTAATATGGCCGCTGTGGTGTGATAATAAAATCCACCAAATTTATAGGTGCTTTCCATTTTGCAATTCATCTCAAGAGCAGCTCCAGTTCCGGAGAGGTAGAAACCGAGTATTCACGAGTCTTTCCTCCAGCTGAGGTCATGTCCCTTTGATCATGCCTCATGACGGCAGTACTATTTTGTAATGCTTCTGTCATAGGAAATTTCTCCTGTGACCTCCTCTGGTGGTGGTCGTAGAGGAACCTCACCCAGGATGACAACCAAAATTCTCGTTTGCTTTTCCAGACTCTTCTAACGGGGATGCGAACAGTCACACCTCTCTCCGTGAATTCAATCACAGTCCCCAGTGAAGATACATTTCATGGGTTTGGTCGTAAGTAGTGTGACCACAAGAAATGGGAAACCCTCGCTCTGCTTAAACGGAAGCTTCTGTGTGGGTCTCATTTCCATTCTACAAGTGAACAATGGTTTTAATTTGCTAGATGATTCTGAAATTATTCCTTTGTGACGAGCCAGGTCTGGACCAACATAGAACACTAATTTAACGAAGGTGAACAAGTGCAAAGCTTCACAGGTGAGGACTGGGGGCTGTACATATAGAAGCTGTAATTATCTTCTCCCCTGCTAATTTAGCTGTAAGCCCAACGTATCTGATGCTCGAGCATTCTTTTCACAAATATAGCTGAGGGGCTAATTTGCACGGTCCCAGACTGAACTGGGATATCACTCGTCCCAGGAGACTCTTTGGAAGAAGGCTCCAAGGAAGAAGTCCCTGGGTCGGACTACAGGAGGACTTTGGAAAGGCTGAGGATGATGTTTCCCAATTAGCACCCATGCCGATCAGACACGATACCCTTTGAGGAGAAGATGGAGGGGAAAGCAAAATGGCAGAAGAGAGCTGTAGGGCGGAGAGTGTTTGGATTAGGAAGATTTATAGCAAGTAGTACGTGTTTAGTTTTTTACACATTTTGACCCACTCAGTGCAACATGGTGTCCTGGTCCCTTTGGCTCGCTGCCCTAAACCGGTTCATCTGGTTCTGCTACAGAGGGAGCCTGTGAGAGCAGAGCCTGGCCATGCCAAACGCGCTCTGACAGCCAAAGGCAGCAGGCTCAGCTAGAGTTGGGGGAAGTGCCATTGGTAAGGATACAAAAACAATAGACTCGGGCCCCAGAGGAGAACACTGGGCAAATTCCAGCACTTGGAATTTGAAGGTAATATCTTGGTGTCTCAGCAGGAAATACGACTTATAGTGCTAATAATCATAACATTCATAAATTTTTGCTGGGTCCTTTTTACGTGTTATCTTGTTTAATTACATGAACACCTGCAAGAGGTGTTACCATCCTGTTTATGCATATTAAAAAAATGTTGCAAGACTTGCCTAAGATCATCTGGCTATAAAATTGGAGCTCAGATTTGGACTCAAGTTGCGTCTTGAACCGGAACCGCTTCAATGTCACAAACAACAGAAATTGTTCCTACAATGAATGGGCCTTTGATGACCCCACGGTTGCGGCTGGCACGTTCTCGGAGGCGCCATCTTGCCAGTAGCGGTCAGTATTGGAAGGTCATGGGCGTGGCAATGCCGTCAGGGCTGCCTGGCAGAAGCGTTGTTGTAGGAACGCAGCAGGGCTACAAGCAGCAGAGAGAGACCAGTAGAGGGACCCCCTGGTACCTGAAGCAGAAACCAGGACCAATAGTGGCCCGTGTGCTTCCCTCTAGTCTGGGAGCATTGGGAGGGCAGGGACTAGGTCTTAGCTAATTTTTGTATTCCCAACACCTGGGATAGTATCGGTTACATTCGAGGTGATAAACAAACTCTTCTTAAATGGTCAAATTCAGGGTGGTAGCCCAAGACTCAAGGTCGCGGAAAAGCGGCAGTCAACCAGAATGGACAGACGCCAGCAAAAGGATGCCAGGGTGACTCGGCTATGTAGAGGGTCAGGTCTGCCTCCAACAGCAGGGTCATTTGGACTCACGGGAAACAGGGGACATCGTAGGGGTTTCCCCTTACCCAAAAAATAAAGGCAGACTGTGGCTCGTGGAACTTTTATTGTGAAAGAATATGATATGATATTTTTAGTCAATATTAGTTATTAGGGATTTAGTGGGTACCAGCCACCGTGCCACGTACTGAGGCAAACAGGACTCCCAAAGCCATTGCCCATGAGAAACTTAGCGGGTGGCTACAGACAGCTAAGCAATGACAATGCGATGTGATAATTACACCGACAGAAGCTGTGCAAGGTGCAATAGGGGTATATAGCAGAAACATCTACCCCAGAACATGGAGGTTCCAGGGAAGTTTTCCAGAAAAAGTGGAAGGAGCCATTCCGTTTGGATTAGACCTGGGTGTGAGGTCCCTTCCTGCCGTTCTGTAGCTGTGAGGCATTTGGAAATTGGCTTAATTCACCAGGGCTTCTGTTTCCTCACCTTTATTTTTTTTTTTATTTTAATGTTTATTTTATTTTTGAGAGAGAGAGAGAGTGCGCGCTAGCAGGGGAGGGGCAGAGAGAGAGGGAGACCCAGAATCCAAAGTGGGCTCCAGGCTCTGAGCTGTCAGCCTGGAGCCCGATGCAGGGCTTGAACTCACGACCCACAAGATCATGACCTGAGCCCAAATTGTATGCTTAACTAACTGAGCACCACCCCCCACCTCTTAGAGTGTTTAGATAATGCCCAGTATACACAGGTAACTCATGGATCCTCAGTTTTTCAGAATGGGTTGCCCAGATTTGGGCAAAATTTCCTTCTCTTGGGCATGGATTCAGGGTCTGGGAATACTCAACAGGAAAGTGGAGGGTTTTAACTGCAGACGACAAGCCTTCTTAATTGTGGTTCCGTGGAGACTGTCCTGTGAAGTGAAGTGAAGCGAGAGGGGGAGTTTTAGTGGAGATGCTAACAAGGGTGTCCTCAGAGGGATGACAGTCACTGTGTTTTCCTTCATCCAGAAATGTGCACAGCTTTGGAATGCCCATGACTAGTACGGTGGCAGAATAGGCTGGCCCGCCGGTCATTTCCATCACTGGGAAGACTTGGTGTAAGAGTTCCAGGTTTCTGGGGCGCCTGGGGGGCTCAGCTGGTTGGGCTTCCGCTTTCGGCTCAGGTCACGATCTCCCAGTTCGTGAGTTCAAGCCCCGCCATCGGGCTCTCTGCTGTCAGCACTGAGCCTGCTTCAGATCCTCTGGACCTCTCTCTCTCCCTCTTTCAAAATAAATAAACACACTTAAAAAAAAAAAAAAAGTAGAGTTTCTATGCACAAACCGACAAAACTATGTTCCTGTTGACTTTTGCACCCCAGCAAGTGACAGGGACCCCGGGAACATCACCTCTGTAATCAGAAACTCCAGGGGCGCCTGGGTGGCGCAGTCGGTTAAGCGTCCGACTTCAGCCAGGTCACGATCTCACGGTCCGTGAGTTCGAGCCCCGCGTCGGGCTCTGGGCTGATGGCTCAGAGCCTGGAGCCTGTTTCCGATTCTGTGTCTCCCTCTCTCTCTGTCCCTCCCCCGTTCATGCTCTGTCTCTCTCTGTCCCACAAATAAATAAAAAAAAAAAAAAAAAAAAAAAAAAAAAAGAAACTCCATGAGACTGGGTAACCGAGTATCTCTTCACTGTTTCTATTTCCGAGGATCTATTTCCTGGTATCTGGAGGAGACCTCAGGCCCTTTGTGCGAACGGAAGCACAGCACGCTCTGAACTACAATTCTAAAAGCGGTTAACAATTCCCATCGCTTAGTGAGGAAAACGAAAAGTCCTGGGGGCATTTGAAGACGCGCCGCTCAGGACTTGAAGTACGTCAGTGCCCTATAATATTTTTCTTGTTTTGTACCCTTAGGGCTACTTTGCATAGAATGTTTCGCTCATTTCCAAAGGGGAGGCAACACTGGAAATGCAGCAGACAGACCTCAAGGACCAGGACTGGGATAAAATGTCAAAGGGAGTCGTGTGAAGGATGGAGAAGAGGAAGCGGGTCTGGAATCAGGCTCAGAGTCCGTCTTTCAAGAGGGTGGTGAGGCTTGTGTGGAAGGAGGCGTGGGGGGCGGGGAGGAGGGGCTTGAGTTCTAGAAGGCTTGATTCGTCCCCGTGTGTATTGACATTGCAACTCCTGGCTCTAAGTGCGTTGTCCTGAACTCACTCTGTTTCTCCTCCTGTGGCACAGACTCTCCGTGATGCCTGGTTACTCTTTGGCAGCATTTAGAGTCGTACAAAGTCCCACAGTCCGTTCTCTCGTTCTTCATGTAATGATCCCACCTTGTTGTAAAGTGAGGCAGAGACCGTTTCCCCCATTTTACACAGGCAGACATAGATAACTGGGGGATTTTAGAGCAGTGAGTGGGGTTGGGGCTGGAAACCAAAGTGTCCTCATTCTCAGCCCAGGGTCTCGACTAAACTAGGCTGCAACCGTGGTCCTCCCGCCGTTGAATTTCCTGTGCAGGAGTCTAATGGATGCCAGGGTATGACAATTCTGTACCTTTTCAGCGTGTGTGGAACCAGTTTAATCGTTGAACTGCCTGACTTTTGTCTGACATTTCAGTCTCTGTTCTGTTGCAGCTCCTAGAACTGTAGGTAATACCATGTTCTTAGGCATTTTGGCATATGATTACTGGGATATTGCAACTTAAAAAAAATCTCTTTTTTTTTTTATTAAAAAATTTTTTTTTAATGTTTATTTATTTTTGACAGAGAAAGACAGAGCATGAGCAGGGGAGGGGCAGAGAGAGGGGAGACACAGAATCCCAAGTAGGCTCCAGGCTCCGAGCTGTCAGCACAGAGCCCGACGCGGGGCTCGAACTCACAGACTCGAGACGATGACCTGAGCCGAAGTCGAACACTCAACCGACTGAGCCACCCAGGCGCCCCGAAGAAATCTCTTTATGAAATTCACCATCTTCAGACTGTCGCTCTCTGCCTGGTTCGGGTCTTGTCACAGAATCACACTCCTCCTCCTCTGGGCTACGGGGCCCATGCTGTCTCAGTACCAAGGGGTCTAGCAGGGCATAATATTAGCGTTCTTGCCTCGGTGAGCAGAGGGGTGAAAGGCAGTTGGCCGGGACTCGGATGCCAGGCCCCCGTAATTACTTTATGTACGGGGTGATTGTATTCCTGGTTTGCCCCGGACAATCTCAGCTTTTGTCTGCTATGCCCTGGACAGTCTCAGCTACGTCCAATTATTAAAAGTTTCTTTACTCTCAAAAGGACCCGAGACCCCCTATATAGGTGACACCCCAGGCCAATTACACCTTCTTTAATCCTTATCTTTTGTCATCTAAAAAGGTTTTGAAAAACTCCTAGCACAATAATAATTAACTGTTACTATTATTTCCGACGGTGTCCCATGTGTGGGCCTTTGGAGGATGATGACCTTCTCCCTTGGCTTTTCAGCAGTAGTACTGAAAAATGGCTGCTTGATTCCATGGTTTTATGGTCTGACGGGCGCCTGGGTGTTTCCATCGGTTGAGCCTTCAACTTCCGCTCAGGTCAGGATCTCACGGTTCATGAATTTGAGCCCCCCATCAGGCTCGCTGATGTCAGAGTGGAGCCTGAAGCCTGCTTCCGATTCTGTGTCCCCAGTACCGGCCCCCCCTCTGCCCCTCCTGCTCACGCTCTCTCTATCTCTCAAAAAAATAAATATTTAAAAAAAGACTCCTATTCAACCACCTGCCCATCTCTGGTTGACGTTGACAGGACTTAACTGGGTTTTCTACCTGCTATCTCTCATTCGTGACCTTTCCTCTACCCCCGGGGGACATCTGGACACTGACCGTACTGTCCCCCGGGCTGGGCCTGATCCTGCTCTTCCTCGAGTCATTTAAGATGGCTGTCTCTGGACAGCTGTCTTCTGCCTCCACTTAAGCATCTTGAGGGCTCACCCTGGCAAGCTCGCTTCTCCGTGATTGGGTGACACCTGGCTGCAGGGTGAAGGCTGAAACCAGGAGGCAGAGCGTCACCTCGCTCAGCCGCGGCTGGGAACGCACACGCTGGGCGACTCAAGTTTTTCACCACCGTGAACATGCCTGAGAGTAACTGTGAAAGCAGTGTGTGCATTGACGGGGGGATTACAGGTGAACTTTAACGAACAGGTGAATTCACACAGGTAATCTGCGAATGACGAGGACTGACTGTACTAACTCCTATGGAAAGGACCACAGCACGAACGTGGTACTTCCTCCCAGATTCTGTTCTCCACCAGCCTTCTACTCTTTGTTCACAACCCACTCCACCTCTGAGGCAGAGGTCTGCCTTCTGTCCTCCTTCCTGTCCCGCTTTGGCCTGCATTTCTGTTTCCTTCGGTCTTGTCTTAGGTCTGGGATGATTGATAAAATCACTTCTGTGGGCTTCAATTCACTGATTTTTCTTCCATCTTAACGATTTTTCTTCTCTAGCTTCTTCAGCACAGCCTTGACTTCCACACATTTGAGCTCTCCAGTGTATACTCAGGACTCTTTTTTTTTTTTAAAAAAAAGTTTTAATGTTTATTCATTTTTGAGACAGAGACAGAGTGCGAGTGGGGGAGGGGCAGAGAGCGAGGGAGACACAGAATCCAAAACAGGCTCCAGGCTCTGAGCTGTCAGCACAGAGCCCGACGCGGGGCTCGAACCCACAAACTGTCAGATCATGACCTGAGCCGAAGTCGGGTGCTTAACTGACCGAGGCACCCAGGCGTCCTGGTCTATTTATTCTTAGGAGAGCGGAAGGTCTACCTCATGGGACACGTGATTACATTTTTAAAAGTAGTTTCAATTGTGAGAAGAGCATTTCTTCCCTTAAAGTTTAAATTTGAATCCCTGTAATTTTCACCTACTGGTCTCAGTAATTTTATTATCACGATAAAATTTATTGATTTAACATCATTGCTTTGACCAATGTTGCTAATAGCAGCTATCTATTAACACTTTCTTAGGCTGTTAATTGCATTTCCAGACTAATTATATAACTCACATTTGTAGGGTGAAATAGCGAGGTAATCGCCAAATACTATACTTATAACACTAGTGCAATAATCCACACGAGATTACCCATCTGGCAGCTCATGAGCCAGCCAGATGGAAGCGGAGGTTAGTGGAGTAAAGAAGGCAGTTTGCTAATGGTAACTTGTGGCAAAAGCCTTGGCTGGGATATGTAACGTTGTCCGAATGCAGAGTTTCGGAGGTAGAATCAATAAAATTATTGGGAATGTCACACTGTGGGTGGAGAGATTATATTATATTGCTACAGCAGAATCCGTGGAGGAATGGATAGAGGCAAGTATATATAACCTGATGGGTGTTGCTCTAGGGTCTAATTATTATCTTGATCTGCGTATTGGTATGAATGCGTTGTACTGTCGGCCGGACTTTCTATTGGGAGAGCACTGTACTTTCTAAAACTGGGAAACCGATTGTGGCTCCCAGTCCGATATGATTTGGTCTCATTGCCATTTGATTGAAAGGTGGTCTGTAGATACGGTGCAATTGTCTCTTTCGTTGTGGGAGCATTCTGGCAGAGAATGCCGGGCCTTATCTTAGTTACATGTATATAGTGACCAGACTGACATTTTGGTTTTGAGAACGCATGATGTCACTTGTGTAATTCGTACAGGGCATTGCCCCGCGGTGCTGCAACATGGGAATGAGTAGTGGACACTATTATGAGCTGCATGTTTGGGTCCCCACAAAATTCATATGTTGAAGCCCTGACCGCGAATGTGATGGTATTTGGAGGTGGGGCTTTTGAGAGATAATTCGGTTTAGATGACGTCATGAGAATGAAGCCCCCCACGATGGAATTAACATCCTTATACAAACCAGGGCTCAATCTCTCTCCATCACGTTAGGACACAGAGAGAAGGTGGCTGTGTACAAGTTTGGAAGGGTCTCACCAGGAACCAAAGCAGTTAGCCCCTTGATCTCAGATTTCATAACTTCTGGAACTGCGTGAGATATGTGTTTGTTCTCTAAGCCACCCAGTCTGCGTAAATTTGTTAGAGTAGCTTGAGCCAAGACGGAGAACATCCGGTTCTTGGGGAGACGTAGGCTTGCTGAGGTACAATACACAGATCCTCCAGGTAGGGGACCGGGAGCCATCCAATATTCCTGGGAAAGGGCTTAAAGTTTTCAAAAAGCTCTGATCACCGAAACTTAGGAGATAATTTGTGCTATTTGTGGGACAAAAAGGGAGAAAGGTACTACCCGCCATCCCATGGGTGATCTTCTGAGATAAGGTCCCATCTGGGAAGTTTCAGGCTGGCTCAGCTGAAACGTATGCTAGTTGATGTTCGTGTCAAATGAGGGCAGCCACCGCCCAGCAGATTCAAGCTGACTGGTTTCCCGTTCACAGGTGCTCTGTGGAGGCGAGTTGTGAGAGGTCATTCCCTGGGAATCAAGGAAGAATGTGCTCACTCTCCAACTGCCATCCAAACTCATTTGCAGCGAGGGGGTGTGCTTCATCAGGACTCTGCCGTGAACAAGTGAAAACCATTGGCTCAACTCTTGAGATGTACTGGAAGGCTTTGTGGAAGAAAATCAAGAGTTGGGTCAAGTAAACTATCACACCGCGACGTAGCGGCATGGTAGAGCAGTGAAGAACCTCATATTTGTAATCGCTCTGCCCAGTTTCAGATCCCAGTCCTTCCTTTTATCAACTGAATAACTTTGGGAAATGTATTAAAGCCTCCGTGTCCTCACTGGCTAAGGCGTCCTCAGTGGTTAAGGGGAACCAGGAAGATGGGCCTCATATGCGATGGTTAAGAGGACAACTCAGTCTGAAGCGGGAAAAGAAAAGATGCATAGTGATTAGCAGAGAGTGGACTTGAAAAAAAATGGCAGCTCTTATCCTTGGTACTGCTGTAAGATTTCCTATCTCAATTGCCCCACTTGGTACCAACGGATCTTATGACGTCCTCAGGGAAAGGCCTACTTACCCCCTCTTCGGCTTGAACCAAAATTCTGTGGGAAGTAAGAAGACCCTCGTATGTGCTTAAGAAATGGATCCCAGGCAAACACCTCCCAGTAGGATGCGCTGGCTTGAGCGTGAGCTGACATTTTACTGACCTGTCCAATGGATGGCCTTTGGGAGGATCTGTTGAGGATACTAACAACCACAAGAACAATAAATTCATTTTAGTTATCAGATATGAAATCAAACTTGGCATTTAATTAATGTTAGGAGGTATAGGGAAGTGATGATCTATAGCAACTTTTTTTTTTAACGTTTATTTATTTTTGAGACAGAGAGAGACAGAGCATGAATGGGGGAAGGGCAGAGAGAGAGGGAGACACAGAATCCGAAGCAGGCTCCAGGCTCTGAGCTGTCAGCACAGAGCCCGATGTGGGGCTCGAACTCACAGACCACGAGATCATGACCTGAGCTGAAGTCAGACACTCAACCGACTGAGCCACCCAGGTGCCCCTAGCAACTTTTCATCAACAGATATTTTCTGCAAAGGAGCAGATAATAAATATGACTGTGGGCCTGGCCAGAGACGTCTGTAACAACTACTCACTTCCGTCATTGTCGTATGAACGTAGCCACAGGTAATACATCACTCAAGGGCATAGCTGCATTCCAACGGACCTTTATTTACTAAACAGGTGACAGGTTGGGTTTGGCCCATGGACCATAGTTGGGAAAGCCTAGATCTAAAGAAGTGAAACCTCTATATTTGTATATTGGCATCTAAGCAATCATAATACACTAGCAATATATAATATACTGTTAAATATAAATAAATTTAATAAAGTATAATTTTATTTAAAAAATAGGCTCCTGGGGCACCTGGGTGGCTCAATCGGTTAAGTGTCCAACTTAAGCTCAGGTCACGATCTTATGGCTCGTGAGTTCGAGCCCCGCTGACAGCTCAGAGCCGGGAGCCTGCTTCGGATTCTGTGTCTCCCTCCCTCTCTGCCCCTCCCCTGCTTGTGCTCTGTTTCTCTCTCTCTCAAAAATAAATAAACACGAAGCTAAAAAACAATGGGTTCTTGGGTTGAGTTGGGTCTTTAAAAAAACTCAAATTATTATTTAAGTAAATTACCACCTTTATTACGGGAGCAGTTTCCCATTCTTTTTCTTTTCTTTTTCTCTACATGTATCAATCATTTGAAAGATTTTGTTCTCTAACAGAAACCCGATACCTATCGACCTAATCATTCGTTGACCCACTGTGTGAAAGGTGCTGTGCTAGGTGGTAGCACTAGAAGACGGATCCGGGCAAATCGTGTACTCGTAGGTGGGGTAGATGTGTGAAAAAAAAAAAAACCCTGTTTCCTCTAAGTAGGTTCATGAGTTTATATGCACGCAGGCAATTTGACAATTCCATGGACACATTATCCATAATAAAAACTTAAGTAATGCTCTGTTACTTGTGTTGGCTTTGCTGATTCAGTTTCTTGGGGCCTCCCAAATATCTTGCGAACGACCGTAAGTTTGGGGGGGCGGAATGCATGCTTCTTTGAGTTGAAACACCCTTTAGGCGTGTGTGGGACATCACTGTTTCCATTCTTTTGTAGTTAACAAATTAGGAGGAAGGGGTGGCTGAGAGGGAGAGAGAGATGTTGCGAATTAGCAACGCAGCAGCTGACAATTTTTTATTTCTAAAATAATGTCATTACAAACGAAATTCTCTGATTCCTTCATCATTGCATGAAGCAAACAGTATTTGGGCACCAAAATTATTGGGAAAGATCTAAACTATCTGGTATAACATAATCTGTCTGGAAATCTAATATGTAGTCTTTTTTCGCTCCTTCATTGTAAACAGGTGAAAATTTCATTGCAGATAAGGTACGGACTCGCCACAGATGAGAATTTGGGGACTCCTGGGCTAGATTTCAAACATTAACAGGATCTGCATCGTGGCGGTGTCTGACTGGGGGTTCAGCAGCCTTTCCTACTATTGGTTCAGAAGGGGCACCTTCAGTGC